>NC_135477.1:188094379-188736059 GCF_052094955.1 Ictidomys tridecemlineatus | reverse complement strand
GGACACGGAGAAGATCAATACCTGAGAAGTCCCAGGGCTCTAACACACAGAGGCCTCACACAAACCTCCTCACAGGCCCACAGCCACTCAACTGTCACAGGCTGAAGTGAGCAACCCTATCTCATGTGTCAGAGAAGTGGCTCCTGGACCCCAAGCCATTTCGCAAAGTTGGGGAAACCCAAATGAGTTCACAATGTAGGTCCACATGACATCCTGCCCTACAAAGTTCGGAGCACCAGCACTCATGATTTTCAAAATCTGGAAGCACCCAAGAGGAAGATGTGTTCCCAAGGTCAGGAGTGAAAAAATTAATAAACAAAACTCTTAACTTTAATAATCAAAAAATCAACTTTTTACTCAAAAAATTCTGAAATGCAATTTAAAAAGTTCATTTACAATGACATTCAAAAAATAAACATAGAGAATAAACAATATAATAATATATAATACATACATAATAAATAGCAAATAGAAAATTTTAAAACTTATTTTCTAAACTGTAATGCTTGGTGGAAGTAGCTCAACATTCAAATAAATACCATTCTATGCTCATGGACTAAAGATTTAATGTTATTAAGGTGGTGATACTCCCAAAGAATCTACCAATTATATTTAAACCCATCAGAATCCCGGGTGATGATTCCTTTTTAGAAATTGAAAATGTCATTCAACATTACAAGGGAATCAGAATACCACAGGACTCTGAAAACAAGAACAGCAGTCTGACTAGCACTTCATGAGTACAGAGCTCACTTCAAGTCGGCAGTAATCAAGGGTGCAGAATGGTACCTGGAACACCATGTAGAAGAGAAATGTCAGCAGCCTCAGGGAACAGAAGGTCAGCCAAATAGTAGTGGAGCTGCTCCACACGGAAACAGGGAAAATGAAGCAGGACAAATGTGACCCTGGAACAGCCTCAAATTTCACATAACTTCATGATGCACCTCAGTTCTTACTGCAAACCCTGGGACTCAGCACCATCCTGCAGGGAGCAGCCTGAGCTCCCTGTGTAACACCAACATGCTACAGTGATAAAGTCACACCACAGTTCACCATATCAAGGCCAGCCCAGGATGCCATCAAGAGAAAAAAGAATAAAGAAAATGAGGTACACAAACACAATGGGATTTTGTTCAGTCATAATGAATGAAGTATGTCATTAGCATGAAAATGGGTACAACTGGAAGGCAACATACTAAGTGAAATAAGCGAGAGCCAGAAACTCAGATGCTGAATGTTTTCTTTCCCATATGTGGAAGCTAGAGCAAAATCAGGACAAAAAGTGGGATAGGCAGGATCCCGTGAAAATAGAAGAGAGGGAGGTGAAGAAGAGGACAGAGACTGAGATAAAGGAGGAAACAGGAAATGAGAGAACATTGGAGTGGAATTGAACAGATCATCCTATGAAAATAGATGACATATCATGATGAATTCCACCATTATGTTGATCTATAAAGCATAAATTTAAAAAAATATATATATAGAAGGAAGTCTAATGAGAAGAGGTAAGGAAACAGAAAGAAAGTAGGAGAGAAAGGAAAATTACTGGGGACTGAAGTGGAGTAACTTACACCAACCTAATGCTTGCACATTATGTAAAAAATAAAACCCAACATTAAACAGGCAAGGAGGTACACACCTGTAATAGTAGCAACCCAGGAGCCTGAGGCAGAGGATGCAAGTTTGAGACTAGCCTCAGCAATGTAGTGAGGCCCTAAACAAGTGAGGGAGATAGTCTAAAAATAAAATATAAAAAGGGCCCTGGATGTGGCTCAGTGGTAAAGTTCCTCTGAGTACAATTCCTGACAGCAAAAAGAAATATAAATAAAACAAACCCTAATATTATGTATAACTAATATACTAATACAAATGGAGAGGGGAAAAAAGGTACAATTTGAGAATACATGAGAACTACTGCCCTGGGTTAGACATTCAGCACAACAAAGGAAATGAGAATAACAACATAACCTATTAGGAGCGTTTTTTCTTAAAGTCCTAAAAACAAGTCCAATGAAAACAATAATCAAATAGAAAGTTTTTCTTCTCTTTCTTTTTTTTTTTTACCTCACCCCTAAATAAATACATTTGACATTTAAGGAATACCTAGGTCTCTGATAAGTAAGCAGACCAATTTGAAGTGATAAACACAGAAAGGGCTGGTGCTGAGGGAGCACAGATGTGTCAGGCTCAAGGGGCAGGTAAGGACCACCCACTGCACTGCACTGGGGTGGGTGGTCCTATGCTCTGGGAGAGTTTTCCTCCTTCACAACTGTGAGAGAATGCAAGGGAAGGAATCACTGCTGTCCTGGCCCCTCAGCACCAGCATCCACAGGCTCACTGTCCACCTGTCTCCAAGGAATAGGAACAAGGCTTGGGGGAGACAGTGTCTCTAGGAGGCAGCTGTCTAGATGAGGCCAATTCCAAGAAATTCCTCAGCCCTAGGGCCTCCAGCTACTCCCCTCACAAGCTGAATGACACACCTCACAATGTCCTCTAGAAGGAGCTGACCCAGGGCCTAAAATTGCCTGCTTCCTGTAGGACACAGGGTGCCTACAAGACTTGAGGCAGCCCGAGGCAGGACAATACAGTGGCTGAAAACATGGGACACTGTAAGGGGTCCAAAGAAAACCTCTCCACAATTTGATAAGGTATCAATTCCTGGGGAAGGAAAAAACCAAGAGAGAGAGAGAGAGAGAGAGGCACAAGTTCTCTTAACAGTGAAGTTCCAGGTGACTGTTCTCTTCTTTCATCATATGGGAAATTCACAAAAACAGATGAAAATGCTGTGAACTTGGAGGGAGAGTCAGATTTGTAAATATGAGAAAAGTACAGGAATATTAAGAATGTACCAAAAGCCCTGGTAGGGCATAGGAGGGGGAAAGGAGGGTGACTCCTTGAGAAGAAACAGATCCCTCACACTAGCATCTTCTACCCAGGAGCCCCACACCTAAGGCAGGATCCCCTGAGACACGCTGCCTTCACTTCACACTGAGAACCTAGGGCTGGGGTCCAGCTGGGCAGAGAGGGATCTGCCAAAGTGGCTACAGACCAGACAGCACACTGGGAACCCACCTGTACCAGCCCACACCATGGCCATCAAGGGCTGAGCTGAAGCAGCATCTGACTCAGATACTCTTGGCTGACACTGATACTATAGAGATGACAGTGGGAGGCCAGAGGCCAGCCACAGCTGGTTTACCACTTGTAACAAGCCTACTTCCCACCTGACTAGACCTGCCCCACACACTCACCATTTTCTGCCTTCTGGGGAGACCTGACATCCTTCTTGTGGACCTCATAGAACCTGCAGGTCACAGGGAGACAAATGTGAGCCAGAGCCACTTGGGCCTCACACAGCAGAGAAGACACAGTCCTGGAGACGGATTCTGAGCTCCACAGGGTGAGAGATACAGGCCTCTGAGACTGTGGAAGGCCACCACCTCCCACCAGCTGTCTGCTAACTAGCCAAGGCTCCACAAGACCCCTCTCTCATCCCAACCCAAATATGCACACTCTGGGGCCCTGACAGGAGATGCATCATGCTCCTGGATACATAGGCCAGGAAGAAAAGGTATTGGCAAAAGCCCTTTTCAGGCAGGACTTCCTCCCTGCAAGGGGACCTGCCCCACCAGGGGGACATTTCCACTTATGCAGAGCTGAGCCTGGCTTTCCAAAGCAGGTCCTGTTGGCTAGGAAGCTCTTCTGGGCACAGAGTCTCAGGCATATGTGAGGAATTATAGCCTTGGTTCCAAGGCAGCCTACCATGACCTCAGAGAAGGTGTGTGCCTGGTCAGGCCTGACTGGGAAGGAGGGAGCCAGGCATAAATAACTTGGGAAAAGATCAGGACTTCATGGGCAAGGCCTCCTCACACTTTTCCTCTGTCAACTCATTTTCAGACAATAATAATAATAATAATAATAATAATAATAATAATAATAATAATAATACAATCAGGAAGTACAAGTATTAAGTGCATAAAAAACGAATTACATGACAATAATAAAAAGAACTCAGTAAAAGAACAAGCAAACATTTGAACCAGCTCAGGTTAGAGCCTGCCTCACTCAGAGTTCAGAATAAATACCCACTTGCAAAGGGGTAATCACATTCCCATATTGGGAGCCAGACTCTGAGTGCTGAAATGCGGCCCCAAAAAGGCTCATTCCCTGTGTCCAGGAGGGGAAACCTAAGAATTTATCTCTCAAAATCCACCATGCTTCTTGTTCTATAGATATACTTAATAAGATAAATTCAAAGGAAAAAAAGAATGACACATCTATAAAAAGGGGGCTCTTCCACCAAACTGCAACAGGGGGCAAGAAGGCTACCCTACCTCAGGGCAGATGTCTGCAGTGTTTACAAAGAGACATGAATTCATTTGAAGGGAAAATTAAAAGTCAAAAAAATATAACCTAAAAATAAATTCCATGAGAAAATGACTGAAAACCATTTCAAAGAACATGGAAATACACAGAAAAATGTTCATGCTAATGGTATTCAGTGAAAAGCAATATACAGCCACATGGAAGTAAAAAAGGATAGACAGGTAAGAGGGTAAACACACAAGGATGAACAGTGAGAGAGCTGCTCCTCACACTGCAGTGCAGATTACCCATAATCAATAACCTGAGAATTTCCCTAAGTGTACAAAATTATAAAGGGTGCACACATAGGGACCAAATTTAAAAATAGAATGAAATTGTCAAAAACGTAAAAATGAAACTGGAAATGAGTGAAGTTCCTGAAGCAGGAACAGGGAAGGAAATTGGGAGACCCAAAGACTCAGACAGCACAGGAGTCTAACCAACTGAGGCAGAGAAACCACACATTGCACATTACAGAACTCCAGTGATAGAGCACTAATGGTAACATTAAGGTACTGAAAACTCAATAAGACAGAACTAAGAAAAATTCTGCTTCCTCACAGCTGGTTAAACTAGAAGGAATGACAGAATTGGCACTGCACTCACCTCCAGGCAGAGGGTGGAGAGAGCAAGGAGAGAGGGCAGCCTGCCCAGGGTCAACCCATCCCTATTTGGACAGGAATATATGGGTATATAGATTCTTACTAAACTGAGCATTGAAAAATTATTTCAAGAACTCTCTGTGCTTGTTACATCCAATTACTGCATCCAAATAAATGTTAATGGATAATATAAAAATCTTCCACTAATGAAGAAATGAAATTCTTGGTGGGGTGACACGGTACATGCCTGTTTTCCCACAGGCTCCTGATGCTGAGGTTGAAGGATCATGAGTTTAAAGCTAGGCTCAGAAACAGGGAGACATAAGCAACTCAGTGAGACCATGTCTATAAATTTAAAAAAAAAAATCAAAAAAAGTGCCACAGATGTGGCTCAGAGGTTGAGTGCCCCAGGACTTTTGGGAGCACTCAAACATTCTTGAGACAAACTGGAATTTTATGGCACCAAGACTTGATAAAGAAAACAACACAAACTAGCTCAGGGAAGCACCCTGTCACCCACAGTACACCAGGAACCACCACTTGGTGACTAAACTCTTCCTCAAGCTTGGAGACCATTCTCACAGTAGATGCAACCCAGGTGGCTTCTTCTAGGGAATAAAGGAAACCTGACCAGCTGGGACATTTGGTCCTGGAAGGTCACTGTGCTCTCCTTTCCCTAGAGTGGAATGTTCCCTCCTGCAGGACCTCAGTTCTCACTGTCACCCAAGCACCCACCAGCAGGCACATGAAGGTCCTGGCCTATAAGGCCTTTTTCCTGAAACCACTTCTGACACCTAAAGTGTGAGGCTGCTGAACACCAATCCATTCTCCAAAACCACTGGTCACTCAAAAGTTCAATTCTGACACCACCAGTCAGCACAAACCCTAGTTCAGGGTCAGCTCCAAAACACTGCCCCATTGTAGATGCCAGCTACAGGGCAGGAGGGGCAGTCACACTGCTGAGAGCAAAGAACTATAAACTGGGGACTCCCATCACCCCCTCCTCAACTTCAATGATTTGATTTTAACAAAGCACATCCCTTATGTTCAGTTTAAAAGACTCAACTCAGGATTGGCCAAAATGAAGATATGTAAGAAAAAGAAAGTGCCAAAGGGACTCCTGTGAAAGATCTATAATTGAAGAAATCCCCCTCCTCTGCATTCTGCTAGAGCAGTTCCTGCACAGACACCCCTTCCCATTATAACTCAGAAGATGCTCCCTTTTTAGCCCATGGCAGAAGAAACACACTGATCCTGAAAATCCCTCCCCTCTTTCTTCCCTCATAACCAATTAGAGGAAGTTTTCTCTTCAGTGATCAGAACAAATTACTTGTTAATCAAACTTGACTCGAGTTTCCCTCCTTCCTCCAGGACCCTGAACTCTAAACCACTGGCAGCTGGAAACAACATACAGCCTCCTTCCTGACCCCTCCTGAGAACAGGCTGACTTCTGGGAAACACTCACTGACCTGGGATCTGACCTGCCCCCCTCCTCGCAGCCCTCCCCTCCAGCTTCTTCCTAACCTGTTTGCCCCTCCCTAGGAAAGCAGCCCTTTCTGCAGGAGCTGTGGGTGCTTGCAGAACTCACCTGTGGTTCTCCCCCGTCCTGCAGTGCTCCTTAGAATAAGTTGCTTCTCACCCAAATCTGCCCTTGTTTCAATGCACACTCTGGGACAATATGCACCTTCAGAAAGGGAATCCCCTTAGCCTTCCCATCCAGTCCCCCACCACATCTGCCTGAGGACCCCAGCTTTCCAGAGCTCTGTAGCTTCTCAGTCTGAAGGGCTCCTTCCAGGTTTGGTCTGAGTAGCCTGGGCCTCCGTAGAGGAGGCTGCCCAGAGAGCTCTGACTGGACCTTCAGTGACCTCCTCTTGGGTTACAAACACAAACCAGCTCAGGGAAGCATCCTGTCACCCACAGTACACCAGGAGGAACCACCACTTGGTAACTAAACTCTTCCCCAAGCTTGGAGACCATTCTCACAGTAGATGCAACCTTGGCCTTGGGTTACACTCATTGAGATCACAGATCTCTGTTCCTCAGCCGTTTTCAATCTAAAGAGACTCAGTGTTTACAGAACCCAGTAAATCACTCAAACTAGATGTTTGTGTTTATAGGAGAAAAAAATTTTAAGACATTTATATTTAATATTTCAACAGGAAAACCTAGGTACTCCTTTTCAGATAATAAACATGTTATTTAATTGCTATATCCCAGATAATATTTGGTAATCATTCGTCATATGTGACTACTATTAGGAATTGCCTAGTTTTGTCAACAGAATCAGTGTTAAACATTCACCTGGAGTTCATAGGGTACAGAACAGACCCATCCACTGCCAAAGCCCTGCGAACTACAGAAGCAGATGTTTTGGTGAATTTTTGTAATGAAACAATTCATCGACCACAATGAATTGGGTTAATGTACTCACTTTTTGCAACCATATTGGAAGAAATCTTCCCTGTTTCTTTTCCTAGGTAGTATTCCGAAAGCCAAGCCCTGGAATTCTATTTTAAACCACTCTCCCACCCCCACTTTCCCATAAAGAATACATCTGAAAGGAGAAAAAGGGTACTGTGCAGGCCTGTAATCCCAGTGACTCCGGAGGATGATACAGAAGGAACATAAGTTCAAAACCATCCTCAGCAACTTAACAAGGCCCTCTTCAACTTAGTGAGGTTGAATCTTTGTAATAAAGAAACCAACATCTCTACCACACTTTCTTCTGGGGCATTCATATCTGCAGCCACACTGAAACATAGGTTTTCCCTTTTTCTATTCCTAGGTAGCATTCCCAAAGCAAAGTCCTGGAATTCTATTTTAAATTAGCAACACCTGCTCCCCCCTGAAAAAAGAAGGCATCTGAGAAAGTCCGTAAATTCACTCTTGTGAACAAAAACATTCATAAGTATTTTTAACTAAGGGAATATAAGGCCAAGTATTTCTTTCTTTTCTGTTTCTAGCCTTCATTTTTTTTCCCCCTGAATTGTATCTCTATCTTACCCTTTAGGGATATTTCCTAATCAGCTCTACTAATAAACTGTTTTATAGTTCATGAAAAACTGACACTAAAATACCTGAGCCAGTCTTTCCAAGGCAACAAACCCGGGGAGCTGTAGCACCACTGGACACTGACCTGTCAGACTCTAGCTTCAGGTCAGGCTTCTGTCACCAGGCACAACCTCCCACCCCCTCCTGCTGCTGAAGAGCTTTGTAGGGCTTTGCTCCACCTTGCTGGGGTCAGTTTCCCCTGCTCTTTGAGAAAATTGTTCTTCCTTCAAAGCTCTGAGGGCATCCAGAGGGCAGGAACCAGGAGTGTCACGTTCTCTCAACACCAGCATCTCATTGCCTGACCTGGGTGTCTCCAGCTGCTCCTCTCACCAAACACCTCAGGCTGTCCTCTAGGAGGAGCTGATGCAGAGCTTGAAATTGCCTGCACCCTGAAGGGCACAGGGAAGCTTAGGGCAACTTGCAGCAGCCCCAGGAAAAGATAGAACAATGACTGAGGACACAGGATCCTGTTCAATGTCCAAAGAACTCCTCTGCACAAAGGCACTGCGCAGGTGCAGGGCAAGATGAAGAGAAGAATAAGTACTTTTTAAACTCAACTTCCAGGTCATTCCTCTCTGCATTCCACTCTTGGGAAATGTTTGTGCATGTTAAAAAATATTTTTTTTTAAATGACATTCATTAATAAGTGAAACTACCACAATTAAAACACTGTCTATTTGAATGTAGAGTGGAACAAATGGTTGGCAAAGTGTGATCTGGAGGGTGCATTTGGCATTTGGCATTAGGGAATAGGAATTTCAGGTGTCTGCTGCCAGCCTTAGGAGGAGCCAGGTCCCAGAATGGAAAATGGATTTGATACCGGTTCCTGCACATTTAGGAGTATGTGTCTGTAGGACTCACAGGTTAATCCTGGGGATAAAGAGGGACTGTCAGGGACCCCTAAGGCCAAATGTTACAATCAGAACACACCTGGGTCCAGAACCCTGACTTTCCCGTGCTCACCACAAACTCTGGGAGCATCAGGCCACATAAGCTGCCCAGATCTGAACCAGGGAGGTCGCCAACAGGAAAGGAGAAAAGATGGCAGGGACCTGCTGCCCAGCTCACCCATGGGACAGGGGCCCAGGGCGACCCGCCAGAGAGGACTGGGCCATGCTCTGCAGCTGACCTGGGGAACCTGCCTCCCAACGCACCCAGCGGGAGGGACCAAGGGCCAAATTCAAGGGCCACCCGCCAGAGGGGACTCGGTAATACACAGTGCAGCTGACCTCGGAGACCCGGCATCTACCACCCCCGCGGCAGGACCAGGGAGCAGGGCCCAGGGCCACCCGCCGGTGGGGACTCGCCCCAAGCGCCGCAGCTCAAATGCACTGAGGTCCCCAAGGCAGGTGATGACCGGGTCCCGCCAGTCCTGGCCGCACGCTCGGCGTGACTCGCCGACCTCCTGAGGATCTCCCGGTATCCGAGCTGGTGGGGACTCTGGTTATGCAGGGTCACCTGGGGATCCCGTAAGAAGACTCCGGAGCAGTGGAGGACGAGCTCAGCAAGGGAGAAAGAAAAAATGCGAGATTGTGAGAGCCCGCCCTTCCCCTCCGCCTACGCACCTGATTGGACAGTTCCTCCCCAGCGTCCCTGATTTCCGCCTCCAGGCACCAACCCAGTCTTGAGTGACAGCTACCCTAGCCAATCAGTGACTGAAACAGGCCAGAGTGACAGGTCCAGGCTTTTAGGCTGGGCTTTCTTTCTGTGTTGGGACCTGACCTGGGTTGGCGGGAAACGTTTGTATTTAGCCTGGTGTAGAAGGCAACATCTAAAGAGGAGGACTTAGGAAGATCAGCGATATCTAGAAACCGTGCTGTCCACGATTGGGAGCAACTTGAGAATTTTATTAAGGTTTCAAATTGCATGACCTTCCTCACCTGTGTTCCTTTCAGTAGATGGCCTGAGCTATGGAAAGCAAGGCTCTGTTTAATTGAAAAGAAATTTGTGTCATGTATTCTTAAATTTTCTGAAAGCCACACAAAAACGTTAAGAAAACAGGTAAAATAACTCAGGCATAGCTCAGTGGTAGAGTGTTTTTATAGCAAATGCAACTCCCCGTGTTCCATTCTCTGCAAAAAATAAGATGATTCAAAAAGTGAGAGAAAGTCACAGATGAAATTGGTTGTTATTTATTTAAGGCAATATATGTAAAATAACATTGCTTTTCTATGCAATTGGTGCAATGAGGTATTACTGTAAGCACGTAGCCCACAAATGATGGAGGCTGGAGAAGGGAAACTGTTGAGAGCCACAGACAAGTCAAGATGGCGCCTGGCACTTTGCCAAGAAGAGTGGTTTGAGAAATAATGCCAGTGAACCATTAAGATGATAGAGATTCCTTAATGACTGACTGCTGTGTCTAGATTATGTCAATTAAGTTAACCTGTGTGTAATCATTAAGATGATGAGGATTCCTTATTGGTTGACTGCTGTATCTAGTTTATGTTAATTAAGATAAGCTGTGTGTAATTAGTTACATATATATACCTATATACCTCTGTTGTCCTGCAATAAAGCGACTCCGTATCAACTTTCACAAGTTCCTTGTCACTCGTCCCCTGGTTATTTTATTATTTATTATTATTATTATTAGTTGTTCAAACATTACAAAGCTCTTGATATATCATATTTCATAAATTTGATTCAAGTGGATTATGAACTCCCATTTTTACCCCATATACAGATTGCTGAATCACATCAGTTACATATCCACTTTTTTACATACTGCCATACTAGTGTATGTTGTATTCTGCTGCCCTTCCTATCCTCTACTATCCCCCCTCCCCTCCCATCTTCTCTCTCTACCCCATCTACTGTAATTCATTTCTCTCTCTTGTTTTTTCCCCCTCTTTTCCCTCACTTCCTCTTATATGTAATTTTGTATAACAATGAGGATCTCCTTCCTTTACCATGCAATTTCCCTTCTCTCTCCCTTTCCCTCATGCCTCTTGCCCAGTTTAATGGTGATCTTCTCATGCTCTTCCTCCCGGCTCTGTTCTTAGTTGCCCTCCTTATATCAAAGAATACATTTGGCATTTGTTTTTTAGGGATTGGCTAAGTGAAGCCCCCTGGTTATTTTGCCCAGCCAGCCTGCGGCAGGAAGCAAACCTCTTTATTCTGCAGCAAAGTCAATCCATCAGACCTGGGCGGGTTCATTTTCTGGGTAGAGCAAATTGTCCCCAGGTTACAGAAGGAGTTTGGGTTTTGCAGTTTACAATGAGGGTGAATATTAATTCATTGGAGACTGAGGTTGTGCACTTTGGACAGTCAGGGACCTAGTTACGCAGGTTAAACTTTTAACTCAGGAAGGCAGTTGTAAAAAGTTTAAAATTTGTTGTCACTGGGGAAAGCCCACAACTAGGTGTTCTCTGCTAATCTCTGGAACCCCCTGGAGCCTCACTATTTGCTTTTCTCCTTCCAGGAGTCATCTGCAGTGGGAAAGGGTAAAAGTCCAGGCCCCAGCATTTCAGTATTTGCCTCCTTCCTTCAGGACCCTTTTGGTTGGTGTTAGGGTAGCTGGCACAAATATCCAGGAGAGACACAGCTCTGAGTTCAAGCAAAGCTTTATGGACAGAGAATATCTGCCAGGGGGAGTGTGTTTACAAAAGCAGAATGCAGGAAGGGAGCCTGTGGCCTCCAAGGAGCCTCTAGCTCTGGGCCCAGAGCCTTCCTTGGGTGTTTAAGCTCCAAAGGAAAGAAGTCAGATCCCACTTAAAGTCCTTTACAATCCACAGATAAGAATGAGAGGTGCTAATTAGGTTCACTGAAAGCCAGCTGGCAGGGACAGAGGAGGGGAGTCTCCCCCTCCCCAACACTAATGTTCAAGGGGTCCTTGGGGCATTTTGTATTCAGGCCTGAGTTAGTCACTCACTATGAGATCACAGGACCTGTACCTTTTCAGGAAAGATAAAAGTAATCTCAAATGTGAAAAGAAGATCCTGACATTTTTAAAATTCAAATTCCCCATGGAAGAATGTTAACTCATTATTACTCAATACCATAAGTAAAATTAAATGTCACCTAAGTGCTGCCCCCACTCTTCTACCTACTCATTAATTTTAGGTTACTACATTCCCAATACTTCTCTTCCCAGTCAAAAAATCTAAAGTGGAACACGACTTCACTATTTCATGTAGGAGGTGGCGCAATGCCATCTGCCCTCTGTCACACATTTCTGATACTTTGAACTTTGCTGCAGCTGCTGCACAGGAAGTCAACTGGCTGGGGCTGAGAGAAGTTGCACAGCCCAACCACAGCTTGCAGGACAAAACTGAGTGCCCGTGGGCAGGTGCACAGCAGCACTCCAGGGGAAGCTGCTGGATTCCATCTGCCTCTGAGTGATCAGGCCAATGAGCTCCCTCAAGTCCCTCATTAGAATTCACTTAAAAAAAAAAACAAAACATGTTCAGAGACTAAAATATTAAGAGTTTTAAGATAGTTGGGCTGAGGACATAGTTCAATAACAGAGGCTGGCCTAGCACATGCCACTTTAACCATCAGTATTGGAAAGAAAAAAGAAAAAAAATTAAGATGACAGCAATAGCAATAAACCTAGCACAAGTCCCTTCTGAGCAAGGTCAGAGGCCCACAAAGATGGTCTTATTCAAGGTTTTTGGGTGGAGGATTTGGGTCTCTAGAGTCCCCAGTGCACCATGCAGAGTCTGTGGTCAATGACTGGATGCGTGTAGGAGTCACTCATTTTGAATGCTGAAGTTTGAATTAGATGAACAAGCTCTGAAATAAAGCCTGCCAAGAAGCAAACTTGGAGATTCAGCTGAGATTTCCAAGCAGAATATTAAGTGTAACCTCATTCTTTAAATAGTGGAATGATTCTTCATAGGAAAACTGTGAGGAAAGACACACTAAAGGAAGAACTCCTAAACAGAAAGAGGCTGCCAGTGGTGATCTAAGAAATTATGAGGACATTCCCTGCTTGTTTACTCTCTGGCTGGGGAACTCCAAGGGTCATGGTCATCCCTATCCTAGCTGCCTGGCTGCTGATCTAGGACATGGCCCACACGAGAAGAGGAACAGTGGGAAGAGGGACCTATGCCCTGTAAGGACCCAGGTGTCCACTATAGGCAACTATCCAGTTCAGAGGGACACAGCTGCTGAGAGCCAGTGGCTGTGGCATGCTGGTTCACATGACATACGGCAGGGGAGGGGGGGGTGCGGGGGAGAAAGCCAGAATCACTATGACCTCAGGGTCTGCCATGTGGCTGCTTCTTCTGTGCAAATCCCCAAACTCCTCAGGGCTGGGGTGTGGGTGCCTGCTGATGGGCTTTCACCTGCTGTGCTCCTCTGGACTGGATCACCTGCTGCTCACAGTTGTGTAAGGTCCCAGCAGCTGCTCCTCCTTGGCCTTCCCATGGCCAACCTCTGAAATAACCCATCAGCACCCTGTGTGTAGACACTCAGTCTCAGCATGGAGCAGAGATCACCAAGAGTGAAAATGAGTTGGCATGCACAGCCCCTCTTCTTTCAGGTTACTGGGGAAGATGAGAGAGACTTCAGCCAAGCAGCCCTGCTCTGGGGCTCCAGGGGGCTGATTGGCCTGGACTCCCTCCTCCTGTGCTCCTCTTGCACTGGCAGGTCGGGATAGGCCTCAGAGACAGGGACAGCCTTAACCTGTGTCAGCCCCTCTGTCTCAGACCACCAAGCAGTTTACCCCTGGCCTCTGGCCCATCACCCTTGCATGCCTGTCTGCATGTCCCTTCCCAGCCTGTGCTGGCCCATCACCCCTGAGGTCTGCAGGTCCCTCCCCAGCCTGTGCTGGCTCAGCCCTCCTCCCCCTCTGCATCCCCTGGAGCATGAGCCAGACTCACCTGCACCCGAGCAGTGGCCTCAGTCCTGGTGACTGAAGGACATGCAGGTTCCAACAGAAGCCATGGAGCCCTCCCAGGTACCTCTTCAACTATACATGCAGACAAGGCACTTCTCTGGATCCAAAGATGTGCAGGTGAGCTCAGGTGTTGTGTGGACCTCTGGGCTCTAGATGGAGGATGAGGCCACTGTTCCTGTAGCCCTCCAAGCTGTGGTCCTAGGACGTCATGGTGCTCCAGAGCCATGGGTGAGTGGGACCAGCCGCCCTACACTCTCCTGGTCTGCTGCAGGCAGCCCTCAGCGGGCTCTAAGGAGGTGATTTCTGTGTCACATCTTCATTAAATCCTGGTTTCCTTGGCAGAGTAGATCTGATGATGTCACAGCCCTTTAGCTCAAACCAATGGACACTTTGGAATAAATCAAAAAGAGGTGATTCCACCTCCTCCACAGTTAGCCTCAAGAAATGACCCCAAAAGTTCTCTAAATGCTTCAACTCGTTTTGGGGAAAAAAAAAGGTCAACATGAAGAAAAAAACTGTTTCCTAGAAATAAGCCACAAGCAAGTCAAAAATAAGGCTGTGTTCTATCCAGTATCCTTGGCACCTTTGTTAGGAGCCACTTGGATGTCCATGTAGGCTTATTTCTGGAACTCAGTTCTGTTCCACTAGTCTGTGTCTGTTTTTATGATGGTACCATGCTGTTCTGGTTACCATGGCTCTGGGACACCTAGAAATCAGATATTGTGATGCCTCCCACTTTCTTATTTTTGTTCAAGATTGCTTTGGCTATTTGGAGTTGTATGTGTGTGTGTGTGAGAGAGAGAGAGAGCTTGCATTTGAATTTTAGTATTGTTTTTTACTAGCTCTGTGAAGAATATCATTGAAATTGGTAATCACATAAAATATTAAATATTTGAAGAAAAACTGACAAAAGTGGAAAGTTGCATCCTGTGGAAACTAATGAAACCTCACTGAGGACAATGCAAGAAGTGTTGAGCGAATGCAGAGGGACACTGAGTGTGGTCATGCTGGGAATCTACAAAGTCAAAGGCTCCACATTTCCAGCAGAGACCCCTCCCCAGCTCTGCCAGCTCCTCTAATTCAGCCCCAGAGCTGTGTTGCTCCCTGTGGTCCCAGAACCTTCCTGCTCCTGGTCTCTCTGCACAGGTAGCATCAGTGATGGCTGGGCTGAAAGGTGCACTGACCCCGACCAACTGCATGGTGGAGAGAGAGGTGGGCTCCTCTGTAAGGCCAGTGGGGTGGCAATAAGACAGTCCCAGGGAAGCCCAGGCACACTGTGGACCCTGGAAGATGGTGTCCAGGGGGCCTGGACTGCCCTGTCCTGCTGCTCTCTCACTGCATGGGTGGGACTGGTCTCTTCCACCATAGCTAACTCCCCAGCATGCTCCAGAAATTGTTTCAGATCTCACCAGCAGCTTTCCGCTGGTCAGTGCCTGAAAGCATGTCTCCTGTGTCTGTAGATGTGGAGAGTGGTGACAGTGACTGAGAGACCAGTGTCTGAGATTGGGGTCTCTGATGACTTCATGGCTGTGGCATGCTTGGTGACTTGAAAGTTTCTAACCAAAGATGTAGGATGCCTGGTTGCTATGACAATGCTTTCCATGGGGAGACTCTGTTTTGAGAGTCTTATTAGCTTTGACCTTATTCTCAGGCACACAGCTTTTGGGAATGAAGGAAATTCCTTGCTAAAATAACCACAATATTTCTCCAGTTCGCTGCTTCTGAATCTGCTATGAATTAGTAACTTTAAACAACGGACTTTCTTGAGAGCTGCACAATGCTCCTAACATTGTACATTGCAACTGTAGAATTTAACTGAGGAAACACCTACATACTGTTGCTAACTCTGTAAGTTTTATGGATACAAAGAATAATGCTTCCCTGGCCATACTAATGATGAGAAAAAGAGAGAAAACTCAAATTACTAAAATACAAGATGAAGAAGGAATATCACAATGAACACTTCTGAAATATAGAAGATAATTAAAAACTATTTTGAAAATTTATACTCTAATAAGACAAAAAAATGTCAAGGACATCAGCGAATTTCCAGAGACATATGACCTACCAAACTGAATGAGGATGTCATACATAATTTAAATAGGTCAATTTCAAGTAATGAAATAAAAATGTCATCAAAAGCCTACCAACCAAGAAAAGCCCAGGACCAGATGGATCCTCATCCTAATTCTATAAGAACTTTAAAAAAAGAATTAACACCAATACTCCTCAAAGTATTCCATGAAATAGAAAAGGAGGAAACCCTTCCAAATTCATTCTATGGGGCTAATATCACTCTGATACCAAAACCAGACAAAGACACATCAAGGAAAGAAAACTTCAGACCAATATCCCTGATGAACATGGATGCAAAAATTCCCAATAAAATTCTGGAAAATTGTATACAAAAACATATTTAAAAGATAGTGCACCAAGATTGAGTGGGATTCATCCTAGGGATGCAGGGTTGGTTCAACATATGAAAATCAATAAGCATAACAGATCATGTTAATAGACTTAAAAACAAGAATCATAATCATCTCAATAGATGCAGAAAAATCATTTGATGAAATACAGCACACCTTCATGTTCAAAACACTAGAAAAACTAGGGATAGTAGGAACATTTGTCAACATTGTAAAGGCTATATATGCTAAGCCCAAGGACATAATAAGCCCAGCATCATTCTAAATGAAGAAAATTTGAAAGCATTCCTGCTAAAAACTGGGACAAGACAAGGATGTCCTCTTTTACTACTTCTATTCAATATCATCTTTCAAACTCTAGCCAGAGCAATTAGACAAAAGAAAGAAATTAAAGGGATACAAGTATGTAAAGAAGAACTCAAACTATCACTATTTGCTGATGACATGATTCTATATCTAGAATATCAAAAGAATTCTACCAGAAAACTTCTAGAATTAATAAACAAATCCAGCAAAGTAGCAGGATATAAAACCAACACCCATAAATCAAATGCATTTCTATAAATCAGCAATGAATCCACCAAAAGAGAAATTAAGAACACTACTCCATTTGCAATAGCATCAAGAAATATAAAAATCCTGGGAATCATTCTAATGAAAGAGGTGAAAGACCTCTACAGTGAAAACTACAGAACACTAATGAAAGAAATTGAAGAATACCTTAAAAGATGAAAAGATCTCCCATGCTCCTGGATAGGCAGAATTAATATTATCAAAAATATAAAAAATGTTATACAGGTTTAATGCAATTCCTATTAAAACCCCAATGACATTCATCATAGAAATAGAAAAAGCAATTATAAAATTTATTTGGAAAAATAAGAGACCCAGAATAGCTAAAGCAATCCTTAGCAAGAAAAGTGAAGAAGAAGGCATCACAACACCAAACCTTAAACTATACTACAGAGCTATAGTAATAAAAATGGCATTGTTTTGGCACCAAAATAGATTTGTAGACTAATGGTACAGAATAGAAGACTCAGAGACAAACTCACATAAAATATGTCTTACTTGACAAAGGTACCAAAAACATTTACTAGAGAAAAGACAGTCTATTCAATAAACGGTGCTGGCAAAATTGGAAATCCATATGTAGCAAAATGAAATTAAACCTCTGTCTCTCACCCTGCACAAAAATCAACTCAAAGTGGATTAAAGACTTAGGCACTAGAACAGAGACCCTGTGACTAATAGAAGAAAAAATAGGCCCAAATCTTCACCACATCAGCCTAGGATCTGACTTCTTTAACAAGACTCCCAAAAAGGAAAAAGTAAAATCAAAAATTAAGAAATGGAATGGATTCAAATTAAAAAGCTTCTTCTCAGCAAAGAAAATAATTAATAAAGTGAGGAGAGAGCTACTGATTGGGAGAAAATCTTTACCACATGCACCTCCGATAAAGCATTAATCTCTAGGATATTTAAAGAACTCAAAAAACTTAACACCAAAAAACAAATAACCCGATTAATTAATGAGTTAACAAAATGAACAGAAAGTTCACAGAAGAAATATAATTGATCAACAAATATATGAAAATGTGTTCAACATCTCTAGCAATTAGAGAAATGCAAATCAAAACTACTCTAAGATTTCATCTCATTCCAGTCAGAATAGTATTTATCAAGAATATAGACAACAATAAATTGGTGAGGATGTGGTGAAAAAGTTACACTCATACATTGCTGGTGGGACTGCAAATTGGTGCAACCACTATGGAAAGCAGTATGGAGATTCCTCAGAAAACTGGGAATGGAACCACCATTTGACCCAGCTATCTCACTTCTTGGTTTATACCCAAAGGACTTAAAATTAGCAAACTATAGTGATGCAGCCACATCAATGTTATAGTAGCTCAATTCACAATTGCTAGACTATGGAACCAACTTCAGTGTTCCTCAGTAGATGAATGGATAAAGAAAATGGGTATATATACTCAATGGAATATTACCCATTGTCCTGGTCCATAAATTAAAGAAGAGTAAAATTATGGAATTTACTGGCAAATTGTAGGAGTTGGAGAATATCATGCTAAGCGAAATAAGCCAATCTCACAAAACTGAAGGCCAATTTTTTTCTCTAATATGCGGATGCTAATTCACAATAAGGCGAGAGGGGGCACTAAGGGAGGAATAGCGTTGCCTTAGATTAGGTAGAGGGAAGTGATGGGAGGGAAGGAGGGGATGTGGGGATAGGAAAGATAGTAGAATGAAACAGACATTATTACTTATGTATATATTTGACACATACGATTATGCAACATGAGACATACGATTATGTACTCAGAAAAATGAGAAATTATATCCCATCAATGTATGATATATCAAAGTGAATAAATGCATTCTACTGTCATGTATAACTAATTCAAAAAATATAAAAAAGAATTAATAAAATAATGTTGGCATAGTCTTTAATCTTATTAATGAGACATATATAATAAAGATTGTCGGTGTAATTCTGCAGACCTGCTTCTTCATCAGAGAGCAGCGCTCCACCCAACTCCAGGTTAATCCTCAAGATTTGCATCTTTGAATCTTTTTCTTCCAATCTCCCCTGGCCCCTTGCCGGAACCAGCTAGTTTTGCCGCGCTGGTCAAGGCCTGAAGGTTCCCTCTCTACACCCATGAGGTTCAGCAGCCGCCCTCTCTGCATCCCCTGGGGCATCTCCAGACTCCCCTGAACCCTGAGCAGTGGCCTCAGTGTTGGTGACTGGCATATCCCTGTTCCAGCAGCAGCTGGGAGCCCTCCCAGGTAACCCTGGTTCCACCCTCAGCCTCAAGCAACAAGTCTCCAGAGCCCCCTGCTGCTTCTCTGGATCCCTGGAGGCCCCGCTGATGCACAGGTCTTGCTCCTGTCTGGGCTGCCGCCAGAGTTGAGGCCAAAGACAAGTGTGCTACCCCTCCCCGCGGTGGCAGCAGCCATCTTCCTCACAGGCAGCTGTGACCGGTAGGGAGACAGGGAAACCCTGGCCGGCAGACCTTGCTCTGAGCTCCTTTCCACTGATACATTTCTGGGAGGCACCTGTAGGCGAATTGCCCTGCAGCAGGGAAAATCCATGCTTGAGGGGAAGGAAACACCCGGCGGCCCCAAAGTTGAGCCACCGCGGGCAGGAGTCAGCCGGGCGCATCCCACAGCGCCTGGGGCGAATCAGCCAGAGTGGCGTGGCTGCCAGCAAGAGGTACCAGAATGTCACCGCCACTCGCGAAGAGATTTGATCCTCCTGGTCCGTAAACTGGGAACCCTGTATTCCTAGTGACCCGACTGGGGGCTCACTGCCTCCCCTGAGCTATCCCACGTGTCCAGTGGACACTGCAGACTCACTGATGACATCCTCAGGCGTCCCCTGACGTCTGCCTCCCTCTGGAGGGTCGTGTCTCCACCCACCTCCGCGCTGAGCTGCACAGCGACAAGGGCACGCGCTCTGGCTGCCCCTTCCCTTCTCCAGGTAGCACTTAGGGGAGGGCGTCCACCAGGACTCCGCCCAGGGGAGGACCCCCACGAGGACACCGCCCAAGGGAGGGCGCCCACCAGGGCTCAGACCTACTTGGCACACCGCTCCTACGCTTGTCCCCATTCCTAGATTTCTGGACACCTCACCCTCATTCAGTCTTTTAATGTGACAACACTACTAATCATATTTTGTGAAGTTGACACATTTGTACTACTGGTGTTTGCACACGGAGGCCACCGATTTTTTTCTTCTTTCTTCTTTCCTCCCTCGAAAGGGACTGAGACTCTCCCTGCACCAGGCGAGTCTTGCGTGGCCTCTGCCACCTCAGTTAGGGCTTTCCTATGGCAGGACCAGATCCAGCATGTGAAACCTATGGTAATTCTTTTGGACAATTCACTAACGATACAACACTCAGAAATTTTATGTTAACTTTGTATGCTAACAGGATGGCAAATCTGCTTACAAAGTGGCTGCTTTCTGCCAGCAGTAAGTCAGAGTCCACCTATTTTATATGCTGCCAGTAGTTGGCAGGTCACCCCATGCACTCAGTTGTGTTTATTTTTGTGGAATAGGATAATATAATGATTTAATTTTGCAATTTTAGAGCCATGATATTAAATATATCAATGTGTTTAATGGTTATTTACAAATTGTCTTGGGTGATGTAATGAATTATTGACATGATAAAGTATAAAGCGTTTTTTCTTCTTTAATTTATTAACCCTGGGCCAATTTAATTGAATCGCTTCTCTTTTTTTTTTTTTAATCCTTTTTATTTTCCTTTGTGACACTACAGAATGAGGGGGCACACACTACCACTGAGCTACATCCCCAAACTATTTTTACTTTTTATTTTGAGACAGGGTCTAACTTAAGTTGTTGAGTCTTGCCACAACTTGCAATCCTCCTGCCTCAGCTTCCCAGTCGCCGGGATGGCCAGCGAACATAACCTGCCTGGTTTCTTGAGTCTTATACTGGCCTGGTTTTGACCTTGTCTCCCAGATGCGAATAGAGAAAGTAGCTGGAGTGAAACTTGGAACGACGATATCACTCTAGGACACTAGAGGGCGCCGTGGCTCGGGCTCCGGGAGAGAAGATCTGCCGGGAAGCGCAGCTGGGGCCCTGGGTCCCCTTAACCGGTGGTCGCCGCATCAGATGGCAGCTCACCTGCAGGAGAGCCGCGCCCCCGGTGTTGGAGTGACCGGAGAGCTGAGGCTGCCCAGCGCCGTCCTGTAGAGCAGCCTTGCTGAATGCAGCAGGCAGGGGCTCCTCTCCTGCTCCCTGCCCAGGTGAGTGTGTGGGGAGCGGCTGGGCTGGGTGGGAGGGCAACGATGAAGCTCCGCCCCTCACCTGTTTCCAGGGGCCACATATCTGCCCGGTGACTTCTGGGAGACCATCACCCTCCCCTGTAGCCCAGGGCCGCGGCCAGCTGGGTCCAGCGTCACCACTTACCCATACCTCCAGGCCTTACAGGTCACTGGCTCTGGGATCCGGAACCCTGCCAGATTCTCAGCCTCCCTAGCTGGAGAGAGGCTGCCCGCACCAGCGCAGGGCGCCAGCCCTTGACTTCTAGGGCCTCCACATTCTTACCAGAGGCTGCGGGTAGCCAGGGGTGGCAGTTGGGGGTTCAGGAGCCTGATCACCACCACCCTGGTAAGAGGTCAAAACCCTATACTGAGCTCAGAGTTGCGTTTCTTTTTTAAACTTAGGCTTATGCTAAAAATGCTAAAAATGTGATGTTGAAGTTAGTGCAATATGTCACCAGCGTGCAAATAAAAGCACAGGGTAACCACACACACACACACACACACACACACACACACACACAGGAGTGTCTGAATTCCTGTCAGCCAGTGCTCAATTACCACACAAAATATTTGATAAAATAATGATATAAAACCACTATGATTTTATATGAAAATATTAACATAGCAGCAAAATATGAGAAACTTTTAAAAAGATTATAAATGGGAAATTATGTATCTCTTCCATTGAACTTTGAGAAAATTCTAAAACAAAGAAAACAAAACAGATAAGCATTTAAAAAAGTGGCTAACTTATGAAATATGTGTCTGAGGTGAACACAGCTAAGAAGCTCCAGCTCTGGCACACTCTCCAGGACCTGGGGGCTACACCAGCTCCAGGGCTTACGGTGCACATGGCTGAGTGTGCTACAACCTCACCACACTTAGGGGATTCTTCAGGTAACCTGACCACGAGGGCATCAGTGCACCAGGAATAAACAGCCAGAAGACAATCCTGAGGTTGCTGAGCAAGACCTGAAGTCCAGCAGAGAAGAGGGCTCCTTTCCACCCTGCACCTGAGGTCTCTGGAACAGCATCCCCTCTACATCCAGGGTCTGGGAAGCCATGAGAGATCCAGGTCTATGAGACACCTGCACTGGGGGTCAGCACCAGACCCCACCCAAAGATTTGTGCTCCATTCTCAACAGGTGTTAACCAGGCAATCCCAGGGCTGAGGCGTGTCAGAGGCAGATTCAGGAGACAGCTGATCTGGTGGGAAAGAAACTTTGACAGCAGAGCAAGATGGCTGGGAATCAAGCACTCAGAACCCATAGACATCACAGCTCTTTTATTGCACCATTAGCTGCTGAAGGTGAAAAGTCACATTTCTTTTTTTCTTTCTGATTTCACAGCCCCTTGCTCTGTCTCCAGCTGAGCAGTTATACTTCAGTGACTCCCAGGAACGCCCTTCCCTTGGGTCCTGTCTCACTGTTGGAATCTACCTGGAGTTTCTTCATGGTCACTACTGGAATCATATCTTCTATTGACAGAGGAGCCTTTAGAGACACAGTGGGAAGTCGTTAGCTGCAGGGAGGACACACTGTCCACACCTCACCCTGCCCCTCCCCTGGCTTCTCAGAACTCACCTGGGCTCTGTGTAGTCATAGATTCAGCAGTCAAGGCTCACACCTGCAAAACCTCACACCTCAAGGTGACACTCCCACATGCCTAGGATCACTGCAGCCCTCAGAGCCAATCCTGTGAGCTGCAGCTGCAGCTGCAATGGACACACTGTGTTAAGGACTCCAAGGAAGGGACCCAGGCCAGGGCCAGACCTCTGCCCACCAGATAGTTCTGAGAGGGTGGGAGTTTCCTCTGCATGGGAACAGCACTGTTGGGACCCTGGACTGAGTTTAGTGTGGGGAAGGACTAGGATGGTTACTTTGTTTCTTGGTAATTAATGGAAATTCAGCAGGGCATCTGGCTCATGTCCACCACTCAGGGGAGGGCTCCTCTGGAGATGACACTTAAGGAAGAAGGGGCCTCTCCTCCCCTGGTTCCTTACAGGTGAAAGACCCCAGCCCAACAACGTCAGGCCTAGTTGCAAAACCACCGAGGCATGTCACAAACCTACGCAGGCACCAGAGGTGTTTTTCAGATAATTAGTTAGGTGTAACCGGTTGGGAAAGGACAAAGGACCAGGTCCCAAGGCATGCCTGAATGAGCAGGGACAGGAGGACCAGAGTGCAAATATGTAGCTTTTATGTGGTTCTTTTTCAGTAACATACAGTGAAAAAGAACTTTGCCCTTTAGGTAGCCTATATGCTGGGTTTAAAATTAACCTATTGTTTAAACTGCCCCTTTACCCTATAAAAATCTCTGTATCCCCAAGCCCGGGGTGCCAGCTCACCAAAGCTCCGGCTGAGGTTCTGCTGGGCACCCACAGGCGCCTGTGTCCCAATAAACAAACCTCTTGCGCTTTTGCAGCCAGTGTTTCGTTTGATTCTCCTTGGACAGGGAAATGGGGGTCTTTCACAGGTATTTATCAATAGCCTGCAAGTGCAGAATTGTCTGCCTCTCTCTGAGGCCCAGGGACACAAAGACCAATATTAGGGTTCTAGAGGGATTTCAAACAGTGGTGAGGGGCTGGGCACAGCCACCCCTGTGCTGGATAGGAGCAGGGCAGCAGGATCAGGGAAGGGGTCTCATTGCTCTGTCCAGGAGCTTCCTCATCATGCCTTACCCTGGAACACACCCTGAGCAGGACCCTGGATTAGCTGAGGAGGGTCCTTTCCTCACCTGAGCTGGACCAGATGTTTACAGGGTATATCATCAGAGATGCCTTGAGCCCAAGATGGGCGGCTCAGGGCTGAGCTCTGGATGAGGAGGAATAATGAGGACACAGTGCCTACCCCTGCACTGACCAGCATGGCCAGGGTCCCTCTGTTAGGGGACAGACAGATGTGAATGGTGGGACCACGAGGTTAAGAGAATGATTCTATCAAATGGGCCCACAGTGCTGACCCCCACATGCTTTCTTTTCCAAGAAGCAATTTAGCTGCAGCCCTGCCTGGCCTAAGTAGACAGGATATGTCACATTCCTTAGCAAACTACCTGTTCACTGGAGGGGAAATGCAGGCACAAAATAATGTTGATAAGTGGAGCCCAAGTTACCCTGAAGGAGGTGACTTCTGTGACCAGATCCCCACACTCTGGGAGATGAGGCCACTTCCTCCTAAACTGCTGACCTGACCTGCATCCCCTGCCTCTGCCTGGCCCTGAGGGGAGGAGCAGGAAGCAATCTCCAGCCTCCAGGCTTCAAGGGAGACTTTCACAAGTGCTCACAGCAGACACAGGGCTGCCCCTGCTCCCTGTGCCTAGGGAGGGACAGAGTGTCCAGGCACCAACAGCCTGGGCTGGGGCAGGCCATGCTGTGCTCATCTCCTCCTCTTAGCTCAGGGAATGCCCCTCCCCTCCCAAGCCAGGTGTCCTGCTGTCTTCCTGCTGCCCCTAGAAATCCTCCCTCTGCAGCCCAAAGCCAGGGGCTGCCTGCAGGTGCCCTCATTTACATGTCAATCCCACACAGCAGGGCCCCTCTCAGTGCCCCTGGGTACCTAGGATCCAGAGGAAAAGGACTTCCAGGGCAGTGTGGCCATGACAAGGGAGCTGCAGATCTGGGCCAATAGGAGGCATTTCCCAGTCCAGTGGTCTCAGCTTGTGCTGACCCCTGCAGGCCATCGGGTGCTAATTACTATAATGTATTCCCCAGGAATTGGCAATGCAAAGGGAAAACCAAACCTGAGTCCACTTATATTTACATTTACCTGAAACACCCACAGTTCTTTTTTTCAGTCCTTCAGAAGAGCCCAGGATGCACTTCCCCAGGGAGGCTGGACAGGGATACTGGGGACTGTCCTATCACAGGCTGAGGTCACCCTCCTTCCTACACAGAGCCTGCCTTTCCTCCTCCCATGCAGGAGGCCATGTCCCACCCTGACCCTCCGCCCCTGAAGGAGGCCTCTCTCCTCTGCTGGCCACAGTGTTTCTAGCACCACACAGACACCACGGTGGGTGCCAGACATGGGAAGAAGACTGTCCACATGTGGTGACATTTTTTATTTGGGGTGACATAAAGTGAAGAGTCACAGCTCATGTGGGGAAGCCTAGAGTGAGCCTCTCAAGGCCTCCTCACGCTCCTCCTCTCTCAGAGCCCCACCAGGGATGGGTGGCAGGTGCTGCCCTGGGTCTAGCTGCAGAAGGAAGGAGCCCTGTTCAGCTCTCCAGGTGTTCAAGACCAGGGTAGGGCATTCTGATCCCTCCTGCAAAACCACATTCAGGGAAAGAGGGAAGGGACAGGTGTGAAGCCCCAGGGGACCCCACCACTGGATGCCACATTATATGGAAGAGCAGGAACATGGTATCCTGCAGACTCAGTCAGTCCTGGTCAGCACCCCACACGGGGGGCCAGGCCACAGGGGTGAACATCCTAATGGATGCTGAGCCCACAGCAGAGGTTAAAGTCTCCCCAGGAAGATGGTTGTAGCAGAGTGTATGGGACTTGGAGGTGAGGACCTGTCTGTAGCATAGTTTCCCACCCAGGTTCTATGGGCAGCAGGATCCTCCAGCTCTCCTGGGCTTTGCTTGTCTTCCCATCACCACTCATACTCCACTAGGGATCATTAGCCACCCAGGCAGAGGACCAGCAGTGTTAAGTGAGGCTCCTCTTGACACATGGGGCCCCCAATGCTCTACTCTGATGTCCAGGGGCTGGTGCTGCTTTTTAGGTGATCTAAAGGGCTCATCAGTCCACTGATGAGTGTGGCCTGGAGTGAACACATTTAAAGTGGGCTGTGCACTTTGAGGCAGTGGAGAGGTATTGACCCATGATGTAGCTCATACAGGACATGAGCCTGTTATCTGTGACCCACATGGTGGAATGTCAATGTGTGAATTTATTTTAAAATAAACCAACAAATTACCACATCTATTTTTTAAGAAGGTTTACTTACCTTGACATTATTGGGGCCTCTTCCTGCAGCAGAGCCCCAGGAGGCCAGGAGGACACAGAGTACCTGTCAGCAAGCACATTGGTGGGGCTGCTCATGAATTCCTCAGGGAGTTGACTCCATGTGGACACAGGACCAGAGTGGACGGAGGAGTTTGCTTCACCAGCCTGGACCGAGTTGCTGCTGGGCCACCGTCCTGGGCAGAAGAAGCCTGGAGAGGGAGGACAGGACAGGAATGGGGCTCAGGTCCTCAGCTGTGCACTGAAGGACACTTGGGTCAGCCTGAAATGTTGAGTCCACAGATGGCGCTGCCTGTGAGCAGTGCTTTCCTGGACGCTCATGGCTCCCATTCTTCCTGGTCCTGGGTGGAATTGCTGCTGAGATTGAGAGTTTAAATGTGGATGCCAGTGTTCACTGGTGCCCCATAGAACTTCCTGAGTTAGAGAGGGACTTCAGGGAGGTCCTGGAGAGGGGCCTTCAGCACACCTGCAGATGGGGTGAGTGGGAACCGTGTTCCTGTAGATGAGGCAGTGCAGAGCTAGAAGAAGAGCAGAGGGCCTGGGCTCAGACCAGCCTGGAGCTGTGGACCTGGGTAAGCCATGCAATCCTGTTTCCTGGGTCCTCTGCACTGTCATTTGAGCACTGAAATGTGCCTTCCTATTGGTATCATGAGGCTGAATGTAACCTGATGCAGGTAAAGCTTTAGCATAAAATGGCTGCTCAGCATAAATGTGCATGGCCTTTCAATTTTAAATATCTGGGAGGAAAAGCCACACACTGGCTAGTGGCTGCCTCCAGGGAGGGAGTTGGTGGTTAAAGGCAGGGAAGGAAAAGGGCTCCTCTCCTCCACTGTTGGGTGTGGTGATCTGCAGCTTCTGGGGAGTTTTTGCATCATGGCTTGTGATCTTCAAGTAGACCCTGTGACATGAGCTGAGTAGAGAGATTCCACAGCTGAGGTTTGCATTTACAAGAAGGGACATGCCAGAGATAGCGGACCTGGGATAGGAATACAGCTGCTTCCCTGAGGACAGAGACCACCAAATCTTGAGGCCCTAGTCACACCCTGGACCACTAAACCTCGAGCTACCCCCAAGCTCTTCCTCAAACATAAAGACCAGGCATTTCTGCATGGAGAACAGCTGATGCCTTAGAAGAGGTGGCTGAACACAAGGGCTCAGGTCCTTGACCAGCTCTGTCTCTATTATGGTTCAGTCCCTGACCCCAAATGAGATGCACTTTACATCAAAGAAGCTCCTCTGGAGGACAAGATGAGATTCAGCTGTGAGGCCGCACTTCAGCAAGTTCCCAGTGCCAGCTACCTTGTGATGAACCTTCCTGGTGTTGAGGACAGCATTCTGCAGACCAGCATCCACCTGGCTCTCCAACTGAATCAGAACACAGGACATTCCAAACCAACTGTCACTCAATAAGAGTACTCTGCTTAATAAGTGTCTCAGGGACTGGGACCAGAGTTCCAGCAAACCAGCCCTGGAGGGCATCCCCTGCCAGGGCCTCGCGCTCCCTGTGGTCCTCCCTGAGGGCTTCTCCCTTGTGCCCCTCAGCTCTTTCTCAGAGTCATGTCCCTTCTGGGACCAGTGTGGGACCCGATGCTGCAAAGCACCAAGTGAGCCTTCTTGACAGCCCGGGATTCCTCAGCATCACCTGAAACACAAATGCAACAAATTGAGCAAGACCTGGAGACAGAGCCCTTATTTCAGCTGAACCTGGCGGCTCCTTGGCAGAGTGAACTACTAGAGAGACAGGCCCCAGCCACTTCCAGGACTTGGAAGAGCTTCTGAGGACAGACACAGACCATCATAGGTAGAGAGAACTTCTGTACCCATAAAGTTCACCCAAGGAAGAAAGAACAATGACCTAGTGAAAAAACTCTGGAATGTCTTGTCACAAGGATTGTGATGACTCCACATATAATAGTCTCTGAAAATAGGAACTGAGGGGCGACCACCACCCCAGGGCAGCCTGCTGTAGCTGAGACGAGCCTTGGTGAAGGGAGCCCCTGAGAACACGGCAGTCACATCATGCCCACTGTGCCAGGCAGAGACCACAGAGCACACCATGGTGCTAAGGAGAGACAGGTCATGGTCATTAAGCTGCCAGCACCTGCAGAGCTTGCACACCATGCCCTCAAGTGATTAATGGCCACACCCTGACAAAGAGGGACATCTGACCCCAGGCACCAGCGGTTCACCATAACTTGATCTCCAGGGACATTTGTAAACATCTTCCACATCACCCAAATCTACTGTGGCTTCCTGCTTAGGATCACACCCCAGCCTCCTCAGAACACCAGCCTTCACACAGGAGGTGAGGAGTGCCCACACCCGGGAACCCTCACACACAGAGGGGAGTGCCCACACTCAGGAACCTTCACACACAGGAAGGAAGTGCCCACACCTAGGAGCTCTCTCACATGGGAGGGGAGTGCCCGCACCCAGAAACCCTCACACGTGGGAGGGGAGTGCCCACACCCGGGAACCCTCATACATGGGAGGGGAGTGCCCTCACCTGGGAACCCTCACACACAGAGGGGAGTGCCCATACTCAGGAACCTTCACACATAGGAAGAAAGTGCCCACACCTAGGAGCTCTCCCACATGGGAGGGGAGTACTCGCACCCAGGAACCCTCACACATGGGAGGGGAGTTCCCTCACCTGGGAACCCTCACATGTGGGAGGGAGTGCTCGTGCCTGGGAACCCACTGGTCTCCCCTGAGCGTCGGGTCAGACACACTCCCTGTGGGTGTGCATCCTTTGCTGTCCTGAAATAACTTCTACCTTGGCCCTGCTGACTGACTCACCTGCAGTTCTGTGGCAAATATCAAGAACTGGGGTGGCTCCCAGTTGAGGTCCCCTCTCTAAGCCCGCCTTGGACTCCCACAGGTGACAGAGCACTGAGTACACAGTTCAAGGAGAGCACAATGAAAGGCTCTGACCTCACCTGGAAAGAAGCAGCATCGCTCTGCCCCTCCTGCCCACCCTGCACAGAAACAATGGAGTTCACCAACATGGACTGAGATCTCTATAACCATGAGCAGAAGGAACCTTTCCTCCTTTTTAAGTTGCTTATGTCAGGGTTTTTCCACTGCAGTGTTCATTCTGCAAAGAGGAAGATACTGGCGACTAGGGAGGGGAATGCCTTGGGCAGGCAGTGGGGTCAGAGCAGGTGGGACCAGAGCCAGGCACAAGGAGGGTATGCAGGAGCAGCACACAAGGGCATCGAGCTCCCAAGGGCAGCCTGACCCTCCCATATTTTTGGTCAAGGTCTGATAGGACTGCTGGGATGGGGCTTTACTTCTGTGGTTTGTCTGTGGTCTCACAGTTTGTTCCCTAACTCACATCACATCCGTGTGACTATTCAATGACAGGAGCCTGTGTCCTCCTGAATGTGCTAAGTGGCCACAGTCTTTTCGATTTCTCACGACCATTTTAGCCTCTGAGGACCCACACTGCCTTCTGGGCACCTCTCCTCTGCTCTTTGGGGCACAGTGTGAATGTGCTGAGGCTGCTCCCGCAAAGTGAGGTGACCTTGTCACAGGGACAGGACTTTCCTGAAGCTGGCTTCCCTCAGCACCCTCTGGTTCTTTGGTTGGAATGATGTTGAAATGCACCTTCCTTGTTTGAGGTCTGGAGTCTGAACATAGCTTTCATTATCACAGGAACATTTCTAGAAAGTTCTGTGTTGTCTTCAATGCCAAGAACACTGAACTCCACACTAGGCAACCAGCACGCTGGTTTTATTAAAGAGGTCCATGGCATAGAAGTTAACTAGTGAGATCAAAATAAAACAGACTCAATTACTTTTTTCTATGACCCAGGTCCGAGATGGCTCTCACCTCTCTGGCTCTCACCTCAAACCACCCGGTGGGGCAGCAAGGCTTACTCAGCGCCAGCAGGAGAGAGAGAGAGAGCACGCCAGGGGGTGGCCTTTTATTGGGGAACAAGAAATTCAGGGGAAAATTCCATTCAATGAAGGTGGAGGAGGGCAGCATTCCAAGGTCAGGGTCAGTGATTGGCCTCAGGATCAGTGGTCAGTCACACCCCCACACGGACAGGCTCTCGCACCTGGAGAGGGTGGAGATAGCTCCAACACAGTTTGGCCAGAACGCCTCACACCCAATCAGGGAGGTGCCCAATCACGTGCGAGAATGACTTCCCACACTGAACCATTGCTCAATATGGGTGGGATAACAAGTCTGGAGGCCCCTTGAATCTAAGGGATAGATGATTTCCAGTGAAAGAGGGTTCCACACAGAGTTATGACTTAATGATACCAATATTTGTGTGCAGTGAGGGCCAAAAGTCTTTAATTGGAAAACTGCTCCTTACCCCACACCCAGTCCTCACTCCAGGCTCGGTCTCTGGGTGGCTCTCTATGCTGATGCCAGCAGGGAAGTCCAACTTTCTCTTCATCTAGATTTTTCCTAGGCAAGTGGGTGATCCCAGAATGCAGGCCATTTTCTCTTGTTGGTGTCCACCTGGGATTGCAGTGAACACTGGGAGGGTCAGGTCATGTTTGTGTTGCTCAGCTTTTCATTCCAGTGGCAAAAATCCTCACATGACCAACTTAAAGGGAGGAAAGGTTTATTCTGCTCATGGTTCCAGAGATTTCAGTCCATGTTGGTGGACTCCATTGTTTCTGGACATGGTGGGCAGAGGGCAGAGTGATGCTGATCTCATCATGGCATGGGGAGCAGGGAGACAGAGAGAGAGAGAGAGAGGAGGGCCAGGGACAAGACTGATACTTCTAGCTCATTCCCTCCACACAAAGTGATCTACCTCCTCCAGCAGGCCCCACCTCCTACAGTTTATACCCCTAACAGTCCATTCAAATATGGCCCCATCAGTGGATCAATCCATTGATTAGACAATCACCCACATAACCCAATCACTTCCCAGCACCCACCTCTGAACGGAGCTACACGTGGACAAGGTCTTCAACACAGGAGCCTTTAGGTGGCATTCCAAATCCAAATACTAATATCACTGTGTAGTGTTTCTCAGGTTTTCCATTTTCTTGGAAAAATTGGAATATGGAAGGGAAAACCTGTTCAGTTCAAAGGCCCCTAAATCAAGCTTATGCGGTACTTGTGGAGAATTTAGAAGTTATTCCCCATATATTGATTAATAAGCAATTCCATCTCAATTCAGTTGTCATAAGATTTGCAGCAGGTTTGCTTTCTAGCAAGACCACCTTTATTTCCCTAGACAGCACACTGGGCGCTCAGCGCAAAAGCCGGCTCTTCCGCGGAGAGCTACTTGCGGTGGTCCTTCTCCCCCAGGAGCCACAGTTTGACCTTGTACAGAGTGATGTCCTTGTAGACCCTGAAGTGGTTCAGCCTGTGGTCATGGCACTCCGGGCTGACCTAGATGGAGGTAGGGGCAGCATAAGCTGGTCAGGAGGGGGAAGACCTGGACCCATCGGGCCTCCTTGACCACGGGTGACCCCAGGGCTCTCCTGCTCAATGCTGCTAGTGAAACTGTGACACCAGCGCTTAGAGCGTCCAGAGAGCAAGGGGCATCACCTCCTCAGAGCTGGGGCTCCTCCCTGCCCGCTGCCTACATGGAGGGAAGCCTGTGGGTCACCCGGGAAGTCCTAGGTTCCGGGGACCTTGCATCAAACGCCGGGTTCATTCTGTTTTCTCTCTTTTCCTGGTACCTGGTCTCATCCCAGCTGCCTTCAGGGAAAATGGAAGCTGAGACGTGACCCCACCCCACCCCTGGGCCCCAGGAAGCGGGACTGCAGCACATCTGGGGCTGGTGCCCCTGGCTGCATGGACACAGGGAAGGCCGATTCCTGGCTTCCTTCCTGTGAACTGTCCAGTTCTGCAGGACTAACGGAGCAGGGCAGCTGCTTGCCCCATCGTGGCCCAACTGCGCTGCGTTTCACTTCTCTTTCTACACTGTTTCCTCTTCCTTCTGAGGCAGGTGGGCACCACAGCCAGGATGCCCAGAGCCAGCAGGCCTCTGTGCTGGGGTGCCAGGGACAGCTGGGGGCGGTGCTGTGCCTGTCCCCGGACAGCATCCGCACACAATAAGTGTTCAGCAGGTGCTTGAATGGAAAGGGAGTGTGTGTGGGGGGGGTCACAGGGAGCCAGGGAGAAGGAGGACCTCAGCACATGCACCTTAGAGAAGCTGCCCTGAGAATCATTCAGGGACTTGCTCATCCCATCCCAGTCTGCAAGTGTGTGAGTGTGAGTGTGTGTATGTGTGAGTGTATGTGTGTGTGTGTGTATGTGTGTGAGTGTGTGTGGGGGGAGTGTGTGTGTGTATGTGTGTGAATGTGTGAATGTGTGTGTGAATGTGAATTGTATGCGTGAATGTGTGAGGATGTGTGTGTGAGTGTGAGAGTGCGTGTGTGAGTGTATGTGAGTGTGTATGTGTAAGTGTGTATGTGTGTGTGAATGTGTTGTATATGTTTGTGAAGTGTGTGTATGTGTGTGCATGAGTGTGTATGTGTGTGAATGTGTGTGTGCATGTGTAAGTGTGTGAGTGTGTGTGCATGTGTGAGTGTGTGTGTATATGTTTGTGTGTATGTTTGTGTGCGTGAGAGTGTGTATGAGTGTGTGTATGTGTATGAGTGTGTGTTGGTGTGTGTGTGTGTTTGGACACGCATCCCACATGAGGATATATTTTCAGCAAGTGTTACCCAGAGACACAAGGCAAAGAGGTGCACACTGAGCCTTACTTACCAGGGGTCCCTGGGCTGAGGTTGGGGTGCTCTGAACAGGGCGAGGTCCTGCCAGGGACAGGGTCCCCACATTGGGGCCCATGGAGCACATCAATCACATCCTCTGCCCCAAGCACAGTGCTCTGAAAGTCCAGCTTCTTTATCTTTGATGTTCCCACAACACCTGGATCTAATCTGGGGGGCTTACTTCCTACCTTGCTCCCTGTGCCACCTGAGGGCACTGTCCCCACGTGTGTGATGGACAGAATGAGTGCCAGCAGGCCCCTTGGGTCTCAGACACAGCATTCTATCCTGGAGGCCTAGAAGGGTCTAAGCAGGGCAGGCCTGGCTGGGCCCCACACTCGTCCTTCCTGTGGTGTGTGCTGACTGCAGGAGACGCCCTGCGGTGCAGGGAGCAACCTTCCCATGGTGCGTGAAGCCCCCAGCTCTCTGGAGCTTTGCTAAGATGCCCACTGTCCCCTGGGCTGACCTGTCTTCATAAGGCTCCCTTCCCTCCCACCTCCTTCTCACTGGTCAAGGACTCTCCTGGACCAAATTCCACTCAGGTCGTCCTCCTCTTAAACCAGGCCTGACTTAGGGCCTTCTGTGGTCACCTCTGCATCATGCAGTTTCAGCAAAACTCCAGCTGAGCAGTGTAGTGAGAGCCACCACCCTGAGTGTTGACTGTCCTGGGTGTTTGTGGGCTCCTTGCCGTCTGTCCCCCAGTGCAGGTCTGGTCCCTGCCCTGCCTTCAGCAAGAATCCAGCCAGGTCAGCTTAGCCAGGACCCCTCACCCAGACGTTCCCCCCAGTGACCCCCCCCCCACAGACCTCCATTCTTAGCTTGTCCAGCTGCCCACCCTGCAGGAGCCTCTGCCCTAGCCACAGCCCCCCTTGGATCAAGCCTTCCGTGTGGTCTTTAGAAATCACTGATCCCTGATTCTTTATTCATGTTCAATCAAGGTCTTGAGCAGTTTCCTCTGAAGTCCCCTCTTTCACTGATAGTTAGATCTCCATGGCTGTCCCTTACCTCCGTGTGGCCTTGCTTCTCCAGCTCTGAGCCACACCTCCTCCTTTTGGGGTGAGCTCTGTGAGTGGTGGGCCCCCTGGAGACATCCTCCTGTCTGGAGCAGCACCTGACTGTCCTGGGCAGGGCTCAGGGATTCCTTTCTGCTCTTCCCCATCTGCATCACAGGAGCTGGGCCACGTTTACTGAGCAGTTGCTGTGTGCTGGGCACTGTCCCAGGTACTGCTTCTCTCAGCAACCCTGTGAGGCAGGTTCTGTGGTGTCCCCATTTATGAACAGGATCAGCACACAGTGGCTTAGAAACTCACCCCAGGTCTCAGGATATCAAGAAGGACAGAATTCAAGCCCCTACCAGCTGGCTGCCCACTCTGCTCTCAGCTACTGCCCACTCTACCCTGTGTTCCTACTGCTGCCCGGAGCAGGGGCCTCACTTACCAAGGACTCTGCCTCCCAGCCCATTTCCTGACTTTCCATCTACGTCTCTGGGTACTTCTTCCTGGGTCTCTGAGCAGCATGGTGAATGAGATTCAGAAACCTGACTGGAGAGAAGTCTCCAGTTAGAAGCTGCCCGTGTCCTTTTCCTGGCCACACCACTCCAGGGCCACAGAATTCTGTGTGCAGAGCCAGGGCCTGAGACAGGGGCGTCTGGTTCTCAGCCATGTGTCAGCAAATGTCAGCAAATGAGTTCAAACTGTGCCAGGCACTGTTCTGGACCCTGGGGCAGGGCTGTGACAGACATAGGTCCCCGGGGAGTCCAGGGCAGGCAGGGACAGAGGTCAACACCTCTGTTCTCAGAACATGAGGATGCTGCTCTCCTGTGCCTCTCCATTATGCAGGGTCCTTCCACAGCCTCCCACCTGACACCCTGGACCACCTGTGCCCACCTGCTCCAACAGTCCCACACCCCCTGCCTGACGGAGGCACCTGTTCTCCATGCTGTCGCCCATGATCCCACCCCACACACTGGTGGAGGCACTTACAGGCTGCCCTCTTGCCTTTTACCTGATTGTGTTGAGACCCCCAGGCCCACCCCACTGCCTGTCACCAGGTGAAAGTGGAAACATGAACAGGACTGTGTTTACTGAGCATGATGAGCCGGGTTCAGCTCTAAGCTCCTGTGGTGTTTTGCTTGGTCCTTCCAACAACTCCAAGAAGTGGGCTGAGAGGTCAACAACCTGGCCGAAGCCTGCAGTTAAGGAGTGGCAGCACCAGGACATGAATCCAGTTCCTAGGCCTTCAGAACCCACCCATGTGAGTAACGTCTGAACATCTGTGAATGAATGACTCCTATCTTCAGGCCATGGGGACTCTTGTGGATGACAGTAATGAGTTGGCATGTGTTTGCACATCAGTCTCTCTGAGCCTGGTCAGTAGAGTAGTCTTGAGACCACAGCAGAGGACCCTGAGATTCCCTGCAGTGACTCTGCCTGCGAGTTCTCTGAGCCCCCTGCCTCTCTCTGCCCCACCTCACGAAGTCTCCAACCCAAGGACTTACCATCTTCAGGTTCCTCCAAGTTATCATGCCACGACATGGGCTTCCTGGTGATTGTGTGAACTGGAGAAGAGCAGGGACACAGTGCAGGTCAGAGCACAACCCCTGCCTCCCGCCACTCACCCTAGACTAGGCTCCCATTCTGCACCCATGTAGTGCCTGGGCCTAGGGGGTTCTGGCTGGGTGCTGGGAACAAGGTCCCACAGCTCTCCAGGACTTAGGATCTGGCCTGGCACTGTCCAGGGCAGTGGCCACAAGCCACAGCCTACTAGGATTTATGTTTGTTTATTCATTCACTCATTTATTTATTGCAGTGAGCTAACCCTAACCCTAACTCTAACCCTAATCCAGCCCTCTTTTATTTTGAGAGCTGTCTCTGTTGAGGTCATCCTTAAACTTGCAATCTCCCTGCTCCAGCCTCCCTGCTGCCAGGATACAGGTATATGCCACCATGCCCAGGAGTAAAAAGACTTCTGAGCATGCACCCCTAAGATATGAAATGTGTATGTCATCCGTATGTAATATTATCTGCATATTAGAAAAATATAATATTTTTCTTTACAGTACAAGTAAACAGAAATGCAATCTACAGTATTTTCTCACTTCACCACAGTGGCCACATTAATCCTGTGCCCAAGGGAAAGAACTGGAGGAAATCACTTTTCCCAGAATGAATGTGGCCTGAGGGATTATTTAGACTGTTGGAATGAACCAACCTAAACAGAAGTGAATTTTTCTGCTCAAATCAGTGATGGGGACAGAAGACAGCCAGAAGAGTTCTAAGCAAAATCAAGTCACTAAGTCTCCTGCAGATGGCCAGGCTGCAGGGGTGCTGGCTATGGAGGTAGAGAGTTGGGGGGAGCTCAGGGAGGAGGAGCAGGTGGGCAGGTACCATAGGGGGCTGTGGAATGAGCCCTTCAGAGGTAAAGAGGAGTTTGAGAGGGAGCCTAGCAATGGTGGCGGGGTGGAGGGGGGCAGGCCCTACTGTATTTGTGGAAGGAATTGGGAGGAGGTGAGGCTGGAGAGGGGCAGGTCCAGTCGCTGTCCAGAGGGTGGAATTAAGTGAGAGGTGGGTACACCCCCAGTGTATCATGGAGTCTTTCCCTGAGGTAGGAACAGACAAGGGTCCGGGGAAATGTGAAGCAGCAGACATTCTACTTCTGTGACTGCCAGGTGTGTGGACTGGTGGATGGAGGCTGGGGCTGACTCAGGCTTCTCACCTGAGGAAGGAAGGGCCCAGCTGCCTTGTGCTGCCACAGGGTCTTCTGGAGAAGCAGAGGGTGGGCAAGGGATTCAGAGCCCCTAGCTTTCCAGAGGGCCAATTTGAGGTCCCTAATGGTGAGTCCAAGGTAGCTAGCTGGGAGGTGGTCAGATGGCAGAGCTGGAGCTCATCTGAGGCCCAGTGTCCTTTAGGGGCTGCTGATGTTGTAGGATGAGATGGATCTCACAGGAGTGTGCAGGGTGAGAGGAGTGGAGGGGAGGGTGCTTTTACCTGAAGGACAGGGAGCGCTGCCCAGAGCCCACTCTTCTGACCTTTCCAAAGAAAGGGCTATGATGATAGTAAAGTCCTAAAAAATCCTTTAGTGTATGAAAATGAAACCAAAATATAACAAAAACAAAATATAAAAGCCCTGAAAAATATAATTCCATCAAAAACAAAAATATTAAAAGCCATTTCCAGTTGGGTGCCATGGCACATGCCTTTAATCCTCAGAGCTTGGGAGGCTAAGGCAGGAGGATTGAAGTTCAAAGCCAGTCTCAGCAACTTATGGAGGCTCAAGTCTCAAACAGAACATAAAAAGAGCTGGGGCTTTACTGAGTGCCCTTGAATTCACCTCCCCCCAAAAGCATTCCTTTTTACATGCAGTATGTTTGATCTCATTGTGAGGTGGATGCATTTCAATGCATCTGATGTGTCTCAGGAGGCCGGGTGACCCTGGAATCCACCCTTCCTGGACACTAGAGATCAGGGCAGGCCTCTCCCTGCTGCCTGCTCGCCCACAACCCATCCCACAGTGTCCCACCTCTGTTCCCCTAGTCCTCACCCTTGCACAGGGGATTCACGTGATACTCCATGTACAGTTTCTTCGTGCACAGCTCTTGCAGGTACTGTTCCCGCAGGAACTGGTTCTGATGAACCTGGTCCTGGATCGCCCTCTCCCTCTGGTGTCCAGCCATGGCCTGGCCATGCTGGTGCTTGGGGCTCTCTAAGTGCCCTCTGGCTGGGGCGGTGCCTGTTCTTCTGCCATCTCTGGCAACAATGTCCCGGCTGTCTACTGGCAACAGAGTCCTGGTTGGAATGCTCCAGTCTCCAGCCCTGGACCTCCCCTGGGCAACCCAGTCCCCTGACTCCACCCACTGCCCCCAGATCCCTCCTCCCAGGGCCCCAGGCAGGCACTGGACTCACCTGCCCCAGCTTCTCAGGTCAGAACCTGGGTACTAGAGCTGCCCTTGGACATCATCAGGGAAGGGCTCCAGGTCCAGTGGGGAGGCCCAGGTAAGAGACTGACAGCTGGATCTCATCTTGGCCAGTCATTTCCTAGAAAAGATTTAGGTGATCTCCAGGAAGGGTGGATTCCAGGCTGAATATGGGGCTGTCATCCTCCTGTGACCCCTGGGTCCACCTGCTCAGGCTGCTGGGAAGACAGTCCCAGGGACTGTGACCTGCACCCACAGGGAGGAAACCATGTCCCCTGGGTGAGTGTGTCAACCCTGCTGCCTGGTTGGGGAGGCTGGATTGTGGGTGGGACTGGATTATGGGGACCTAGAAGGGAGAGCTGGGAGGAGGAGAGGGGGTATAGATGGGGGAGTGACGGGAAAGGGGAGCCAGATGAACAGTGGGGAGGTGAGTGGGTGGTCTGGGAGCAAAAGAGGAAGAGCTGGGCATGGAGCCCCTCAAGGCAGGGTGTTGGGAAGGGACCATGTAAGGCAGAGGAGGGAAAGTGGTGGGGCAGAGGCCAGAAGGGGAGGGCTTGAGCTGGAGAGCAGGCTGAGGGCTGGCAGCCTGGCGGGTCAGGGAAGGGAGGCGGGTGATGGGGCTGGAGGGTGGGGGCGCAGGAGGGGGGCATGGGCATTGAGCTTTATCCACAGGAGCAAGCTTCTTAGTCATGTCTTTGGACAGTCCTAGCTACTCACTGGCCAACCAGTGACTGACCCTTGCCAGAGGGCCTCCCACAGTTCTCTCCTCAGATTCCATGATGTAAGGTCCACTGTGACAGGCACCGCCCCCACTCTGTAGGTGCACTGAGTAGGCCCCACCATCCAGGGACTGGTCCCATGTCTAGGTTCAAGAGTGGTCACTGGATACAGCAGAGAGAGAGAGATGCTGCACTAGGAGTCCATGTCCTTGGGGGGATGTGAAGACTGCCCTCCTCAGGCAGTAACTGATCAGAGGGCTAGGGGACACCTCTGTGCATGGGTCCTAGGTGCCCTTCCTGAGGACACACTTTGGTGGTGCCGAGTGTGTTCACACCCTGTGCAGGGAAGTGGGATGGGAAAGTGGAATCCGTGTCCCAGTGGATTAACTCACTGTGTTTCCAGAGCCCTTTCCTATCATCTAACTCCCTGCCTGAATAGAGGTCGTGAGAGGGGAGAAGAGGTGTCCATTCTGCAATGAGGAGGATGCTAGAGACTAGGGAGGGGGCTGCCTTGAGCAGGCAGTGGGGTCAGAGCAGGTGGGACCAGTAAAACTTTTAGAAACTTCTGTGTCTTCAGTGCCTGACATGGGTGGGGTGTTGGGTTTTGAGGATCTTAAGTCCAGCAGTAGAGAAATAATCTCTAAGAGGAGAGTTTCTATCGTAGCTATGAATCAGCTCAGTGCCCATGTGTGGAGCAGGCCTTAGACATTTACCTGGAGAAGCAGCTCCTCAAACCCACCCCTGTCCCCACTCCCAGCAGGAATCTGCACCTGGGAGGCTGTCCAGGTGAATGCCATCAGGGAAGTCCCTCCTCCTTTTTGTGCAGTTTTCCTAAGCAGTGAGTGATCAGGGTGCAGACTGTTTTCACTGGCCGTGTGTCCATCCAGCACTCGAGGAAGAAAACATCATGGGGCAGGTCGTGTGCTGCAGTGTTTCTTGGGTCTTCGTTTCTCTTGGAGAAGATAGAAAGTGGAATGGAAAACTGCTCCGTTCAAAGGCTGCAAATCAAGCCTAGGAGACACTAGACACTTCTAACAGAAGTTAGAAGCTTTTCCTGGAGGACGTGCCCATCAGGTTCATTTTACCTGGGCTTAAAAAATTTCTAATTCAAGGAGAAATCACTGCTTGGTACAAAGTCAAAAGATTGATCCCACCATTCACAAGCTGCCCAGCTGCTCCAGCTGCTCCAGAGCTGGGCTTCAGGGCGGTCCTGGGGTTCAGGATGGACTTAACACACTCAGAGGGACTGTGTGGGCAGTGCCTTTATGCAAAGGAGACGTTCGACGGTCATCAGGGCCGAGTGAGTAACAGGTGACGCCTGGGCTCAGATCCCTGCTAGAGCCATGAGGCCCTGGCAGGTCCTGTGGCCCCTCCCCTCCTCTCCCTACTGCTGTGTTCCATGTTGACTGTCGACTGCTGACACAGAGTAGGTTTAGGGCCCAAAATAACCACGTACAGAGATGCCTGGAGAGGAAGCAGGTCCTTCAGAGGCGCTCCGCCTGTCCACTCAGGGAGAAAAGACTGAGGGAGACCCTTGGGGGTTGGGGACCCAGAGCGAGATGTGGGAGGCTCCAAGGCAGTGGAGAACGGGTTTGCTTTTCCATCTCACCCGAGTCTGGTCCTTCACAACTGGTGTAGATCGTGGGGCCTCGTCTCCTGAGTCTGACAGCAGCCCAGTGAGGTGGCCTGGGGACGGGTGGCCTCCTGTTCCTCTCCTGGGGGTGTGGACGCCTACAGATGGCAGCTGACTTGCAGAATCACAGCACTGCTGAGTGAGGGACTAGGGAGGATGGAAGTCCTTAGATCCTGAGGTCAGGGCTCCTGAGTAGCCGAGGCCTCCAGATCATGTCCTGACCCCTGGCACTAGGACTTCCCTCAGTCCTTTTCTCAAATCCTCCTGCCCAAGCTTCATGGCAGGATGGAGTTGATGCTGTGCAGGAGTAAGGACAGGTGGGTTTCGAATCATAAATCCTTCCTTTTCCTCTGACTTCAAGCACCAAACATGACACAGTTTCCTACCAAGGGCGTGCTCAGAGGGTCTTTGGAAGGGGAGCCTGTGGCCGTGCATTCCCACCATCTTCACACTGCCCATCATCACTCAGTGTGTTTGGGAGCCCAGGTGACCACTCTTAAATACTGGGGTGCCCTTGTGCCCAAAGTGGCTCAGAGCCCAGAATATTATAAACCAACTGTCACAGGAGTGTCCTACAGAGAAGGAACTCCCCTTCACTGACACACCCTGCACGGCGTCCTTGGGAGTTGACTGGAGAGGTAGCCGTTGGGCTGGCGCTTGGTTGTCTGAGGAGCTGAGTCTGTGGCTCTGTGGTCTTGGTGTCTGCCTGGTGAGAAGGGGCGAGGCCCCAGGAGTGCTGGGTGGGCACCTGCCTGCCTATTCCTTCCCCACCTCCTCTTGGATAGGCCCCTCCACGGCCATCTTGAATTTGCTGACAATGAGGAATCATGGATTCTGGTTCGGTTTGCAGCTCTGTGTGGAGTTGTCGACTACGTCGGTTCCCTCCCTGTGTCCTGGCCAGCCAACACGGAGGGAGTGAGTCGCGAGGAGAGACACTCTTTGAACATGGAGGCTCTCTGCATCACCTTTGAGGGTGTGGGCCACCAGGGTGTGTGTCCCCAGCTGACAGCCCAGGGGACACTGCAGTGCTCAGTCATCTCAGTGGTCACATCTGTAGTGTGCAGGAATAGGGCTCACATCTAATGTGCAGAATACAGGAAGCATCTCCCCAGTTCCTGCTGGGATTTGAAGATTGGTGGTGTGCTGGAGATACCTAAGTATGCAGGGCCTCCAGCAGCTGGACATTCCTCCTAGGTGGTGTCTCCAGCCTCAGTTTGTGATCTGGTCAGAAGCACATGGCCCCAAACACCTTTTACACTTGTGCCTTGGAAATGTCTGCAGACCACGTGCACAAGCTTCGTCGGGTGCCGTGACCTCTGACTGTCAGATGATGGGTGGTGTTTGGGCCATCTTTAGGCTGGATAGTCCAGTCAGAGCTGGCAGTGCTGGAGTCTTCTGGCACATCGACTTAGGCCTGAGTGGCCTCTCCATGTTGTGGTTCATAGCATCCACACTGGACCTTGGGCGCTGGCACCCGTCTGGCTCTTCTACTCTGCCACTTGCCTTCACCATTCATCTCTGCCATGGCCTGTTCATTTGTGGAGTGGCACAGCAGACAAAAATGCCCACCGCATACTGCTGGGAAGGTGCTGGCCCCTGTCGATGCAGGAAGAGAATGTGTTCTGATTTTTATTGTGGAAGTTGCCACTGAGGATTATCCAGGGGACCCCCACACACATCCTTAGGCACTCCTCCAGCAGCAGATCTGGGGCAGGGGTGCCTGGCCAGGCTTGTTACTTGGAAGGTGTGTTTCTTTAGTAGTCCCCAACCCCTGTTCCCACAGCTGGTTGGCCCCATGGTGGTTCTCCAAACAGCAGGCAGCAGCTCCCCTGGTACATGGAGTGAGTCTTCAGAGCCTTTGCTTCCGGGATACAATTTCCTGATTGTCCTGAGGACACTGCAGTCAGGGAGAGGAATATCTCTGAGGTCCAGGGCACCCTGGGAGCTATTTGTGCAGGCCTTTGGTACTCCTAAAATCTCCAGGCAGCCATGATGGGAAAGAGCAGTGGGTTCAAGGAAGAACGGCTATAATAAAATACCAGAGTCTGGCCACTGTGTAAAAAAAAATGTTAATTTAGGTCTCTTTTTGTGCTTTTTTTTTTTTAACTCTCAAAGTCCAAGATCAGGTGGCCTCCTCTGTTTGCTTTGTAGCATCACCTGACAGCTTCACCACATGGCAGGGAATCAGAAAGGGAGCTGCCTCCTGCACCGGGGTGCATGCTGTGGGGTGCCTCGCTGTATGCCAAGCCTCTCCTGTGGCAGCCCACTGGCTCTGGAAGCCCATCATCTTCCCACTTTCAGGGAGGTGCTCTGTGCCATGAGGAACTGACCCCAGTCTCACAAGGCTCTGCACCTCAGCACTGCCATGCTGGGGACCAAGCCTCCATCCCATGAACCTGTGGAGGACATGCTCAACCACCTCAGTGGAGGACACAGACATTCCCAGAGGAAATGAGTGACGTGCCTGAGTTCCTTTCTTGGGATCAGGAATGTAGTTGCTCCCCTGGCATCAGATATCCCTGAAGACCTGAGCCCTGGTCATACCTGGGGCACTGCAGCAGGAACCCCCTTACTCCCTCAAACATCCTGAGCAAAGCCGCTGCAGGGCAGAGCAGCTGCCCTGGGGCCGAGCCAAGAGAGGGTTCAGGCCCATGACCAGCTGTCTGCTTCCCTGACCCCAAATGCAAAGCAGTTGGCCTCCAGCCCTTCTGAAGGATGAGGGTAGGTTCAAACTTGGGATCATCCTTCCACAGCAAGTTCACACTGTCAGGTGTCCCCTGACCAGCACCACAGTGATCACTGTCTACCTGGCTGTCCAGCTATCAGAATGCAGGGCATCACAAGCCGGCTGCCCCAGGAAAGTTCTGCCAAGAACAGTCTCGCTTCTCTGGTCCAGCCTTTGCCAGCAGTTGCTGGAGGGGACCCAGTTGCTGTTTTGGTGGCTGATGAATTCAGTCTGCCAATCCTCTGGCAGTGTCCTTGGAGTACCTGTGCCATCTGCCTGAGCACTGCTGAGACGATCCTGGTACCCAGCACTGACCACCTACTCTGCCCTCTGCTCCTTCATCAGAGGCCTGTCTCCACAGTGCCCATCTCTCCTGAGACCTGCGGTGGCAGTGTTGTAGGGGTCAGATGAGGCAAGGCAAAAAAGATAGCACAAAACAGTTTTATTTGGCTATAGCCAGGTTCAGAAGGAACAGCTTTTGCTGTAATCAATCAATCCCCCTGAACTCCAAGTTCAGGGAGTTTCAGAAAGTATACCCAGCCTGTAAGGGGAGGGGCTCAGAAGTTCACAGTCTGCAGAAGTTCACATAAAAGCAGCTTTTCTTTCTCTGTTCTGGGCAAGTTAACCCTTCAAGAACAACACCTGAGAAAGAGCTGCTTCTCCCCTTTCTTTCCTCCCCCTGCCAGCTGTTACCATGGAGCCCAGTTGGTAACTTCTCTTGTCTTAGAAATGTAGACATCTATCTCTGTGAAGCCCCAGCTCAAGGCCAGAGGCCTTGTTAAAGGACCTGTCTTTCATTTGTCACATTTTGCATTCAGTAAACATACTTCTCCAAACTACTATGCTGGAAAAATATGTGTGAAAAAACTAGTAAAGGGGCATTCAGTACCTGGAGTGCTTATTTCTTCCAGGCCAATGGCCAATTAAAATGGAGCAACAGGAAAATAGAAAATTTACCTACATTGAACTCTTTGTAGAGACTCTTTTGCTGATGGTCCTAAAATCAATTATGGTGAAGATTTCTGGAGAAGCTTAGTTAATATTTTCTGTGGAGGAGGGGTGCAACTACTACAGGGGGTAAAGTCCCATTGTCCTCTCATGGACCCTCAATAGCTGCCACCTAGGACCCACCTTGGGACCCTCCCAGATGTCACAGGCCTCCTTCCCTCTGTCACCAAATGTCTACTCCACCTACCCAATGGCACTGCTGTCCCTCCTCACTATCTAGGCAGCACCCACAGGGCAGGGCTGTAGGGGTTCTGTGTTTGGGATTGGGGTTCCTGATGACTTGCTTGGTGCCTGGGAAAGTCTCTGTGCAAAGGCATAGGATGCCTGGTTGCTATGGTAATGCCCTCTATGCTAGAGTCTTATCATCTTCCACCTTAATCTTAGGCACATAACTCCTGGGAATAAAGGAACTTACTTGCTAGATAACTACAATGTCTCACCAAGCTCTGGTGCTCCTGGAGCTGCCTGCCTAACAGTGACTTCAGACAATGGACTTTCTTGAGAACTGCGCAAAGCTCCTAACGTTGCATATTGTAACTGTGAAGTATAACTGCAGAATAAGCAACCTTACTGATACTCTAAACAATAATGTGGTTATGATACTAACGACTTAATGTAACCTCTTGATATAAATAAGTGTGGCCGCTTGGACAAAGGCCACTCTGCCACCTTCCCTGCCTGTGCACCCTGTCTGTGTCTCTGTCTACTTATTATTATTATCATTTTCACAGGCCTCCTGTCCTCATCAATCCCATGTATTTTCCACCACGAGGCTCCATCTTCTTTTGAAAAATCTCTGAGTCAAGGTGAATAATATGTGCCCTGCATCTGTCAAGAGCTTTCAGAAAAATTTGTCTTTTAAGGCCCGTTTCCTATAGGGCTTTCTGTGAGAATCGTGATCCTCCTGGTCAAATGAATCAGTGAAAGTCCCTCTGGCTTATCCCTGGGAGTGTCTGCAGACCATCTGTAGCTTTTCCTTTCAAAATAAGTGACAGAACCCACGAGGACCCAGGCGTCCACAGACACTGTGCATTATCACGTAATGGAACATCGTCTGCATTGCTCTTATTTGATGATCGCTTTACACACTGCATAGAGGATGTTTTCTAAAATACAGTTTGTGGCCTTATAAGTATAAAATATGTGCAGGTGTGTGTGTGTGTGTGTGTACTTGGTGGTAGACCAGAGGGCTCTGCTTCAGCTGATGGTGCAATAAGAGATACTTGGTTGATGTGTAACTTATTTAAAACAGTTTAATTTCTAGACTTGCTGAAAGGTGTGTTTTAAATGCATATATACTTAACCAGAGATCTTCATTTTGAGAAAGACAAAATGAAACAGAAAAATAAAGATACACAGAACTGTATTTAAATCATTATATAAAGTAAAATATTAAATTACATACATATAAATTGCTTATGCAAGGAGGTCAAAGCATGGGATCATCATATGATCATGACCCAGTACATCTGTTATTTTGTATGTAAAGATAAAAGCAGCAGCAAAAGGTTTAACGTGAAACATAAAAGCTTAACAGAAATGGGAGAAATTATTTTTTTTAATTTACATTTTAGAGAAATTTAAAGCAAAGTAAAACAAAATAATCTTAAAAAAACACACTTGACTCCTGAAATGTAAGTGCTGAGTGTAAATCTCTGCATCGCTCCAGGCCTATTTATACTACCCGGGAACGGGTTCCTTCCCCTCTTCTCACTCTGATGTACCAGAACTGACCCTCCTGGTGAGCTGGAGGAAATCCAAGTCATGGGAGCAGGATAGCCGGCCCATCTGCCCACTGCACCAGGCCCCACAGACTCCACAGCCTGTGCAGGGAGTGAGGGCTCTGACTTGTGGGCCCGGGCCAGGTGGGCACTGGGCAGCTGGGATAAGTCTGCAGGGAGGGGTGCTCTGGAGACAAGGCTCTTCTTCTGCAAACCAAGACTGTTGCCCACGTGGTTTATCTTGGGCTTCTCCTATGATAAAATGTAAAATAAATAAAAGAAGCTTTTGCAAGTGTTTTAATCATGAACACAACTACAAAGAATATTGGAGAGAAAAGTCACTGTGGAGAGGAGGGAGAACACCTTGTGTACAGTTGAGAAGGGTCAGCAGTGCCTCCTGGGCTTTTGTTTCCTCTCTCCCTCCCCTCCCCCTCCCCCACTCCCCTTCCTCTTCTCTACTGATCTTCCCTCTATTTATTTATTAATTTTGAATTCGTGCTTGATATATATGCATAAAGGTGGAATTTGCTGGGGTATATTTGTACATGCATATGGTATAATTTTGTCAATTAGCTTCTCATTTCCTCCCTTTTCCCCTCCCTCTTTCAGTCACCTCAATTCCTACTACACTCATCTTCCCTTTATCCTCTGAGATCCTCCCCCACCTCTCTGGTTTTTTAAATAATTTTATTAGAAATTTATTTTTTATTTATTAAGTAAATTTATATGTGATACCTATATAAATACACATAGAGATCATCATTCATTTGTAAATTTAAAAAAATATATGCATGTAAATATACAACAGATTGTTATGTTAACTAATATGATATTTGATATTTAGAATATTCAAGTAAAATGCCAAGAGATGATGGCATTTTAAAATTGGTGCCATTCTTGTACAGCTCTAACATATTAAAAGACCTGGGATTCTGTCCAGTGTATGGGAGTATTTATGGCATATGAATTGTATCTTAACAGTACCATTCAGAATGTATGCCTTTAAGGGTTAAATAAAGTGTTGCATTCATTTAAAACATGCACTACCAATGTTCATCATACTACTTAAAATATTATAATAGGGGTTTTCAGATCTCACCCATCCTTTCGCATTAATATGTTTTCTCTGGTTTTCAAAGCATTGAAATCAGTGAGCAGAAGTGGGGAGGAAGGAAGTTCTGTTTCATGGATGAGAGGTCCCAGGTGGGTAGAGCTGAAAACGCAGTGCTTCTAGATGCAAGCTCTGCCTCTGCAGGGAGCCAGTGTCAGGGGGCTTCTTCCTGAAGAGCATCCCAGAAAGACTGTAGACCTAGCTAGGTACATGCGCATACCGTATCAGGTGGCCAGTGTCTCAGGTTATCAATGAAAAAAACAAAACAAAACTTGTTTATATTTCTCTCAATGGAACACATTATCAAAAACTTTAAAAGCAAAACTGAATTTCTAATATATGTTGCTTAATAAATGCATTTGGCCACTCACATAAGAGTTCTTGCAAACAACCTGGATGAGCACCACCTCCAGCCTTAGGGGGTTCAGTGGTTCTCCCTGGGGTCCTCCAGGAGTCCGCAACCCGCAGCTTCTTGCTTAGGGCTGTGTCCTCTCCTCCGATTAGCTTGGGAGCTCGACTTTGTAATGAGTAGAGCAGCCTCCTTGAGACACCCATGGGAGTCCCGGGGACTCTATGGAACACAGCAAGGTGAGTCCCCAGGACTCTAGAACACAGCAAGGTGAGCCAGGGGAGCCCAGCAGAGCAGACTGAACTCTGACGCCCTGAAGGGGGCGTTTCCAGTCGGTGAAGCAGAGGGCGCTCACTGCTCCTGCGACAGAAGAGTCTCTGAACACGGAGAGGAACAGGAGCCTATGAAGACAGAACTTCTGTGAGATGTTCAGAAAACCAAGAAAGAGGAGGACAAACTGGAAAACGTGTGGGTGTCGTATCACACAGGTCTTAACCCACGCAGCTCTCCACAAGTCCATGAAAACAGGAGGATGACAACCCACCACTGTGTGAGCTGCAGTCGTGGGCAGACAGGCCCCCAGAAGGACTCAAGGACCAGGCTCTTAACCTCACCCAGCAGGGAAATTTAAAATCACCAGTGTTGTCCCCACCAGCGGCAGCGTTTCCAGTCCCACATGTGTCTGTTGGTGTGGCTGTGCTCACACGTGGCCAGGAAAGTGGGTCCCAGGTAGAGGGCTTTGCCATGTCGCATGGCTTTAACCACCTGACCTCACTGGGCGGCATCACCAAAGCGGACCCAAAGAGCCTGAAGGAGAACACAAAGAGACTAAGATGGGGGCATTTGTGGGCACATTAGCAAATTCAGAACACTGATCTACAGTCAGTGTCCTCGAAAAATACCAGTAATGCTAGGAATCAATGAAGACAAAATTGATCAAACTATAGGATTGAGCACAACAAAACTCAATCCTTTCACAGAAATATATAGAATTATTTATTTGCATTGCTTAAAAAATAAAAAGTCAAAAAATAAAAACAAAGTTAAATTAGGTTAGAAATAGTATTGCATAAACAAAACAATAAATGGAAGAACACACGAATAGCAAGACAAATTAGTGAAACCTGAAAATTATTGCACTAATAGAAATCCATAATAAAGTCAAAAGGTGGTTCTTTGAGAAAAAGAGGGCAAGTCTTCAGTGGAATTTATCAAGAAGAGTTAACAGGAAGTCATAACTAACAATAACAGAATAAAGGACAAGAAGCACATATTATGAACATATTTCTCTTAATGCATATGAAATGCACAAAAATCCCAGAAAAAAGTAACTTTGTGAGGGAATGGAAGCCTTAAGCCTTATATTAGCAATACACTACTTAAATAGTTTATTGTAATCAGCAGCTAAGAAATAACTCTGTCTCTGTGCCCCCACCAATTTAAGGTATTATTGGGAAATATCATAATTTAATTTAGATGTCACTCCAGTCTTGTTCAAAAATTTTAATGTGTTGATTATAGAGGCCACATTCATATTAATTCTGTGAAAACGCTATGATGTTAATATCCAATCAAACAAAGGTTCAGTCCTTGGAAGGAAAATGATTTCCACTTTTACTCAGAAGAGCTGATATAAATGACCTAGAAGAATAGAACTTGTTGATACTTCTCATAATTAAAGAATAAAAGCCAAAACAAATAAGTGTATGTTTAAATTAAAATTACAACAAAAATACATCCCAGACCTCTGAACCATGTGGGTGGTTTTGAAAAATAGAGACTATAAATCTATGGAAGTAGCTGTGGGACACCTCTATGGAAGAGGTGAGAGAGAATCTGGAGTTGAAAACACTGCCTTGCTGGGAATCCAGCCCCATGGCAGAGCACTTTTCCAACCTGGGCAAAATTCAATCCTCAGCACCAAAGCAAAGCAAAATGCTGACCAACCTTCCTCTGTCCCTCCCTCTTTCCCATCATTCCACTTCCTGCCATTTTTTTGTCTTGGACACGAGGAATCACAACCAATCAATATTAGATGAGAATTGTGGTTCACTTAGCACTGATGGAAAAAGTGCCTTGGAATTGATGGACGGCTCAGTAGGGGTCACTCAGATGATGAGTAGCTGATGACGGATGGACAGACAGATGGTCAGTGGAATGCATGAAACAAATCCACTAAATGGGTGGTTTTGATATGGATTTGATGTGCAACCACCTGCCTGGATGGTTAGGAAGGGAAGATTTTAATGTTTATAGTTACCATATGTCCAACCCTTTCTCCAAAGCTGATTTGGGGCTTTAGACATGGTGAGTTAAGCCAGGCACACAAAATTCCTACATGGTGCCCCAGTGTGAACTACAAGTACACTTCTTCAACATCCAGCTTCTTCCTGTTTTATTTTACTTTTTGTTCTGTCTCACATCTAAATTGGTTTCTTCTTCCACATGTTCTGCAGAGACCAGCACAGGTGATGCAGGGGAACAGCCCAGACACCAGAAGAGTGGCGATGGGGACATTCACAGAAGTGTAGCAGGATACTTACTGCACCCTGACAGCAAGTCAGGAACACAGTGTGCTGACAGCTAAGTCCGCTCCACCCACACCCACTCTGGGAGTGCACCAGGAGACTTGATTCTTTTATGTATCAATATCTTAGTCACATTTCTCATGTGGTCTGTTGAGTGTGAGTTGTACGGTGAACCAGGCACTGACTGGATCTGTCAGTACCTTCTGCCTGCCGAGGTTTTTCTTGCTGCATGCAGTTAGGGCAGAAGCTCTCTTTGTGACCTGCTCTGATATTACTGCTATTTTCACTAGTGGCTGCCAGGAAGCAGAGAGGTGCAAAAGGTATAGGGAAATGAACCCTATCAGGCATGACCCAGTGCCCTGCCTCCTCTCATCATGCAAAGTCTACAATGACAACCCAGTGAGTTTATTCTGACCAACATGAACTGATTAGGTTACACTCTCAATCTAATCATTCCATTTGTAAAATATTCCTTTATTCACACAGCAGCTCTTAGAGGACACTTCATATTTAAACTAGAACATTCTGCCCTGGCCCCCAAAAGCTCTTTTTTTTTTTTTTTTTGAGGAGGGGAGTACCAGGGATTGAACTCAGGGGCACTCGACGACTGAGCCACATCCTTAGCCCTATTTTGTATTTTATTATAGACAGGGTCTCACTGAATTGCTTAGCACTGAATTGCTGAACTCAGAATCTTCCTGCCTCCACCTCCTGAGCTACTGAGATTACAGGCATGCGCCACTGCGCCTGGCTCCAAAAGTTCATTTATATCTCACAATGCAAAAATGCATTTAGTCCATATCCATGGGTTCTGTAGTTTTAACAGCTCCAGCATTGCACAAAGACCGACTCCAAGATCTCCTCTGAGACTCCAGGAACACCCATACCTGAGAGCCTCTGTTAAAGTCAAAAGCAAGTTACACGTATGCAGTATACAATGGCACAGAGCCCATATTGTGATGGTGGCAGAAGATGGTATCACTGCCTATGTCCAGGGTTTTGATCAATCCATCAAGATTGGAGGGTTTGACCAAAAGCAGGGACATGTTGAATTGGAGTGAATGGACCTGTGACAGCCCCTGTATGTGAATGATGAGATGGTCCAAAGGACCTTCTGTGTGGTGAACTAAACCAGGCTTCAGGAGCTAGCCAAGTGTATCTTACTAATGAGAGTCTACCCTTATAGCTAAGCAACTGAGCCTCAGCCAATCCCCGTGCAGAAGGCTGCCAAATACTGCCCAGTCACAGACTCCAGGCTGCACAGGCCAGGTCACTTCCACCTGTGATTTCCTGTCCTGGTGCTTGTAAACGTGGCTCACGACATTGCTGAGTGCTGGGGAACATTTGAGACTGTCTGGTGTGTGAAGTTCCTGGGTTTAGTGCTTTCCTCTTGCTGCAGGAGGCTGTGCCCAGGTGAGGTGCTCTGTCTCTTTAGCTTCTCCTGTCACATTCACCATGGCAGCCAGCATCCACGCGGGGCAGTGAGCACGAGAGCAAAGCTGGCTCTGTCAAGGTGGGAGCTCTTATTTCTCTTTAATTTTGTTTGAATTCAGCTGTGAATGTCCAACCTGGCCACTAGCCACAGAGTCAGCACTGTATCCTTATCGCTTTCCCCTGCCCTTGCAAAGAGGCACTGTAATGGCTGGCTTCTGACCTTCAGGGTGTTACCTGGATTCCCAGTACCTTGATTACCATATTTTTAAGATGTATGTTAAAATACAAGATTCTGGACTGATTAAACAAGTTAATATAGCATGTATAAAAGGTCACCCTCAGTCTGATGGGATCATCATGAATGTTTCCCTCAAATGCCTGGCTTTCTGGTGAAAAACTCTCCACCAAGTTGGTCTTAGAAATGTTGGCATCCCCTGCATGTAATTTATCTTTCTCTGCCTCCAACAAGTGGGCATTCTGTTTCCTGGGCTTCCTGGCTTCCCCTTTAGGCTGTGACTAAGGGAGGTGCAGCAGGCACACATGCAGATGGAGCAGCTTCCTGCATGCCATTTATAGACCTCAGACTGTGCACCATAAGTGTGCATTTTTATGCTTTGTCAATTAAAATGAATTCTGGTGCTTTTTCAATTGTGAGAGACCTTGGAATAGGAATCTAGCAAACCCAGGCTATCATTAGACTTTCACTAAGTAAAAGAAAATATTCCAGCCTTGGCTGGAGATCATTTTTTTTATTATTATTATTTGAAATTGTGAAATATTCTAGCATTAAAGAGAAAGATGCATGCCAGGCATGGTGGCCATGCCTGCAATCCCAGGGACTGGGAGACAGAGGCAGGAGGTTGGAGGTTGGAGGTTGGAGCCAGCCTCAGCAACTTCAACTAAATAAAAAGGACTGGGATGTAGCTCAGTGCCCCTGGGTTCAGCCCCCAGTACAAAAAAGAAATAAAAAATTACACACAAAGACCTTGTAATATGTATAAATACTTTTCCTAGTGAAATCTCTTTAGGACTTGTCCTAAAACTTGAGTGTATACTCACAGAGACACAGACAAAATAAATAGAAACAAATTACCAGAATATATGTTCAGAATGTTAGAAAAATCTATGGAGGAGATAAACATTATACATATATATTTTATATTTCTTTTTGTACCACCTAATAATAAGATCTAATAACAGGAGAATTACTTTTTGGTGCCCTAAAATTTTTGAATAACTGTTTGTGAATTTTCAGTGCCCTGTGACATTTGTTTCACTTTATAAATGAGATCTTTAGAAATTGATAATTCACCAAATGCACCTTGTCTATAATTAAGATCCACCTGCATCCACTGGAGGACACCTGGAGAAACCTGCTGTTCCCATGAATTTGCTCATGATCTTCCTATGGGGATAAGGAATCCAGTTCATTTCCTGGCTCCAAAGGCCTGCAGGTGTCAGCTCACCCTAACTGCACAGCAGGCTTTCATTCTAGTTTGCTTTTCGGTGATCAATATTTTAAAAGCACACAGTACTGGAAGCTTTAGGCCAAGGTCAGAATTCCTCCCCCTGATCCTCCTCAATCCTCTCTGTTGACTGTGGGCTTTGGCTTCTGACCCTTCCCTGTCACATTGTGGACCCCACGTCCTCTCCTTCTGCTTCCCTCCGTCATCCACCTTCAGTGGAAGTTCATCCCAATGTCAGGTCAGACCAGCCCTAAATTTGGGGGTCATCCTGACCACCTCGTGCCCTTCACTGCTGCTGGGAGGTGCTGACCCCACAGGCAGTCTGGGGGACTCTTCAGTTCCCTGAGCTGGCACCTGCCCTGGTGTTCTCATTTGCATATTCCCAGCAGTTCTTTCAATGTCTATCAATGACTTATTTTTCCAAGATATGCTTTCCAGTTTCTCTCATGACTGGTTCTGGGAATTCATGGAACTCTCCCCCGCCCTCTCACCATCCATCACTCTGAGAGGTTTCCTGTGTGGAATCCCATCTGCTGTCTTCCTCTTGGTTTTTCCTCTTTTTTTTTGGCTGAGTCACATCTTGCTATGGTCCCTTAACAGGCATGCAGAAGTGGTGCGTTTTGAAGCTCCAACTCCAGCAATTCTTCTATTATGTCATCAAATTCAGAATACAGTTTGGCGAAGATTTAAGATGGTCTCTGAATTCTGAAACACGAGCCCCCTATTTTGGTGCAGTGTGGTGGGCACTTCATAGGAGAAATTACAAATACTGGCATCTCAGGCATCTCAGGCCCTAGAAGGGCCTCTGCATACTTAGTGAGGAGCCCCCAAGGCTCCCGGGCAATGCCTCTGCCAGTGTGTGCTGAGCAGGCCTCCTGGTCCCATCGCCTTAGTCTCCAGGCCTGGGAGCTCTCAGGGGCTCAGTTACCTCTCAGCACAGTGCAGTTCCTCCATGAAAGGTCTGCTCTCCCCTGCTGCTCCAGGCCTTGCAGGCTTCCTTCCTCCTGTGCAACTTGTCTGAACTTTCTGTGCAGAGTAGCTTGGAAGATAATGAGAAGGCAAGTGGCCCCAGAACACTGCCTGGGGGATGCAGTGCTCCTACCTGGGCTCTGGGTCTCAGACCTCAGCAGAGATCCCACTCTGGAAATGTGCTGCTCTCCCTGAAGGGCCCACAACAGCCTTCCCTGTTCCCATCTCTGGTTCCCCATGACTTTCAGGGACACGGCCTGGGGCTGGGAGCTCTAGGAAAGTGGTATTTGGTTCTACCCTGTTTCTCCAGGCACCCACTGAAGCCTGGATTTGTCTGCAAGAAAGGAGATGGGAGGAAGGCCACCCAGGGTGACACCCCTGGAGACTCAGATGAAGGGTGCATCTGCCTCTGCTGTCACCCAGGGTACACAGGAGGAGGTCCTGTCTAAGACACATCTGCTTACCCAGGGGCAATGGCTTTTCCCTCAGCTAGGGAAATACTCTTGAGCTGCCTTGGTCCCTGGAAATGTTTCAGCATGGGATGAATGTCCTTTGATCCCTTCATCTCCCACCATTGACATTCTACTCAGTTGCCACTCACAGGATATTAGGAATTGATCTACTTTATAGAGGGTACTTTCTTCATCAGAGAAAGAACATTGGGCTATTCTGCAACGATGTGAACTGTTTTGCAGGAGAGCTCAGCTATTTCTTCTGCCATATCTGGTTCTGATAGCAGTGATGTAAACCTATTTGTGAGGATCACTTCTGTTTTCCAACTCCTTTGGATGCCCAGGCTTATTTTTCAAATACTAAGGGGTTTGAAGACTAGAAAATTAACATACAAGCCTGTTGAAGACATCTTAGATCACAGAACTCTTGAATGACATGATGGTAGAAAAGTATGATGTGCTTGGAGCTGCCTATAGGAAGGCTTGATGTAGAGTCTTACACTTTTCTTGAAATGATCACACTGGGTGACAATTTTGATCCCTGTTTCTTATCTTTATTTTTTTCAGTTATTCAGATATTTTTGGAAGATAGCATTGAGGTATGACAAACATTTTTTTAAGAGAGAGAGAGAGAGAAAATTTTTTTAATATTTATTTTTTAGTTTTTGGTGGACACAACGTCTTCATTTTATGTGGTGCTGAGGATGGAACCCAGTGCCACGTGCATGCCAGGCGAGCACACTACCACTTGAGCCACATCTCCAGCCCCATGACAAACATTTTTAAAGTTGCATGTATTTTAAAGGACACACGTGGAGGAGTTTGGGAAATAGCATGCACCTGTGACATTGTCTTACCATCAGGAAACTAATCTCAACCTTACTCCAGTGTCTCCTCCTACCATCTTGCTTTTTTATTATCACCCTGTGTGTGTGTGTGTGTGTGTGTGTGTGTGTGTGTGTGTATGTGTGTGTGTGTTGAGGATGCTTAGCACAAGACCTTCCCCTTAGCAAGCCTCTGGGTACTGTAGCATGTTAGCCATTAGACCTCAGATTGTTGATCTCACAGGACGGGGATCCCATCGATCCTTCAGAGCTTGATTGCTCTTCCCCAGCTCCTTGTCACACCACGTTCTCATGCAGTGTGGGTCTGCCTGTGTCAGCTGCTCCACTTGGCACAGTGTCCTCGGGAGTGTGCCTGTGGTCATAATGGCGCGGTGTCCTTGTTCTGGGAGCTGAACACGCAGCTCTGAGGTGTAACCGTGTTTCCTTCAGCCCTTCATTGGGCAGCAGACATCTCTGTCTGCACTGTGGTGAGGGACCCAGCAATGTGCGTGAGAATGTGGGTTCCTCTTCCTGCTCAGAGTTCTCCTCTTTTACGTGTGTCCTGAGGTGAGAGGACTGGAGCAGGGGGCATTTCTGGGTAGAATGCACAGCCCAGCTCCAAGCTGTTGCCTGCAGTGGCGGGACTGTGCCCATTCCCAGCAGGAGGGGCCAGGCCTCTCTGCTCCTCACCTTTGCCAGCACTTCTTCTTTGTTATTTGGCTGACAGCCATGCATTGGGTGGAGTGGATAGTCCACTGTGGCTTTGTTGCATTCCTTGGAGGTTCCTGGCATGGATCACCTTACAGAAGCTGCATGGTCATTTGCATATGTCCTTGAAGGAAATGTCTTTGCATGTCCTTTCCTGTTTTCTTTTGGGCTACTTTTATTAGTTTGTTTTGTGGTATTTGATTGCCAGGTCATTTCTGTATCTGAATATCAATCTTGTCTAACACAAGGCTTGAGATGTTTCCTCCTGTCCCCTGGGCTGCCCTGTCATGGCCTTCATTGACTGCTTTGCTTTTTAGTTGGGTGTATTCTACTTGTTATTGGTTTCTGTTGCTTGTGCTTTGTTATGGTTTAAAAAAAAAATCACTGGTCACACCAGTGTCTAGTGGCTTTTTTCTGAAATTTCTTGGAACCTCCATCCTTGGTCTAATGTTTCACACTTTCACCTATTTTTGGAAGACTTCTAAGTGTGGCTAAGGGTGAGATCTCCTTTTCCAGGCACATGGCCAGTCTTGCTAATCCCACCTCTTGGACTGCTTTCCACGACACCCATTCTTGATGCCCTGGTGGAGACACCTGACCACATGCTTGTGGGTGTCTCTGGGCTCCCTGTTCTGTTCCAGAGGCCCATCTGTCTGCTCTCCTGCTTGTGTTGTACCCTGCATTTCCATGCAGCTTTGCAGTTAGAAAAGTGGGATGGCTCCAGCTTTACTCTTCTGGCTGTGATTGTCAACTCAGTCATCATGGTCTTTTGTGCTTCTGCATGAATGTTTATAACTTTTTAACATTTTTGTGAAAAGTGCCATAGGAATTATATATATATTTCAATCAACATATAAATCTGTGTCTTTGTCACGTACAACACTGGAAGTGCACACACGCTGTGCGGTGGTCAAGTCTAGCTGGCGAGCAATGGAGAGCTCCTGCAGTTGCTGTCTTTGTGGAGAGAAGGCTGGACACTTCCTCTGTGAGGTCTTCCAGAGCACAGCCATCCATGAGAACTGCCCTTTCCTTACCACATAGTAGAGGCTGCATTGCTTGTGTTGGTGCCAATGGGAAAACGAGATTTTTAAAGTGTAAAGGTTTTCGTGTATTTCTGCTTCTCTAATTTCCCTCAAAGAGTTTCCTTGTTTCCAGGGACCTGGCAATGCCACCCCTTGGTGTGGATTCAGGGCTCAGCTCATGCTGCTCTGGGGCATCTCCACCTCCAGGAAGGCTCTCAGCCTCAATGTCTCAGGCCCTGCTGCACCTTCCCAGCCTGTGGAGGCATATGGGGCTGGAACAGCTCAGAGCCTGAGGTCTGTCCAAACCAAGGCAGAGCTGCCCTCCCCTCCACCTGGTGCTGCTCTCTCCAGCTCTGGGGTGAGGTGACATGGGCACAGCCAGCACAGGAGCTGGAATGTGTGAGCTTGACAACAACTTTCCTTTGTTTTCTGTGAATCCCTAATTCCTAGAGCAGTGTCTGCAGTACCATTGAATATTTGAATTACAAGTTTATCAGGTATAAAAAGCAGTCTAGGCAGAAACTGAGTGGGATCTTCCTGACTTTCTCTCTTACTTAATGCTTCTGATGCGAATTTTGGTCATTTCTGTATGTCCTCAAACAGTGGACGCCTTATTTCTGCACAGCAGGCTTGAACCACACAGTAAGTGAAGATGGCAGTTAGTGCAGATGAGGAAACTACATCTTTCTTGACAGTTCTAGTTTCCCTGCCATGTGACAACATAAAGTTAAAATACATAAAACTGAAATTGAAGGGTTATGGATTGTTAGGGATATGATGGTCACATATGAACATATGTATATAATGAAAAATATAAAGATTATTGAGGAAATGGGAGAAATGAAGTGTCCTGCCAAGCCAAAAAAGTGTCTCCAGAAATGAAAAAAGAATAAAGAACCTCGTTGTTTAACTGAGCATTAGAGAAAACTGATGCACATGCTAGGCTATCTGCTGATAGAATCCAGCAGGCCCCAGAGGACCCACTCAGCCATTGCAGAGATGGATGAGATCTCCCCTGGGTGCTGGTCCCCAGATGCCCTCTCTCACATACACACTCTCAAAACAAGTAACTGATACATTGCTCTTGAGTAAGATGTGAAAGTACCTCTGCCACATATCTTTCACCTTACATTAATCTTGTAATTGAAGTTGACATTTGTTTTAGTTATTTGCTGATTTCCAAAGGTAAATTGGAACTCGCTCTGCTATAATAAAGAGGTAGTAAAACTAGGGGCCAGGTGCCTGGGCCCAATTTGCACTGCCACAAGGAGAAGAGTCTCCATCTGTGAGGTATACAGTTCAAACTGAAAAGTTCCAGGCCTTCAAAAAAACACACCTGATTTAAAACTGGCAAGAGGCACATGTGCCTTTTTAGAAGATTTCCATACATTTCACAGAGAATTTCTCAAGAATTCTCAAGGAAGCTGTCTAAGGAGAGAGAGGGGAAGAAATATCTCTGTTTTGGCACCAGGAAAGTTCCATGTTTTCCCTTGGATTTGTACAGGTTGAGCCTCCCTTGTCTGAAAGCTTGGTAGTAGAAGTCTTTTGTATATCAGAAGTTTTCAAATGCTGGGATTTTTGCATATTTAAATGGTACATCTTGGGCTGTGACCCTAACGATGACATTCACTTGTGTTATATGTGTACTTACACACAGAGCCTGCAGGTGATGTGGCATTATTCTCAGTGAGCCTAGTCTTGACAGAGATCTGCCTGTGAGCTCAGGTGGGTGGTTCCCCATGTTGATGCTCAAAAAGTTCTGACTTGGTCTTTTGATTTCAAACTACTGGATTGGGGATGCTCCAGCTGAATTTTCCACTCCCAATGCTGTGTCAGAGATAACCCGAGGTCAAGTTTCAGGATATTTATCCTAGGCCTTACCCTCATGTTAATATACTATGCTGGGAAAACTCTGTGGCATCTCATCTTTGTTTTTCCCCCTAGCACAAAATCTTTACTTTAAATGCTTTCATGTTATATCTCACTATTTATTTATATGTATTGAGTAACATGGTTTAAAGCGAGGGGACATTTGCGGGATAGTATTGCAATTTTCATTTTATGCCATACTAATCATGGGTTGTGGGGCAAGTTACCAAGTCACTCTCTGACTCAGATTTCTCATCACAGAGTGAGGGCAATGCTGTATAACACACAGAGCTCTATGAGACTTTAATAACGTAATTTATATGAATTTGATTTCAAACTCTAGGCAAACAGGAATCACCTGAATCTTGATTTAGCTCATCTGACCCTTGCACAGTGGCTCTGTGTGCCTGTGACTTTTTATACCAATGGTGCTCTGGCATCCTGGTGTTAGGTCTGCTCAATAGCTTGGCACAGCTCTGTGTGCTCAGGGATCTGGTCTGCTGCTCTCATCAGACACTTGCAGCCTCGCCTGACATCCCTGGGCTGTGACGCTTTATCTTCATGATTTCCAGGGCAATTCGACGTGATGGGACCAAGCTCACCAGTCATCACCAAGGTTGGAGCAGAGACCGTGTTCTCCTGCCACTTCAACCCCTCCATGGATGCCCAGGACATGGAGATCAGGTGGTTCCACACCAAGAACTCAGACCTGGTGCATTACTATAGGAATTCCCAGAATATCCTGGAAAAGCAGCAGCCAGAGTACAGTGGGAGGACGGAATTCCTCAAGGATCAGATCAGCCAAGGGCAGGTGGCCCTGAGGATCCGCCCCATCCTCCCTTCAGATGGAGGGGACTACAGTTGTTCATTTACAAGCTCCACACACCACAGTGCAGCACAGTTCAGTGTGGAGGTCACAGGTGAGCCTCTGGCCTGAAAGCTGTCAGGTGATTGGAGGTACATTTTTGTTCAACCAGTACCCTACAGTGTGCAAGGACAGATGGCAGTGTCCCAAGGACACTGGGGAGGACTGCCAGAATGCCGGGGTTGAGATTGGTCTAGAGTGTCTTCCCACGGATTCGTGTTTTGATAAAAAGGACATTGACATCCCTTTTCCTTTCCAACATACTGATGAAGGGTAGGTGCAAGCAGGGCATCTAAGCGTGGCCTGTGCAGAGCCCCCAGAAACATGTTTTCATCTAGAGATGTTGTAATTATTTCAGAAACACAGGAGGAGCTCGAGGGAGGTGGAGGGAACACAATCAGCCCAGCCTCAGACCTAGGGTTCTGAACCTCATTCCATCCAGACAGAATGTGCTCTGGTTGACTGGAATCTGACTCTTGAGGGAGATGTAGAAGGGTGTGGGTAGCTAGGGAGAGATAGCCAGTGAGGAGGCCAGGGGCAGTGCCAGAATAAATTGACGTGACTCAAGAAGTCTTCTGGTGAAGTCAACTTTCTGGTTGACAAAAGTGCTTGTGGACACAAGTCGGGGACCCATCAGACAGACATTTCTGTACTAGTACTCCTAGGCAGGGTATCTAATAGAAAAGCAGAATAGATGCATGGACACAGGGGACACCACTCAACAATAGTGAGGAGAGCGTGGACAGGGGAGGAAAAAAGAAAAGGAGGAAATTCTAGACACATGAAAAGAACAGCCCAACCTCCCCCACTGGATTCCCAGCTCTGGGGCCCCTTCCTTTTGGAGAAGTCTCTCTCTGTATCTCTGTTGCTTTTGCAATAAACCTGATGCTTGCTTGCTATCCCTGTGTCCTGATCTCCAACTCTTTACTGAACAAAGACAACAATCTCAGCACCTCTAGGTGGGCACAGACTTGCACACTCATCCTGGGATATCCTTATCTGCTCACATCTCTGCCTAAGGTGAAGCACTTACATCCCACATCTGTGCACACAGTCACCTCAGAAACTCCTGTGGGGCTGGGGTGGAAGAGTAAGGAAGGTTTCTAATGAAAACAAAACCTGACTCTGATTCAGCCTCCATCAACACCAGCACAGAGCCTTGTGCTGGTCTCCGGGAGGAGCTTCTCTCTCCCATTCCTTGAATGAACTCTGGGAGAAACCAGCCTGGTCCATCTCAAGGAGCATAGCGTTCATAACCTTGCAGAGCAGGGAAGCTTTCTTCTAGGCCCCTGTGACCTGTGTACAGATATCCACCTGCCATTCAATGACAATCCTGAAAGTCAAGGTGATTGGGAGAAGAGTCTGCCCATCACAGAGACTGTGCTTGGTCTAGTTACATTAGAACAAGTTTATACAATAAATGGCAGCATTTACCTGAATCTTCCTGGACTGTAGGTAAATACTGAAAAGAGGCTTGCTGGCAAGTTTTAAACAACAGTTGGTGCGAAAGCTTCTGCCAACCAGACCCTTTAGGAATCCACCAGTTGAATCTCAGCAGAGTCTCAGAGGGGACAGTGAGCCCTGTCTGTGGCTAGAGAAAGCCTCCTTCTTGCAGCAGGCTCAAGGGTGGTCTTAGAGTTCTTACTGCAAGAGCCAGCCCTGTGTGGTGGAGTGCCACCTGCAGAGGCCATCGAGAGGCCCTCCCAGAGCCGTAAGAGCCAGGCCAGCTGGGCTCCTGAAGTGGCTTGGCCTCATTTTCTGGGCAGAGAGGTTTGTCTGTGACAATGATTTCTAGAGAAAACCAGGAGGAGACATCTACTTCTAAAGGTATTTCACATACTTCCTAAAGCTTTGGTGAAACCTAATTAGTGGCTGTCATCGTGAGAGCCAGTTGGTAGTACTGTTTCTCCAAAGAAAAAAAAAAGTCCTTCCTTTCTCTGAACTGGTGGATTTGCCTGATCCCTGATGCTTTTGCTCTTGGCCCAGAGGAATTCCACTAGCAAACAGAGAACAGCTTCCCACTGCTGTCCCACTAAACCCCAGATTCCCTGCAAGCACACAGCTCCCTCCTTGAAGCTAGTGGCTGGGCTGATGGGCCTCCTACTTGCAAATGAATGTGTTCTGAGCTTCAACAGAGGGTGCCTAACATATTTTAGTCTCATGAATCCATGGCAGGAAATATTTTCATACTAACTCTTTGACTTCTCTAAAGCAGATAGGAAAGCATAGGTGTTTCCCAAACAAAGTAGTAAAGGATTTTAATTTTTTAAGGATGCCAACAAAAAATTAAAGCAAATTCAAGCCTGTGTCAGACTTCCTGGTGAGTACTGTTTGTCTGTGCAGCACCATGCCTGTGAATCCATCACCATTCTGTGGAGGCACTGTGTCCTCCCAAACCCAGGGCTGACTCTCTTGTCAGTTGTAAGCGCTGTGTAAATATCCCAGATTTTGCATCCTAGCTAGTTGAATGTCTGCAGATGGCAACTCTGATAGCACTTCAGTGAGGTGGATACTGAGCTTAGGAGTGAGATGTTCTTCTATCTTTGCAGGCAATTGCTGATGCTTCTGGTCTGCTACAATATAAGTCTGGATGCAAATATTGCAATAACAAATAACCACAACTGTTTTTTGAAGAACCAATAGGGTTTTCCAAAGGAAAGGTTTCTCTGGTCCCTACATCCAGGAGCTCAGGGTTCCATGATTTCCAGGCAGGCTGCTTTTTGCATGTGTCCTGGAGTGTTGTGGGAAGTCACTGCTGGCTTTGCAGTTCACACGCCTGGTGAACCAGTCACCCTGAGAACTGTGCTGAGCCAACCTCCTCTTCTCTTGCTGGCCAGCACTATCCATGGGGCTTCCTAGACCCTGGGGTGTTTTCCCTGAGTACCTACTGCCCATGCCCAGTGCAAGGCAGTGCCTGGGCTCTGCACAGAGTAGGTCTCATATGTGCTCCTGTGGGCAGAGGTCAGCTCCAGACAGAGCCCTGGTCCTCCCCACTGTGGCCTCAGGCTGTCCTGTGATTTTCTAGGCTGGGGGGGTTCTAGCATGCCTTTCTTTATCTTTCCCCTCCCTCCTACAGGAATGAGGCTTGGCCAGGTCAGGAAGGGTTCCCTGGAGAATCAGTCTGTGCCAAGACCCCCAGAGTTTTACCTCTGTCAGGCTCCTTAATCTTCCCAGGGAGGAGAAGCAGCACATCTGCCAGCAAGGATGTCCTTCTCTTGCTCTTCTCATCTCCCAAACTAAACCTTTGCCTTTCTTTGCTTTCTCTTCTGCTTTCTCAGATCCCATGTAGAAATTCTACACAGCCTGATGGTCTGTCTGCTCTGTTCAGACTGTTTCAGTAGAGATATAATTATCCAGTGCCATACAGAAATGCTAGTCACTGTGCTTTATCCCAAGCCACTTCCCCACAGAGGCCTGCAGAGAAAGAACACAGGGCAAAAGGAGTGCAAGACATGTCAGGTTTCCACATCAATCACCCCAAGGCTATTTTCTCAACAACAAATGTAGCCTTGACCTTGGGGCTGTAGATGTCTTACAGCCTTGTCTGTGCCTAGCCCTAGAAGATAGAGAGCACTTGAGGATAAGGCATGATCCCTGCTATTAAGGACATCATCTACAGGAGGCTCAACCAATTCCAGTGAGACTTCCATCAGCATCTGGAGACTACTACTAAGCACAAGGAGGTGGGACGTGTGTTCCACAGCTGGGGAGGCACTTCCACAGATAAAAACTTCATTACCCCAAAACTGCGCTGCCCAGGTAAGGCAGCTGCCTCCTGCATGTGGCCACGCAGGTGCAGCTTAACCCCTACTAAATCATACAGGAATGCCAGTCCCACAGCCACCTGGCTAGTGGGCCTCACACAGAGCCCTGACCTTCCTGGGCTTCTCCCATGAGAAGAATTTCTGCAGGAGGCCTGAGCTGGAGGAGGGTGAGTGAATGTTAGGGAGCAGTTTAACCACAGGAGCCTCTAATCCACACGTGCCCTTCAGTTCTCAACCACGCTAAATGGATGGATGGAGGATCTCAGCCCAACTATAGTGAGCATGAAAAGAAAGGATAAGTCCTGCACTCAAAGGAAAGGGGGAAAGAAAATGGTTCAGAGGGTGTTTAACCACTTGTTCACACACTGGTATAGATAATTCAATTGATTTCTCACAAGTACATAGAAAAGAAATTATTTTGGAGACAGTATTTTCATACTCCAACTTTCACAAGCAGAAGAGTTCAGACTCCAGTAGATCCACCAGGAAGCCCAAGTCCATAGGCCTCAGGGGGGGCAGAGTTGTTGAACACCTAACACAACAGTCTCTCTGTTTCTCTCTCTCTCTCCCTCTCTCATTCCCAGCCTCAGGCCTGGATCCTCGTATTCATGTTGAACCTGGTCCCAGTGGGAGCCTTAAGCTGACCTGCATGTCCCCTGGAGCCAGAGGTACAGTGGAGTGGCCCAGGAGGACTCCTTCTAGAACCTGCCTCCGAGACCAGGACTATAGTAGGAGACGGCCTGTTCCATGTGGAGTCCTCTCTCTCAGTCGGGGAAAATTCCACAGGACACCTGACTTGTTCCATCAGGAACCCTGTCCTCAATGAGGAGAAGAAGGCCCATGTGTCCATGGCAGGTCAGTTCCCTCCCAGGTGCTCGTCCAGAGTTTCCAGTGCAGATAGGAAGCTGTGAGGAGCAGAGATCCCTGACACAGACTGCAATGAGGGTCCAGTGGGTGCCTTGCCACTCCTGAGTGGGGACCCCCTCAGATATACCCACTTCCCCTGTGCACTCCCGCTGAGGTCAACAAGGTCATTATTTCACAGGGTAGAAGTGGATATGCCAAAGCCTTCAAGAGTGACAGGAATAAGAGGATCTTTCAGAGTAACTTGGAACCTTTCCAAAACCTCCTGCTCAGACTTATCCACACATAACAATATGGGCTTTTTCCCCACCTGTCAAATTAGCTAAAATGCTGGCCACAGCCACCTCTGTGATCGTGGAACATGCAGACCATTTTGCGCCCAGTTTCCAACTACTAAAAAGGGCTAATAATAGTGTGTCCTCATGCAGTTGTCATGAGGGCTAATGATACAACTCATTTTGCAGGCAGAGAGCACCAAGCACCCAGGTATGCCCTTCACATACACAGAGTGACTGTCCAGAGGACACAGTCTGGCTCCAACACTGCCCTGCACCACCCTCTCCCTTTCCCAGTCAGGGAGCAGAGTGCAGCCTGTGCTCCAGGGTGTTCTCAGGCCCTTCTCTCCTCAGCTCGTCCCCACCCTTCCTTCCTTTCCCTCCTCATTCCTGGTATCATTCCTTGGACATACCCACCCCCTGGGGCTCATGAGCACTGGGAGCCACTTTTCTTCTATGTTCCCTCAAGCGCCCTTTCCTGCTGGTCCTTCAAGACCTAACCCAGGAGCCATCTTTTCTAGGGAACTCTTCTGTCCCATGTGCACCAAGTGTGCCTCTTCCCACCCCCATTACCCTGGATTATGTTTGCCTCCTCTCAGGCTGGGTGTGTGAAGCCCTGAAGAGAGGCTCTCTCAGGCCTTGAACTCTCCACTTCTTAGCAGACACTTGCTCCCAAGAACAGATTTCCTGGTGTGTGTGTAAGTGAACGTCTGCAGGACATTATCAGGATTACCAGATCCGGTTTCCACTGCTTTCCCTTGTGTGGGTCACATGTGTTGTAGATCATTAGAAAGAGAACTGGAATGAAGTTGGGAATTTGAAAATTATAAGAGGTTATGAGGGGCAAGGGGGTGGGGGGGAAAAAAAGGGGAGAGAATTGAACAACAGCAGAGGAGGTAGAGAGGGAAGATGGGAGGGGAGGGGAGGGGAGGGGAGGGGGGATAGTAGGGGATAGGAAAGGTAGCAGAATACAACAGTCACTAATATGCCATTATGTAAAAATGTGAGTATGTAACAGAAGTGAGTCTGTATTATGTATTTGGGGAATTCAAAACCCAATTGAGTCGAATGTATGAAAGATGATATGTCTTGAGCTCTGTAATGTTTTGAACAATCAATAAAAAAAAAAAAAAAGAAAATATATTAGAGGATAGGGATTTTTTGTATGTGTGTGTGCGCGGGGGCGGGGGGGGGTTGCTTTTGTCTTTCTTCCTTTTTTTTTTTCTAAATGTCATTCTTGGAAATACAAATCTCCATGGGGGAAAATTAACTCACTTCTCCTTAGACTTTGACAGTGAAGAAAGGTGTATAGAAAACTTGGGAGAAACTGGTGAGTAGGGGCTGAGCTTAGCAAACCTCAGCAACCCTCAGGACCTCACATGGAAGTTCTTGAAATCCACATGGAGGATGTGAAGGAGAAGGGCCTTCTTCAAGTGAGTGCAGGAGGTCTACTGAGCTGAGCATTAACTCACCCTGACGACCAGCTGAGCTCCGTGGCGATTTCCTAGCCATCTGGCTGAAGGACTGAATGAAACAGCCTGGAGTGAGGGCTGCTCAGGGCCTCTTCTGCAGATGGGTGTTGGCCTCAGAGCCACTATTACTGACCTCAGTCCCCCTCCAACTCTGTTTCTGGGACCTGGCCGGGAGATGTGCCTGGACTAGGCACTGACACCTCACAGTTCCTGCTCTAATCTGAGAAGAACACCAGAAGATCTCAGTCCTCAGCCTGTCCTTAGACTCACATCCACGTGATGAGGAGGACAACTGGAGGAACAGGCCCATGATGAAGGCAGTTGGGGCCTCAGGAGGGCAGGGCAGGCAGGTGAAGGAGAGGCTCTGTGGCATCTGCAGCCTGTTCCTTATTATAGGACCATTGTGTGCCACTCTCGACATGTAGGCTTTGGTGAAATCTGGAGCTGGTCACACGGTGTCTGCTGCATTACTTTCCTCTCTTCAGCCTGTCCACACAGCTGCCTGGTTTGACAGGGCAGCTCAGGGCCTGCCCAGGCTGGGAGGAGGCAGGAAGTGGAGGTCCTTAGGAGTGCTGGGAGGGCTGGGGAGGCTTGGGGTCTCTGATGCCTGGTGACGTCTCCATGAGGAAACAGGAAGGACTCGTCCCCATCAGCCAGGCCACTTGAAGTCAGCCTAGATCTCAGCTCCATGGTGCTGTTTTGCAGGTGACCTGTTCCCCAGGGTCAGCCCCGGGACTGTGGTGCTGGGGGTGCTCTTCAGCCTCTTGACTCTCTGCTTGGTGGTCACTGGTATTGTCCTCCTGAGAACAAGAAAAGCCAAAGGTAAGTTTGAACAAGGGGGCTGACATCATTTGTGTAGCAATTAGACTTACATGTAGATCATAAGTCTACTTAGGGTTTTTATCTTTTACTGTTGACTAGGAAAACATGAAGAGTAGGGATGATCCATTGACACACTGACTGCAGGAGAAAGGTCAGGAGGAGGGGTCTTAGGGCAGTCCTGAAGTATTCAGTCCTCCCATGGGGACATAAGTGGAGATGGACCATAGGGGAACACCCAGGAGCCCACTAAATGCCCTGCAAGGACCAGATTGTTCTTAGGCCTCTAAGCACACAGATGATCCTCCTGTAGGGCTCATACTCTCCTTCCTGTCTGAAACCTCCCTGTGCTCTGTCTTAAGCTTTCTGACCAAGAGGAAACAGGGAATCCTGAGAGCTAGAGGAGCAGCAGACCAGGTGGAGGGGAGGGAGTGTGGGCGGGACCATAGCCCCCACATTCCATAGAGAGTGGGGTCTGGGTGGGAAGCTTGTTGAAAGGGCTAATTGGAGAGCTATTGAGTCTGCTCCTTCTCAACCCCCTGGCTTTCAGGTGGCTCTTAAACCAGTCACAAAGGCCAGCATGGCTGTCATACAATCACATGGAGACCAATCTGGTATAAAAGCCTGTTTACATGGGTTTGGCACAGTCCTGAAGCATACTAGATAGTTTCTACTTTGGAACTCATGGAAAGGCTTCTGAGGACATGTGCTGAAACCTGTGGCAAGGAATTCCTGCATGGAGAAGCTGTCTGAGGTGTTGGGGCATGCACATGGACAGTGTAACTGACAGTGGTTCTTTGGCCACGTGGAGCCCATCTGGGGGCAAATGAGTCTGGGGATTAGATTACATGAGTTGCACTGAGACCACCTTCTGAGGCTGATGACACCTAGGCAGGATGCACTTGGGGACATTTTAAGGTGTGGATCAGAAATCCACAGGAGTATGTTTTAAAGCTGTGAACACATGAAGTGCATTTTTATGGACATATAGGCCCCTTGCTTGACTTTCAAGAGGAGTCCTGCTCATTTGCCCAAGGGAGGATGAAGCAGTCCCTACTCAGTCCTCTGTCCAGTGAAATATGTCCCTTAAGGAAGCCCTCACTTTGAATTATTCCACTTATAACGTGGAATTTGTGTGTGTGTATGTGTGTGCCAGTTATAAATTCTCCCCAAAAATACTCTGGTGAGACTGAGAATCTTGAAGCTAGTTTCATACAAATCTCTGAAAATCCAGAGAATGATGTGCAGAATTTATAGATATTAATACCTATTTTCTCATCTTTGGGACTTCAGTCAAAACTTGAAAAGAGAAGGGATCCTATTCATTCTCCCATCCTAATTCCAAATAAACACAGTTGGAAATCTAAAGGTGGTTTCCAGTTCGTGACATACTTGTTTATTCAGAAACCTGGAGTCCTCTCTGTGCCTCTCCTGAGCTGGGCTGACAAGCCTGGGCCCTGGGGCTTCTTCGTCCTTGGGGCTGAGTGGTGAGATGGGCCTCATCTACTAGGGAGAGGTGGGTGCTCTCCATCACGCTTGTGTTGAGGTTGCTGTTTCTTTCCACAGAAGCAGTGGACAGAGTGAATGATGTGATTACTGAGGTTTGACAGGCAGTATTGGACCTTTAAAACCAATGTTGCCTCGTTCATGCTCTTTTATTATTATAGGACACCAGAGTCCACATAGAATTGAATGTGCCTCTATGACCCCAGGCACGAAGCAGCCAACACATATTTTTCTACAAGTATTTGCCCCGGGGAAGTTGTTCACATATGTGTAGCCGGAGGAGATGGGCTGGTTTTCTGGGAGCTGCAGAGCTTGCGTATGTCTATTAGGGGAAAGTTGGTTGTTCCATGTACTTAGCACAGGCCACCTGTTCTGTGTGGTCATTAACAAGTAATGAGGAGGTGCCAATAGAGCTCATAGATGTGAGGCTGGGCCTTGTCACCAGGCTGTGGAGCTGCTGAGAAGCTAACACTGAGGTAAGGACGGGCAAGGAGAGCAGCAGGACATGTGAGGAAAGGAAGTCCCTGAACCCTGGAGTGGCTGACCCCCTGGTTTTAGCAGAGGAGATGAACAGTAGACAGGAGACAGACTCAGAAGGCTCCAAGGCAGACTCCAGGGCACATGGCATTTTATCACCTTGCTAAGGATTTAGAGGGTGACAGAACAGGGAAGGTTCATTCAGAAAAGTGCTGTTGTGACTGGAGTGACTTTGGGATGCGGCATTTATTCCCTGGGATCAGGATAAGTGATTAGGGTGCAATTTTCAGGAGGAAGTCAGGAAGGATCCATGGAAGTTAGGTCCTGTTGTCACAAGAGTAAATAGAGCTAAAAGTCATGCTTGATCATTCACTTGTCAGTGTTTGGTCTTCAACGTGACGACTCCTGTCCACTCCTGGTTCATTATGAAGATTAAGTAGTGTGTAACCCACTTAAGGACTAGAGGTAGAGCCAAAGGGAGGAATCCTGTGTAACTGAGTGCTTCGTCTTGCTGTGGATGGCCAGATTCATTGTTCATTTGATGTACAAGGAGGGGAGCAAGTGACGTTCATCCTCGTTTTCAAAGGACCTGCCCTGGAGCTGAACTTTCTGGGTTTAAGTTATGTCTCTTATCACTTAGTAGCTTCATCCATCTCTCAAAATACTTTAAACCTCCTGGGCACCTTCTGCCTTTGCAATATGGCCACAATAATGCTAAGACAAGGGTACAGTTAATATTGAAAGATCATGTACATCAGGGCTCAGGAACAGAGCTTGTATTTTGGTGGCAATTGTGTAGTTATTGGGTCTCAGAAGAGGAGATGGTTTTATAGCTACATTTGGGACCCTGTGAGGCTAAAATGAACTTAGTGCAACTGCTTAGTTTTGACTTCTGTGTAAAGAACAAACTGAATCATTTAAGTCATCACATAGAAAACAAGGTGTCACTGGACAGAAACTTCTCTCATGTGACTGCTCCAGCTACATGGTCCAGCTGATGGTGGTGATAACACTGAGCTGGTGGTATTGCTGTGTCACAGGACTCCAGGCATCACCTGTACACATGGAGTGGAGAAGGGATTTTTTTTTTGGTGATTTTATTTATTTTTTCTTTTTTTATTGGTTGCTCAAAACATTACATAGTTCTTGATATATCCTATTTCACACTTTGATTCAAGTGGGTTATGAACTCCCATTTTTACCCCGTATACAGATTGCAGAATCACATCATTACACTTCCATTGATTTACATATTGACATACTAGTGTCTGTTGTATTCTGCTGCCTTTCCTATCCTCTATTATCCCCCCTCCCTTCCCCTCCCCTCCCCTCTTCTCTCTCTATGCCCTCTACTGTAATTCATTTCTCCCCCTTGTATTATTTTTCCCTTTCCCCTCACTTCCTCTTGTATGTAATTTTGTATAACCCTGAGGGTCTCCTTCCATTTCCATGCAATTTGAGAAGGGATTTTTGATATTGGTTACATTTCTATTTTCACTCGTTCATGTAATTTTTATTTTTCTTTTGCTAGTTTGCTTCTTGGCTAAAGTCACAAAGAAAAGTGATTTTTTTTTAAATTTTGGCATATTATATTAGTCATTCTCTGTTAGGAGGAAAAATCTTTAGCTAACCTCATGAACATGATAATTTGTCCAAGAAATGGCAGTGGGCTACATTTTTAACCCTCAGTGAGGTTTCCTCCTAATTCCAGAGCATACTAGTGACGGTGTCATAAACATCAGCATGTGGACAACAGATACCAGTTACCTGCCCAGGTTTCTTTCCTCAGAGCCAACAGTGTAATGCAATTTTACTTTTTCAAATCACACACTGTATCCTCAGATAAAGTTCCCAGTGAATACAGATACCAGGGAACCCATCCACTGGTTTTCAGAAGGGAGAGCCAGCCACACCTCCCTACACTGCCTCTGTAGTGACACTTGGGTCTGCTCTGTTGCACATGGTGCCACCAGGACACGATGCTTCACCATGAGAGCTAGGGCATGCTGTCCAGAGAGGTAGAGCTGATCCACTGCAGGGCCCGCTGGACCCTCTAAAGCTTGCAGAACTTATGCAGCTGCATTGTGAGATGGTTCTGGGGTGGCTGCCAACTCCACAGAGTGAGCAATCCCCTCCACCAGAATCCTGCTTCTCCTACAATTTTTCCAAAGTGGGCTTCTCTATTCGTGAACACATTTGTAATAAACTAAGAAAACCATGTAAAAAACACCATTGCAAAGTTTGTGTGCACAGCCTTACTTGCTTCAGACACCTGGCGCAGTTCTGATCTTGGCCCAGCCCTGGGAGATGGTGCTCTCTTAGCTGCCCCTGACTTTTCTCACTTTGAAGTCACACTCAGATCCAGACCATCTGCTGAGAAGGACCTTCCCCACAAGACAAGCTGTGCATCAGCTGTGAGCTGTCCCCAGTGGACCTGAAGGACAAAACTCCACCCAGGCTAGATGCAGAATCAACTGTGAACTGATCCCCATCTGAAATGACACCTCCACTTTTTCATATTCCCAGTAATTCTGCTTAACCTGTATTCCTAGAACTGAAATAGTTCTGGTTTGCAGTGAAGGAGAAAATGAATGAATTTGAAAAAAAAAAATCTGGAAGAAGAGACCATTTATCTATAAGCAGTCTAAGGGAGTCACCTGAAAACATTCCTGACAAGAAGGTTGTTTCACCAACATCGATGTCATTTTACACCTCACCTAAGGCCTTCCTGTGCAAATATTGTTCTTCACAGTGTGACATTTGGGTAAGCTAGTTGGAAATGGTCGTCAAACCTGTCATTCAATATTCAAACAGAAATAATAAATGTTAAACAGATGAGCTGTGGAAGAACCAGCAGAAAAGATAAGCGGGAAGAGGCAGAGGGAGGACCATGAGGCTCCTCTTAGGCAATATTTGGAGTTTAGATGTTTATTCCCTAAGTGGTAAAAAATTTCCAAGGATTTAGAGTAAGAGTGCTTTAACAATATGATGATTAATTTGAGCTTCATTTTATTTTTAATGGGTGAAGTAAAATTATACATAAGAGTTGGTTCCACTGTGGTATATCTATAAATGCAAACAATATAATTTGGTCAATTTTATTTCCCAGTATTTTCACTTCTCCTTCCTTTCTTATTCCCCCTCATCCACATTTTCTGTTTTACTGATCTCCCTTCTGCTTTCATGTGATTCTTTTTATGCTTTTTATGGCTCTAGTTTCTGCATATGAAAGAAAATATTTGACCTTTGACTTTCTAAATCTGGCTTGTTTCACTTACCATGATGTTCTCCAGTTCTATCTATTTTCCTATGAATCATAATACTTCATTCTTCTTTATGGCTGAGTAAAACTCTATGTGTAAATATTATTTATACTTTCTTCTCCTGAAGTATACCTACACTGGTTCAATGACTTGGCTATTGTATATATTTGGGCTTTGAAAAGACTGCATTACAGAATCCATTGGTGTGTTCAAGAGAGGGCACTGGAGGACCAGTGAAGGTCCTGTTCCATTGCTGAGGAAGAGTCAACAGAGCAGTGGAGCTGCTGGGAGTGTGGTGGGGGGGCACATTTCTGAAGCCCAGGATGAAACTGGGAGTACACTGGGAGCTGATGGAAAAGGCAGTACAAAAATTTGTCCCTGTTTCTTGAATGACAAATGGATTCAGTGATTTCAATCACTGGGGTCCATCTGAGTCTTCAGTTCAAGTAGTTTCTGTTTTATGTAACTAGGTGCATCTACATTTGAGACATCAATATTTACTATCATTATCTATTCTTGTTGAATTGTTCTTTTTTAGACTATAATGTAACCTTTGTTTTTTTCTGATTAATTTTGGCTTGAAGTCTGCTTTGTTCAATATAAGATTAGAGTGGCTACCATTGCTTGCTTTGGGTTTCCATTTGCATGCTATATCAATTTATATTATTTCACTTTCAGCCACTGACCGTCTTTGCCTTAAGGTGACTCACTTGAAAACAGTATACAGTTAGGTTTTTTGTTTTTTTTTTTAAAATTACAACCTGCCAGCCTACATCATTTAATTGGAGATTTGAGACCATTTATAGTTAATATTATTATAGAGAGATATTCACTAACTACTGCAATTTTGATTTATTTTCAGTGTTTCATTTGGTCCTGTTTCTTACTTGCTTAACTACTCTTCAAATGAGATTTGTCCACTTGTAAGCTCTGAGATTTTTAAAAATTTCTTCTGTGTGTATTATTTCTGTAAGTATTTTTTATAGTGCTGGCTTTAGTCAGGAATCTTATTTTCTGCTTATCTTTGAAGAATTTAATTTCTTCTTTGATTCTGAAGGATAGTTTTATAGGATATAGCAATCTTGGTTGACACTTAATTTCTTTCAGGACTAGGAAAGTCTCATTCTAAGTCCCTCTTGGTTTTAAAGTTTATGCTGAGAAATTGGAACTAATTCTGATAGGCTCATCTCTAAATGTAATCTGATGTCTTTCTCTTGAGATTTTTAAAGCTGCGTTCTGCATGTTAGACATTTTAATGTGTCATGAAGAGGATCTTTGTAGTCTATTTGGGATTTTGAATGCCTTCTGTATCTAAAAAAAACATCTTATTTGCAGTTTGAAAAAAAAAAAAAGTTCTGTTCTGTTATTATTTCCCTGAAGAGGTTATCTGTGTCCTTAGCCTAAACTTTGCAATCCTGTTCCATTCCACTGATTCTGAAATCAGGTCTTTTAATGTCATCAAAGTATTCTTATATATTTAGGTTATGCTTACTTGTTTTCTCTTTTCTAATACTGTATGAATGCTCAAGGCAAACACTTTTTCTCCCAAAGTAATGTTCTGATATTCTGTTATCCTGTCTTCATTATGATCTACTTTATTAGAGATAAATTTAACTGAGCATTTTTGTTTTACTTAATGAGTCTTTTATTCCCAAGATTTCTTTTTCATTATCTGTACCACCTCACTGAATTTTATATTCATATTCTGTACTGAGTTTCTTCATTTATTCAGTTGTTTTTCTGTATTCTCTTGGTATCCATCGACAATTTGTATAATCATTCTTTTGATTTTTTTATTCTTTTGATTTTTTCATCCACTTTATATCTTTGCAATCAATTACTGATAAAGTATAAACTTTACAGGTGTCGTGTTGCCTTTTTTTCATATTTCTTGCATTCCTGTAATTGGTTTGCGCATCTGTTGAGATGGATTTATCTTTCACACTGATCTGTGGACCACTGAGACAATTTCCTTTTTTCAAGGTATTCTAGAGTGATATAGATTGATACCCCATTATGGGTGTGGTATCTATAACCTTTGTATTAATACTATTTTCATCTAGAGGAGAATGTTCATGAGTGGACCTAACCATTCCTACTGGGGCATGCTCATTTTCTTGTTTTTTGTTTTTTCACTTCTGCTCTTTGTATTCAAGTGTCAACAAAGTTTGAATTTGGTTAATATACATGGGGACTAAGTTGCATTGTTTCTTGGTTCAGTTTATCTAAGGAGCAGATTCTCTCCTCTCCTTATCTCTTTTGTCTTTGCCTGTTTCACTCACATTCTGCTAGGTACACACTAGGTCATGCAGTAGGTGCAGCATGGCAATATTTGTCATAATCTCCTGCAGCAAATGTCAATGTGACCTTCTCCAGATGGCTCTCACTTAGCTCTCCACTTGCCAAATAAAAAACACAGAGCATTATTTAGACCCAAGTTCACTGTGTAGCCTCTGAACCCACTAAGTTGAGGATCCTTTTCTCTTCTACAGTTTTTCTCTGCCAAAGATGCCACTGTGCTTCTCTCTCTGTTTGTTTCATGTTTCCCCTCCCAGGGATCTGGCACCACTGCTAGTGCCACTGCCACCACCAGCTGGACTACAATGTACTTTCTTGTTCTCTGTTCAATGCACCCGAATTTCTAAATCTCTAAGAGAATCTGATTGCCACTTATTGAATTTCACCTAATTCCCTTTTTCACCAAACTTGCTGAGGAGCAGTACCTTCTGCTTGAGTACCAAACCTATGAACAACTGTAAATCCATCTTTCCTCTCATCTGCCATCTTGAATCATATTTCTTTTATTTTTTTAATTTTTATTTTTTGCATTGTCTTTAGTCTTTAAGTTCAAAAGCTGCTTTTTTACATTTTAACTTGATTCACTCCCAAGGTCATTTTTCTCCACATCTATTTTCTTTCTATTTCGCTTTTTTCATCATGAGAAACAGAGTTTTTTTTCTTTGATCTTATCTAAATAGGAGGAAAAGACAGGGGCTAGGGATATAGCTCAGTTGGTAGAGTTTTCCCTTGCAGGCACAAGGCCCTGGGTTCAAACCCCAGCACCAGAAAAAGAGAAAAGAAAAAAATGGTGGGGTGGGGAGGGGGGAATCAGTAAATATCCAGAAAGAACGATTTCATTCTATATGGTTTACAAAAGTAAGTACTACTTAGCAATTCAGTGTTGCTATAGAAGAGAGCTTATTTTCATGATAAGTATTGAAAATTGCTTTTAAACTGGATAATGACAAAGGATAGTTTGATCCTTTCTCATCATTGAGTGGAAAAAATATACTAATGCTTATTAAAAAAATTAAAGTATTAAAGCTCAGTAACTGAAATCCAATGGGATTATTTGTCTCTTCATGTGATTTGTTTAATAAAATGAATACATGCTATTTTAAAATTTTGTATTTGTAATACAACAAAAGCATAAAATCCTCTGTCAAAATCCAAGGGAGAACCTGAGATCCCATTTTTGTTCTCTATAGTAGTCTGCTCATAGCATTGATCTATAATTGACAGGTGCCTGTCAATGACCCTGTAGGGGAAAGACTCTATCTTGCTCATGGTGATATCCCTAGTACAGAAGGCAGAACCTGGATTAATGTGGGTCCAGTAAGTGTTTGCTGGCCAGGTGTGGTGGCACATGTCTGTAATCCTAATGGCTCTAGAGGCTGAGGCAGGAGGATTAAAGTTACAAAGCCAGACTCAGCAACTTAGTGAAGTCCTAAGCAACTTGCCAAGACCCTATCTCAAACTAAAAATAAAAAGGGCTGGGCTTGTGGCTCAGTCGTTAAGCCCCATGGGTTCAATCCCTGGTACAAAGAAAAAAAAAGTTCACTGAGTGAACAGGAAAGCGTGGCAGTGGCCTCAGGAATGCCAAGAAGACAAATGGGGACAACACAGTGGCCACTGATGAGCAGTAGACTGGGATGGACATAAGAAGCAAACTGTACAAGACTCAGGACATTCAGGATCTCAGGATCTGGGGATGTCAAGTGTGGAAACATAAAACAAGATGCCCTTTCAGTCTGTGCCTCGCAGAGTCCAGCAATCTGACTCAAACAGTCACTAGAATCCTACAAAGATGTAGTCTAGGATGAAAGTTATTCGTGTCTCAGATCACTAACTAACCCTTCTTTTTTTATATTTTTTTCCATTTTTTAGAGAAAATCATTGAAGAACTTAGTAAGTTTTATATCTTTTTACAATGCTAAATTGGAAATTCAGCCTCCATACCCGCAAAGCAATTATCTCTCTGTGTGATTGGTTGCAGAAAAAATAACATCTCTGTCAATAAAAGGTAAGCAAAGTTACATTTCACACCACTGATACCCCACAAACCATTACCTTCAACAGTCTTTTCTCAGTCACTCTGCTAACCTTGAATGTGTCCATCTCATTGCAGATCCGAAGAAAGCTCAAAGTTTTGCAGGTAGGTGCACAGAGAAGGAAGTGTGGTTAAGGATAACTTTATGCCTGTTCTCTAACCTCTCTGGGATTCTATTGTGAGACAACAGGTTATTCCCTAATGATATATGGGTTACAAGTAGGCAAAAAAAGAAAATCCTCAGATGCTGGATATAGGGACCTAAGTTGGCTAAGGCATAAGCTCTGGGCGGCACAGACATATCAGGGTCTCCTAACACTGACAGGCAGGCTCTCGTCAGTTAGGAGCAGGTCCTCACCATCCTCTTGTGACCACCACCATAGAAGTTGGGTTGGAGCAGCTTCTCTAGGAACATCATAGAACTCTCCAGGGTGATGATGAAGAGATGATGAAGGGTTAGGTCTCTTGTCTCTCCTTTCTTTTCCAACTTCAACCCTCCGTGTCCACCAGGTCATTCTCACCAACATGAACACACTCTTTTTTCTCCTTAGTTTTCTTAACAATAAAGTAAACAGCAATCTCAGTTAACCTAGTCTCTCCATAGGGCTGTTATCCTACTCCCCTCTCCCTTTCCAGAACAGCCTCATTTCATACTTGTAAATCCTCTTTCCTAATTTGTACCCTCTGCTGTCTTCCCAGCCCAGCTCCACAAATACCCACAGCCTGACAATGGCCCTCGTGTTCCTCAGTGTTCCCCACCACCCTCCTGCTGCCTCCTAGCTCCACCTCCTCCCTCTCCCTCCTCCTGTGGCACTGGACAGTCTCCTGCCCTCTGAACCCACTGCTGAGCTTCTGCCTCTGAGCTGAGCAGGGGGATGGTCTCCTTGACCTTCCCCAACCCTTCTGTTATGTCCCCTCTGTCCATGGAGGGCCTGGTGTTCCTAGTGCTAACACCTGGAGACATTCTGAATGTCAGAACCTTGGTAAAGACCTTTCCCAAGGGTTTTCCATGCTCCACCCATCTCCTACCAGCTGAGGCCTTGCAAGCACTGAGGTGACAACAGAAATCTGTTCCTTTCCTTTAGGAAAGGACCTTCAGACCTGTAGGTGGGATGGTGTCCTGGATTTTAACAGTGTGGTGTTTATTTTCTGTGTTGATGAAAAGGGCCTAGAACACATGTGCCTTGTTCATCTGCCCTGCTTTGACCCCCCACAGGGAAGGTGAAGGGTCTTTTCTTATTGCTGACTAGAAACTGATCTCCTTCCTTCTGCAGAGAACATCGTACTGGATGAACGCACGGCTCACCCCTCCCTCTTTGTGACACAAAATGGGAAGCATGTTTATTCCCTGTCTGTGAATCAAAATGTTCCTGAAAGTTCTGAGCGATTTACTCTAATGCCATTTGTGCTGGGTTGGAACAGCTTCTCTAGTGGCAGTCACTACTAGGAGGTTATAGTAGCAGGAAAGAGCAGGTGGGCTATAGGCCTCTGCTTGGATTCAGTAGACAGAGGAAGAGTTTACGAGGAGTCTTGTCCTGAAGCTGGTTTCTGGACCCTCTCCCTGGAGGATGGTCAGTTAAAGGTGCTTTCAATGCACTCTTATAATATCAATGTCGCACTAGCGCCAGAAGTAGTTGGAATTTTTTTGCAATATGAAGAAGGTTTGATTTCTTTCTATAATGTGATAGAACTTACCATTCTCTTTACTCTCAAAAGCAAGTTCACCCAGCCCCTGAGGCCATATTTCTAACCTGGACCTCCTATTCCAGGAAGCACTCAGGGCCTAACCATCCTGCATTTTCCATGAGCTTCTGATTTTTCCCTAGAGAAGAATGGAGAAACATTCCTCAAGGGTCATCCTAATGGTCCATGGGCACAGTGGCCATTCCCCAGGCAGGATGCTGGGGGGCAGGGGTGTGAGGATCCCACCAAGGACCCTGGCTGCTCCCAGTGCTGTGGGGACTGAATGATCCTCCTCACAGGGCCAGCTCCAATGCTCATCAAACTCTGCCATCCTAGCTGGATTCACTGCTGAAACTGATGAACATCATTTCTCAACAAATATCTCTTTTATATTTCTCACTATGCTTCACAGCTAATTCAGAGTATTTTACTTTTACTAATAAGCTGTTGCTTCTTCAGAAGTATACCCCAAGTGCTGCCTATTTCCATAACTATTTTTGAGCCAAAACAACTGACTGAAACACAGTTTTTGTTTTGTGGGGGAGAGGGGATATACTGATGATTGAACTCAAGGACACTCAAACACTGAGCCACATCCCCAGCCCTTTTTGGTATTTTATTTAGAGACAGGGTCTCACTGAGTTTTCTTAGTGTCTTGTAGCTGAAGCTAAATTTGAACTCAAGATCCTCCTGCCCCAGCCTCCTGAGCCCCTGAATTAACAGGAGTGTGCCACCATGCCCAGTGTTGAACACAGGTTTATACTAAGAATCATGATCTCAAGAAACTTGCATCCTGTAGCAGCTGACACACCTAGACTCTAAGACTTTTTCATGTAGGACCCATCTTATAAGCCTCTCCCAAGTTCCGACATTCTATAACACTTTCCTTAGCCTCCTTATCAATTTTTATATATTTAGTTGACAAATGTTATATGTAAATTCATGGCTTAAAATATTGGATGTGTGTGACCATTGTGTATTTTTTATCACAATCACTTTACATTAACAGACACACATAGTTTATTAAAAGTCCGAATCTACTCACTTTCCCAAATAAAGTGCGTACACCTTGTCAGGACCCTCCAGTACCCACTGACTGCTCCAGGTCCAGGAAACCATGCTCTGCCCTCTGCTACCCTCAGGCTGAGTTTTGCATATATTCTGTGGATTCTGTGGTAAGTGGTCAACCCGAGTTTCCAAAACTAGGTTAAAGGCCATGGTCACCACAGCAGGAGTGTCAGCTCCAGGACGTCCCTTTTTTCCTGGAGTCACATGACAGTATGAACCAAACCCTTGAGAGACAAACCAAGCCACCCCTCTCCAAAGTCCAAGATATAAAGCTCAAACACTATCTACAGTGAAGGTCAGATTTAGCAAAACCCCAGGAAGCATACAGAGAAATTTAAACTCTCACATATTTGCAGGTTATAGCACAAAATCACACAGCAGCTCAGGGAAGGTTCTGGCAGATTCTCATGAAGGTATCCAGACAAGCACTTTATGATCTGCAACTCCATGACCAGGTACATGCTAGAGAGAAAAGAATGCATGTGAACACAGAAGCAGGTATCAAAACCTCAAGCAGCATTATTAATAGTATCTAAAAATTGGGACCAGTACTGTTCCTTGGACAATGTATGAATAAATTAGTAATCCATTCACAAGATGAATTACAATTTGACATTTAAAACATGAAACCCTGACACATTCAACCAGAATAGGACCCTCAGAGAAGCTGAGGTGGGTGACAGAATCAGGGTTTGAGAAAAGTGTACCCTATAATGTGTGGGGTTCTTGACAAGTCAACCAGCCTGTGCCCACAAAATCCCAGTTTGTGGTATTAGGAGGGGGAGGGCTCCCTGGATGGAGAGGAAGGACAGTCTGGAGAGGGGTTGTGTGCCGAGTGGTGCATGATGTAAACCTAGAACAGAGTCAGCACCTGCTCCCTGGAGGTCCTGGCATCCAGTGCTGGCCACTGTCCTGCAAGGTGGCTGCTCATCGTCCTTGCTTCCTGTGGTTCATGATGTCCAGGTGCTGCTGCCTTCATTGAGTAAGAGCTGACCCTCCAGTGGTGGAGATAACAGTGTGCACATCCATGGTTCATCCTCAAGGGTAGGTCCAAATGGGTCTCCAGCAGTGCTCAGTCTGTGGGAAGCCAGCACCACACCATGAGTACGCTCACATGGCCCTGTGGAGGAGCCAGGGAATCTGAGTCTCCTGCTCAGAGCCTTGTGGACCAGGAGCCTTGAAGTGAGATTTCCAGCCCCACTGAGCCAACCTCAAACTGCAATGTGTGCAGAGATCCAGAGATGAAGCTTCTGACCAAGGCCTGAATCCCTGAGCTGCAGTGGGGAAACCATGGCTGGTGCAGTGCCTGTGGCTCTCTCACCTAGCTCAGTCTGAAGGGTGTTCCTAGCTGGATGGGAAGGGTGCAGATTGTCTGTGGATTGTGTGTCACCAAGCATTGTAAATAACAATGACCTACAATCAGTAGGTTTGCTCTTTGAGGCACTATCAGTAAGTAATTCTGAAATACATCTGTGTAGTGTAGACTTAGAAAAATGGGAAAGTATGTTTTTTTTGATCCAAAATCTTTTAATTATTTTCTAAATAATGCTGACCAAAAAGAGAATGTGTAGATTAGCTCTTTTTTTTATTGTTGGTTGTTCAAAACATTACATAGTTCTTGATATATCATATTTCACACTTTGATTCAAGTGGGTTATGAACTCCCATTTTTACCCCGTATACAGATTGCAGAATCACATCAGTTACACTTCCATTGATTTACATATTGCCATACTAGTGTCTGTTGTATTCTGCTGCCTTTCCTATCCTCTACTATCCACCCTCCCCTCCCCTCCCCTCCCCTCTTCTCTCTCTATGCCCTCTACTGTAATTCATTTCTCCCCCTTGTATTGTTTTTCCCTTTCCCCTCACTTCCTCTTGTATGTAATTTTGTATAACCCTGAGGGTCTCCTTCCATTTCCACACAATTTCCCTTCTCTCTCCCTTTCCCTCCCACTTCTCATCCCTGTTTAATGTTAATCTTCTTCTCATGCTCTTCCTCCCTACTCTGTTCTTAGTTACTCTCCTTATATCAAAGAAGACATTTGGCATTTGTTTTTTAGGGATTGGCTAGCTTCACTTAGCATAATCTGCTCTAAAGGAAATGAAACCTGGGTTTCTCATAGTTGGAAACGTTAGCTACAAATATGAAGGGGAAGATTAAGATGTTTGCTTTGAAAACTCAGTAGCAGTGAGCACACCAGTGACGAGAGGTTGACCTGTAAAATGTCTTCATTCAAAGGAACTAGAGGTCTTTAGAGAAAAGGTGGCTTCCAGGAACAAGCAAGCCATGTGGGCTGGGCTCTTCAGTCTTGTTGTAAAGGAGGGAAGCTCTCAGACTGTGACATGAACAGAGACTAACCGTAGAACAGAGGAGGCAGCTGAAGAGGTGCCCTATGTTCAAGTTTGAAAAACAATAAAATTCATAATTAAATAAATATTCCATGTTCCTTGTTGACAGAGATTGATAATGAGTAAAGCACCCTATGCCACATGAGAACAAACTCCTCCATTCAGTAGAATGTGAGCTGACAAACAGGGAAGGAATCTAGAACTGTCACATGGAGTGATGTGCTCACAAGGGCTCAGATCATCCCCCTACAGAGTACTGTGTCACACCTGTCCATGATGCACAGGCCTGCTGGACACCAGCTAGACCCACAACGGCAGTTCCCTTGGATGATGTGGGGACACCATGGTGTCACGCCCCTGACACAGAGGACTGGAGGCTTCAAGTCTCTGCTGCGGCCTCTCCAAAAGCCCCCTCTCATGGTTCAATCTCAAGAAACCTTCACAGTAATCCCCGAGAGCTGCTCTGTGCCTTCCCTGTGCTGCACACAGCCAACAATCCAGCAATCCTCAGGTCACGGAAAGAGGAACAGTCCCAGGGTAAAGAGCATGGAATAAGTGACACTAAAAGCAGCCCAGGCTCCTGAATTCTTTACTAAAACATTAACAGGTGAAAAGGATGCTGTTGTCAGGAGTGGCAGAACTGTGGGGGAGCTGGTGATGGTGTGGTGTCAACTTGGGTTGCACAATTCACAGAGAAGTCATAGATGTCCTTGTTCTTAGGACATACACATTGAATTATTTAATGAGGGGGAAACATGAAGTTTCCGAGTAACTCCCAAGTGACTCACAGAAAATCTGCACATACATGGTGTGTAGCATGTGTACGCATTTAGCACATATGAAGATCTTACCTGATACTTCTAGTCTTCAAGCCCTCTGTGAGACTGAAATCATACCAAAATGCAACATTAAAAGATACACAATGTACATGTATGACACCCACTTAAGGACCTCCGCTGCTCTCTGAAGCAGAAGATACCTCCTACTGAGTGTCCTCTTTCCACACCACTCACTGTCCCTCCCACCACAACCACAGTCACCTCCCCTTGGTAACACACTGATGCTGCTAACCTTCATGCACACATAACTGAGCTCCACTCACACCTGCCAATAGCATGAATGCCACACCTCTATGCTTCATCTAAGAAACAGATAACCCTGTGAGGGTTGTTAAAACCCTCTCGAATGGCTTAAGAGCTGGCCAGGGCTTTCAAAACCCACCAGAAATAGAAAGAAAATGGGAAGAAATAGCAGATCCAGGAGATGGGAGGCAAAGTAAATACTCTGAGACCTGCAGAGACTTGAGGATTGGTTTCAGAGAATAAAAGAAGCCCAAATTTCTAAAACCCAAACCGAGACCAGTTTGGAGAAGGGGAAAGGTCAACAGAGAGAGAAAGAGGGAGGAGAAAAGCACATAGGTTAACCATTCACAAGGTTTGGAACGAAAAGTAGAAAAAAAATTAAAATGTGATAGTAAATTTCTGTTCGAGCAGTAGATCAAGCAGTAAAAAACAGAAGTGTAAATAGAAAGCCCTGAGGGCACTGTCGTGGTTGTGGGGAGTCCATGGTTGACCAGTGACTCCCTTAGACAACAAAGCCTCTGCCCACCTCCAGACAGCAGCAGATTAAACCAGAACACCCTGCAGTGGGTTCTCTTCAGAATCCAGCTAGAGAGGATGTGTAACTGGATCACTACTAGCTGAAAGTGGTGACAATCCCCTGCCCCTGACTAGGAACAAGGACCACGGGGTGGAGCAGCCCACCTGGGAAGTTTAGGAAGGACCCAGGACTCAACTAGGCTGCCACCAGGCAGACAGAGAAGGAGCAGAGGCCCACAGCTGGAGGAGGTGGAAGTCAGAGCTCAGATCTGGGCAGCAAGGCAATTTAGGGCCTGAGCATAGGGAAGGGACAGGAAACCTTAGAACAGCTGCTCAGGAGGAGCCTAAGTCGTAAGAAACCTGGAGAGACTGTCCCCCTGACCATGAGCCCACATGGGCCAAAGCTCAGAGAAGCTACCTGAATGTTCACATTCAGAGGTGGGGATCCCAGGTTGTGGCTGTGGCTGGGGATTGCAGGGCAGCAGTACCTGAGCCCCCAGGGAGCTTAAAGGAAGAGTGCCCAGACCTTTACCACAGCCAGAAACTCTGCAACTGCTAGAAGAAAATGTGCACCAACACTCCTGTATGGTAGCACAAGACCCAACTTCCTTAACAGGAGTCCCAAAGCATAAGAAAGAAAAGGGAGAAACAATAATTGGGGTGGCATCAAGTTAGACTGATTCTGTGTAACAAGAGAAGCTATTAACAGCATGAATCAAGAGCCTAGGGAATGGGAGAAGACTTTGACACCTGCTTCCCAGATAGAGCATTAACATCCAGAATATACAAATAATGTAAAAAAAAACAAAAAATATAAATGGGCAAAAGAACTAAAAAGAAACTTCTCAAAAGAAGAAAAACAACTGGCCAACAAGTATATGAAAAAATATCCAACATCTATAGCAATCATGGAAATGCAAGTTGAAACTACATAAAGATTTCATTTCAGTCCAGGGAGAATGTCAGTTTAAAGAATGCAAGTAAAAGTAAATATTGGTGAGGATATGGGTGAAAGTACAATCACAAATTGTTTGGGGAGACTGAAAATTATTACAAACACTCTGGAAAACCTTTGGAGATTTGTTGAAAAATAGGAATGGCACTATCATATAACCCAGCTATCCCACTCCTTAGTATTTACCCAAAAGAACTAAAATCAGCATACTATAGGGATGCAGCCACATTATTGTTTACAGCAGCACAACTCACAAGAACCAGACTGTGGAACCAACCCAGGTGCCCGTCAATAGATGAACGGATAAAGAAAATGTGGTGTATATTCAATGGAGTATTACTCCGCCATCAAGAATGAAATCAGGGCATTTGCTGGAAAATGGATGGAACCAAAGAACATCATGCTAAGTCAAATAAGCCACACTCATAAAGCCAAAGGATGAATGTTTTCTCTGATATGTGGAAGCCAGTCCAAAGTAAGGGAGGCAAGGCATAGAGTGGGAGAGAGGGAAAAGTAAAAGAGGGGGGATTCCACCAAAACAGAAGAAAGACTCATGGACTAGATCAAGAGGATTGAGGGGTGGGAGGAGGAATAGAATAAGGGAAGAGCAGTGGAATGGATCTGATCCAACTTTCCTATGAACGTACCACACTATGTCTCACCTTGAGGTATATCCACAAGGCACTATTTTTTTTTTAAAGTAAATACAGAAAAATCAGTGCAGTAGATGGAAGGGATCAGGAAAAGCAGGATGGGAGAGGAAGGAGAAGTTCTGGGGACTGAACTAGAGTAATTATATTACATGATTTTATAATTATGTGAAAATAAATCCTAATGCTCTATATTACTGAAATGCACCAATAAAAAATGACAGTTATTCATTGATAACTGAGATATTGTTTCAAGTACCCAATATCTCAGGTCTATTTGATGCACAATGCCATAAAAATGAGAAACTCCATTCTAACCCTGTAAGCCAAGCTTTCACTATTGCTTTTCCTCATTTTTACCAGTATGAAATGTTTCTTCTCTGCCTAGGGTAAATTAGGATCCCCTCTGTAGAACCAGTTGGACTTGGCACACCACTCAAAATCTCCCCAAATTGTGTCCAGAACCAGTGTCATGACATAAGTAAAAACACTACATGGCTTCTTCCTGGAGAATGAGTGTCTGCAGCCAGTTGGAGGCTCTGGCTAGAGGCCCAAGGCTTCCCTCCTTGAGCAGCCAATTAGGTTCACACCCCAACTCCTTTCCTTATCAGGCTCCCAATCAGGAGCCCCATGTACCTACCTATCTCCCTGAGCCAGAAACCCTGCCCCTGGAACCTGGAACCTGGGGAATTATTCAAATCAGCCAATCCACAGGGTGCAGAGAACCCTAGACAGCCCCAACCCACCAATCCTGCCTCAGATGCTCCCCAGAGCCCAGCCTGTCTCCTGGCCCTGGGGACAACTCCCTCAGTGGCCCTGCCTGGCAGCCTGCTCTTCTTCAACCTGTAAGTAACACTCTGCTTTTCATCTACCCAGGCTCAGTGTTGTGTCTCATCATAAAATAAAGATTCTTGTTCTTGCTAGAATCTTAAGGGGGGTGGACCAGGACCTTCACTGGGTCCTTAGGAAACCTGAGTTTCTGTGGCAATTAGAGAGAAATGCAGAGTTCAGCTCCATTTATCAACAGAATTGCTGAATAAACCGAGACTTGTTTTTTTTTTGTTTTGTTTTGTGTATTTTGCAGCATTATTTATGGTATTTATATTGCCATCATCATAGTCACATGTCTTTCTATGAGTTCAGCCACAGTAAAATGGGTCCATTTTCTTATATGATTCTGAGTCTCCAACCCATCCCTAGATTTGCCTAACTGCTTCCTCCTCAGGAGGCGGAGCTGCTCCCTTTTCTGTCAGGTGAGTGGCTCACACAGCAAGCAGCCTTTCCAGGTGGCTCTGGGACTGGACCTCTTACCTCCCCATGTAGCCTCTTCCTTATCCTCTCTGCATCCCAGAGGAACACCAGCTCCATCCTCACTACAGCAGGCCTGTTAGCCTTGATTCTAAGCTCTCACTTCTGAGGGCAAAGCTTCCAGGAACCGTGTGCGAGAGTTCGCCTGGACCTCCTTGTTTCTCCTCCTCAGGGTTTTAGACAGTGAATGTCAGCAGTCAGCATTAACCTTCTTTCCCCAGGGTTCTGTTTTAGAGTTCCCTCTGTGGCTGCAGCTCAAAATCACCTCCTGCATGCCCACCAGTAAGTGGCACTACTCTTACTCATTCTTTATTTGGCCTCTAATAAGAGTGTTTCCTCCTGTGGCTTTAGGTTGGCTGTCCCAACCAGCATTTGAAGACTTAACAGTCACATGAAGTTGTCACCTCCCCAGTTAATGCACAATTTTCAATTCTGAATCAGAAAACCCGACATGGACCCTAAAATAGAAAGCCTTCTGGGCCAGAATGTTCCGTGCCCTGAGGCGCTGGCTTCCCAGTTGATCAACAGCCTGCCTCACTTTTCTTCCTCCTCAGCTGCCCTTACTATGCAGCAGGTGGAAGAAGAGTCCACTTACCTCCTGCTTCTGCTTCCCACATGCAGGTATCCAGGAGGCCAGCTTTCTGTCCAGGGATCCTGTTCACTGTGTTTCAGGAAGAGCGTGCACAGCATTGAACCAGAGGAAGGACTTGACCCAGGACAGCCCCTGGGAGGACAGAGGTCTGAGACCCCCCAGGATGCAGCCCTGGAACAGGAGCCTCAGGAACCTCCTGCTCTGCCTCCTGCTTCCCTGGCCAGGCGCAGGTGAGTGACAAAGGGCACAGCTGTCCCTTCCTTTACCTGGTGCCTGGCTCAGGGCCCCTCCTCCTCAGGTGCCCCTGAGCCCAGCTCATGCCCCTTTGCTGGAGCTGAAGCCCAGGTGTTTCTCATTTCAGTCTGTCCTTCTGGCTCTTGCTGATTCCTGTTGTTTTCTGAGTCCTTTGTGAGGATAAAGTGACCCAAGTATCTGAAGCTATTTTTTAAAATTAAATATATATATATATATATATATATATATATATATGTAGTTGTAGATGAACATACAGTATATTTATTTTTATAAATCTTTCACCTTTTACTGAAGCTGTGTCTTAGAGGTCTTTTCTGATTAATTCTGCTCAAATTTGTTTGCATCTTCTCTAAAGCAGAGCCTGGAGTACAGGTGCCTCCTGGGGTCACTGGCTGCCCTATGACAAACCTGGAAACAGAGCTCAGGGACCCCAGGCTCCACTGCTCCCACCCAATATGCAGGCCCTTCTCGGAGTCTTCAGCTTCTTCCTCTCATAGAATTTGATTTCTTGTGTCTGTCCCTGTTGTGTTTGGCCCTGACTGGGAAAAACGTACACCCAGTGTGTGAGACAGCATCCTGAGTGGCTTTGACACATGGAGGTGGCCTATGTCTTGAAGTTTTGGTGTTTAACAAGAGTTTATGTGAGAGCAAAGCTCACTTCCAATAAGGTAATTGACTTACATGAGGACCCAGGAGCTTATAGATAGAAACAGAGACTTTCCATTGAAATGAAAACCACCAACATTAAAATGAAAGATCAAAGCAATCTAGAGAAAATACATATTTACTCCAAGAAAGCCATCCTGATGGACAAGAAAATCAGTAGACATGCTTTCCAAAACAGGTAGGAGACAAGTTTAGATTGTAGGCTGTGTCAGCCCACCACCTCAGAAGTCACCATCTGTTAAGATCCCAAGAAGGCACCTGGCACCTTGCAAGAGGACCTGGTCACCTCAGTGAAAAACTTCCTTTTTCGAATTTCTCCTTAGCTGTAAGATTCTCTGAAGTCCTTTCCTCTGGTTCCATGTTCAGCAATGAGGGCAGGATTGGGTCTAAGGGGATCAGGATTGGGTCTAAGGGGATCCAGCAGGAGGAGGGCCATCTAGAGGTCTAGTGGTATGTGTCTTGCTGCCTCTGTCATCCCCCAGGGCACCTGAAGAAGGAGCTTGTGTCTGAGGTCCTCTGTCATCAAGCAAAACAGATATAGGACTTCTGGCCTCTTCTTCTTGGAAACAATTGTCATTTGCTGCCCCTGCTGAGGTCCTGCAGCCTGGCAGGAGAGTCCCTGATCTCTGTCATCTCCCCTGGTGGCACTGTTAGTACCTGTTGAAAGAGGTGAGACAAGTGAGGTCCTCCATGAAGGACCTCCTGCAGATGACGAGCAGGCTGTGCTCATCTCTGGCCTCTAGTCACGCTGTGTCACACACAGGAGGGGTCTTCTCCTGTCAGAGCACGAGCAAGTCCTGCCATTTCCTAGTTATTTGAATGTCCTTTTGTCCCCAAGGTCAGGTCTTCCTCTGTCTCATCATCTTCTGGTGACTTCAGTGTCAACCTAGTCACAGGCTGTGCCACACTGACTTGAAAACCAAGCTCCATGATGCTCTGACAACTGGAATTTTTTAAGAAAATGCCAAGATGACCTTCAAAAGTTTCCCATATCGAGAATTTTGGCTTTTGAAACATTTTAGTTTTGTGATTTTCAGGTAGGAATACTGAACTAGTATAGTTCATGCAAATATTGCAAAATCCAAAGAAACTGAATTCTGAAACCTGTCTGAGCATCCTAACGATGACAGTTCAGGCCAGTACCACTGCTTTAGCTTTCAATTTTGGAAAATTCTCTTTAAAAAATAAACAGAATAAATTTGATTTTTGACCTTTTCTATGGTGCTTGAGAACCATTTTTAACTGTTAGCGTTTTGTTTTGTTTTATGTTGTTTTACATCATTCTGGTGACTTTCTTAGGCAGGTAACACTTATTTTCAATGGTGCATTGATACTGGAAAGTCCTAGGAATGGATACAATTATTCCCTTACATTTAAATTGGCTGTCAGGTCACTTTAAGTCCTTCTCTGACACCACTCAGTTCTAGATTTATCCACACCAGCTCTGTGTGCAGTGAGTCACCTCAGGTATGACAACACCCACTCAAAGTTGCTGGAACCACAGCTTAAGGGCTCAGTCCACAAGACCACCCACAGCAGGGGCTACCTGTGCCTTTGTTCTCCTGACCATGGACTTAGGGGTTCTTGTGACAACCCTCAGAACTCAAAGAAGCATGATGTTTAACATCCAGTTTCATCACTGGGGATATAATCTGGGAAACTCACATGCAGGAGGTCCTTAGGGCAAGGTAGTTGGGGCCCTCCCTGGTGGACTCTGGTGTACCCCTGGCAGTACCTTGCTGTGTTCACCATGTGGAGGTTACCTGGCCTGGCTGTTTCAGAAGTCATGAAAGTTTCTTCACAAAGGCCTGGCTGAGCCAGTCATTGCCCACTGGGGAGAGAACTCAGTCTCCAGGCCCCTTCTGTCCCTGGAGGCTGGGGTGTGGCCCATAGGTCAAACCCTCACTTCCCAAGCCACCCTCTCCATGTGTAAGGACAGCCAGGAGCCAACCCATTAGAATGAGCCACAGAGTGGTCAGAGGGGACAGTAAGAAGTAAGGAAAAAGAGTACTGGCACTCTTTTGTGGATATGCCAAAGCTTCTATTGTCCACTAGAGAAAACTTAAAAAACAATGTGAAGCCTGTCTTGAAGCTTAAGCCTATCAGTATAGACAGGTGATGAGCCTACAGGCCATTACTGAATTTTAACTAGGTAGATTTCCAGAACTCCTATTAAATGGTCTTCTGGGGCTTTGGGAGGGATGGGAGACTCCATGTAAGAAAGAACAAGGCAGGAGTTCAGATTCCTGTTCTCATGTGACGAAAAAGTACTGGACAAAGGAATCATGAACTTCGGTTTGCCTAATTTTCTGCCTACATGATATAATCCCCAATGATTTGTTTTTGTGCTTTGTCTGAGATTTCTGTGCAGAAATTTTTTTTTTAATTTGTAGTTTAACAACTCATTCATGTAAATGGAACTTTAAAAATGTTAAGTGAATTGAGGACTAGGAAAGTAGTGCACATACCTTTCAAGGCTTTTGATAATTTATTTTCAATTTTAATTGATTTAATTGATTTTATCTGGTACATATCAACATAGATATGTATATTTTCATGTTGTACAACGTGATGCTTTCATATTTTTATCTACTGCAAAATGTTAAGTCAGGGTAACTATTTGTGCCTCCTCAAACACACCACCTGTCATGGTGAAGTCTTCAGTACCTTCCTTCTGCTTCTGAGAAGCACAGTGGATCGCTGTTACTTCCAGTACTCTGCTGTGGGCAGCCCACCACCTCCCACCACCCAGAGAGCTGGGCCCAGGGCCCACTGTGCAGCCTCCAGGTAGCTCCTCCCCCTCTCCCACTTGTGCCCTTTCTGCTCTCAGCTTCCTGGAGCTCCCCCTGCTGGGGTGCTGGGTAGGAGCGCAGTCCTGCAGAACTTCTAGCCTGGCTTCTTTCACTTCACCTGAGGATCTGCAGATCCGACCCTTTTGTCCATAAAGGACAGATTTCATTCTTTTTTAAGCTGGAATAGCTCCATTTTGTGTATGTGCCACTTCTCTTTAATCCAGTCACGTATTACTGGAGACCTGGGCTGATTTAGTATCCTGGATACTCTGCATAGTGCCGCAGGAAACTCAGGAGCATAGAAGTCTCTCTGGTATTGGGATTGGGGTTTCACTTCATTCATTTTACTTTTTTTTTTTTTAACCTTTCCACCCAGGGACACAGCACCACTAAGTGAGGACACACCACCCCCAGATTTTTCTTTTCTTTCTTTCTTTCTTTCTTTTTCTTTTTCTTTTCTTTTCTTTTCTTTTTTTTTTTTTTGGAAAGGGGTCTTGATAAAATATCAAAGCTTGTCTTGAGCTTGAGATCCTCCTGCCTCAGCTTCCTCAGTCACTGGGAATACAGGTGTGCACCACTGTGCCTGCCAATTTCATTTCCTTTGTCTATGTATACAGTAGAATCATTACTGCCTCCTGTTGTAATTTAATTTAATTTATTTATTTTTTTTGGCGGGAGATACTGGGGATTGAATTTGGGAGTACTCAACCATTGAGCCACATCCCCAGCCCTATTTTGTATGTTATTAGAGACAGGATCTCATTTAGTTGCTTAGTGCTTTGCTAAATTGCTAAGTGTGGCTTGAACTCAGGATTCTCCAGCCTCAGCCTCCTGAGCCACTGGCATGTGCCACCATGCCCAGCCTAATTTTAATAATTTTCAGAACCTCCATGCTGTTCCCGACAATGGCTGGGCTAATTAGCATCTCCACAACAGTGTGCAAGGGTTCCATTCCTCCACATCCCAACCAATCTTCTTCTCTTTGTCTTTTTGATGGTAATTGCCTTTTCATGGAAGTGAGGTGATATCTCATTTGGTTTTCTCTTGGAGGCACACTAGGAGGTGAGGTTGCAGGATCCTATGGTTTTCTTGTTTGCCAAAGGTTGCTCCAGCACATTCCCAGCACTAGTGTGCAAGGGCTCCCTTCCTCCACACCCTAGCTGATGCTTCTGCTCTTTCTACAAAAGCCTTTCCACTTTGGTTTAAAGGGAGCATCTCCTGGTGGCTTGGTTGCTTTTCTCAATGATTAATAAAAATCTTTCCATATTCTTGCTGGTCATTTGTGTGTTCCTTGGAAAATGCCTACCCATATCTCTTTGTGGTTTTTTATTAGCTTAATTTTCACTGTTCATTTTCCTGAGTTTTGGCCTCTGACACATCTGTGGCTGGCACACCTGCTTTCTCCTCTCTGGGTGTCCTTTGGCTTGTCTCTGCTGTGTGACCTGGTTATTTGATGGTACCCGCTGGTTCATTTTGACTTTTATCCCCTCTATTTTTTGTATCATATTCAAAAATTATTGGCAACACCAATTCCAGGCAGCATTTTTCATTTTCTTATAAAAATGATACATTTTGGGTTTTACACTTATTACCTAACTCAGGTTATCTAACCCTGGTGTGCAGAGGGTCAGATTTTACTCTTCCACCTGAGGATATTTAATTCATTCAGCTCTGTTCATTAAACTGTGTCCTTTCCACAGTCCACATTGTTGACCTTTGCTGGATTTAGACCACAGCCTAGGTGTGGGCTGAACTCTGGGCTCCTTGTCCCTTGTGCTGATGTGTGCCTGTGTCCATGACAGCACCTAGTGCTCTGCTCACTCCAGAACTGAGGTCCTTAGAAACCAGCAGCTGTGCTCAGGCTGCCTCACTCTGCCTGCTGGAAGGTGTCCACTCTTCATGAGCTGTGCGTTTCCACAGGGACATTCAGGATTTGTAGTCTATTAATTGTGAATAAACCATTTTACATTTTATTTTTTAAAAATCAATTTAAAACACTGTGCTGTGTCCTACAGAGTGTGTGCTGAAAATCACACACTGTGTAATGGTTATGTCCACTTAATTAGCAACCACCTTGCTGCACATAGTGGTCCTTGTGTGGAGCGACCTCACAGCTACACTTGAGAACACAGTGTGCCATCCTGACTTGTGGGCACACTGGTTTACGCCAGACACAGCAGTGCTCATGTTGATCTCAGTGCGCAATAGGAACTTTTAAAAATATTAATTCATCTTTTCAGTCCCAAAATACTGCAATACAGTTCCTTTTATTTTTGCTTCTTTAATTTCCTCCACTAGTGCTTCACAGTTTTGGAACACACTCAGTCCTGGTGATGCTGCCCCTGGGTGTTGGTCCAGGGCTCAGCTCATGCTGCTCTGGGCATCTCCACCTCCAGGAAGGCTCTCAGCCTCAGTGTCTCAGGCCCTGTTGCACCTTCCCAGCCTGTGGCCTTGGGATCCTCCCTGAGGAAGCACATGGGGCTGGAGCAGCTCAGAGCCTGAGGTCTGTCTAGAGCCAGGCAGAGCTGCCCTCCTCTCCACCTGGTGCTGCTGTCTCCAGCTCTGGGGTGAGGTGTCATGGGCACAGCCAGCACAGGAGCTGGAATGTGTGACCTGTCACACTGATCTTATACCTGAGAAAATATTCTGTCAGTATTATTTTGTAGCATAAAATTATTCTAATTGCTTTGAAAATATATTTTAAAATATATATGTAGAACATATACAGTTGTAGAACAAATATGTATGAGCATATATGTAGAATATATATCTTAATTCATCGAACTTATATTTTACTCCATTCTTTAAAGCAAAGAAACATAGTATACTCATTACTGTAATGCTTGCTTTTCATCTTAATAATTACATACAATAGGTCAAGTACCTGAATCATCCATTGGCTGATTCCCTCATATCTACAATCAGGCTGATCTCTGTAACACATACACTTCTTATGGGAAATCATAATGGATTATATGAATTTACTTCCCACCCTAGGCCACTGGAAGAGCAAAGTTGAACATCTGTAGATTTCCCTGAGGTGCCATCAGCATCTGGGCCTCTCTTGCCTCCTCTGCTAACGTTGTCAACCTCCCTGTGTTAGGTCAGCTCATGGTGCTAATGCAGCTGGTCTGCTTCTCTCCTCAGTCCCAACCATGCCTGCCCCAGACTGAGGAATGACTTCATCCTGCTTTCTCTCCATCACTTGCAGGGCAATTCCAGGTGATGGGACCAAGATCACCAGTCATTGCCATGGTAGGGAAAGAGGCTGTGTTCTCCTGCCACCTCAAGCCAGCCATGGATGCACAGCAAACAGAGGTGACATGGTAAAAAAAATCATCAGTCGGGCCTGGTGCACGACTATAGGAATGGCCAGGAACACGTGGAGCAGCAGCAACTAGAATATTGCGGGAGGACCCAGTTTCTGAAGGGAACATCAGCCAAGGGCAGGTGGCCCTGAGGCTCCAGCCCATCCGGACTTCAGATGGAGGGGTCTACAGGTGTTTAATTGCAAGCTCCACAGGGTACAGTGAAGCACAGTTCAAGCTGTTAGTCACAGGTGAGCCCTGGCATGAATACTCTGAGAGATAGTGTGTTGTAGTTTTTTCCTAACAGCACTCTGTGGTGTGCATGGCCAGAGGTGGCTGAGTCCACACAAACAGGGAGCTGGAATCCAGAATGCCAGAGCTGAGCCTCACCTGGGCAGCCCACTCTGGCTGCACCATGTCTCAGTAGAAATCCACTCTCCTCCCTTTTCTTTCTCTGTGTGACTGCTGAGGGGGAGGTGTGAACAGGGAGCACAGTGTGTCCTAACTCTGAAATGTCCTACAGACACTTCTTGGTCTGAAGATGTCACTCTCTTTTCCAAAACCCGGAAGCAGCTTGATGTGCAGGAGGGTTCTGAGCAGCATACCAGCAAGCCTGACTGTCTGACCTCATTCCAATGCACACAGACGTGCCACTGAGCAGTCGGACATGGTGTTGTACACTCTTCTTAAATACCCTTGTCTGTTCAGGTCACAGCTTGTGTTTGTGCCTTACACCCCTCTTCTACAGAGATGTGGCTCCCACTCCTGTCCTGAGTGGCTGAAAGAGTGAGGAAGGTTTCTTTCCTAGACACTGGATTTGCAAGATTTCAGAAGCTTCTGCTCTGGCTCAGAGGACTTCTGCCAGCAAACAGCTTCCCACAGCTGTCCCACTTTGTCCCCAGATTCCTTGCAAGCACACACCTTTCCCCTTGAAGCCTGGCCCAGGATACCAGGGCCTAATGCTTGCACATGTGTGTTCTGGGCTTCAACAGTGGGTCACTAAAGCATTCCCAGCAATCTACATTTTATTACATGATTGCAGGAGAGGTTCTCCAATATACTACTCCTCAGAATTTCTCCTCAGCAGAAGAAAAAGTGGTATATGTTTTTCTTACCGCAAAGCACACAGAATTAAAAGAAACCAGGGCCTATGTTCAGCTTTCGAATTTGAAGTATGTGCATATATTAGGCACAACACAGGGGAACCCACTCAACACTGTAAGAAGCCAAAGTATCTCCAGCATATCCAAATGTATAGTTGAATTTATAGTTTACCATGGGCAGTAGAAATATCCTGAACTTTATTCCCCACCAAGGACAATATCATACCCTTATCTCCCAGCTGTAGCTGGCTCACAACTACCACTATGCTTCAGATCTGGAGGACAGAGATAGCCTGAGGGGAAGCCACACCCCCTTTCTCTATTGATATTGTCTAGAGCATTTCCATTCAGACTTGTCAGCATCTGAAGGCCACTCCTTAGAGCAGGAAGTGGGAAGGTGCTCCACAGCTGGGTAGGCACTTCCCCAGCTAAGAAGTTCATTACCCCAGAATGCGCTGCTCAGGTAAGGCAGCTACCTCCTGCATGTGGCCACGCAGGTGCAGCTTAACCCCTACTAAATCATACAGGAATGCCAGTCCCACAGCCACCTGGCTAGTGGGTCTCACACAGAGCCCTGGCCTATTGCACCAGACAACAACAGCTCCAGGGCTTCCCCTATGAGAAGAATTTCTGCAGGAGGCCTGAGCAGGAGGAGGGTGAGTGAATGTTGGGGAGCAGTTTACCACAGGAGCCTCTAATCCACACGTGCTCTTCAGTTCTCAACCATGATGGATGGATGGATGGAGGGTCTCAGCCCTACTGTAGTGAGCCTGAGAAGAAAGGATGAGTCATGAGTCCTAGGAAAGGGGGAAAGAAAATGGTCCAGTTGGTGTTTGACCACTTGTATATGCACTGGTCTAACAAATTCAATTTCTTTCTCAAAAACATAAAAAATGTCTTTTGGATGCACAATTTTTATACTCCAGCTTTCACAAGCAGGAGAGTTCAGAGCCTGCAGGTTGACCAGTAAGCCAAAGTCCATTGGCTTCAGGGGGCAGAGCCATTGGCCTCCTAACACAACAGTCTCTCTCTCTCTCTCTCTCTCTCTCTCTCTCTCTCTCTCTCTCTCTCTCTCTCTCTCTCTCTCTCTCTCCCCCTCTCTCAATCCCAGTTTCAGGCCTGGATCCTCATATTCATGTTGAACCTGGTCCCAGTGGGAGCATTAAGCTCACCTGCACATCCCCTGGGTGGTATCCGAAGCCAGAGGTACAATGGAGTGGCCCAGGACAACTCCAACTGGAACCTGCCTCAGAGGCAAACGCAGTAGAAGGAGACGGCCTGTTCCGTGTAGAGTCCTCTCTCTCAGTAGAGGAAAGTTCCAGAGAACATGTGACTTGTTCCATCAGGAACCCTGTCCTCAATGAGGAGAAGAAGACCCACGTATCCCTGGCAGGTCAGTTCCCTCCCAGGTGCTCGTCCAGAGGTTCCAGTGCAGATAGGAAGCTGTGAGGAGCAGAGACCCCTGACACAGACTGCAATAAGGGTCCAGTGGGTGCCTTGTCACTCTTGAGTGGGGACTTCCTCAGATGTATCCCTGTGCACTCCCGCTGAGGTCAACAAGGTCATTATTTCACAGGGTAGAAGTGGATATGCCAAAGCCTTCAAGGGTAACAGGGCTGACAGGGGTCTGTCAGAGTTCCTTGGAACTTTCCACTGCCCAGAGTTACCCTGCACAACCATTGAGATTCTTCCCCCACTTGTCAAGTTTACCTAATGTGCTCATCACAGCCATCTCTGTGACCTTGACACATGCAGACTGTTTTGTGCTCAGGTTAGGACTAGTAAAAAGGGCTAATAATAGTATGTCCTTTCTGGTAATGAGGGTTAATGAAACAATTTTTTTCACAAGCAGAGAGGACCAAGAACCCAGGTGTGCCCTCCACCTCTGTAGAGTGACTGTCAGGGAAACACAGCCTGCCCCCATCTCTGCCCTGCACCACCCCTCCCTCTCCCAGTCAGGGAACAGAGTGCAGTCTGTGCTCCAGGGTGTTCTCAGGCCCTTCTCTCCCCAGCTCGCCCCACCCTTCCTGGCACCTCACATCAGCACCTGTACATACCCACCCTCTGGTGCTCATGGGCACTGGGGGGCACTATCTTTGTATCTCCCCTGAAGTGGCATTTCCTGCTGGTCATTCAATACCTAAATCAGAAGCTCTCTTTTCTGGAAAACTCCCCCACCCAGTGTGTACCTGTGTCCCTTCAGTCCTCAGCCTGTGCTTAGACACACACATCTATGTGATGATGAGGACAACTGGACAAATAGACTCATGATGAAGGCAGTTAGTACCTCAGGAGGGAGGGGGAGGGCAGGTGAAGGTGTATTGTATCTGCAGTCTGTTCCCTAAGAGCTGGCCCCAGAGGATCTCACATGATTCTGAACTTCCTGCGGATCTTACCCCAGGTGGGTTCTGCGTGGCAGCACAGTTAGGGGCATTAGGATGCCCTGGCATTTCCCTCAGGCACCCTGAACAGCTCAGCCCTCAGCCCAGGCAGGCCAGTACCATCCTCAGAAGCCCTGAGCAGACAACTACCCAGTGGGCTTCCCAGCAGGAGCACTGCATGTGGAGCTGGTCTCACAGTGCCTGCTGGGTTACTTTCCTCTCTTCAGCCTGTCCACACAGCTGCCTGTTTGACAGGGCAGTTCGGGGCCTGCCCAGGCTGGGGGGAGGCAGGAAGCGGAGGTCCTTAGGAGTGCTGGGAAGGCTTGGGGTCTCTGATGCCTGGTGACATCTCCATGAGGAAACAAGAAGGACTCGTCCCCATCAGCCAGGCCACCTGCAGTCAGCCTAGATCTCAGCGCCATGGTCCTGTTTTCCAGGTGACCTGTTCAACAGGGTCAGCCCCTGGACTGTGGTGCTGGCTGTGTTTGATGTTCTTGTGGCTATTAGCTTGGCGGTGATTGGTGCTATCCTCATGAAGACCACAAAAGCCAAAGGTAAATGGAAAGAGTGGGGCTGACATCATTTTTGGAATTTTCATGGGATAGCTATAAAGGTAACAGGGACATGGACTCGGGATCCTTTATCATTACAATTGCAGAGGAATCACCTGAGGAGGAAGAGGTCATTCACCTGCACAATCAGCTCTAGTGCTTGACCTCATCTTGGACTGTGTGCTTGCTTTAGTCTGCCCATGCAGACTAGGAGAACCACTTTTTCAGGAGGGATTGAGTCCTCTCCAAGACTTCTTGGCCCTGCCTCACTAACTCTCACATCACATGGAGCTATGTGCATGTGACAAATCAGTCTATGTGATATGGTTCATGGCAGCCATGACTCCCTCAAGGTCACAGTGCATGGCTCTGTGCTTGTGACCAGATGAGGCCATGTGACCTTATTCACTGCAGCCATTCCCTAACATAGAGGAGTAGTAGACCCTGGTTGCAGGCGAGGGGCTGCATTGGTGGGACCAATTTACACCCACATGCATTGGGAGAGCTGGATCTGTGATGTCTGCTTAAAAAGCTAATGGGCAGAGCTAATGAGTTTCTCATCCTGAACTCACATGATTTCAGATGGTTCCATAAACCAGTCACAGAGGCCAAATGCCTGTCACTTAATCACATTCATACAAATCATTAACATTAGGTGTGTGACAAAGTCTTTCTTCTTGTTAGTTGGGTGCAGCCCAAGAAGCCCACTGGGTAGTTCTCTGCTCAGGGCTTCTGAGGATGGCACTGGCCTGCAGAAAATTTTATGTGTAATTTGAAATGAATAAAATCACTTGCTAAGTCTGCAGGGGAGCAGAGGTATTTGTTCTCTGTAGCCCATGCTCCTAGCATTGAGCTATGATTGACAGGTGACTCTCAATGACCCTGAGGGGAAGAGACCCTATTTGCTCATTGGTGATGTCCCTAGGGACATCACCAATGAGCAAATAGGGAAGCAGCTGCACTGAAGTGCGTCCTCAATAAGTGTGTGCTGAGTGGACAGGAAAGAGTGGCTGTGACCTCAGAAATGCCATGGAGATAAACTGACCCAGAGCAATGGCCACTGATGAGCAGCAGACTGTGGTGGATGTAAGAAGCAAATTGTAAAGGCTCAGAGCATTCAGGATTTTAGGTGCTGGGCATGTCCAGTGTGGGAACATAAGATAAGGTGTCCTATCAGTCTGTGCCCCTCAGTGTCCAGCAACATGGCCCACACGTTCAGTGGTCCCTTCCCATCACATAGCAAAACCCAGGATGAACTTGATTGGAATTTCAGAGACTCATCTCCATTTACCTCTGTGTTTTCTCTTTAGAGACTCTCTCTGAAGAACTTGGTAAGTTCTATGTCTCTGTTCTATGCTCACTTAAAATTCCAGCTATTTTGTCCTCCAAACACTGATCTCTCCCTGTGATTGATTACAGAGGAACAAAGTTCAACAGAAGAGATAGGTAAGTGAAGCCTGTCCCCCTTGTCCCGTATGCCCATTACTGCAAAACCTCACTGTCCCCGTCACCCAGCTAACCCTGGATGTGTCCATCTCATTGTAGATCTGGAGGAAGCTCAGAGATATGCAGGTAGGTGCACAGAGAAGAACGTGTGGCTAAGAATGGCCTCATGCCTGTCCTCTAAGCTGTCTGGGATTCTATTGTGTAAGAAAATTTCTTCCCAAATGATCCAGAGGATACAAGTAGGCAAAGACAATGCTTAGACACTGCATGTAGGGACCTAAGTTGGTTAGGACCCAAGTCCCACTATGGGAGAGGTAGTCTAGCTAGACTGCCATAAATGCACACATGAGCTCTGGGCAGCACAGACACTTCTGACCTGACAAGCAAGCGCTTCTCCATAAGGAGTAAGTCCCCACCATCCCCTTGTGACCACCACCACAGTTCTCTCTGGGGTGATGATGAAGAGATGGCATTTGCTGGTAAATGGATGGAATCTCCATTCAAATCAAGCCCTCCGTGTCCCTCAGGTCATTCTCATCAACAGGAACACACACTCTTTTTTCTCCTTAGTTTTCTTAACAATAAAGTAAACAGCAATCTCAGTTAACCCAGTCTCTCCATAGGGCTGTTTTCCTACTTCCCTCTCCCTCTCCAGAACAGCCTCATTACATACTTGTGCATCCTCCTTCCTAATTTGTCCCCTCTGCTCTCTTCCCACCCCAGCTCCACAAACACCCTCAGCCTGACAACTGCCCTCTTGGTCCTCGGTGGTCCTCAACACCCTCCTGCTGCCTCCTAGCTCCACCTCCTCCCTCTCCCTCCTCCTGAGGCACTGGCCAGTCTCCTGCCCTCTGAACCCACTGCTGAGCTTCTGCCTCTTAGCTGAGCAGGGGGATCGTCTCTTTGACTTTCCTTGACCCTTCTTTTATGTCCCCTCTGTCCATGGAGGGCCTGGTGTTCCTAGTGTTAACATCTGGAGACCTTCTGAGTGTCAGAACCTTGGTAAAGACCTTTCCCAAGGGGTTTCCATGCTCCACCCATCTCCTACCAGTGGAAATCTTGCAAGCTCTGAGGTGACAACATAGTGTTCTGTAGTTTTCATTATATTTCATTGTCCTTCACCTCTTTTGTTATGTTTGATTCCCAAACATTTTCTGGGGCTATTGTAAATGGGGTAGTTTTTTAATTTCTCTTTCAGTTGATTCATCACTGATGTAGGGAAGCAATTGATCTTTGGCTATTAATTTTATATCTTGCTAATTTAATGAATTCATTTATGAGTTCTAAAAGCTTTCTGTTGCTGTTTTTGGGGGGTCTTCTAAAAATAGAATCATGTCATCAGCAAATAGTGATAGTTTGGGGTTCTTATTTTCCTGTTCATAAACCTTTAATTTTTTTCTTCTAATTGCTCTGGCTGGGGTTTCCAGGACTGTTAAATAGAAATGGGGAAAGAAGGCATTCCTGTCTTGTTCCAGTTTTCCAAGGAATGCTTTCAGTTTTTCTCTATTGGCATCTATCAAGTTAATCATGTGATTCTTTTATTTAAATGTATTGATATGATAAATTCCATTTATTGATTTTCATATGTTGAACCACAGTTAATCCCTGTGATGAACCACACTTTATCATGGTGCACCATTTTTTAAAATATGTGTTTGTAGGAAATTTGCCAGTATTTTTAAAGAATTTTTGCATCTATGTTCATCAGGTATATTTTTGTGAAGTTTTCTTTCCTTCATATGTTTGTCCAGCTTTGGTATCAGGGTGATACAAGCTTCATGGTATGAGTTGAAAGGGTTCCCTCTTTTTCTATTTCATGGAATAAAATGAGGAGGATTGTGTTAGTTCGTCTCTGATGGTCTGGTAGAACTCCACTGAGAATCCATCTGGTCCTGGGCTTTGGTTTGTTGGTAGGCTTTTGATGGCATTTACAATTTAATTGCTTGAAATTTATCTGTTTAAATTTTCTATGTCCTTCTGATTCAGTTTGCATAGGTCACATATCTCTAGAAATTTTCTGATGTCTCAAGACTTTCTATTTTATTAGAGTATCAATTTTCAGGATAATTTCTGATTATTATTTCTATTTCAGTAGTATCCCCTGTGATAATTCCTTTTTCATAGCAAATAATTAATTAATTATAGCAAGTAATTTAGTAATATGAGACTTCTCTCTTTGTAGCTTGGCTAAGGGTTTATCATATTTATTTATTTTTTGCAAAGAACCAACTTTTTCTTTCATTGGTTTTTTGGGGGGATTTTTTGTTTGTTTCAAGTTCATTGACTTTAGCATTAATTTTAATCATTTGATGTCTTCTAGTGCTTTTGATGTTGATTTGTTCTCTTTCTACTGCTTTAAGATATAATATTGGACTATTTATTTGTTGACCCTCTATTCTTTTAATGAATGAGCTCAATACAATGAACTTTCCTCTTAGTACTGCCTTCATAGTGTTCCAGAGATTTTGTATATTGTATCACTATTCTCATTTATGTGTAAGTATTTTTAATTTTATCCCTGATTCCTTCTGCTACCCATTGGATATTCAATAGCATATTATTTAAATGTCTCCAGTGTTAGAGTAGCTTCTGTTTTTTATTTTATCATTGATTTCTAATTTTAGTCTATTATGATCTGATAAAATGCCAGGTATTATCTTTGTTTTTTGTATTTTCTAAGAGTTGCATTGTGGCATAAGTTATGGTCTCTTTTAGAGAAGGATCTGTGTGCTGCTGAGAAGAAAGCATATTTAGTTATTGATGGATGAAATAGTCTATATATGTCTGTTACATCCAAATTATTAATTGCAATTTTTTTCTGTAGCTTCTTTATATAGTCTGTGTTTGGGGGATCCATCCAGTGGTGAGATAGGTGAGTTAAAGTCACCCAGTATTATTCTATTGTGGTCTATTTCATTCTTGAAATTGAGAAGGGTTTGTGTGATATATATATAGATGCTTCATTGTTTGTGGCATAAGTGTTTATGATTGGTATGTCCTGTTGATGCATAATTCCCTTTAAAAGTATGAAATTTCCTTCTCTGTCTCTTCTGATTAACTCTGCTTTCAAGTCTATTTTATCTGATATGAAGATGGAAACCCCTACTTGTTTACTAGATCCATGTAAACGACGTGTTTTCTTCCCATCCTCTGACCTTCGGTCTGTGGATATCTTTGCCTTTGAGATCAGTTTCTTAGAAACAGCACATAGTTGAGACTTATTTTTTAATACAATCTGCCAGTCTATATCTTTTCCTTAATGAGTTAAGGCCATTTACATTCAATGTTTTTACTGAGAAATGATTTTTCCTTCCTTATCATTGTGATTGATTTATGATTTTTAATTTGAATTAGTTTCCCTTAATTTACTATTTCTTTAGTGTATTTCCCTCCTTTGCTAGTTTTCACTTTTATTTTTTATTTCTTTTTCATGAAATACTTAATTGAGTGTGGATTGTAGTGCCAACTTTCTAGTTGTGAATTCTTTTAACACATGAAAGGTTTTATTTCATCATCAATTCTAAAGCTTAATTTAGCTGGGTATAGTATTCTTGGCTGGCATCCAATTTGTTTCAGAGATTGGTGTATATCATTTAAAGACCTCCTACCATTGAAGGTCTTAGTGGATAAATCAGCTGAGATCTGAATTGGTTTCCCTATAAATGTGAGCTGTCACCTGGCTGCCTCTAAAACTCTATCCTAGTTCAGGTTAGCATTTTCATAATAATGTGCCTTTGGGGAGGCATGTTCTAATTCTGTATATTTGTGGTTCTGTTAGCCTCCTGCAGGTGATTTTTTATTTCATTCTTTAGATTTGGGAAATGATATTACTTCTTTGAAAAGATTGGGCATTGTTTTGGTTTGAACCCCCCAAGGTGTTATCTATCCTTATACATCTTAAATTTGGTCTTTTCAGGTTATCTCATATTTCTTGGAAGTTCTATTCATGGTATCTTAATATCTCTTCTCCATGGTCAACTATATTTTCAAGATTTTTTACACATTTTGTGTTCATTTCCTGAAACTCTGTTTTCCAAGTGGTCTAGTCTGTTGGTGATGCTTTCCATTAAATTTTTAATTTGGTTTTCTGATTCCTTCACTTTGAGGATTTCTGCTTGATTTTTCTTCTCAGAATTTCTATGTCTTTATTGAAATGATATTTCACTTTCTGTATTTTTCCTCTGATTTCACTCCTTACATCATTCTTTACCTCATAGATCAACTTAACTATGTACATTCTGAATTCTTTCTCTGACATTTCTTCCACTGTGATATCAATGGATTTCTTCCACTATGATGTCAATTATTGAGGTATCTTGGTTTGTTTGGGACAACAAGTATATTGATTTGTCCCATTGCTTTTTCCTGTTGTTTGTGTATATGTATAAATTTAACACTATGGATCTGAGGCAGTAGAAAATTCTACCCTATGAACTTATAGTGTCCCTGAAGGTTTCCAGTACCTCACCATTAAAGGGGAAACAAATAATAACAACAAACAATGCAAACAATATACAGCATTAAAACAAAAGTTCCTGTTATGACTCCTAAATGTTAATTGTCACAATAAATAGAAATAATACATTATTGCCTACACACAAAAAAACAATAAGTTTGCAAAAGAGTTTACAATTTTGAATATGGTGGACAGGGAGAGAAAAGAAATGATATAAGATGTGATGCCTATGAGGGAAGAGGAGAGAAGATAGAAGTAAAAAATTAAAGGAGTCATGAAAGAGAGAACAATAGTGCTTGGCTGTTAGCAGAAGAAAAGAGAGAAAGAGAATCCAGGGAAAGAGAAAAGGTAGAAAAAAATATATTTTATATAATATATATTTAATATATTTACATATATAAATTAAAAATTCCATAAATAAATATAAAAGAAGATTTTCAAAAACTGAAATATACTAATCAAACATCCTAGTCTTCCTAAAACTAATTTATGAAAGATAACTGGCTTCAAAACTGGTATGAATTAGAAAAAATTCACAAATATGAATATGTATAAATGTCCATGAATTATTAAAGTCACAATTATACAGAGAGAAGGAGAAAGGAAAAAAACTCAATGAAAAATTACAGAATTTTTCTGTTGCAGTTCAAGATTCTCACTCCTTTCTCAGCAGTGTTAGGTGAGGTCCTCTGGAGTGTGATGCTTGCTCCTCCCTCAGGGTGGGGTTGCTAGAGTGACAGAGGCAATGCCATAGGTCGAACTCCTAGAGGCGGGGTTTAGGCATGTGGGGGGGGGCTCCAGGCCCTTCCCTGTATGCCAGTTGGTCTGGAGATTTTAAATCAGGCATCTCCAGGGCCTAGCAACTGCCTGTCCATGCTGGAAGTCTGCACCCCAGGATCTCCCTGGGTTCCACTCATGTGATGGAGGAGCCAGTTCTCAGTCCACTATGTCACCTGCAGACCTCACATTTCCTGGTCTTGGGTTCAGTCTCCAAACTCCCTCTCTCCAGCCCCACCCTATCAAATTCCCAGCTAGGTGGGTCTCTCCAAGCTTGTCCTGCAAGCAGCAGATTGGAGGTTACTTAGGCACATTTTTGTGTAATGAAGTGTGGGTTTGCCAGACCTATATTTTGGGATAAACTATTAGCCAGGAATTGGTGCCCTCAGCTGCTGGCCCCATGCCATAGCTGCAAAATGATTCTTCTGTCCTCTTCAGGTAGGTAGGAGAGAAGGGGCTTCTTTCCCAAAAAGGGATGCAATGCAGTGCAACTTTTAGTTTAGCTGGATAGTGTTTTTGGTGTCTAAACTCTTTGGACCCAGACATACTTCAGGCCTCCTTATAATGCAGGTTCCTTTAATTCTCTTCTCCCTCCACTTTGCTGGTGGAAGGACCACTCTGGCTGGTGCCTCCATCCCCAATAGTGGCTGTGACACTGGGGATTTCTTCCTTATTTTATTTTATTCAACCTCCTGAGTCCTTGATCTGCTTTAAATTCCAATTGAACCCCCCCCACACACACACACACCTTATTTTGTTCACCTACCTTACTGAGAATCTACCTGTGTATTTCTTGGTCTCACACCACAGAACTGCTAAGAAAGTGACCCTCTCTATTCCTCTATCTTAACCCCCCTTCCCCCAGTGTCTTTTCTTATTGCTCACAAGTGACTCATCTCCTTCCTTCTGCAGAGGACATCACACTGGATGCAGACACAGATCACCCTTCTCTTCATGTGTCACATGGTGGGAAACATGTGGAAATCCTGCCTATGAAGCAAGATGTTCCTGATAAATCTGCTCAATTTACTCTTGCCCCATTTGTGCTGGGCCAAAAGAGCTTCTCTAGTGGCCGTCACTACTGGGAGGTTGAAGTACCAGAGAAGTACATGTGGAATGTAGGGCTCTGCTTGGATTCAGTTAAACAAAAAATATCATATAATTACACCAGTCCTGAGAATGGTTTCTGGTCCATTTCCTGGATTGATAGGAGGTATGATGCCCTTTCTGTGCCACGTTTTGTTGTTAATGTTGAAAATCCACCCCTTAAAATAGTGGGGATATTTTTGCAGTATGAGAAAGGGTTGATCTCTTTCTATGATGTGAAGGCATCTTCCATTCTCTATATTTTCAAAAGCAAGTTCACCCAGCCCTTGAAGCCATATTTTTCCCCTGGGCCTCATATCCCAGGAGGAAATCAGGCCTTTAAGATCCTCCAGGTGCCAGGTGGTTCTCGAGTCTCCAGGGGTCAACCTCATAGACAATGAAAGCAGTGGCCATTCCCCAACCAGGATGCTGCAGGGCTGGGGTTAGAGGACCCCCAAGGGCCCTGGCTTCTCCCAGTCTTGGGGGACTAAGGGTGGTCCTGCTTATGTGGCCAGTTCCACTGCTCATTAAACTCTGTCATCCTAGCTAATTACTACTGAAACTGATTAGCTTCATTACTCAACAAACATCTCTTTGATGTTTCTCACCATGGCTCACAGCCAATTCAGAGTATTTTACTTTCATTAATAACCTATTGTTCTTCAGAGCTAAACATCAAATGCTGCCTATTTCCACAAATTTCTTTGATCCAAAATCAGTGACCTGAACCCAGTTTTATACACAGAGCCATGACCTCAATAAACTTGCCTCTTGTAGCAACTGACACACCTGTACTCAAAGAGGTTTTTATTCAAGAAGCACCATATATCCCTCTCCAAGTCCCTACATTATAGAACACATTTTCTTATCATCATTATCAACTTTTATATATTTTATTAACAAATGTTATGTAAATTCCTGGCATACAGTCAATTTGATATTGAGAATCCATTGTGCCATTTTTACCAAAATTACATTAAGAGCCACAGGGTGCATATAAAATTGCAAGGAACTATTCACCTTCCAATATAAAGTCAGTAAACCTTGAGCAGTACTTCACAGTGCTCACTGACTACTTCAAGTCCATCTAGCCATTCTCTGCTCTGTGCTAACCACAGGCTGAGATTCTTATACATTTTGTAGATCCCATGGTAAGTGGTGAAACTGAGCTGCCAAAAGTAGATTAAAGGCCAAACTGGAAGGTCAGTTCCAAGAAGGTCAGTTCCCCTTTCTCCCAAAGTCACCCAGCTGCATAAATGGAGCCACAGAGAAACAAAGTAAGACACATACCCCAGAAACATTGATAGGAAGCTCAAAGCGTCCTAAATGCCACCCACAGATTAGCTCAGGTGAGCAAAACCCCAGGGAATTAAAGAGAGATTTGAACTCTCACACATTGCAGTTTGGAGAGCAAAGTCACACATCAGCTCAGGGAAGGCTTGTGGCATATTCTCATGAAGGTAACCAGAAAAGCATCCTATGATCCTCATAGTTACATGTTGGAAGGAAATGAAAACATGTGAACACATGAGCAAGCACTAAAACTTCAAGCAGCCTTATTAATGATATCTAGTACCTGGGACCAACACAAATGACTCTTGCTTGAAAACTGTATGAATAAATTGTAATTGATTCACAAAATGAATTTGAAAATTTGGCAATTTGTTTTTTTTGAATTTTTGTTTAGTTGTAGGTGGATAAAATATCTTTATTTTATTTAATTATTTTTATGGGGTGCTGAGGATTGAACCCAGGACCTCATGAGTGCAAGGCAAGCAATCTACCACTGAGCTACAATCTCAGCCCAAAATTTGACAATTTGACATTTTAGAATCAAAACCCTGACACATTCAACCGATACAGGATTATCAAAGACACTGTGCTAGATGACAGAATTGAGGTGTAAGAAAACTGTACACAGCCATGTATGAGGGTCTTAAAAGGCTTATCAGAAAATGGTCATGGTGTAAGGGAGGGCTACCTAGAAGGGGAGGAAGAGGGACAGTCTGGAGAGGGACATTTTGCTCCCCTTGTGCAGGGGTGTGTGCATGATGTGAACCCAGGGCACAGTCAGCACCTGCCCCCTGGAGGTCCTGGCATCCAGTGCTGAGCACCATCCCCCAAGGTGGCCTCTCATCATCCTTGCTTCCTGGGGTCCTTGCCCTGATGTCCAGGTGCTGCTGCCTTTGCTAAGTAAGAGCTGACCCTCCAATGATAAAAATAACAGTTTGCACATGCAAGGTTCATCCTCAAGGGCAGGTCCACCTGGGTCCCCAGCAGTGTGTTCTGTGAGAAGATGGCACCACACCATGACTACAGTCACGTGGTCCTATAAAGGGGCCAGGGAATCTGAGTCTCTTGCACAGAGCCCTGTGAACCAGGATCCTTGAAGTGATTTTTCCAGTCCCATTGAGACAACTTCCGACTATCATGTAGGGACAGATCCAGGATGAAGCTTCTGACCAAGGCCCAAATCCCTGAGCTGCATCTCTCCATGGCTGGTGCAGTGCCCGGGGCTTTCTCAACTAACTCAGTCTAAGGAGGGTGATCCTAGCTGGATGGGAAGGGTGCATGGTATCTGTGGATTGTGTCACAAGCATTTTAAATAACAATAAACTCAATTCAGTAGGTTTTGTCTTTGAAGCACTATAAGAAATTCTCTGCAGTGTAGGCTTAGAAAAATGAGAAAATATATTAAAGTTAATGAAATCTGAGTTTCTCATAGGTGGAAACCTTAGTTTCCTGTGAATCTGAAGTGTTTCAATCACTTTTCAGTGATTTTTTTCATATATAAATATGAAGGGGAAGAAGAACATGTGTTCTTTTGTATTCTGGATTGAAATGGAGGCAAATTTCTATGTTTCTATATGTATATATGTGTATGTATGCATATGTATAGATATATCCCCTCTATGAAAGAGTAATAGATTATCAACTAACAGAAATGTATTATTATTACCAATTCACTTAATGTAGACAGGAATCATGAATATGAATGTGTGTTCCATATGCACATGCAGATACCTGTTGCTTAGAAGGTTTCAAACCTTTGAAAGCTCAGTATCAGTGAGCACACCAGTGACCAGAGATTGATCTGTAAAATATCCTCATTTAATGAAACTAGAGGTCTTGAGAAAAGAGGTGATTTCTAGGAATGAGCAAGTCAATGTGTGGGTTGGGCTTCTTAGGTCTTGTTGTAAAGAAGGGAATCTCTCTAGATAGTCCTGTTTATTGAAGTATAAATTTTCTAATGATTCCTCTGATTTTCAGAAGATATGTGATGTTAATTCATCTTACATTTCTACTTTTGTTGATTTGGTGCTCTCTCTCTCTCTCTCTCTCTCTCTCTCTCTCTCTCTCTCTCTCTCTCTCTCCCTCCCCCACAATTTATAATTAGTTCGGCTGAGGGTTTACAAATATTGTTTGTGTTTTTAAAGAACCAACTCTTTAATGCATTGAAAATGCAAATTGTTTTCTTTCCTCTTTCATTAATTTCATTTCTAATCTTAATTACTTTCTGTCTTCTACTGATTTTGAAATTAATTTGTTCTTTTATTTTCTAAAGACTTGAGTTGGAACATAAGCCTATTTATTTGGGAACTCCCTATTTTTTTAAAGTAGGCACTCAATGCTCAAAAATTTTGCTTTAGAATTGCTCTTCTCTGTCCCAGAGATTTTGGTCTATTGTATCTATGTTCTCATTTGTTTCTGAGAATTTCTCAATTTTTTTATCATTTCTTTTATGATCCATTCTTCATTTTAAGAGAGTAGTGGTCAATCTCCATGTGTTTATGTGGTTCATTTGGTTTATAGCAATATTTGGGTCAGAAATATTTTTATTGATCTTATATTTGGCTGGTGGCTATGTTTTGACTGATTATTCATCTGGAGTATCCATCTCTCCAGTTCTGTGTGTTGAAAAGTTGTTGAGGCTCACATAGGGCTAGATGTTTTGTGGAGTGACATTCCCTGTTACTTGGCTGAGTTGTGAGAATTTCCTGGCACCAGGATCTCTGCTCTGTGAGTCTGAAGTGTTTCAATCACTTGTCAGCCTCTCTTGGAGAAAGGGAGAGCCAAAGGTAGCATTAATGTTGGCAACCATTGTATAAACTTAAGATAAATGTCTGACATTCATAGCACCAATTGTCATTTGTATAGGAATGGAGGGGGTCATCATCTAACATCTGAACCAACAATAAAAACCTGAGCTAGATCAGGCATTGAACAGGGGCATCTACTACATCATCCACCATATTAACAATCACTACAAAAGTAAGGTAGGAATTATACAAATTACTTAACTATATCAGAAAGTTGTCAAGTGAAGGGAAAATAAACCATTGAGGCAAGAGAAAATCTAAAGTATTTAAAAAGTGAATGGAGGAAGACAAGAGAGAAGTAGCAGACAATGACTATAAGGATGGAGAAAAGGTAATAAAAAAATGAAAAAAAAATTTAGAAGAGGGAATTTAGCTAATAGTGTAAGAGAGATTAAAGGGGTGCATTAATAAGGACAAAAACCAAGGTACAAACAAACACACAAATGTACGATCAAAACCACTGAAACCCATGGATAAATTTTACCCAACTAAGTCAAATTAAGGCTACATGATAAATGAGTCAAGAACAAAGCAATTGAGTGAAAGTTAAGACTGTGGCTGCTGTCACTGCCACCACTGCTGCTGCCAGCCCACTGACACCGACACTCAGAGGCCTTCAACCAGGTGCAGGCAGGTTGATTGCATGCAGCAGCTCCATCTTGGGATGCGTCAAGGTCTGGGGGAAGAGGGCCCAGGAGGTTTGCTGCCACTGCCATCTTGGGGTGGACCCGCCTTTGCCTGTGGGGATGCAGGTCCCGCTATGGCTGAGGTTGGGCTCGCCCCTCGCTGCCCTTGTTTCTCCAAGGTTACAGGACCGTCCACGTTCACCCGTGCAGGTCCCAACTACCACTGTACCTTGACCCGGTTTCGGTCAGCAGCTGTCCTGCCCTCAGCACTGTGCTGCACAGGCAAAAAAACAGTCGTGTCCTTTTGATCTTTTTGCTGTATAAGTTCTTTGGTCACATTTTAGAATTACAGATGGGTCAGCTTTTAAAACTTTAATGTCCGTGTGTATGGGTTTACTCATCTCATGTATTTTTTCTCCCTGGGTGGGGCTGAAGGCCCCACTCTAGTTCCAGTCTCTGTTGCTCACCGAGTGGACCCTCTGTGTGGTTAAGGAAGGAGTGGGAGGTGGCCTCATCATACAGCCCTTCCCGTCCCTCCCAGGGCCTGGGGTTTGGGTCTGGAGAGCTCTGGCCTCTCCTGGATCAGCACAGGGAGTCCACAGCAGCTGGCCCAAGTTGCCCCCCTGGGCGTGCTCATGCGCGGCAGCAGGCTCGGGGGCCTACGTGCTCTGGTGAGGTCCCCATAATGCTCAAGCAACGGCGTGATCGGGGAGAAAGCGCAATGTAGGACGTGATCTTCCTCTTCTTGCTCCAGAGAGGGTTCCATGGGTGCTACCTAGATACTACGGAGACTGGGCCGGGTAAAATGCCTAGGTGACAGGATCTTGGTTCATAACAGCAAAGGTAACAGGAAAGAACTTATTTAGGCAACCAAAGAGGCTAGGGATCCCAATTATCTTCTGTGGGGAAGGCCAGCCAACACCTCCTCCGCTGGAGTAGCTGAAAACAGGCAGAAAAGCCAGGTTTCTACTCCTAATATGATTACACTGACAGGAACACGTGTACACCACACATTTTCAACATTATTCCTTGTCAATAACATTACACTTAAAAAATTGGAAAAAAAAAAGCAGGAACCCCTGGAGCATGCCTCTGCTTCACACAGGCTGTACATGGAGACACAGCTCAGTGCCAGGCCCCACACTGCAAGGTCAGCTCAAGTGGCTGCTCTGAAATGCCCTACCTGGGCTAACACCCAGACAACTGGAATTCAGCCAACTGGCAGGGCAGGTTTGAAGACTCCGACTGGGAAACCTGGGTAAGGGAAGTGCTGGGAACCATGGCAAAGCTCAAGAAGCAGCTCAGCAACAGCCATTGGTCTGAACCAGGGGCATTTGCAGGACCTGAAACTGATCAGGGAGCCAGAGCAGACCCTCAAGGGGCTACCCCAGAACAGAGGTCATGGACATGCCACAGTGTCCACACCACCAACTGCTTCAGTGGATTTAAAGATAGCTCAGATGGAGGGTCACACTCAGATGGTGCTAGGAGGGTTGAAGGGCAGAACTCCTGCTATTTACAGTTCTACAGGGCAAAGGGCAGCCAGGAAGGCCATGTGATTGCTCCTGGGGCCTGGAAAGAGGCAGCCAGGGCTGTGGGAAGTGGATTATGCCCCAGCAGGCAATATGGCTTCAGCCCAGGGCTGCTAATGTGGTTTCCTGTGCTCTGGGGCAGAGGGCTGTCACTGGCTGTCTGCTGCCTGGCCCTGGGATGATTAGAGCTGGTGCAGTAGCCAGGAGTGTGAAGTCCAGGTGGAAAGAGTGGTCAACGTAAGAGATTGGAGGAAGGGAACTGACAGTGCCTCATTACTATAAAAAAACACCAGTATATACCATGGAGGAATACCACAACACACTTTGAAGTTTCCCTGAAATCAAAAATTCTAAAATCTCCAAGCACTGATGAGTGTTGGACAATGGAAATTCTCATAAGTAAGCTGGTCACCCTCTCTGGAACTGTGAGGTTGTCTGGGAGATTCAGGTATGCTCACATGGGGTGCACACCAGGTTGCTCCCAACACACCTTTTAAATAAGCCCCAAACTGAAACAGTCACACTTGTCCATTGTTGGTGGGACTACAGACCAGTACTACTCTCTGGGAAGCAATATGAAAATGCCTCAAAAAAACTGGGATGGACCCACAATAAGACCAGCTATCCCACTCCTAGGTATTTCCCCAAAAGAACTGAAATCAGCATACTACAGCAATGCAGCCAACTCACAGTAGCCAAATGATGAGATCAATCCAGATGCCCATCAATGCAGAAATGTATTAATAAAGTGGTGTATATATACTCGATGGGGTTTTCCTCAACTGCAAAGAAAAACAAAATCATGGCATTGGCTGGTAAATGGAAGGAAATGGGGAACATAATGCCAAGTGAAATAGGCCAGATTCAGAAAATCAAGGGTCAGGTTTTTAAAGGAAAGGAGAAGGGAAGGGTAGCACATCACAGAGACAAGGGTAGATCAGTCATGCACAAGAAGGGGATCCAGAGGCAGAACACAGGGCCAGGAAGGGCAGGAAATGTGGAATGGATATTCACTCATTCAGTGAATATATACACACATGTTATGTGTGCAATGTGTGTATACAAATACAGCACAGGGATCCACCTTTATGTGTGAGTAAAAAGAACCAATTGAATATAAATAAATAGAAAAGCCAAGTCCAGCAGAGCAGAGAAAGGAAAGTGAGGTAGAGAAGGGGAAAAAGAGGGCAGGGGAGAGGTGAACTGAAATCAAATTCCATGCATTTCTGATTTTGTCAGGATGAACCCAGCTACTAAATATAACTATAAAACTCTAAAAAAAATAGCGCAAACCTAAAAACTCCCAAATTGTTGAAAAAAGTAAATAAATCATTACATATTTATGTGTAATTCTACAATGTTAAAAGAGAAGAGTCTTCAGGTACCAACAGAAGGTTCATTGACCCATTTTACAACTAAAATATTGAGTGAAATTAATCTCTCACAGAGGAATACATATTTCTTGAAAGTTCTTGAACTACACTTTATTTTAAGGAATGCATAAGTGTTAGTCAGCTTTTGTGTCATTGTGACGAAAATATCAGAGAAAAACAACTCAGGGAAGGAAAGTTCATCTCGGGCTCACAGTTTCAGAGGTCTCAGTCCACAGACAGCAGCCTCCATTGCTCTGAGACTAAGGTGAGGCAGCACTATTTGGGGGAAAGGCCCAGAGGAGGAAAGCTGCTCTGCTTAGGGGAGGTCAGGAGGCAGAAAGGGGCATGGGCACACATATCCTTGCAGGACATGCCCAGGGACCATCCATCCCCACTGCTACACCTACCATCACATCAATCCAGTCAAACTAAGATGGAGGGCTAGGTTACATCTCTCACAATTCAATCATCTTACCTCTGAATATTTCTGCATTAACAGGAGCTTTGGGGGACACCTCACATCCCCATGGTAACAGCATATTTGCTGCATAAAAACGGGGGAAAATGGGAATATTGAATATATCAACTCAAGAAACACATTCATGAAATAAGTGTCTGCTTCACCATATCTTTTTAGAATTGCACATTTTTTTCATACTTTTCCGGATCTATGTCACTTGTAAAACTAAAGAAGTTCTTATATTTGTTTATTTCTGGAAATAATCACGAGGTTATCTAATGACAGTGATTGGGCCTGGTCATGAAGTTCTCATTTCTGGTGCCTGAGGGTTTGAACTTCTGCTGCTTGTTTAGGGAGTTTTCTTTTACTGCATGTGTAGGAAGTGAAGGATGTGTCCCCCTAGGTGCCAAGAAACTCAAATCTCAGCATTCTGGTCCTGCACCCAGCTGTGTGGGGATGGCCATGCTCATGCAGTGGTGGCTCTTCCTGGATGTCTAGGGGGATGAAGTGCCCTGCCATCACTGAGGGAGAGCCACCTTGTCCAAAGCCACCTCCCAAGGAAGAGCCCCGGGTTTCCTCCAGCCCCTAGCTGTGCCAGATGTGCATCTGAGAACTCAGAGGTGGGAGCAACCTGAGGGCTGCCAGAGGTGAAGGAAGCACACCAGACAGCGGCGGCTGAGCAGGGCAGCAGTGAAGCAAGTTTGAAAAAAGGATTAATTAGTGGAAAACTTCTGATGATTTCACCCTTGAGTTTATTCCTCTCTGCTCTCAGCATAAGAGCATGGCCAACCTTGTTCAACCCAATGAAAACAAAAAGTAAGAAGATCTCTCTCCCCTCTTTTTTTTCAGTATTTTGAAGTAATTGAAACTTATTAGTTGAAGTCTTCCTTCGTATCCTAAATTCAAGAGCAGGTAATGTCACCAGGCACGTGTTCATGTGTAATCTCAATGATTCCGGAGGCTGAAGTAAGAAGATCACAGATTCAGGGCCAGCTTCAGCTGCTTAATGAGGTCCTCTCTCAAAATAAAAAGGGTGGACTTTAGCTCAGTGGTAGATCACCCCTGGTTCAATTCCCAGTACAAAGAAAAAAAAAAGAGTGGTCAAAGTCTTAATGAGTTAAACTCATTTTAACACATTCCTTTATTCCATGATTTTTAAATTATAAGTGACTCCATAGAGTCACTTATAATTTTATAGTGACTAGCAATGAAAGCATTTAATTTCAAAACACTTGTCATTTTTATATTGTTTATATTTAGAAAAAAAATCTGCTTACAATTTTGATATTTATCTCCAATTTATCTTCATGCTTCTCTGAACATCTTTTTTAATTCTAATTTATTTTGTCAGTGATCAGCTCAGTGGTGGATATCCTCTAATATTGTATCATTGGACCTCATCTCTTCTCTTTCTGTTAGTTGATTAGGTGTCCACAAGATCAGCTGCCTAAAATGTGCTCATAAATTCTGACAAACATCCAAAATTTATGTCTTCTCCTGCAAAACTCAGATCTAAAACCTTAGGCACTCAGGTCACTCCTTAGGCACCTGTAAAATACGTATATTCTTACTTTCCCAGAAATTCTATTTTTCTCAGATATTTGTCTCTTCATTTATTCACCCATACAAAATGGAGTTGATGATACTGCAAGTCACACCTCATGGGCTCAATATTTGCAATACAGCATGAGGAACACACCTGTAGTCCTAGATCTCTTGGAATGATTCATTTAGCTAGAGGGAAGCATAATACAGACAATATGAAATGTTATTAGTGTTCTGTAGCCAAGAAATGTGCATGACTTTGCAGGAGGCAGGTTCCATTTCCCTAGCTGTGAAGATGGTGATGTTTGCAGAAGAGACTGTGAAACTGAGGGCATGGAAATACACAGGCTCGGGATTGAATGTAGCTTGAATAGCCCACAAGGAGGGAATCTGAGGTACATCATAATCTGAGAGTCACTTGGCCTCCACTGTGAACCCAAGCCCAACAGAGGTGCAGCACAAAAGGGAGGGTGAGGAGTCGAGGTTTCCTCCTGGTCAGGTCCTGGGGGGACCCTGGGGGAGCACTTGCCCTTCTATTGGTGAAGTCTGGTGGAAGCTCCTTCCTGTCTTTCTATGTCAGTGCATAATTGTACTTTCCCACCAAAGTGCACAAGGGCTCTAATTTCCCCTCCTCTTCCTGATACTGGCTACCCACGTACTGTTATTTTCACATCTAACTGTTTAACTCTGGACTAATTTATACACTCTTAGGACAGTGAATCAAAATTTGGACTAAGCATTCAGGAAGTGCTAGCAATTACTTTTTAAAATAATGTTTCAGGCCAGGAGTGGTGGTACACACCTGTAATCCCAGCTACAGGAGACTGAACAGGAGAATCACAAGTTCAAAGCCAGCCTCAGCCATTAAGCGAGGCCCTAAACAACTTACTGAGACCTCATCCCAAAATAAAAAATGAAATTGACTGGGGTCAAAGTTCATTGGTTAAGTACCCCTGGATTCAAATGCCAGCACCACAAAATAGGGAGGAAAATTTTGTAATTTTTTAAATTTATTTTTTATTCTAATTTCTTATTTATGACAGTAGAATGCATTACAATTCATATTATACATCTAGTGTACAGTTGTTCATATCTTTGGTTATACACAAAGTAGAGTCACACCATTCATGTCTTCATACATGTACTTAGGGTAATGATGACCATCTCATTCCACCTTCTTTCCAACCTCCATACCCCCTCCAATCTCCTCCCTCCCCTTTGCTCCACCTAGAGTTTGTATAATCCTCCAATGATCCCTCGTAACCCCACTATGAATCAGTCTCTCAATATCAGAGAAAACATTTGGCATTTGGGTTTTGGGGATTGGCTAACTTTATTTAGCATTATCTTCTCTAACACCACCCATTTACCTGCAAATGCCATGATTTTGTTCTCCTTTAATGCTGAATAGTATTCCATTGAGTAGACATATCACATTTTCTTTATCCATTCATCAACTGAAGGGTACCTAGGTTGGTTCTACAGTTTAGCTATTGTGAATTGAGCTGCTATAAACATTGATGTGGCTGTGTCCCTGTAATATGCTGTTTTTAAGTCCTTTGGGTATAAACCGAGGAGTGGGATAGCTGGATCAAATGGTGGCTCCATTCCCAGCTTTCCATGTATTCTCCATAATGCTTTTCATGTTGGCTGCATCAGTTTGTAGTCCCACAGCAATGTATGAGTGTGCCTTTTTCCCCACATCCTCTCCAACTCTTATTGTTGTTTGTCTTCATATTAGCTGCCATTCTGACTGGAGTGAGATGAAATCTTACAGTATTTTTTATTTGCATTTCTCTAATTGCTAGAGATGTTGAACATTTTTTCATATATTTGTTGATTGATTGCATATCATCTTCTGAGAAGTGACTGTTCAGTTCCTTCACCCATTTGTTGACTGGGTATTTTTTTTTTGATGTTAAGATTTTTGAGTGCTTTATATATCCTAAGATTAGTGCTCTATCTGATGTGCCTGTGGTAAAGATTTGCTCCCATTCTGTAGGTTCTCTATTCACCTCACTGATTGTTTCTTTTGCTAAGAAGAAGCTTTTTAATTTGAATCCATCCCATTTATTGATTCTTGGTTTTAATTCTTATGCTATAGGACTCTTATTAAGGAAATTGGAGCCTAATCTGACATGATTGAGATTTAGGCCTACTTTTTCTTCAAATAAGCGCAATGTCTCTGGTTTAATTCCTAGGTCCTTGATCCACTTTGAGTTGAGTTTTATGCATGGTGAGAGATAGGGGTTTAATTTCATTTTGTTACATGTGGATTTTCAGTTTTACCAGCACCATATGTTGAAGAGGCTATCTTTTCTCCAATGTATGTTTCTGGCACCTTCGTCTAATATAAGATAACTGTAATTATGTGGGTTAGTCTCTGTGTCTTCTATTCTATACCATTGGTCTACAGGTCTATTTTGGTGCCAATGTAATGATATTTTTGTTACTATTGCTCTGTAGTGCAGTTTAAGGTCTGATATAGTGATGCCTCCTGCTTCACTCTTCTTGCTAAGGATTGTTTTAGCTATCCTGGGTCTCTTATTTTTTCAGATAAATTTCATGACTTTTATTTCTATTTCTATGAGGAATGTCATTGGGATTTTTATTGGAATTGCATTAAATCTGTATAGTGCTTTTGGTGGTATGGTCATTTTAACAAAATTAATTCTTCAAAGCAAGAGCAAAATAGATCTTTCCATCTTCTAAAGTCTTCTTCAAATTTCTTTAGTGCTCTGTGGTTTTCACTATAGAGGTCTTTCATCTCTTCTGTTAAATTGATTCCCAGGTATTTTTTTTAGGCTATTGCAAATGGGGTAGTTTTCCTCATTTCCCTTTTAGAGGACTTGACACTGATGTACAGAAATGCCTTTGATTTATGTGTATTGATTTTATATCTTGCTACTTTGCTGAATTTATTTATTCATATTTTTTAATTTTTAACATTGTAAAGTTAGTTTTTCTTTTATTGCTTATGTAAAATAGTTATCATGACTCATGGTAATGGTGCCACCTATTTCATATGGTTATCATAAGTTTACAACTAACACCCTTACTATTTTGGGAGATTACTAGTGCATATTATTTACTACGGGTGCTAACAGCTAGTAGATAGTACTTACTAAAGGTTGGCTAAGGTCTAAGAGGGTGAAAATCTACCTCCTGCCCTGATGGTGGAGGGACAGTATTCTGCAGTTAGTGGAGCCAGCCTTGACCCACTGATGATTTCTCTGGAGGTCCCTGTGTTTCTCATGGAGGCTGTGCTTGCAAGTTCACCTGTTCAATTTGGAAAACTTTTACTTTTCTTTTAATTACAGAGTTTTTCTTTTTGGTTGCATAAATTGATCTCTGGAGACCACCGTTCCACTTGAAGCCCTGCCTCTAGGGAAGTCACCGTGCTGAACCTTGGCTTCCCTCCTGCTTTCCAGCTCCAATAACCTGAAGACGAACAAGATCACAGACATCACATTAGTTCTTCCCAGAGGCATGTGGAGAAGGCACACCACTCCCAGGTGACTGCCCTTGCGCGCGTGCGCGCACACACACACACACACACACACACACACACACAGTTGTAATCTCCATAAATTTGTTTTCTAATATTTTGAGACTGTCTAAAAAAGGAAATAACCTTTAGAAGCATTCCCACTGTGGACCATACCCAAGTCATGCACTTAAAAGTAAAGAGAACTGGAAGCAATGCCCTCAAGCACTCACAAACGTCTGATACACTGTAGCGGGTGAGTAGATGTTCTTTGTTCCCATTTCCTCTTTATATTCTCTGTAAGCCTGTGACTCTCCAGCTCTTTTCCATCTGCTTTTACTTATTGAGGAACCCATGCAGAGTTTTCTGATTGAGTAGATGGAGCCCCATTACCTCTCCACCTGTGTTCAGTCTCTGCCAGACCCTGCTGTACATCACGGCACACAGTGATTGCTCACAGTTAAGCCAGCTCTATGGGGACCACAGGAGGAGCTCTTTCTAGTGACATCCTGTAATCAAATGTTGCTTTGCACTTCTCCATCAGCCATTCACATGTCCTCTATCATGATCACAGGAATGAAACTGATTGCAGTTTTTCTCACCACATCACTTTACTGACATGTTCAGTGCTTATTAATTAAAATATTGAACTCAGGTTAATGTATTTGGAAAGGTCATTATAAAGGATTATAGTACAAACCTCCATTTTAAACCAAATCCTTTTTCTTCCTCATATCCTGAAATGAGAAAGGATATGAGGAGGAGAAATTCTTATAAGAAATTTATCTGCACATCTACTTGCTTTCCAGTGTGCTATAAATATGTAATAATAAAAGTGAATTAAAGAACAAACTAATAAATATTTGTGTCATACAAGCATCTAAACCTAAAACCTAATTAGATACAAAAGCTTATCTTGTTTGCAGCACGGGCCTTTGTGATAAAATTTTCCACTAGCCTCTAACACACTCATCCAACACTCTACGGAAAAGTAGCAATAAAAATATCCACTCTCCTAAAGTCAGCTTTGTCAAAGCCTGACAGTATCATTTTTTTGTTTGTATTGCAATTTGGGATTTGAAATCATGCCTCATTTCAAACTTCTACTCATAAGAATGGATAACTTCAGTTGATTACCTTGATAATATAACAAAAATATTTCTAAGTGACAACTTAACACATACAAAACTGTCTGCAACAGGTTCCTGTTTTCTCTGTACTTCTGGCCCTTGATTTCTGAACAACTGCATAATCTTAGGTTCTTGTTCTTGCTCATAAGAAAAGCAAAATCCCAGAGGTTCAACTCCTCTACCCCTCTTCCTGAACATTTGCTTTATCTGTCTGAATTCCAAGATAAGAATAAGCAACAGTGCTATTTTTTAAAGTTGTATTTTGCGATCTTTTCCCTTACTTCTGAATGCTCTATTAACATTTAATGCACAATGACATCAGATTCCATGGGGAGTTGGCACAAGGCTGACTTTAACTATTTTAGTGGCCAATTTGACAGTGTTGGTTGGTGCTCAGGGGTCATCAACCTATTATGTGATTGTGTATAGTTGTGTTTTTTTTCAATATTTTTCTTTCTCATTGGTAATAAAATAACTATAAAAGACACTTTGTATCTATGCACTAATGTAGAGTTGGTCGTGATTGCAGGTGTGCCGGTCAGCACTGTAAATGAATACTTGGCCTCTGAGAGGGTGAGGGGCATTACAGTATGTCCATGCAGTTGTCCACAGGTCTTGAGAGCCTCTGGATTCCCCATCACAGGAGGTTCACAGCTTTCCTAAGGAGAGGTGGAAGTTGTCATAAAGTCCTTGAGACTCATTCCTATTAGGAGGGCAGTCTCAGTTCTGAGCTCTCTTATCTCCCCTGGCTCATCTCAGGGCCTATTTGAACACTGGAAAATAATCATTTGCTTTCATTATGATTCCCTCCATAAAAACAAAAGGGGCTTAATCCATGTAGATAGGATGGGTGCCTCCAGGGCGAGATGCAAGGAACGGCAATGAACCCCTCTTTCCTTCACTACGGGTGGAAGTGGAAGCTGCATGGATGGGAGCAACCTGACCAGGGTCACTGAGTTCATCCTGCTTGGGTTTCAGAATGAGAATCCCGTGAACATTCTTCTTTTTTCTGTGTTCCTGCTCATTTACCTGACATCTCTGGTCGGCAACACCCTGATCATCCTTTTAGTGTGCTGTGACCGTCGCCTGCACTCACCCATGTACTTCTTTGTAGCCAACCTCTCCTTCCTCGAGGTGGCCATCACCTCCACGGTGGTGCCTGAGATGCTGGCCAACACTTTCTCCCTCACCAAAGCCATCTCCTTTGTGGGCTGCCTCATGCAGTCTTTCTTCTATTTCCTCTTGGGGTCCACCGAGTTCTTCCTCCTGGCGGTCATGTCCTTTGATGGGTATGTCGCCATCTGCAACCCACTGCGGTACACGCTCATCATGAACAGACAGACGCTCGGCGTTGCTCCTGGGGTCTTACGTGGGCGCCTTTCTGTCCATCCTGGCGCTGTCAGTTTTAACCTTCCTCCTGCCCTTCTGCGGGCCCAACGTGGTGAACCACTTCTTCTGCGACAGCGCCCCGGTGCTGAAGCTGGTCTGCGCGGACACCTCTCTGGCGGAGCTGGCGGACTTCGCCTCCTCGGCGGTGCTGCTCCTGGGCTCCCTGCTCCGGACCGGCGTGTCCTACACCTGCATCATCATCACAGTGGTCAGGATGCCCTCGGCGCAGGGCCGGCGCAAGGCCTTCTCCATCTGCGCCTCGCACATCACGGTGGTAACGCTGTACTAGGGCAGCTCCATCTTCATCTGTGTGCTCCCGCGGAAGGGCGGCGTGATGGACGTAAACAAGTTCGCCACCTGCTGAACACCATCGTGACGCCCATGCTAAACCCCTTCGTATACAGTCTGCGCAACGAGAAAGTGAAAGGCTCTCTCAGAGACTCCCTGGCGAAATGCCCTAGCAGTCTAGGGACATCCATGTGCCCAAGGTGACACTTCCGCTAAGGTGCCCTCAGGACGGGCTGCAAAAGCATTTGTCTTCTAACTGCACAGAGTTAATTTTCCGTGTGAGGGGTTAATAACCTCTTAATGCCTGTCAGACTCTCCAACAGAGGCTGACAATGAGAATTAAGACACGTGCTGCATTTGTCAGGCATGCTGTAGCTTGTGACAAAAAAAACCGCAAAGCTATAGCGTCTGCCTTAGGTAGGTTCTCTTGGGGACCTAACTGGTTCCTCACTGTGAACTGCTGATGCCCTGCGCCTCTCCGATTTTGAAAGTCTGACTCTCCTCTTCTAATAGGAAGAGTGAGTCCTAATAATCTTCCTCGTGTTCCGGGTCTTCCCAGCAGCATCTGCTCACTTGCCAGCAAGCTTCTAGGGCACATCTGGAGCGCTCTCCTAGAGTTCAATCACGGCTGGTCTGTGGAAGGGAGTTAGAGTTCCCCCAGTAAAACATCTGGAAGTCACCGTTTTATTCCGCTATGTTGTCATGAGAAAAACCTGGGAATATGATTAGTGATGAAGTTAGTGGGCATGAACTTCCGAAGAAAAGCCTCTCTAGAGCAGCTGGCCAGATTGCAGATGGGGATGATGGCAGTCAGGCAGCTCCTGGCAGCAGCTCCCTCCCCCTCACTGTTCCAAGATAAGGTGGCTCTCCACGTTTCCCGGGGAATTGCATGTCCAGGACCTCCCATATCAAACACTACTTTCCTTTACTTGAAATTGTATTGCATCCCCTATAGCGATGGGTTGGTAAACTTCATTGTTACCAACAATTCTGATACAGAATTTACAGAATAGGTCATTCCTGTGGCTGTTTCACTTATATTTCTGTTGCTGGTTGTCTTGGTATGCCTCCATTAGTTGAGGAAAATGGGAGAAATTAAATAATATAATTTAAATCGTTTCTGATTTGTTAATGCAACTGAAATTATTCTTTTTTATTTATTTATTTATTTATTTGAACTAGGGGTTGAACTCAGGGGCACTTGACCACTGACCACATCCCCAGCCCTGTTTTTTATTTTATTTAAAGACAGGGTCTCACTGGGTTGCTTAATGCATTGACATTGCTGAGGCTGGCTTTGAATGTGCCATCCTCCTGTCTCAGCCTCCTGAGCTGCTGGGATTATAGGTGTGTGCCACCAGGCCCTGCAGCATCTAAAACAATTCTTGTACTTGTAAGTTAGATTCATTTGTGAAATATCTTTTGTAAATGCATACTTTTGTATTACTCACATGTGGGTGTAACAATGTTCTGGGGAGAATTTGAAAGTGTTCAAAAATGTGTTAAAAAGTTCGCAATTTTTTTTTTTTGAAAATTTCCCTTTTCCTGAAACTTTCAAATAAAACTCAAAAGCATGCCAAAGGAAGATCACCATATAGCTTCTTCAAGATTGAAGATAAGTTCAGCTATTTGTCAGCAGGATAACAAAATTGTATAGATGAAAAATATCTAGAATACCTTATTCTAACTTCTTACATGGTGGAGAAAAGAAGGGAGGTCTGAGGCCACAGCGTAAGCAAGGCAGGGGCTGCATGGAGCTCAGAGATTCAGTCATTATTTCTCGAGCTTAATATGTATTTTTATCCTGTTAAGTGAAAGGTTACTCATAGAGTTAATGAGAGCCAGTGTAGACAACCTAGGTAAATATGAAAAGAACATGAGGAAGAGAGATAAACAATAACACAATAAATGATTTATTTGTCAATAACCTTACCACATTTTTTGCACATAGACTCACATGAAGGTTCTAAATTAATATTTATATATATCTTTTTTATACAAAAACTGATCCATACATGATCCATTCATGATGACTTTACTGGGGCAAAATGCACACAACATAAAATCTGTGTTTTCCCTGTTGCAGGGCACAGTCCAGCGGAAAGCTGTCCCCACGTTCCCTGTCCAGAGACATGCATCCTTTCAAAATGGAACTCCATGCCCCTGTGACAGAGAGTCCTCAGCCCTTGCACCACCTGCCTCAGGGAATTTGTGCTCCTCCAGGCTCCTCCTGTAAAGATACCTGTCCTCTTGCATCCAGGTCAGGTTACGTAGCATACAGTTCCAGATTTATTGCTATTGCAGCACACATCAGAATTTCATTTCTTTTACAAGACTAACTAATCTCTCTCTCTCTCTCTCTCTCTCTCTCTCTCTCTCTCTCTCTCTCTCTCTCACACACACACACACACACACACACACACACACACATACACACACACACACATACACTCCTTTGCTATCCTGCTCTCTGCCAATGGACTTATAGATTCCCATGGTGGTTCTACCATTTGGTTAAAAGGAATAATGGTTCTATAGCCATTGGTTTACAAATATCTGTTTGATTTCAATTCCTTTAGGTATATACCAGTAGTTAAAATGACATGCCATAAGGTAATTCTATGTTTAATCTTCTAAAATTGATAGATATTTACATTTAATTTTTGAGGACCCTAATATTGTCATCACTAGCAATGCTCAGGGGCTTTAATTTATCCACATCCTGTGCACTCTTATTATTTTACAGTTTGGGGGCCTTTTGAATAATTGGCATCCTTTTGGATATGAAGTGGTGTCTCATTGAGCTTTGGATTTGCATTCCCTCGGTAATGAGTGATGTGGAATAGGTTTTGATGTGTCTATAGGCCATTTGTATATCTTCTTGGGAGAAAGTCTGTTCAAGTCTTTTGCCTATTGTTGATTTGGATAGCTATTCTTAGGTTGACTTGTTTTCTTTATTGTTGAGCTTTGCAGGTTCCTTACATTTTCTTAATATGACTTCCTTACCAGACATATGATTTGCAATAATTATTTCCACTCCACGAATTGCCTTTTCACCATGCTGATTGTGTCTGTTGATGCACAGTTTTTAATTTGGTGAAACACAATTTACTTCCTTTGTTCCTTGTGTTGCCTGCTATTTTGATCTTATATCAAGAAATCCTTGCCAAATCAATGTCATAAAGCATTTCCCCTAGGATTTTAACGAGTTTCATAGTTATACACGTGGAAGCTAAAAAAGTTGATTTCTTAAAGGAGAAAACAGAGTAGTGTTCATAGAGGACAGGTAGAGTGTATGTGTTCCTGGGTTCCTAGTGTGGTCGATGGTTACTCAGCTACTTCAGTGGGGGGTGGGGGTGGAGGGTAGAGACTCGGTGTCAAAGCAACACAGGGATGCTGGGAGCTGGTGAGAGCTAGCAGGTGACAACCTCAGTTGACCTCCAGGCCAGCTCGTTTATTTTTGGAATGCATACTGCTGTTATAGGGTTCAGGTAGGGCATGCCCGCCAATCACACATAAGCACCTTAACATCTATAAGCCAATCATCTTATGCCTAATGTAACCACACTATGCGGAAGCACTAAATCTTGCTGTTGTGATGGAAGGCAGTCTGGAAGGGTCTTTGACCCTATGGGAGGGGGGCTATGAGTTGGGGAGCTACATGCCCTGAAGCACTTGACACTCGGTTTCCTGACCTGGTAGTCTGGTAGCTTGACAATGCTGACCACAAGTGCTGATGATGTGGATTCACAGACAGCTGGCTAGAGCAGGGCGCCCTATCCTGCTGGTGTCATGTCTGTACTACCTAGCATAGGTTTTCCTAGCACTCTGAGCTGCTTGTAGCTGCTAGCTGTGAACCGAAAGTTATTCCAACAGTAGAGCAGGGAAGAAAGTGGGGGCTAGGATGATGGGAACCAAAATAGTTAGAAGGAATAAGTTCTAGCATTCTATATTACTTCTCTATACTACTTAATAAATAACAACTTATTTACTAAGTATTTTTAAATGAACAAGAAGAGAATAGTTCAAAGATTATCAATACAAAGAAAGGATAAACATTTAAGGATAAGAGGCTAATTACCCTGATCTATTACTCGTTGTACACATGTAGTGAAATATCACAGTGTATCCCATAAATATGTACAATTAAAAATAAAATATTCTTTTTGGAGAAGAAGAGTTTCTAGTTTTAGCTTGTGGTGAAAACAACCACACATGTCTTGCTCCTGATCCCAATGGAAGTGGTTTCTGTCTTGCACCATTGAGTAATATGTTGACTGTGGATTTTCATACATGTTCCTTATTACAAGTTAAGGAAATTTCCTTATATCCAAAGTTTTTTGAGTGTTTTTATCATGATGATACACTGAGCATTGTGAAATTCACTCTTACGAGGGTGCCCAGCACCAGGGACCAGTGCCTCTTCTGGATGTTTTTAGTGACCTATTTGGTGCAGTGCTTGGCATCAGTGTCCTAATTGTTTGGCAGGCTCCTCTCTTCCAAGTATTTCTCGCTTTCAGTGAAATATTAACCACAGCCCATGCTGTCCTGTGAGGCTAGCAGGCTTCCTTCCAGCAGAAAAGAGCCTCATTTGCTGGTGCTTCACCCAGTCCTGTTTACTTTCTTTCTGGAGGCTCTGAGTTATTCCCTTGGCTGTCGCATCCCATGACCACTGTGTGGCCATTTGCAGCCCCTTTCAATACCCAGCAAAGAAGACCAGTTCCTTCTATCCACCTCCCCGTCCCCTCTGGGGTGGGTGGCTCTCTCCTCACCCTTCCATTTATCATCTTCAAGGTAGGGCTGCTGCTCTGTGGTCCAAGTTGACAGATCACTCTCTGTGGAAGCGCCGCTCCTCCCCTGGACTTGTGTGGACACTGGTGCCATGAGTCCCTGGGCTTCCTCAGCCCCTTGTCCCTCTCAGCAGGTCCTGGCATTCACAGAGGTTCCTAGGTCCACACCTTTGCCACCATTCTGCAGGGGCCCTCGGGCTGAGGCCCAGGACAGCCCATGGCAGCAGCACCTCTCTCTGCTCAGTGGTCTCTGTGGCTGTGGGACCCCCAGCTTTGCCTGAGTCATCCCATCTCAGATGAGCAGCCTGGACAGGAAGCTCCAGGGTCATGGCACCTCTCCTAAATCTCTTCACCTTCAGCCTATGCAATGAAACCACAAAAGACCCACTGGAGGACACTTGGCTGAGGCCAGACATCCTCCAGGGACGAGGCTAAGTGACAAGATCTTTGGGAGTGGACCTCAAAGTACAAGACCCTCAGCTCCACAGAGAGCAAGTTAAGGATTTGTCACTACAGCTGGGAGAGGGTGGCTGTGTTGTGTTCCCATCATCTACACTCACAGTCACATGGTGAGATTGTGTTTGCATATGAATTACTTTAAGATGACTAAAGATTAAAAAGCACTTTGATGGTCACAGGGACACTACAGACCTGCACATCGTAGAGTATCAATGTGTGAGGACAGTATGCTCTGTAAGATGGTCACAGTGATAGTTTGCAGTCACATTGCCTCCTGTTGAGTGTGGTGGTTTGCTGAGCTGACATTATGCAGAAAAAGGAAGCACTCAGGTGTTCAGGAAGGGAAGACTCATGCCACACACACACACACACACACACACACACACACACACAGAGGACACAGTCGAGGGTTCACTTAAAACAGAATCTGAACTCCCCATGTCCCTTAGGAACATCTGAGACACACCCACCTGCTGTTTCAGCTCAGCCACTATCCAGTGTGCCCTGAACCTCTTTCTTCCATCGTCCCAGCCCCAGAAGAGTGAGTTCATGGATGGGGGGGCAGTGAACTCTCCACTCTGCCCTCCAGTAATCCTTCCTCACCTATGGCATCCTCCATTTCTCCAGGTATCCTCTCACCTGTCGAAACATTATGAAGTCTTTGCTCTACTTTGATCAAGGCCGGTACTTTGGCTATTCTTTATTTTACCCTGCTATAAGTCATAGTGCTTATCACTGCATAGTAATGCGTTGTGATGAACACATGGAAAGGTGAGGTGTCTTTGCCCCTTCAGTTATAAGTTTCATGAGCATCTTGTATATAATCGGAAATTTGCCCTTGTTCCCTCTAATTTTGTCTGGAGATAATTTGATGCTCAAAAACTCAACTTTTAAAGGGAACAGGCAATGGTATCAACAAAAAATAAACAGTTATTTTTATTAATTTATATGGAATTAAGTCAATTTTTCTGCCTATGATTCAAGTTTGTTAAAGGGTTGTTATGGAAGCCCACCCAGGAGCTTTATCTTGCCAGTGTTCTTTTTCTAAAAAAAATATGTATATATATTTTAGTTATAGGTGGTCACAATATCTTTATTTCATTTTTATGTGGTGCTGAGGATCAAACCCAGTGCCTCACACATGCTAGGCAAGCGCTCTCCCACTGAGCCACAACCCCTGCCCCTACCAGTATTCTTGCTTTGGAGAATGGTGTATGTCTAACCACAAAAGAGTTATCCACACTTAAGAAACATAACATTTCTCTGTTAATTGTATTACTTATATTTATAACATAATTGAATTTACCTAGGATTTTGCAAAATTTCTGTTCAGAAAATTTGTATGTCTTAAAATATGTCATTAACATATTAGTTTTAAATTTTTTGAATTTAAAGTTCCCAATTAAGGTGTTCCTCTCAGAGAAGTAACAGAGTCAACACCTGGAACCATCAGTAGGAAATTAAAGTTGCATTAATGAGCTGTCTTCATCAAAAGTAAGAGGCACAATAATTAATTAGTTTTTATTTTTTACATGAAGTTAACTGGTTCCCTTTGGGATTCAGCTAAAACTTTGACTGTTAATATATTTCACTTAACTCACTGAAGTCTCTACTCCAATTTATAATGCCTAGAAAGCATCTTTCCTTCACTTTACTCTCATTTCCTTGCAGTGAATGCAATATAAATTTGGGGGGGAGTAAGGAAGGGAATAAGAGGATGTGAATAGCTTATAAGCTTGACTAAGAATGAGAAATGGGCTTTGCAGATTATTACAATGGTCCTCTCATTCTTTGCAACCTGAGTTCCACAGTGCTGAGAAGCACCTTGTGAAGAAGAGACAATTTCTAGCTAAGCTTAACTGTGAGGAGCCCCAGTGGCTAACAAAGCTGTGCTCTTCATGCCACCTCTTTAATAGGTGAAGATCTGAAAATTTGATCCTTTTCAGGACAATTCATTTATGAAGTACCAGTACCAACTATGAATGAACATGTTGCCTAACATCTAAAAGCAGGCAAGTATGGTGACTCCTCTCCCCAAGCTTCTCCCTCCCCATGGGCATCCTCCACTTCCAGCTCTCCCTCTCTGGCTTCATCTGGGCCTCTGTTTCCCTTTTATCCTCCCCCACCGTGTGGCTTGGTGTCAAGTAGTCCTGCTCTTTGTTTGATGCAGGCTGTGCAAAATGGAAAAACACTGAGAAGAGAGTAGATGGAAAAATCTAGAAATATCCTTCATAAAGAATCAAACATGGAAGCAAAAAAAGGGGGGATTTTAAGCAGGACAAAGAGAAAAATAGTAGAAATAGAACTCAGTGGAGAAAAGAGTGATGTCTGAGTTTATGTGAATCTTGGGCTCCATGTTTTATGATTTCTGCCTGCTATAATTCAAAATATTCTCGGAGCTGGGCAGAGTGAAACAAACTTGTAATCTCAGCAATTCAGGAGGCTGAGGCAGGAGGATCACAAGTTCAAGGCCAGCCTCAGCAACTTAGTGAGGTCCTAAGCAACTTAGGGAGACCCTGTCTCAAAATCCACATTACAAAAAAAAAAAAAAAAAAAAAAAATCTCAGGAACAGGACTAGGAATGTACTCAGTAGTAGAGTACTTGCCACTTGCCTAGCAGGAATGAGGTTATGGCTTGGATCCCCAGCACTGGGAGGAAAAAAAATATCTCAGAAGCTCTGTTTGTTTCCCTTTGGTGCTATGCTGTATGGTAGCAGCAGCGGACATTGACATATGTGTGTCTTAGAAGACGATCTGCACTTCATGTGACCAGTCCACAGCTTCTGTTTCAGCACAAGCAGGAACATGAAATTCATATTTTATTAAAGATTATAGAAAGTGTATTGCTGTAGATGTGGGCATATTTGGGAAACACAGTCCGGTAGAGCCAATCCCACATTGCTTAGAGTAACCAAGAGGCCTGGGTTTGAAATGACAGTATTATGTACTCGGAGATCATGACTAGAAATACCTAGAAATTCAAAAGCTCCATTGTTTAGATAATTAACTATATTATTTTTACTAACACTAAGATGGTTGAAATAGACCAATTTTAGCTGTAGTGTTCCACAAATATGAGATGATAATTTATTTTCCTTAGGGATCAGGAAGAAAAAAAAAACAAACCTTTTGTCATGATAAGGGAAAACTATTCTGTCATTTCTGTTTTTACTGTAGTTAGAGGAGAATGGAATTATTTTCAGCCTTCAAATTTTCAATGTGTGATGCTGGACAAGTCACCTTATTTTATTGAACCTAAAACATTTGATTGGCAAAATATAGGGGTGCACTGGATACATGGAAAATAGTGAGTAGAGGTGGCTGAAGTGCTCAGCTTAAGACCTAAAGATCTGCCTTGTGTCATATATGTGATTAAAATAAATACCGAAGTAAAGTTCCGCTTTACCAGAAGGCAGGCCACGGGGTGAGAGTGCTGTGCTCTGAGTGTTCTGCTGTCCAAGGAGATTTCACAAACAGTTGCCACTTCTGTTTAAAACGCACTGACTTTGGCAGTGGAGCCGAGTGCAGGGGGACTGGCTTGACCCCAGGGTTCCTTCCTCAGATGCTGCTTTCTCCTCCCTGCCACAGGCATTGGTCAGTGGCGGCCATGAGACTGGCCAATGCCAGCGTCGTCTCTGAGCTGGTGCTTGTGGGCTTCTCCAATCACCCCCAGGCCGAGCTCCCTCTGTTCCTCCTGCTCTCTCTGGTCTACCTGACGTGCTGCTTCGGGAACACGGCGGTTGTCACCTTAGTGGTCCTCGATGTCTCTCTGCAGTCGCCCATGTACTTCTTCCTTTGTCACCTGGCTTTGCTGAATGTCCTCTTCAGCACGCTGGTGGTGCCCAAGATGCTCTTCAACTTCCTCACAAGCAGGAAGGTCATTTCCTACGCTTTCTGCCTTGCTCAGACCTACCTCACCCTGTTCCTCGAGTGCACGGAGTGCTTCCTTCTGGCAGTGATGGCTCTGGACCGCTACATGGCCATCTGCCACCTGCTGCGATACCTGCTGCTCCTGAGCTGGCCCGCGTGCGTCGCGCTGGCGCTGTGCGCCTGGGCGCTGGGTTTTTTCGCTTCGGTGGTGCCGCTCTCCTGCTTCATCCTCCCACTCTGCGGTCCCTACGTGGTGGACTACATTTTCTGTGAGCTGCCCATCCTTCTGCACCTGTTCTGTGCAGACACGACGATGCAGGAAGCCATGATGGCGGTAGGGGGCGCTGGAACCGTGATGGTACCCTTCCTCCTCATTCTGCTATCCTACCTTCGCATCCTGCTGGCTGTGATGAGGGTGGACTCCGCGGAGGGCAGGAAAAGAGCCTTCTCCACCTGCACGTCCCACCTGATTGTGGTGACCATTTACTACGGGACGGGGCTGATCAGGTACCTGAGGCCCAAGTCCCTTTACTCCGCGGAGGGGGACAAGCTCATCTCTTTGTTCTACGCAGTCATCAACCCCATGCTGAATCCTTTCATTTACAGCCTGAGAAACAAGGAGGTGCAGGGAGCCCTGGGGAGGGTGATAGGGAGATACCGTGCAGTGCTAAAGCCACAGGCTGCGCTCCTTAGACGTTAGCCACATGCCCACTTTCCTTCTTAGCATGCTCACATCCAAATTCCATCATGGAAATCCAGTCTGGCAGATTGGCAGGTGAAGATCACCACTGAATTTTTGCAAACCTTCCCTAGTGCTTCCAGCTCAATTTCTCCTCTGCAAATGGACATGCTAGGTGATCACCTAGGGAGTCTTGGAGCATTGCTCTGCTGGTTCGGATGGCATACCTGTGAACCTCCCTTAGACTCTACCCTTGCATAGCATTTGATTCCGTCTTCTCTGTCTTCCTAAGCCTCAGGTCTCGCTGAGGTGTGCATTTCTGTTCCCCACAGCAGCTGCCTGGTGGGGTCTCAATGTGAAGGTGAGTCTCAGCTCTTTCAGAAGCAAAAGAATGACAATGAAAATGGAGAAATCCATATTGTTTTCAACATCAAGAGATGGAAATATATTTAAAACTATTAATGATCATTTTTAAAGGAGCATAGATTCTGTTAATTTTTATTTATCTAAATTTTTGCCCATTTTGAATAATTTTAGAAAACTATGTGTTTTCCTTAACTTTAAAATGAAAAGAAATTCTCTATTCAGTTTGTTCCCTATCGAAGACAGCTCTCATAAATAAATAATAACAGTAATTCCATTAATTTACTTTTTATATACTTAAATAAATTTGCTACAATATAATAACAAATGTGGAATTTCCAAGGGCTACATACTAATTTGTTAGTTACTAAGATTGCTGACTTTGGAGGCAGACTGCAGATTTAATTCCAAATCACAACAATTAATTGTTCTATGTTCTTTACAAATAACTTCTCTGTGCATGGATTTCTTACTTGAAAGCTCAGGAAATGTCATGTAAACTTATGATTTTGTACAGGTAGATGAACATTGTCCCCTTAGACCCAATAACACTGATTTAGAACACCATGCAGTCTAGATCCTCTGCCATCTTCCATCTGCTAGTGAGAACAATTTCATACTGAAATTGTGATTGTAGTTCCACTAAATAGACATACTATTTATTTATTTATTTTGGTACTGGGGATTGAACCCAGGGGCACTGAGCCAGATCCCCAGCCCTATTTATTTATTTACTTATTTATTTTTATTTTGAGACACGGTCTTGCTAAGTTGCTTAAGGCCTTGCTAACTGCTAGGGCTGCTCTTCAGTTCTTCCTCCCTCAATCTCCCCAGCTGCTGGGATTACAAGCCTGTGCTATACACCTAGCTTACATAGACATCATTTTAGATGGACTTTACTGACTACTGTTGGGAGCTGATGTTTCTGTTGAAGTGGATATTGTTTTCTAGGGCCAGGTAGTGTACTAAAAAAAAAAAAAAAATGAGGCTCTAAATATAAGGTGACTAAATATAGGATCCAAAGAACTTAAAATGTGTCTAGTTAACCCATGCACATCTGTACCCTGGGGATAACTAGCTGATCATAACAGTTCATCCCTGTGGGAACAAGTGCATAGAGTACTGCATACCTGGCGTCTATTAAGGGTGTCTGAGTGGCAGGCCACTCCCCCAAGCTTGGCCAGTTAGTGGCAAACGGAAGGCACAGCCCTGGGCATTTGGCCTCCTGTTGCAGTTGCTGTGCTTGCTCCACAGCCGGCTCCTCCACTGGTCACTACAAGGACAGTTGCATTGCATTGGTGGCTGCCTGAGATCTGCTTAGCTGCTCCCTGAGTATATATACATGGTAACTGCACAATAAAATCAGACCTGCTCCCTGATTGGTCTGCAAAGATCTTGATTAGCGACTCTGCAGCCACATTCTCCTCTACCCTGTTCTGTGGATCTCCTCACTGAATGAGATAGAGCCCACACACATCCCTATTCAGATGGACATAGATTTCTTTTCAAGACATTTAATACTAAAATATCCAAGAATCTGGATTTGTTCCTCTGCCATAAATTTTAATATATTTTATATGCAATTGCACAAGAGAAAAAAGAAGCAAATATTAAGATGGAATGAGACAGTAGGTGCTTAATTGATACATCTATGCCTCCATTGCAACATTGTACAAACATGGTTTTGTGTGTCCCCAATTGTATGCTTTCATTTTACAGTAGCTATATGTGTATGGCTTTTGTTGAAAGCAACAATGTTTCTGTGGTGACCCAGAGTCTTGCCATCTTACGGACACAGTTGAACATGACATCTCTTCTTGCTCTCAAGTGCATTGCCTAGCCAGTGAACAATCCTGAGGAAAAACACTGTGTATAAAATCAGAGGCCTATTAAATCCTGACTCAAACCAAAGTTAGTAAGCATTACTATCTGTTTTATTCATCTTGAATTTAATAACTGCGTTACTCTTAATTCATTGCAAATTGATCATTCTATGGTTTTAATAAAGTTTCCCAATTACTTACATTGTGCAAAGAAAAAAAGCAGAAATTTTGTATGAGACTGTGGTAGGGGGTAAATAAACCTAGAGTTGGGCTGGGGATATAGCTCAGTTGGTAGAGTGCTTGCCTTGCATGCACAAGGCCCTGAGTTCTAATTCCCAGCACCACACACACACAAACCAACCTAGAGTCAACAAACTCACAGTGGCATTTCTCATTGTGGCATTTCTGTTTGATATAATTATGAGTTAGGTGAAATGAATTTCACAAAGCTCCAAATTAACTGTGAACTCATAGACTTGGTTTAATATAAACTAATAGTAACCCTGACTGAAAGATCACATTTTAAGAGAGCCCATAATTATAGATTCCCATGTTTCATCTTAAATTCAATAGAATTAAATGTTTAGCTAATTCTAAATGAAAAATCCCAAGAGCATGGATTCACCTATTTCTCAGTGATTCACTCTGCTCATTAGTTTTCTGGTTTCACATAAGAAACACAAAATACATCCATTTAATACTTGCATGATAATTTATGTTAAAAAAAAACTTTGCAAAACTATCTGAATTTGACTAATTTTGCACTTTATCCTGCAAAGACTTAATTAGTTCACTCTTCAGTTTTGATTAGACCAGACCCTGAAACTACATGAAAAGTAAACCTTAGATTGGTTACTGATGAGTGTGTGAAAATTGAAACAATTTTGCAAATCAATCTGCTCCTGGAAAACAGACAAGAAGTGGGTAGAGGGAAAGGTGTGTTTATGGGAGGGTGGCACAGGGAGAAGTCAGTTCCCTGAGTGACTTCAGGTTCAAGGATGCTCTCAGTGCTCCCAGAATCTTAATGAGATCACAGCAGAAGGTGCTTCTTGATTTTGACTCATCATTCCCAACACATAAACGAAAATGACTTTTTAGGGGTCTAAATGGGATACCTGCAACTTTAAACAGAATCAATTTGACCAGTTGAGATGAGCTGAATAATCAAGTAAATTTGTTTATTTATTAATTACATTAAGAAAGTTAAAAGCCCATTAAATTTTTTTCTCTCTAGCAGACAAAGAGGACAGATATACATATATTGTGTGTGTGTGTGTGTGTGTGTGTGTGTCTGTAAAATATATGGTCTTAATCAGTTCTTTGTTGTGGGTTCTAATCAAGTAAGAATTTGATATGTCTTAATACTTAGAAGCAAAGAAGAAAGAAGTCTCTGACAGCATTGCACTACAAATTAGAAGTAATCATCTTCTTCCCAAAGAGTAACTATGTTTATTCACAAGAAATCGTGTATCTCTTCCTTCCTTTTATTTTCAATAAAATATTTTTGTTTTTAATAAAATGTTTCAGAATTCATCTTTCCCCAGCTTGAATATCACACTTGACAAGTGAAATTGTAGAAATTTACTGTACACAACTTGATGCTTTTATATATGAACATACTGTGAAATGATTAAACCTGTGTTTAAACCTTGAAAATTCTCTTTTATTTATATATGTGAGAATGTTGAGCCCAAAACTAAGAAATTTCTTCCCTATTATGATCTTATTAAGGTTTCTGGAAAGCTAGATGTGGTAGTGCACACCTGTAATCCCAGCAGCTCAGGAGGGTAAGGAAGGAGGATCACAAGTTCAAAGCCAGCCAGAAGCAATGGCAAGGCACTAAGCAACTCCAGTGAGACACTATCTCTAAAAATAAAATACAAAATAGGGCTGGTATGTGGCTCAGTGGTAGAGTGCCCCTGAGTTCAACACCCGGTATTTAAAAAAAAAAAAGATTTCTGGGAAAACCATGTAATCATTAATTAATGCAGAAAGTTTCCCATATATGGTACTTAAAGAAGCTGGCTTCCCTCCATATCTTCCCACAATTATACTTTTTTGGCCTTGTTTAAATTTGCTGTGGTTCCAGGAACAGAGTTATTTGAAAAATTACTTGCATTTTCCACATCCACATATTGTCCATGGCCAGTCTGACATTCAGTTTTGGTTTTTGTTTTGGAAGAGGTTGTGGGAGGAGAGTGGGTATAAAGAATTGAGCTCAGTGGCACTCGACTACTGAGACCCATCCCAAGCCCTATTTTGAATTTCATTTAGAGACAGTGTCTCACTGAGTTGCTTAGCACCTCACTTTTGCTGAGGCTGGCTTTGAACTTGCAATCCTCCTGCCTCAGCCTTCCAAGGACATTCAGTTTCAGTGTGATTTTATTCAGGCCTCTGGTTCCACACCCAGGTTTCCACACCCTTAAAACTGCCACAGTCATCCCTTGGATGTGGGCTTTCCTTAAGTGGTGACATTAGGTCCTTGGGGTTTCATACTTACCTAGAATGGATAGAACCTCTACATTATTATATGCACAGTGCCTGGTCTAGAAAGAAGAATTTTAATTCCATGGAAGCATCAATTTCAACAATGATACATGCAGCAGTCAGACAAATTGTCCTTTTAGCACCATTTCCTTGGGGCTTCCCTTGGCTGAAGCATGGCCCACAAGAGCAGGACATGATGTCATGATGTCAGTGTGCACTTGCATATGTAACATGGTGTCATTTACGATCAACAAGGTGGTAGCACAGCTCTCAACAGATGTCCAGATGCAGCCACTGCAAAAGGAACCCACTAGATTGGAATTTGGGCCCAGCATTCATGTTCATGTTTCTGCAGCACTGAGATACCTGCTGCAGGAGGCATCATAAAGTAGACATACAACCTGTTTTCTTTGTTCTCTGGCGACATCACATGTGAAAATCCAATGAAGCTCCTAACTGAAGAATAAATCCAGATGTTTGGAGTGATTCAACATTGAATTTCTTTGGAAGAAACCAGAGGTCTTTCACTGGAGAAGCAGCTGGAGGGCCCTGGATCCAGGTAACACTAAGATAGCTGTAGATGTCATATTCCCGGGGCTTCTCGTGTACCTAAAATATGGATGGAACCCCAAATTATTCTCAGTGTACTACCTGGCCTAGAAAGAGGAGTTTCAATTGCCAAGAGTGGTAATAAAAGTCTGAAAAGTTGTCTACTTGGTTAAATTGCATATTTCTCTTCTTTTATGAGCTTACAAAATTCAGCACAGAACACTTCCTTTGCACTTAGTAACAGATGAAAATGATGGTATCGAGTGTGCTCCGGGTCCTCACTCTGCTCTAGCTATCTTGTTTGTGTTTACTCGAGCAGTGTCCTGAAGGCTGCATCACCTGGTCCATCCAGTATGAAAGTGATACAGCGTGTTTTTTTTATGAAAGATGGAAAAACCCAGTTGCTGATTTTGGAATTATCTCTGAAGTCTGCCTCCAATTTCAGCAATGTCAGAATAATTGGCATCTGGCTCCTTGAAACATCAAAATTGCAAATGTTGTAACTAATATATCTTCCTAAAAAGTAAGTATATAAAACTTCTATAAGTATTTAGGCATCTAAACTATTTCACATATGGAGCTAATGAATATGTAATTGAGAAGAGTCTCTTTCAATTTTAAGTTGAATCACATTCTTTTTCCCTCACAGGTAGCATTTTTCTTAAATGGACAATAAAACAAAAATGAGAATGCCTACACATCTTTTAAATTTTTTTATTAATTACTTCAAAAGATATTTTCCTCTAGTAAGATTTAAGGGTATATGTATTTCATAAGTTGGACGACTTTTTTTCTTTTTTACTTTTAACCTTGGTATTCACAGAGGATTGACTTTTGCCTCAAAGACACCAAAATTTACTGATTCTCAAGTCCTTTACCAAAAAAAAAAAAGTATAGCATTTGCATATAACTTACACATATCCTGCAGACACTGCACACGTCAAGTCTAGATTATTTATAATACTTAATACAATGTAAATTCTACCTTAGTTTAGGGAATAATAAGAGAAAAGTCTACATGTATTCATTACAAATGCAATCTCTAAAATATATTAAATGTAAAGTTAGTTGAAGCCATGATCCAGAAACAATCCAGAGTGAAATTGCTGGATCATAGGGTGTATTTTAAATTTTCATTTTTCTCAGCAACCCCTAAACTGTTTTCCATAAGGGCTTCAAAATTTTACATTCTACAAGTAGTACACAGGTTTCTAATTTCTCTCATTTTCAACTAAACTTATTATTTTATGAAATAATAGCCAAAAAAAGATACATAGTAAAAAGGACTGGGGTATAGCTCAGTGGTGAAGCACCCCTGGAATCTATCCCCAGTACAACAACAACATCATCATCATCATCATCATCATCATCATCATCATCATCATACTTTGGACATATAAAAGTGGATATATTTCTGTTTTGTTGCTTTGTCTTTATGCTAGTCCTTTACCAGCTTCTCCATTCCAATGGAAAACAACATGGAGTTTCCTCAAAAATTAAAGAGAAAATAGAACTACAATATTATCCAGATTACCCTCTTCTTAGAATGGAGGAAAAAAATTATAGTATTAAAATGGAATTGTGTACACTAGTGAAAAAGAAATTAGTTTCACTTCTACACATGAGTAACTATCAAAAACAGAACTGTAATTAAAAAAGTAAGAAAATGTAAATTTATTTATAAGACTTTCTAAAGTGGGGAATTCTATATGTATATAATATATTCTGCTTAGGCATACATAGATATGAAATCAGCAAAATTAAGCAAAGGGAAGGTTATTCCAAAATTCAGAATAATAATTATCTCATAGAGGAAAGAAGCCATATTCTTCTTTAATCTAAAGTCTTGACTACAAAACCAATGAGAATGCAAAAGTTTTTAAGCCAGGGTGATTGCTGCACAGTTGGTGTGAACTGAGATCATGGAATGACTGCACTTTGGCTCAGAGCCCAGAACAGAGCTGGGCAGCTGTGGAGGGCACTGGACCCATGGCATTCTGACCAGATGTTTTGGGTTGTGCCAGACCACAGAAACCACTACACCCTGGACCCTCACTTGCTCTTTCTGCATCTGCAGCGGCTGAGCAGTGATGACTAGTGAACTAGTGGGCTGTGAAGTGGCCATTCCCTGAGAACGTGAGTCAGTCCTAGAGTGTCACTGAGTTTGATTCCTGGGAAAGAGAGGAGAGAGAGAGAGAGAGAGAGAGAGAGAGAGAGAGAGAGAGAGAGAGAGAGAGAGAGAGAGAGAGAGATACAGATTTGGAGCTATTCCTTGAGGCTTTTTGGTTAAAACAACAGCAAACATGTGAAGAGGATAAAAGATTACAAACCCAGGAAAGAATGTGGATTCACATGCCATTTAGACTCTAAGATCAGGCAGTCATTTTCCTCTATTTTGATCATAAACTCTTTTTCACTGTTGAACCACTCCACAAAGAAAAGACCACTGATTCCAATTTTATATCAAATTAAGCAAGCTTATATTGTGTACACAAAGAAAGCTGGCCAGGACTGCTTTTCCCAACTCTGGGCTAGAGATCAGCACCCCAGATCTCCAGAAAAGTTTTATAGCACAAAAAGTTGCAAAGAGAAGTGTCTTGAGAACTTATAGCTAACAGGATTTTGACAAGCATAATACAATGATCTGCATGGCTTAACATTTCAAGGTAGGGAATAAATTCAGATTTCAAATCAGAATTTATGAGGTGCTGCTGAGATTTCAGAGAGGGTTGTTATCTGGTCAGGGGGAGCCAGGATTTATGAGGCACCACTAAGGTTTTAGAGAGGGTGGTTCTCTGGTCAGGGAGCCCCAGGCATGGATGAGTTCAAAGCATGGGCAGGCATTCCAAACAAGTTGAGAAATCTCATGAATTTATAGTAAAACAGAAATGAACTTTTCATGAATTTGTGAGGAGATGGCTCCCAATCTTAAAATGGAATCAGGCTGGGTTTATCAGTCACTTGGTGGTTAAGAAGTAAATGGGAAATAGAGGTGATTTTCATGAAAATGGAATAGTTTCTCTATTCATCAGGAAATTGAATGTCATTTTTTCTTTTCTACACCATCATTAAATAGTTGGTCATGTTGACACCTTAACCAAAATAATGGTATTTATATAATAAATGCATTCTTTCCATTCTATGTGCACAATAGGTAATGTACCCACGTGATTCAGTTTGTTACATCACAGAGAACTGAAGCATCCTTTAGGCATTAGTAAGGCTCACAGCCACAGGAATTTTTTTCAGCACGGGGTGAGCTTTATTCTACCTCCTGTTTATGTTGTACCTATGACAAAAACACTTCAGGTATCTGAAATGACCCCTTAAAAAGTTGATACATTTATTTATCAACAACTGAGAATCAAAATAAATAATAATTTTAAAACACATATTATTACTCATATAACACTGTACAATGGTCCAGTGATCTTTGGAAGAGTAACTGAGGAATAAATTGCGCTGAACTTCAGTTCCATTAAACCATCTCCCACCAAAGACCCGACTCTGTGAGCCGGCACTTGCACAAGCCACTGAAGCGGGAGCGAGGTGTGGGGTGGAGTGACAGCTGCTGTGGGCGCTCCAGGCAAGGCCACTGCTGGGCAGAGGGCACGGCTGCATGCCTGACCCCATCGCACCCACCCCGTCCAATAGAAAGCTGAACTCTAGGTCTCCTTCTTTCTCAAGAGTGGCTGAGGAGCCTGAGGAAGTCCTTGCTCTACCCTGCTTAGTCCCGGGTGTCCTCCCACACTCCCTTTTGAAAACCTCTTCCTTGGAGAATCTTGCTCCTAAATACAAGAAGCTGTCTTTCCAGATTAAGATCACCCCTGTGCCCCAGGCTGCTCCCTCTCATTTGCAAATGACTCTAAAGTCCTGCAGGTCTTCTCACAGCCAGGAGCCCTGCAGGGACTGACCCCTCCCCACTTCACTATGCCCAGCTCCTCACTGTTCCAGCGGCCACACCTTTGGCTCTGCTTTCACTCCAAGCCAGACAATGCCTTAAGTTACTTGAAGACACCAGACCCCTAAGTATCACTTCCTGTCAATCCAGGTAGCTCGGGTAACCTGGTTAGACCTGCCTTTAGTTTTTGCTTTGGATTTCTATCCTTGGCTTCCCTTACTAACTGACTCTTCATTTCTCTTCTTGGTCATCACCGACTTGAAGTCCTTCTCTTTCTTGTTCCGTCTCCAACTGTGCCCACAAGCTCAGCCTCAACCCAGGATGAACCCTGACTTTCACCATAATCCTAAGGTGCTGAACCCACAGGCAGTGCCACATGAACAAATGATACCAACCTCACTGGGCAAAGTGGGTCTGGGGCACCTGTAGCCCTCCCTTCAAGCCCAAGGGTGGCTGCTGTCTGTGGCACATAGGTGCCACCGACCTTGTCATAAACATAAGCAGGATAGGGCTGGGGATACAGCTCAGTTGGTAGAGTGCTTGCCTTGAATGCACAAGGCCCTCGGTTCAATCCCCAGCACCACATACACACACACACACACACACACACACACACACACACACACACCACACACACACACACAAATGGCAAATCTTACTGTATGTTAATTGTATGTTAAATCTGTTAATTGTACCTCAATAAAATTGACACAAAAATATAAAAAAAAAACCAAAACAAAACATAAGCAGGCGAGCCCTCAGGTGAAAGTGCCCAATCCCATCTCCATTTCTAAGACCTCATCCAAGGAAGACCTCTGCCTTCTGCCCCTGAGGCTGAACCAAGTTCTCTCCCTCTGAGCACTGCTACTTCACACTTGTCCTGGACCCTGTCCTGCCCAATCCCAGGCTTTCAGGTGCTGCTTATACTAGAGACCTCTCAGGCTTTTGCACACTAATGGCCTTCCCCACCTGCGTTGGAATCCACCCAGGGGCTAACATCTTACAATTTATAAAAACACAACTACACCTCCCTTGAGATATTTGGCTCTCACCCCTTCAACACCACCCTTCAGGAAAACTGTTTGCGAACACAGCTGCTCCCTTCCCTCCGGAGCATTCTCTTGGGCACTGCCCCCTGTGGTATCACCCTCTGCATGACAAAGACACTACCCTCTAGGGACAGCAGTGCTCTGGGTCAGGCAAAGTGCAACCCTCTGGCTCCAGCTTCCCTGTTGTCCCTTCCTCCTGCCAGCTCCGCCCCTGAGCCACCAGCTCCCAGCTAGCTCAGCCTCCGGCTTCTTCTACTACTTGGAGTTCCTCCTCCCACCTTTTTGTATTTTCCATTCCTTTGCTCTGCTCTGTCTTTGCTCTCTTGATTTTTTGGTTGCACTCTCCTGAAGGGACTTGCTTATATGGATTTCATTAACAAATCTAAAATCAAACCAACTTCCTCTACCCCATGAGCTGCTGCATTAACCCAACAGTTCTTTCTCTGTCTTTTCTTTAAATAGTCTTTAAATAGTTGTAAATGCAAACTTCATCTTCAGTTCTATATTTAGTACCCTCCAATAATCAATCATTTCTCTTAGTGTAAATTCAAAACCTCTACAGAGTTACTAATGATCCACAGGAACAAGGCTCTACCCCTCCCCAGGCTGACCTCTGTCCACCTCCCCAGTCACTCTGCCTCCCTCTTCTGTCCTGCATGCCACCATCTCAGCCTGGACTTCTCTGTCCACTTCTGCTCTCCTCCTCCCAGCAGTGAAGGTTGAGCACTAGGTGGGCAGAGCTTCCCTAACCCCCTGCTGATGCAGGTCTTGCTGGTCTGCCTTCATGCCCAGCCTACTCTCTGTTCCACAGTGTTTACAGAAACAGAAGCACATCCTTATTCTCTATAGGGCTCAAGCCCTCTTGCCTTCTGGAATTAGGCTTCATTGAGGCCAATCTTCCTCGCCTTTTCTATATCTTGTATCTCCAGGCACTGCAGACTGCAGCAGGAGACCTCCTACTTCAGGGGATTAAAAGTATTTGTGGAATTAAGGAATGGAATCTGTCAGGGTGTGTGTGGGGGGCGGGGGCGGGAGTGGCAGAGATCTAAATCCTGGGTGAGCAAAGGAACTTGTGAAAGAAATTTGTATTATGCTACAGGGCCTGACTCCAGTCTTCCAATCCCTCTACCCCCTTCCTTCCTTCCCTGGAATTTCATTATACAGAAAATATTAGAAGTGTAGCTTATCCAAGACAAATGCTTAGCACTTTAAAAATCCTTATTTGTTTTCTTATCACTAGTAGATAATGGAGGACAAAACACAATTCCAAAGCCTTGGCTTGCTTTTTCATTCATTCTTGCCACAGCTGTCATACATCAGGATTGAGGTGTGCAAGGCCAGTTTCCCAACAGTGCGTAAGAGGTTAGAACTGCCTGTCCCTGTGCTGTGCAAATGCAAGGGAATCCCTCAGGGACCAGTGGCCTTGTTGCCTTCTCAGGGCTTTTCTAACAGCCTCCTTGAAGTCTTTGTTCCTCGAGCTGAAGACACTGGGTTCAGGCCACGAGTGCCTTCACCAGGTGCTGAGAGTGCAGATTCCCAGCAGAAGAGAAAACATGCCTGAGGACAGAAGGTCCCCACACAGAAGCCCATCTTCTGACATCTCATCTCGTGGGCGGGGGATCTCAAGTCACTGATTCCTTACAGCCACAGGACCCTCTGCACACTAGCGGGGATGCTCAGCCTGGGCTCCGAAGCCAGAGTCCTGGTCCTGCCTGGCCCCAGGAGCTGCTGCCTGCAGACTCTGCCTACCTAATGAAGACCTGTCCTCTCACTCCGACTCCATAGCGGCCACGCTGCCTTCTGATAGCTTTTCTAACAGCCTCCTTGAAGTCTTTGTTCCTCAAGCTGTAGATGACTGGGTTCATCAGTGGTGTGACCACGGTGTAGAAGACAGAGATGATCTTGTTGATTTCGGGTGACAGGTGGGCACTGGGGTGCACATACATGGAGATCATGGTCCCATAGTAGATGGTGACAACAGCCAGGTGGGACCCACAGGTGGAGAAGGTCTTCTTCCGTCCAGAAGCTGAAGGGATCCTCAATATGGAGGACACAATGAAGACATAGGACACAAGGGTCAGGAGAAAACAGACGCACAGCACTGCGACCGACAGGACAAAGATGGCCATCTCGGTGACGTGAGCACTGGAGCAGGAGAGTTGCATGAGCGGCGGGAGGTCACAGAAGAAGTGGTTGATCTGGTTGGGCCCACAGAAGTCCAGCTGGGAAATCATCATGGATGGCAGAAAACCTGTGCCCACCCCTGTCAACCAGCAGAGGGCCACCAGGTGCCTGCAGGTGTCAGGGCTCATGAGGAAGGGGTAGCGCAGAGGACTGCAGATGGCCAGGTACTGGTCGTAGGCCATCATGGCCAGGAGGAAACACTCAGTAGCCCCAAAGAACACGAAGAAGTAGAGCTGCGCCATACAGGCAGAGAAGGAGATGGCCCGGCCCCAGGAGGCCAGGTTGGCCAGGAGAAGGGGCACGATGGTGGACACGTACCAGATCTCCAGAAAAGAGAGGTGCTGGAGGAACGTGTACATGGGGGAGTGCAGGCGCCGGTCCTGGCTCACCACTGTGATGATGACGATGTTCCCAGTGAGGGTCAGGAGGTAGATGAGTAGGAAAATGGTGAAGAGCAGGGTCTGCCACTCCTGAAGGCTCCGGAATCCAAGCAGCTGAAACTCAGTGACTGCAGACACATTTGGGGCTTGCGTCGTCTGGGGGCAGGGACTGCAGAAAACATGTATGATAAGCACAGGGTGTGAGGACAAGAATATTATGACCGTTGGTGTTTGGACCTTCAGGGCTTTTTTGTTTTGTTTTAGGTTTGCATGTGCTGCTCTTGGGAGGTTCAAATGCACAATCCCATGCTCCTTTTATTTGACCACATTTGGATCTGAATATCAATGGCTCCAGGCTTCCTGACCCAGTCACTCCTCCTGACCCAGTCACTCCTCCTTCTCCTCAGTGAGGATTGCAAATGTGTCCTATTTTCAAACCTCAGCATGGCCTTGTCTCTTGACCAGAAGCCTGGGGTCCCCATGGGAGCACGTGCAAGCTTAGGCCACTAACACCCCCACCTACCGTTCATCTGTACCCCGAAAGAGTGGTGTGCATGGGTCTCAGCTAGTCCCTCACTTGGGCTGTGTCCTCCCCCACACTGGAAGGTGCTGCAGGTTTCCAGCTCACCCTCTCCTGGCCAGCAGTGGCCACCTCTCTGCTGGAGTTGTTCTAGTTTGCCAAAAGCCTGGTTTTTACTCTCTGTAAATGAGAGGTGAAGCACACATCAAAGGTCCAGCTGTGCTGCCTCCATGGGCTGCCCACCCCCATGGACTCCTTCCCTGGTGGAGACCATTCCTTTCTTCAGTGGCCCTTAGTCCTCTGCTTCGTTTATGAGTTGGTTTGTGCATTTGCTTGTTGTAGTCGGGGTTGAACCCGGGCCTCACTGGTGCAAGGCAAGTGCTCTACCACTGAGCTCCACCCCAGCCCTTTGGATTTTAGACAGGGTCTCGCCAGTTGCCCAGGCTGGCCTTGCACTTGCCACCCTCCTGCCTCTGCCTCCGAGAAGCTGGGATCACAGGTGTGACCACCACCACCCCCAGCTCCTCTGCTTGCTTTGTCCAGGGCTCTCAGGACCCCTCCCTCTTCCTGATCAGCTCATCACTTAATATCCATGACCTTCCTCTGGATTCCACCGTAGCTGGCTCTTCACGTTTGCAAACTCTCAGGGTTTACAGCAGCTCAACATGCAGCTCTTGACTTTACTCATTCATTCATTCATGGTGCTGGGGTTACACCGGGCCTCCTGCTAGCCTGACTCTAGGTTCAGTCTCTCAGCTCTTAATGCTCAATTTCACGTGTCAGTCTTGAATATTAGGGTGCAAACAGCTGTCCTATCTGATATGCACCACAGATGTCCACTCAGCTCCTGAGACTTATGTGACCTCACCTCCACCCAGCCTCCCAGAGCTGCCCACCAGACCCTTGGTGCAGCTGTCCACCCCCATAAGGGGGTACTCTTCACCACTGCTCAACCAGAAACCTTGACTTTGACCCAATATTAGACTGTTCTGCAAAATCAGCTGGCTCCACCTGCAACTATTTCCAGGTCCAGGGGGATCATTGTTATCTGCCCACTTTGCTTGCTGCCTGGAATAGGTGCCACCATCTCTCACCCTGATGGCTGCAGTGCTTTCCCTGCGGCCCTCCATGACCACTGTGCCCTACTCAGTAACTCAGTCTCTGTGAGGAAGTGAAAGTGCATCTTACACAGGGGCACAGAGGAGCTGCGGATCGTCCCTGGTTGGTGAACAGAACACTGGCCAGTCCACCCACTCCCCTGAGGACCCTCTCTTCTGCTGATTTGCCACTTTGCTCATCATCTCCAAGACTGCAGTTCTGTTTTTTGCTGTGTTCTGTTTTCTCCTCTTGTGCCTGGGCAAAAGCATCAGGAAGGCTATGTCCATTGAACATGGAACCTTTACATGGACTGAAGACGACATTGTAAGCTCTATGAAGCTGCCTTCAGGAGCCCAGCACAGAACAGGAAGCCTCACGCACACACTGGATCTCTTAAATCCAGCTCAAGACGAGGCCATAGTGACCCAGGGCATTCTTGGTTGGCTGGGCCCTGCTGGGTCTCCCTGCCTCTCACACCTGGGTCTGCTCTTCTCCTTGCCTATTTGGTTCCCGACTCTCATCTCCTCTGGGTTCTTCTAGCCACCCAGATCTTGCCTTTCTGTCCCCTTCACAGGTCCCTGGACATATATGCGGGCTCATTTCCCACATCCTTTTGCCCCCTTAGAGACCACTTCCTTCCTGAAGTCTGGAGGAGCTGGTCACCTGTGTGACCAGCAGGTGACACCATCCAAGGCAAGTGCTGCCCCTTGGCCTGAAGAGCATATCCCAGCAGTTCTGCCTCTGACCTTCGCATGAACAACCAGGGGATGCTGGGTGCTGGAATTTAACCTCATAGAAGGATTTGCTTCAAGACTGGGCGATACTTAGAAGCTGTCTGGGCACACAGCCATGATAGAGCTATGCCCCCAGATCTTGTAGTAATTAACTATGCCATCTTGGAACATGGTCTTTTCCTGCCTTGGCTTTCTCACTTTTTGTGTGTGACATTATCATGTAATTAAGTAAATCTATTTACTGTTCCTTTTAAATGTAATATCCTGCTTATCTCGCTCACTTTTTCAGACCCTTATATACACCTAATATCATACTTTTATTACCATTTACTTGATCATGAATAAATTAAAATAAATCATTTAGCCATGGGGAAGTATGATATGCAGGTTTGTGAGAGCCCAATAAAAGCAAACAAGCACAGCATCCCACTAGACTAAGTTTACAGGGTTTTGGGCTAAGTTTCCCAGTTAAAGTTCCTTTTTGGGGGGCAGGGTACTGGGGAATGAACTCAGGGGCACTCAAACACTGAACCACATCCCCAGCCCTATTTTGTATTTTATTTAGAGACAGGATCTCACTGACTTGTTTAACACCTCAACGTTGCTGAGGCTCGCTTTGAACTCCAAATCCTCCTGTCTCAGCCTCCTGAGCCTCTGGGTTTACAGAAGTGCACCACAGCTTCTGGCTAAACTTTCTCTTATAAGTTCAAATGCAACAAGAAACTGAACTTGTTTAATCACCATTCATGGCTTAAATACTTTCAATAATAAACTCACTACAATTACTTAAATATTATTTCCAACTTTTAAAATTAACTTCATGAGCCGGGTGCGGTGGTGCATGCCTGTAATCCCAGTGGCTCTGGAGGCTGAGACAGGAGGATTGCGAGTTTAGATCCAGCCTCAGCAAAAGCAAGGTACTAAGCAACTCAGTGAGACCCTGTCTCTAAATAAAATACAAGGTAAGGCTGGGAATGTGGTTCAGTGGTTGAGTGCCCCTGAGTTCAATGACTGATAAAAAAAAAATTAGCTTCATTACATTAGCTGAAAATAATAAAGATTGCTGCCTCTCAGAATGCTGCCTGCTTCAGTACTGGAGCAACCAGCATAAACTCAGGTCTAATTCTGTGGTTTTTCTTTTCAAATTATATGAGAATAAACATAATCAAGAATATTATCGTTCTTTTTTGATGTTTTTTAGATGTCAATGGACCTTATTTATTTATTTATATGCAGTGCTGAGAATTGAACCCAGTGCCTCACACATGCTAGATAAGTGCTCTACCACTGAGCCACTTACCCCAGCCCCTTTATTGTTCTTACATGCCATGTGCCTACAGTACATTAAATGGCTTTGAGGTCTCAGGAAGCCTTTTTAAGTTTTTGTTGTTGTTGTCATTACATTTTTATATCCCAGCACATTTAGGCAAGACCATCCCTTTCCACATAGGCAGAGCAAGTTGCCCTGACAAGGAGGAATCCACAACCATAGCCAGGAAACTGTGCCCTTGGATATGAAACACATACCATGCTGATTTTCTCCTTAAAAAGCTGCCTCATCTGCACGCGCCTCCCCTGCTGTCCCTCTGGCCATCACACGGAGACCCAACGGCTGCTGCTCTGAAAGCTGCCTTGCCCTCCTCTGACCCAAAGTCCACCTGCATTTTCATTGTGAGAGCTGGAACTTGTCTCTCCTGCTGGTGTCTGGCTCTGGGTGGAGCAGGCTTCTCCTTTCAGAAACCCTGGGTATCTTGGGGACCTGGTCCTACCAAGAATCTTTTTCCCCAATGTGTTCTATAATTTGCCAATCAAGTCTGTAAACAATGAAAGCTAACTTCTGATATTCCTCTGTGTCCACTGAGGCTTGAGTGGAGATAGAACATTGAGATAGAAGCAATTTGCACATTCTTTTTAAAATGGATTTAATTTTTTCTTAACTTAGAATGGGTCCTACCTTTGCTATAATATATGTATATATATGTGTGTGTATATATGTATATGTGTACATATCTATATGTATGTGACAGCAATAGTAGGACCATATACATATACACATATATGTATATACATATGTCTAATATATATCTCCATGTTCAAACTAACTCATTCAATTAAAGAAATATTGCAAAAATCCACAGGCCAGAGGGGCCCTGGGATGAAGCAATGCACAGAGCCACCACCAGAATCTATCAGCTGCAAAGTCAGTCCAGCTGCCCAGTGAGAGCTGGTCATGGCGGGCAGGGGCATCAGGAGGCTACTGTCCAATGTTCCTCTATGTCATGACAGGGTGGGCTTCCCTATCCTGCAGCAAGGAGACACTAGCAGGAGACACATTGTCTCTAGAAGGAAGGGAATATTGACATGGCTTGAAATGTATAAAGTGCAGGGCACAGTGTGCATTTGTATGTTCCCACAGGATTAAAGACATCAACCTGTGTGCACCCACAGGCTACAGGAACTTAGTTTTGGAAGGCCCTGCTCTGTGCTCCTCTCCCACTCAGTCATTGCTATGGTGTGGCTATTACTTGTCCCTCAAGGGTTCATCTGCTGGGAGTGTGGATGAGCCCCAGAGAGATGGTGATACAGCCAACAGGGCCAGCCAGAGCCTGTGCCATGCTGTTTGGACTTTCAGCCACCAAAAGTATCAGCTAAATTGTTCCTTTCCTTATAAAGTCAACCCATCTCACATATTGTGTTAAAGTAATGCAAAATGAACTCATGCATTCATCTTCCCCTCTTCCTCCCAGCCCAAGTCACATGGTCATTCCTTCCAAGAACCTTTTCTTCCTGTGTGCACCATGATTTCTGATAGTGACTTAAGAAAGTAATATGTCCTAAGAAATGCTCATTTGTAGTCATTAACTGCATAGTGGATCAAGCATCCTATTACTGGCTTCTCATTTTGAACGTGGCACACTTATTTTTGAATTGCTTATTAATTAAGAATTATGTTGTGAAATTGGGTTTGGTGTGGTCTATCTGTAATCCCAGCAACTTGGAAAACTGAGGCAGGTTTAACAACTTTGCAAGACCCCATCTCAAAACAAGAATTTAAAAACCGGCTGGGGAAGTAATCCAATGGTAGAACACTCCTGAGTTGAATCCTCAGTAACACACGTACACACACAAGGTTACACTGTTGAACTAAAAATAAGTATCCATTTGTGCATAACACAAAATTAATACATTTACTAATGTGTAAATATTTAAATTTTATCTTGGATTAATATTTTAATTTTTTAATATTTTCCAGTAAATTTTAAAATTTTTTCTTCATAGGTACATAGTTAATTTATTGTTGCACAGAGAAGTTTGAAATTCTGAAATGAGTTAGCACCATGATATTGGTGATATTATGAGTAGCCTGGCTATGTTGTGGTAACTGCTGTAGATATTTTGGTTCAATAAAAGGAAGCATGTTCTAAAACTCAGGCTGAAGTTGTGTGGAAGACTATCCCTTGCTTAGGTATTACAGAAGGAAAGATGATTTGATAGATAGGATAGACAGTCAAGTGTTTTCTAAAATTTAATTCTATAATTTCATAGACAAAATGATCGTGAACTAAGGTGGGGACACAGTTTGTTGACAAACCTAAACTCAACTTTGTCAGTATAGGAATTGCCTCAGCACAGGGTCGCAGGGGAGAGTTTTCCCAGGAGTGCCAATCAAGGCTTTACTGCCCCAAAGCCCCAGCCCCTCATCCTAACACTGCACCATTGCTAACCTGCAGAGAGGGCTTGATGTGCAATGGGTACATTAGATGTCCAAGTCCTGCAACCTAAGTTATTGGAAGAATTATTGTCACATATATTATTTTTATTTCTTTTTTTTAATAAAGGACTGGGATTATCTTAATAGTCTATGTCATTTCTTGCTGCATTGTCTGTGTACCTATTTGATCCCCTGAGCTATTATGAATAATGCTTTGCATTCTTCCCAGCAGGGTGACAGATGACATTGTATTTTATCAATATGTTAATGTCCCAGGAAAAATTGTGCCAAATGACTTCTTTTAAAAATTAGAACCATTCTCTGGAATCAAGTAATTGAGTTAAACTAGTGAATTAGCTGAAGCAACCAGCCACAGAGGATAAATGAACAGGCCCAAAACCACCAGTCACTCTTTCCAGGACAGCCACATCCTGAAACTGGCAGCCCACTTGCTGTTATCCCTGTCACCACCCAACTCATAACTAGAGAGGGAGCCTCACAGAGGAACAGCTCTGTTTGGAACACACCCTGGAGATAAGGAAACTCAGAATAATTAGCCTCTACAGACAACAGTGTCCCCAGAGACCTGCACTTCCTCTTCTTTCTCCCTTGGTGTTCTGTGGCTGGGGAGCATCTGCTGAGTCACATCAGAGCCACATGCTCCACTCTTAGTTTCCACCACGCCTTATTTAGAAGCCATGTCACCACAGGACACAGGCAGAGAAGTCCGTGTGAGCACCAGGGTCACTGCAAGGGCAGGTGGGAACATGGGGTATGCAAGTCGCCTCAGCTTCAAAGTGCTCTTGGGACAGTCACAGGATTGCAGGTGCTACATCAATAGAATGAAGCTCCAAGGGACACCAAGGGACGAGAACTAGTGATGGTTACACAAGCCATTCAAGGTCCCATCCCACCAGGCAGCTCAGGAGCTGGTAAGGGAGGCCCAAGGGGAAGAGACCAAAGCAGGCACAGCAGGGGGTAAACCTGCTGGGTGAAGGGTAGACAGAGAGCATCCACCAGGGCTGGGACAGCTTCCGGCTTCCGGATGTAACTGCCAGGACAGGGCTGTCACCACCACATCCACCTAGGAAGATCAGCTCTTCAGAGTAATTTTACTTGTAAAGTTAAATTTTGGATGAATATTGCTTTTGAAGGGCCTAGTTAGGGTCACCTACCTTTACTTACACACTTTGAAAATATGTCCATTTCCAAAAAAAGTTTATGCCAGAATCTCCAATCTTTGGGATTTTTTTTTTTGTTCTTTGATTTTTGTTTCTTTGTTTAAGTGCTTTGCCTCCTGTTTCCATTTTTGGGAAACCACTTTCAAACACCATGATGAGTTTTTTCCTGATTTCCCTCCCACCTTGCCTCAAATTAATCCAATAACTATGTCCTTTATCTTCCTTTAAATGTCATAGAAGGCAGAAGAAAATTGTTTTGCCTCTGGCTCATGATTTTTCCTTCTTGTCCTGCAGTGGAATTTGTGGGAGACCCATACATTCAGACCCTCTTAGCGTGGACCTGCAGCAGGAGTGCTCAGGGCCAAGGTATGTTCTGTATTAAACTGTCATCCACAACTGCACGGTGTAAAGCCTGGACCTGATCTAGGCGGCCCCTGAAGAAGTGTGCAAGTCCGTGGCCTGGAGAAGTGCCCCCGCCTTTCTCCTGCGTTTCACACAGACTGGAGACTGGATCCACAAGAAGGGCTGGGGCGGCCTCTAAGCTCCCTGAAGAGCTTCCCTGACGCCTACCCAGTGGAGGCCAGGGAGGCCTGGCATATGTGTCTTCCATTTGTCAGATGGATAATGGGCCCTGTGCAGCTGCAGCCCGGGTGGGGCTGCCTCTAATAGCCGGCAGAACACCCCACGACTTTACTGTGCCATTCCACCCCAGCTGCCCTGGGACGTCCCTGAGGATATATAAAGCCTCTAGTCCACACTGACCCAAGGGCTTCCACACTGACTGCCTCATCTGCAGTGTAGACATACTGCGTTCGATGACTTTGGGATCCACTTCTTACCAACAAAAATCACACTTTCTGGAATATCACGCACAACTAGCCCTATCCAGTCTCCCTGGATGGCCAACTAGGAAGGAGACACATCAAATTCCTGAGGACCCAGCACACCAGAAAGACAGTCCTGCATCTTCAGCCGCTCTCTGCACACTGCTTCCTCTGAGTAGAATCCTCTGGAATGACAGGGCAGGCTGTATCTGCCAAGCCTCTGGAGCACCAACTTCAGACACAAGCTCCTTTGTGAGTTTTCAGGTCCATCCCCGGGCTCACATGCTACCTGTGTTCTGCTGCCCCTCCCCCCAGTACTTGGATCTGGCAATGTCACACCTCTGTGTCACTATTTTGTCCATGTGCCAGTTTCCCCTGAAGCAGGACATGCACTCTGGTGCGTGGCAGCTGAAATCATCTATTAAATCAGTAAGTGGTGGCCTGTGGCCAGCCTGAGAAGCACAGGACAGCACCACCGTCCAGTCCAGCCCTGTCCACAGCCAGTACTGCTCCTTACATGTGCTCAAGTGGAGACTCTCTCCCATCTAAAACACAGAGCAGGTGTAAGAGAGATGATGAGACTCTCTTGGGCTATCACATTTATTAAATTCCTGCAGGAGCTTGACTCGACTTTACTCTGTCCTGGCTCAGAGGAAAGGGACTTGGGAATAAAAATGTGAACAGAATGCATTATTGTCCCTGAATCAGGCAAATTGCATAAAATGATAATAAAAACCGCTCTTTAAATGTAGCATTATCACGTAGATACAGTTTGTTGAAATGCAGTTGCGCTGCCTGGAGCTCTGGGCATGGAGAGTGCTGGGGAGGGCATCTGCCTCCTCCGCATCTACCTCTGGTAGGCCCTTGGTCCACTTTCACCACCACTGGACTCTGGGAGTGGTCAGAGCTTGGCCCTTCTCCCTGAATTCCTTCCATGGCAGCACTAAGGTGCATTGGGTGCCAGCATCCCTCTCTGGGCAGGGAAGGTTGGTGCTGTGCCTACAGGGAGTAAGAGACCACCTGGGTGGGCCAGGCTTCAGTGGGGCTTCTGGGGAGAAAACGCAGGGCTAGGAGCTCACACTCATTAGGTCAGTGCAACAGAAAGCAGGAAACAGGGCTGGAGACACGGTCGCAGTGGAGTGTTTGTCCAGAATGTGCAAGGCCCTGGATGTGACCCCAGCATGAGCACTGAAAAAGGAAAACCATGAAAAATAAGAGCAGAAAATGGCAAGAGTGGGGAGCTTGTAAAGAAAGTGGAAACTTTGGCACTGTTGGAGAAGCTAGAACTACCTTATGATGTGGAATCCCACCTCCAGGTACAGACCCACCAGAATAAACCAGGGTCTGGAAAGATTGCATGTGTATTTGTGCTCTTAGAGGCATTCCGCACACGGCTGAAATTCAGAAGCAGCCCATGAGTTCCTGACAGAGGAGTTAATAGTCAACTGTGAGGTGTGTGTGTGTGTGTGTGTGTGTGTAAAATGAAACATTATTACGGTTACACATGAAGAAATCTGCAACATGTTATGATGAGGATGATTGTTGCAGAAGTGACACTGAGTCAAGTAAGTTGACAGTATTAGAGGACGCACCTGGGTAAGTCACCTAGAGTGGGCAGGATGAGAGAGACAGAGAGCAGAAAGGTGTCGCCAGCCATGGGGCAGAGCAAGCGGGAAGTTATTATTTAACAGAGTGACAGCTGTGTACGGTGAAATGTTTAGGAGATTATCATTGTTTTCAACACTATTGATGTATTTAATATCACCGACTCTGTGCTTAAAAATAGGATTGTAAATTTAAAAAAAAATTTTTTAGTTGTAGATGGACAGAATGAATACCTTTATTTATTTATTTTATGGGGTGCAGAGACATGAACCCAGTGCCTCACACATGCTAGGCAAGCACTCTGCCACTGAGCTACAGCCCCAGCCCCCAGGATAGTCAATTTTTTGTTAAGTGTATGTCACTCCATTAAAAAAAAATGTCAGGGGGCTGGATTTATGGCTCAGTGGTAGAGTGCTCGACTAGCATGCATGAGGCACTGGGTTTGATCTTCAGCACCACATAAAAATAAAATAAAGAGAAGTAAATGAAGGTAAAATAAGATGTTTGAAAAAAATGTCAGGGTTACAAATGCAGGGTGCAATTGCTTAAGTGGAAACAAACAGAGACATTTTAACATCCCCAAGCTGGAGGGAAATGCTGAGTCAGACCTGGTGCTCTTGAGGTCTCAGCTCAGGCTGTGGGGCTGGGAGATTGTGGATCCCTCAAGCAGAGAGGAGGGTGGGACCCGGGAAAGATGAGGGCCTTGGCCAATAGGGCTCCTCTTAAACAGGAGGCTGTGCAGAGACCAGGAGCCCAAACTTTGTTTATGTGGTGCTGAAGATAAAACCCAGTGCCTCATGCATGCTAGGTGAGCACTCTACCACTGAGCCATAAATTCAGCCCCCTGCCAATAGGGAGTAAGCTAAGGCTAGCAGCAGAGGAGAACGTGGTTTCTGTATTCCAGCCAGCTGATGGCTTCAGAGGAGGCTGGCCAGGGAGGCCAGAGGAGGTGTGGAGGATGGGCAGGGCTCCCGGGCGGGGGGGGGGGATACTAAACTTTGCACCCTGAGTCTATCAGGGTTAGGGTCAGGAATGGAGAGGCTGAGCATCAGAACCACAACAAGGAGCATTGGCACAAAGATTGTTTACCCTGAAAGAGAGACCATGAGAAACAGGAATTCAAGTTAAATAATCAGATGCCCCCGGGAGGAGCTTCCTGCAGAGCTATTACCATCCACCCCACTACTGGCCCACTCCTAAGGGAAGTTTGTTTTTAAGAACAATGTTATAGACCTCATTAGCCTCCCAGTATCAGAAAACAAGCAATTTTAGGCCTGGCCTTGTGGTGTAAGATGTAATTACAGGTAATTACTGGGGCTTGGGAGGCTGAAATGGGAGGATTGGGAGTTGAAAGTGAGCCTTATCAACTTAGTGAGGCCCTAAGCAACTCAGCAAGACCTTGTCTCCAAATAAAATATTTTTAAAAAGCTGGGGATGTGGCTCAGTGGTTAATCACCCCTGGGCTCAAGCCCTGGTGCCAAAAAAAAAAAAAGAAAAAGAAAAAAAAGAAAACACTTTGAGCTTTGAGCTTAACAGCTCTAAAACAATAAGTGACCTCCCCTATCTCACCCCAACCTCCGAAAAACCACCATGACCCCACCAGTAATGATGATCTTTCCTTAGCCTGCCATGGTATAGGGGTGTCTGGGTTCAAATTACCCTAATTATCAACTTATCCATGCATGGGAGCCAATAGGTTGCTTTATTGTATTTCAAGTTTTGTGAATTAGATATTCCAGCCTCTGCCAGAGCCATGGGGACAGAACAAGATGATAAGAAAGATACAGATGTCATGCTGGATGCATAATGGTCACCTTTGAATTCTCTCCTACCTTCTTTCCCCACCCCCGCTTGCTAGTATTTGCTGAGTGTTATATGTGCCACTCACTCTATGAAGTCCCGAGGACATGGCAGTGAAAACAGGAGCCGGCCCCGACCCAAAGCAGCTCATCTTCTGACTCATTATCCTTGCTCCACTCATTTTGTCATCTCTTTTTCTGTCTTTAGTTAAATATATCCAGCTTATGCCAGGACCTCTCTTTGGCATGTGGGTGCCTCTTAGCTCATGTGACCCTCTGCACAGCCTCGTAAGAGGCCGCAGCACTGACCTGCAGTGTGAGATGAAACGCAGCAGGGAAAGTGACCCAGCTTGTCCCAGCCTCTTAGCAAGTGGCACAGCCTGCAACCTGGAACCAGGTCGGCTTCTCCAATTCCAGGCCCGTTGCCCTTTCCCTTTCTTTTCAAACCTCACATCTTCAGTGTCCTGCTCGAACCTGAAGTGCCGATCCATTTCATCTCTCCACCTTACCTTTGGGCAGGCAACCTCAGGGTCCTTTACACCCCAGTGACTACCAAAGCCCAGGTCAGGATTTGGGCTCATAGGCATGAACCTTGGAGGAAGGCCAGGGCCTGAGTCATCTGGCCCAGCCACTCCCTGCAAACATATCTTGCTGCCACTCCTCAGGCCCAGCATGAGCCTGGCTGGCCGCCTCTGGCCACCTGGTGCCCCAGCTGCCTTCCTCCACAGCCGCTGTGTGCACTGGTGGGGGATCTACCTGCACCTTCACTCGCTCCCACACATCAGCAGACCTGGCAGGGTCTGTCTTGACCCTGCAGGCCACTGTAGAGTCCTCTGCTATATTCCTGCAGGACCAGTGGGTGATATTTCTCCCAGGTAATAACTTGTAATGACACACTGGCCTGACTCTGTGCTCATCTCTCTCAGTTGACCTCAAGGCTGCTTTAGAGATGAGGTCCTGGCTCTGTTCCTCATCCTCATGCCTCAGGCCCAGGGTTCCGTGGCTACCAATAAACATAAACATGCACAGACAGACTGATTTGCCAGAAGCACAACCCACTGTCATCTTAAAACTCCTCCATAGTGAAATTACACTTTGTTCAGATGACAGACATTCCCACCGACCTGCCAGCCTTCTAGATGACATTAAAGACCTCGCTGTACTCCTACAACTCTGCCTCCCCTTGGGGGAAGCAGGTCTTTGGTTAATCCCCTACCTGCTCCTGTCTCAGTCTCCCCCCTCCCATAGATGCACTGATGGTGGTGGGAAATGTGCCTTCCAACTAATACCTTGGATTACCTCTTTCTTACTTCCAGTGTATGCGTTGCCCCAATTATAACACACCAGTCCATACTGGCTGTCAGCAAATGGGTGCCACATTTTTTAAAATATTTATTTTTTATGTGATGCTGAGGGTGGAACCCAGTGCCTCCCACGTGCTAGGCATGCGCTCTACCATTGTACAACCTCAGTCCCAATGCCATATTTGTTAAACCTTCAGAATTGTTGCTGGGCTGTAGACCTATCATCATTATGTGCATCTATTCAGGTATCTCCTCTTCAATGGTTTCATTTCTTTATCATTAGATAATTCACAGAAGATAGAAAAACTAAAGTTGGTGGAGAGAAGATTAAGAAAAATGAGTATACTATATAAAGAAAAATATTTAAATAATGACTTTGCTATAGGAAGACCATGGAGTGGATCAGCAATAAGGAGAGGAAGGAGCTCAGTTATTCTTCAAATCTCCTGACCCTGGAAACATTAGTACCTGCTCCACTGGGAAGGTGCACGGCCTGGAGAGAAAGGTTCAGCTGGGCTCACCCTTAGGCAAATATGTGCCACCGCGTTGAGTTCACCTGGAATATCGTGAAGACCACAGAACCTGGCTACAATCAGCTAATCCCCTTCATCGATGCACTTCAGGTTACTTTGTTGTTGTTGTTGTTGTTGTTTTGGGGGTTTTTTGTTTGTTTTTTTAAAAAATATTTATTTTTTTTAATTATAGGTGGACACAATATATTTTATTTTATGTGGTGCCGAGAATTGAACCCAGTGCCTCCCGCATACTAGGGTAGCTCTATACCTCTGAGCCACAACCCAGCCCTTACTTTGTAAAATTTTGTTAAACTTTGGACTTTTGAACTTTTGAGATAAGTAGTCAAATCTCCATAATGTCTCCCTTTCAGATGACTTAAATGTTGCATTACATCAAAGAACTCAAATAAAAATGTTCCCTGGAAGGAAGAGTGAGGAAGAGAGAAAGAGCTCAGCTTCCTAGGAGGTGAGGATTACTTGAATATCAATTTCACTCCTGAGGTTGACGGTGTCTGAGGGGTAAATCATCAGCAGAAGTGGTTAATTAAGACTCTTGAACCCCAGGCAGCGATAACCCATCCTGGCCATGAGCCCTTCTCTTGGTTCCAGGCGACAGAGGAGATAACCGGCGCCGCGGGGCAGAGGCAGCCACGCGGCCAGGCGAGGCCGGTACCATGGCCTCCGGGACGCCCGGGGAGTGGCTCCGGGAGGAGGCCTGGTGCTCCGTGTGCCTGGATTTCCTGCAGGACCCCATCAGCGTGGACAGTGGCCACAGCTTCTGCCTCCGGTGCATCTCGGAGTTCTGCGAAAAGTCGGACAGCTCGCAGGGCGACGTGTACGCCTGTCCTCAGTGCCGCAGCCCCTTCAGGTCCGAGAACTTTCGGCCCAACCCGCAGCTGGCCAGCCTGGTGGACAGCGTGCGGCAGCTCGGGATGGGCGCGGAGCCCGCGGGGGCGCGCCAGTGCCCGCGGCACGGCGAGGACCTGAGCCGCTTCTGCGAGGAGGATCAGGCACTCTTGTGCTGGGTCTGCGACACCACGCCCGAGCACCAGGGTCACCACAAGGCGCCGCTGCGGGAGGCCGCCAGGAGCTACCAGGTGAGCGCGGGAGCCCGGGTGCCGAGCTGGGCCGCGGGCCGCTCGTGTCAGGCGGAAGGCACCGGGGCACTGAGCGCTCGGCCCTCCGGGTCGTCCTGCCTCGGCTCCCGCTAGCCATCGCGGGACCCACTCGCCGAGCGAGCGCAGGACCCTCCGTCCCTGGCTTTCAAGCTGGTCTTTTTCTTCCCGATCCCGACCCTGCGGGCTGTGCAGTGAGTCTCGGTGACAGCCTTGCACCTCTGTCGTACTCGCTTCCACTGACAGGATTCCTAGGGCGCGACATTTGCCTGGTGTCTCTCTAGGTCCCTTAACATGGGCACCAAGGCCACCCTCTGGCTGAGGAATAGCGTCTGCTCGTGCCTGGACTGTCTGGGTCCCCTGAAGTAGGGAGTCACTCGACTCCACACGAAGGTCTGGGGACTCCACACGAAGGTCTGGGAACGGAGGACTTGAGCATTCCCCTGAGGAGGTGCTTGACCCCAAGAGCTCTCCGAGGAACTCTGCCCAGGTGTCTTCCCACAGGTGCCCTTGGGTCCTGGGACGTACTCTAAACATGTGCCTGTCCCGGCATCTGGAACAGCTGCTAGCACAGAAGAGGTCAAAGCTGTCTTTTTAATCTACTGGCACAGTTAGCCAAAGCACTCCGTGACACTGGAATAAGTTCCAAGTACCAGCTTTCTTAAAGCATTAATTTATTTATTCTATTTGTTTGTTTTAAGTTAAGGACTGGGGTATTCACCAGTCAACATTCATCTGGACAATCTTGGAAATTTTGATTTTTCCTCTTGATTTCTGTAATCCTCTGCAAATTACAGGTACTAGGCGCTCTCTAGCCTACCTGAAAAGTCAAGTATGCTCCTGCCTGTCTAAATCCCCAAGGTACCATACAGAACATGGCTGTTGTGATATCGCTAAAGACATTCTCTGTTTTCAGTAGTCAACTAGATAAAAAAACAAGTACCATCCAAACTCTTTGGCTTGTCAATCACGACTTTCTAGGTTCTGAAGGCCCCTTCCTTCTGCTCTTATCCAAGCCAAACATGGGACCCAGCAAAATTAGTCTAGTCACTCTTGTCCCCAAACATGCTCTTCTTTCACCTCCTTGCTTTTGTTCAGTGTCTTTGGTCCCAGAGAGCTTTCCTCTGTTTACAAGTGAGAATGGCTCTATTCCTTGCAAACACCAAACATATGCCTCTTTTTATTCTGATGCCACCATGAATTCTAACATTACTTTATGTGTACTTTATATAGAGTATTATAATATTTTAAAGTGAATGATATATATGTAAGATTTATTGAATAAGTTTGGAGGTAGAATTTGTATTATTTTCTACTAAAAACATATTTCTATATGTGTCTTTAGGGGTGCTTCCAGTTTAAAAAAAGGCATGCATTTGCTTCTTGGAAGGGTCTTATCATTGAACAGAGATCTAATTTCTGGGTTTTTGTTTGTTTAATTATTTGGCAGGCTTTTTTATATATTTCTTTTACTCCTTTTAAGAAGTACAGAATATTGTGTTTTTCACCTAAAGTATTTTATTTTATTTGTTAATTTATTTATTGACACCAAGGATTGAACCCTGGGGCTTTACCACTGAGCCACATCCTCAGACTTTTTTTTTTTTTTTTTTTTTTTTGAGATAGGGTCTTCACAAGTTGCTGAGGCTGACCTTGAACTTGAGATCCTCCTGCCTCACCCTCCAACTTGCTGAGATTATGGACATGCACCACTGCATCTGACTTCATTTAACATATTTTAACCAACAAGATTTATTTTTGGTGAAATATCATTACTTATAGTACTAATATCAAATACTTTTCTCATCATAATTAATAAGAAATTGTATCACTCTTCAACCTAGTATCAATAGATGACATTTTACCTAATGATGTCTTCATTTCCCTCCATCTATTTTTTTTACATATTCATTATAAGCATTTTTTTTCAAAATTGGCACTGTTATAAAATGTACTTATTTGACATTGTAATTCTATTTCTTGTCATTAAGTTTCCTATCTTGTTGATGTAAAATGTTTTGCTACTCATTTTTACATTTTAGTCATTGTAGTTTTACTATTGTAATGGTGCAAGGAGCACGATTTTAGATGAATCTTTGCATCTGGTATTAACTGAGTTACCAGTAAAGGTGTCCACCTGCGTTCTAGGGAGTTTTCCAGTTGATCCTGCAGGTGCTCACATTCTTCTTCACACAGGTGAAGCTGCAGATGGCACTAGAGCTGGTGAGGAAGGAGATGGAGGAAGCCCTGATGCAGGAAGCCAACATGGGGAGAAAGACGGTGCAGTGGAAGGTAGGGGGCTTGGGCCTTGGGAGCTGTAGGCACCACCCTCTTCCTGAGTCTCCATTCTCCAGCGAGCTTGCCATTTACTTAGGCGCTCCAGAGAAACATCTCATAGCCATCCTGAATTGTCCCAGACCCCAAATGACATTGTTTATTTTTGTTTTAACCTTGTCGGCAAGACCCTATCCAGATTATAAATAGCTTTACTCTCTTGATCTTACTGTGAAACTCACTGCTGGGGTGGGTGCCACCACCTGCTACTGTAGTGTCAAACTGTATTTGTCGGACAGTTAAACAGTGAATGCCACAGGCTTGGTGACAGATGTGGTGCAGTTCCCAGGGTCCATCTATACAGGGAGGGAATTGGAGCCTTCAGCCTCCTTGGGTCATTCATCCAGGGTCCCCTCTTTCTGCAGTCCCTCCCCGCTTGTTTTTCTCCTACATTTTATTTACACACAGTGGCTGTGAACCTTATCTTCTCCTATTGCTATGTCTATTATAGGTAAAGTTAAGCCCTCTTCTCCTTTCCACAGCTAGAGAGGCTTTGGGTCACCACGCTTGCTGCTGCCATTCATGGCAGAGGCTGGAAAGTTGCTCGGCTCCCTACAGTGCCCAGAGCAGCAACTGCACCCCCCCAACAGTGAATTGTAGGTCAAACCTGCCAAAGTGTCAAGGCTGTGAACCACATATAGTGCATGGGTGGATGGGTATATTATGTACAGAGCACAGTATACAACATGATCAGATATATTTTATAGAATATTCCTCTTCCTGCTAGAATCATTCTTTATATTATTTTTTTCCTCAAAAATATAGTTTGGGTTGGGAATGTGGCTCAAGCGGTAGCGTGCTCACCTGGCATGCTCGGGGCACTGGGTTTGATCCTGAGCACTACATAAAAATAAAATAAAGATATTGTGTCCACCAAAAACTAAAATATATATATATATATATATATATATAAAATTCTCTCTCTTTAAAAAAATTTAGTTTGATATACTATCTTCATATAGATATTTTCATAAGGACATTTATTTATTTATTTATTATTTATTGTGCTGGGCATTTAACTCAAGGTGCTCTGCCATTGAGCTACATCCAAAGTCCTTTTTACTTTTTACTTTGAGATAGGTCCCACTAAGTTGTAGAGGGTGGCATTAAACTTGTGATCCTCCAGCCTCAGTGAGTCACTGGAATTACAGTGCAATACTGTACCTGATTCGTAAGGACCATTTTTGCTAACATTTTTCTTATGAAATAAGTCTTATCTTCTCCTATTGCTATGTCTACTACAGGTAAAGTTAAGCACTGATCCACAATCTTTATTATTTAAAGCTAATAATATTTAATTTTTTAAAATATTGGCCTGACCACAGATTTATGAAATCAGGAGCCCAAGTGCAAGATCTGAATTCCCACATTTTAAAACCTCCAACGCATGTCATAACATAGAAGTGATGCTAAGATATCTCGTTCAGAGGCAAGTAGCCATGCCTGAACTTCTTGGTCATTCATGTTCACACGAGACAGAACCATCAGGAACAGGCTTGATGGAAAGGAGCTCTAAGTTCTGCAGCAGCACTTCTTTTTTCTTCACATCCAGAAGGAGCCAAGCAACATTCCAGCCTCTGCCATGAATGGCAGCATCAAGTGTGGTGACCCAAAGCATCCCCAGCTGTGGAACTGGAGAGGAGGGCATTTTGGCCCAGGTTCACAGCCACTGTGTGTAAATGAAATGTAGGAGAAAAACAAGAAATTATCAGGTTTAAAAACAAAATGGACAACCCAAGGTGGCACTCAAGAGGGTGACATGAAGGAAGCTGGGCTGCCGCTGCCCCTCCACCCCGTCATCCCTTGTGCACCCCTGGACTCCTCTCCCTGTGGCAGTGCTCAGCCCTCTCTCCAGCAGCCTACCCTGGGAGACAGTATGCATTTCTATGAGCCATGCCTCTCAGGAAGCAGAATGTGGAATGCAGAGTCAGTGTCCCTGAGGAGGAGGCCAAGAGTGTATGAATTAGTGATTTAGAAAACAGTAAAGGAGGTAGGAATGGAAAATGGGAAGAAGGAAGTGGGAGACCTTGGCGCTGTGGCCAGTGGGGCCCTCAGTTCCTTGTGTGTGTGTGTGTGGGGGGGGGCAGGCATTGCCCCCTCAGGCTGTCGCTCAACAGCACTCAGCCTCTGTGGTGGATGGCGGCAGCAGGTGGTACCTCCCCTAGAGGGGCGATCCAAAGTACCTCCAGACATTTGGGGAGAACTATTATTTGGATTACAAATATATATATATGTCTTTTATAATAATTTTGATGATAATTTATGCCTTTCAATTAAATCAAGAAACTATCAGGTTTAAAAACAAAACGGACAACCCAAGGTGCAGATGCTTTGGGAGGGTGACTTGCCGCTCATGCTCAGTTTAAAGCTGGGTTTCTAGCTACTAATTTCAAGAGAATAACATTTAGATGCGATCCCCTGCACACAGTGTGATCCTTAGGTTCAGTCAGACACCAATGTGTGAGGGCCAGGTGTGCCTCAGGGGCAGAGCTTGCCCAGCCTGAGTGAAGCCAGGGGTTCTGTCCTCAGCACCAGGGAGATTTGGGTAGGGGCTGGTGTATTAGCCAGGAGTGAGTGGACTGCGTGGCAGTTAGTTCTTCTGGATTCTGCAGAGGACACAGCCTTGTGCTGGTTTCTTGCTTCTCCTGGGACAAGAGAACATCTGTGTGTTCTCCTGTCACGTTGTCCCTCACAGCCCAGGCCTTCTGCTCTTCCTGGCCACCCACCCAGCAGCAGAGCCAGCCCTCTGCTGTGGGGCCACACAGGCTCTCAGAGGTGCCCAGATGATCCCCCACGCATCTCTTTCTGCTGCATTTGACTCGTGATATTGAAACCCATGTCGAAGGCCTTGCCTCTGGCCCTGCAGCAGAAGGGGGCCCACAGCCACAGTCTTCCCAGACTCTGAGCTTGAAAACCCCACCGGCCACCTCTCCTGTTCCTGGCCTCTGGTTTCTGAGGTCCTCCCCAGAGGTGCAGAGTGAGGGGAGTGGGTTTGGGATGATGCGGGAAGTCCCTTCTCTGGCTGCCTGTCCCACACTTGAGGCAGGCCCCGCACACCTTGCCCCAGCCTGATGGGGTCTCCTGTTGCTCCAGGAGAAGGTGGAGATGCAGCGGCAGCGCTTCGGGTTGGAGTTTGAGAAGCACCAAGGCTTTCTGGCCCTTGAAGAGCAGCTGCAGCTGCGGAGGCTGGAGGAGGAGGAGAGAGCCACCCTGCAGAGACTTTGGGACAGTAAGGAACAGCTGGCCCAGCACAGCAAGGCCCTCAAGGAGCTGGCAGAGGAGCTGGAGGAGAGGTGCCAGCGCCCAGCTCTGGGGCTGCTGGAGGTGAGGTGGCCTCAGGAGGGCAGGCCTACAGAGGCTGAGGGGATGGGGACAAGCCTTGGCATGGGACACGAAGGCACCCAGCTCTCTAGGACAGAGCTCAGCAGTACTTCCTTAGAAGGCATCTTACTACTGAATACTGGGCCCTGAGTCAGGAGGCACCCAGAGGACCATTTAGCTCATGCAAAAGACAAAAACTTCAATAGGTGATGAGTTAAAATTAATTATTTATGGAATCGTGAACAGCTGGAGCAAGGATAAGCTACGCCATTCTGGCTGAGAAACCGTCTTTTGTCAAAGATGATATTGCTGATTTTCATGAATGTTCAACCCCCAAAGCCTCTGGCAGCCCATTTCATGGAAAATAGCCAGAAGTATGAGCAGTGCTTCACCTAGTCCAGCTTGAAATTCCCATGTTAAGTCTTAAGGGGAGTGTATGGTGGGAGTGTACGGACGCCAGGCATGGTGGGAGTGTATGGACTCCCATGCAGATTTCTCAATCTTTTGGGACTTCGGAGCAGCCTTTTTAAAGTTTTAATAGGAGACAGGGTCTCACTCAGAGGCTCAGGCTGGCCTTGAACCACTCCCTCCTGCCCCAGCCTCCCCAGGGTCTGGGGTCACAGACATGGCCATTCCACCCCACAGGTATTGTTCACAGGGCCGCCTGCAAGAGAAATTCATTCACCTGCTACTTTTCTCTGTACCTTGCCCCAGTGACAGATGAGGATTCTAACCTAAAAGAGAGTGCAGATCCCCACTGAGCAGCTGGCCCACAGTGTCCCAACTGACTTGCCTCTGGACACTGCAAGTTCCAGACACATAAATCCAGTCACTGTCCTGGGACATTTGCAAACACAGTTGTCAATATTGTGGCCTCTGATGGGGAATCACTAAGTAACTGCATGAAATGCTTTTATCTACCAAGCACTTTATTTAATATGCCCATACTATCTTTATTCCCATTACCAATGTCATGGCTGTGCTCATTTCCTAATGAGTAAACAGAGAGCCAGAAAGAAATTAATTTTTCAAGTATAGGTGGCAAGTAAGCACAGGAACGTTGGCATTTTCAAAAATAATATTCACTGCATTATCTCAGATAAATCTCATTTAAAATGAGTATTTCTTTGCACCATATAAATGTTAAAATGATTTATAGTACAAATCATAGTAAGAATATACTCTTACATAATTTTTGTCTGTGTCCTCTCTCTTTCTTCTCTGATACCAATGATCTTCATTTTACCCCACTGGCCAAGACCCAGGCCGATCATGTCCATAAAGGACAAGGCAAATGGTTTCCCTGCATTCATGCCTTGTTGAAATTTGTCCGACTGTTGACCACTTTTAGGGAAGAAGACAAGTGTGTTGGAGGTGACCTTTTTGTTACCCGCTTTGAGATACACTGTTGCTGGATAGTAGTGACTTCCTTTCTTATCTCCTTAGACAGTTAGTAGCTTTGTCTGTTGGTTCAGAAAATTCGAATTTGAGGATGACCTTTTCTGGAGTACTGGGACAGAACACAGGGCCCTGTAAGTCAGGCAAGCCCTCGACCATGAGCGATATGCCCAGTCCCAGGATCTATGCCATACTTATATCTGTTCCTCAAGTAAATTCTGAAAACATGTAGGATTTTTACCCTAATTGCATCTGTATAAAGTACAGAATGTAACTGTTAAAATAGCCCAACAACCAGAACTATCAGTTGACAATCCATAGTTCATGGATAGGTTTCATGGGAATTAATATAAACTTTGTGTAGTCTGACTCTTTTCTAATTATATGCCTGATTTTTAAATTTGAGAGTCATGTGAGAATTCAATTATAGCCTTTTTTTTGCCTTTAGTTAACAGAGATTCACTGTCATCTACAGTCTTATGTTGCTTGTTAATTATTTCCAGTACATTCTAAAGACATTTTTGTGGTGTGTCCCCAGTCAACTGTGGGAGCACTTACACCTGCTTGTGTCTCTTACTTCCAGGGTGTGCAAGGAGCCCTGAGCCGGTAAATGTACTTTCCCCTCCAGTGAGGGAGAGGAGGAGGTGGAGAGGGCTGGTGTGGCCATGCTGACATTTCTGGGTTCTCTGCTCTTCTCAGAAGTAAGGCTGTCATGCCGCTGGAACCAGAGACCATCCCCATGGAGCTGAAGACCCCATGTCGCATCCCTGGCATGCAGGAAATGTTGAGGAGATTCCAAGGTGGGTGGAGCCCTGGAGCCTGGGAACTGATGCTGGGAGTGTGGGGCTTACTGCTGCCCTTACTGCCCTGGCCTGTGGCCACAGCAGAGTAGCCACAGCAGAGTCTCAGGTCTCTGAGACTCACTGTGCGAGTGTGCTCTCAGGGTGTCGCGGCCTCTCACCTGGGGTCCAGCCTGGCAGACCTCCAGCTCCTTCCTGGGGCACAGTGCATCAGTCCTGCCCAGCAGAACATGTGGGTGTCTCCCTCGAGGAGTCCGTCAGTTCTCCGGGGTTGCCTTGCTGGCTCCCACTCACTCTATTCTGACACTGTCCACCTGCAGACATCATTGAATCCCACAGGTTGAGCACCTGGTCCCACAAGGCTGTGCCCTGCTTCAGGAGCAAGGAACAAGCAGGCTGTGGCTTGTGCCTCTGACCAGCCAACTGCAAAGCAGCTTTCCTGGGACCCGCTCTATGAGCGCAGTTTGTTTGCTAGAACAGCCCCCAGAACTCAGTCCCTACTCACACTTGGTCAGTTATTATACAGGGTGTTGCAGAGGATGGGGACCAGCAGCCGGGTGGAGGAAACCAACAGGGTTGGTGTGGGGAGGGGCAACACGCCCTCTCTGGGTGCTCCCTGCAGGATCTCCTTGTGTGCAGCCACTGGCAAGCTCCGTCTTTGGGTTTATGAAGGCTTCATTCAGCAGGCATGACCAATGACACCACTGGCCACTGCTGGCCCCTGGAGCTTCAGCCCCCACTCTCCTCCCAGAGATAGGGGGATGTTGGACTGAAGGTTCTATCCCTTTAATCTCAAGGGGATTCTCTGGAAACTAGTCCCCATCCTGAGGTCATCTAGGCCACCAAGCACCAGCCATCTCACTAGCATGCAAAAGAGTCCCTTGTCTCAGGACTTTTGGGAACTGGTGTGTCAGGACCTGGGACACAGACCAAAAATACACTGCACTCTCTCACCATGACTCATGCACTGCCCTTGGCCTTCCTGAGGATTTCAGTGTCAGGCTGTGAAGGGGTGGAGCAGTGCACCTGCCTGCAGGAAGGGGGAGGGGACATTTGTGCACAATCCGTGCGGATGCCAGTCAGGGACACCCAGAGGGTCTGCACGAAATGGCTTTGTTCACCCAATCATGTTGTTCTTTAAAATGGTGACAATTCAATATTTTTACTATTTCCTTTTAAAATCTACTTTGTGCCACATAATACAAACTGTGGCTTCCCAGGGACAGTCTTGTCCTGTAATGAGAAAACCTACCTCAGTTGTAGCGCCCAGTGACCCCCCTGTTTGGTGGATAAGTGAACATACACTAGCCATTTGACTTGATGAGGGCCTTCGTAGCACACCCCCAGACTCTGTCACCTCCTATGCTTTTCCTTTTTACGGAATTAAATAGTTAGTGAATGAATCCAGCCTTTGCTGCCTAGTTTATGCTGCCCTTTCTACCAGGTGAGTGAATCATTGAGGAACAAAAGCAAATCAAATGTGCTATGACCCGTGATTCATGGTGCAAATACTGACTTCAGTTACCCAGGCACACGGCTGTGAGGAGAGGACACGGACTTCTGGAGAGTGTGATTTTTTTTTTTTTATTGTTGGTCGTTCAAAACCTTACACAATTCTTAATACATCATATTTCACAGTTTGATTCAAGCGGGTTATGAACTCCCAACTTTACCCCGTATACAGATTGCTGTATCACATCAGTTACCCTTCCATTGATTGACATATTGCCATTCTAGTGTCTGATGTATTCTGCTGTCAGTCCTATTCTCTACTATCCCCCCTCCCCTCCCCTCCCCTCCCCTTTTCTCTCTCTACCCCTTCTACTGTAAATCATTTCTTCCATTTGTATTATCTTGTCTTACCCCTCCATTACATAGTTCTTGATATATCATATTTCACATTTTGATTCAAGTGGGTTATGAACTCCCATTTTACCCCGTATACAGCTTGCAGAATCACATCAGTTACACTTCCATTGATTTACATATTGCCATCCTAGTGTCTGTTGTATTCTGCTGCCTTTCCTATCCTCTACTATCCCCCCTCCCCTCCCCTCCCCTCTTCTCTCTCTACCCCCACTACTGTAATTCATTCCTCCCCCTTGTATTATTTTTCCCTTTCCCCTCACTTCCTCTTATATGTAATATTGTATAACCCTGAGGGTCTCATTCCATTTCCATGCAATTTCCCTTCTCTCTCCCTTTCCCTCCCACCTCTCAACCCTGTTTAATGATGGTCTTCTTCTCGTGCTCTTCTTCCCTAGTCTGTTCTTAATTACTCTCCTTATATCAAAGAAGACATTTGGCATTTGTTTTTTAGGGCTTGGCTAGCTTCGCTTAGCATAATCTGCTCTAATGCCATCCATTTCCCTCCAAATTCTATGATTTTGTCATTTCTTAATGCAGAGTAATACTCCATTGTGTATAAATGCCATATTTTTTTTATCCATTCGTCTATTGAAGGGCATCTAGGTTGGTTCCACAGTCTTGCTATTGTGAATTGTGCTGCTATGAACATCGATGTAGCAGTGTCCCTGTAGCATGCTCTTTTTAGGTCTTTAGGGAATAGATCGAGAAGGGGGATAGCTGGGTCAAATGGTGGTTCCATTCCCAGCTTTCCAAGACATCTCCATCTCCATACTGCTTTCCAAATTGGCTGCACCAATTTGCAGTCCCACCAACAATGTACAAGTGTACCCTTTTCCCCACATCCTCGCCAGCACTTATTGTTGTTTGACTTCGTAATGGCTGCCAATCTTACTGGAGTGAGATGGTATCTTAGGGTGGTTTTGATTTGCATTTCTCTGACTGCTAGAGATGGTGAGCATTTTTTCATGTACTTGTTGATTGATTGTATGTCCTCCTCTGAGAAGTGTCTGTTCAAGTCCTTGGCCCATTTGTTGATGGGATTATTTGTTATCTTATTGTCTAATTTTCTGAGTTCTTTATATACTCTGGATATTAGGGCTCTATCTGAAGTGTGAGGAGTAAAGATTTGTTCCCATGATGTAGGCTCCCTATTTACCTCTCTTATTGTTTCTTTTGCTGAGAAAAAACTTTTTAGTTTGAGTAAGTCCCATTTGTTGATTCTAGATGTTAACTCTTGTGCTTTGGGTGTCCTATCTGGAGAGTGTGATTTGATGCATGTTAATAATTATAATAATAGAAAGAAAAATCTGCGTGACGGGGAGAGGAGCAGAGTGTCGGGCAGCAGGAAGTGCGGCAGGTGTGCTGGGACTGTGAGGACAGGATGGTGAGGGCAGCCCAGGGGGAGGGCAAGGAGGACAAGGCAGCAGGGCTAGGGAGGTGGGCTTGCTTCTGTGAGCAGCACTCAGTGGGAGAGCACAGGGTGTCCCTGGGCAGGACTGGCCTTGTGTGCACATCATCCGGGTGCTTTATTGTGATGAATTAAAGATGCCAAGACAGCAGCTGGTGTCACTGTTCATTGACAGTTGATTGTAGGTGACCCCCAGTGTTGGTATGAAAGGTGCCAGATGGCCACATCCTTGGCCAACCATGGAGGCGGAGCTGCCAGATCTGCTCCTGGATGAGGTGTGTTTTGTGGTGAGAGGAGAGTGAGGAGGACACATGGTCTTGGACCCCAAGAACTGCCACACAAAATGGCTGGTTGTGCTGATGGCCATGCTGCAGGCAAGGCCCAAGAAGGGCGACTGGTTTGGGGGCACTTTGGCAGATACTTAGCATCCAAAACTGGCCAGGGAGGCAGATGAGTTCACAATAAGGACCTTCAGGGGAGAGGCCAGGCTGGCAACATGCACTGCAGTCAGTAGCAGAGGACTGGAGTTGACTGGAGAGTTGAGTGAGCCAACCTACAACCACAGGGCATGGGCTGAGAAAGAAGTCCCCAACTTGGCACTGCGGCTTTGACCTGGGGCAGTGACGGAGGAGATGGGAGACCAAGATGGAGGGAAGCATGGGTGCTGGTGAGTCTGGAAAAGAGCAGGAGTCTCTCCGGGACAGTCAGGTCCTCATGGTGCCAACTGTCACAGATGTCCCTTCACCACCTTGGTGGCCACTGGGAAGGTATTACCCTTGACAGCTGGGTTTAGGAGAAAGGAACAGAGAGAACTAACCAAAGCTCTTTCACAGATTTCTTTGGCTAACAATGGAGCTGAGCATTGTGCATGTTAAATGAGCCCCGCAGTCCCCCCCACCCCCAGCCACATTCCAGGCTGGTATTTGCTTTCTGTGGAGTTGGGAAATCAGGTACAGTCTTTGAATCTCCTCATCAATATTGTGAGGTGGTAGTAACCACATTAAGGATGGCTTCCTAGCCGGGTTTGGTGGCACATGCCTGTAATCCCAGCAGCTGGGGAGGCTGAGGCAGGAGGATCATGAGTTCAAAGCCAGCTTCAGCAAAGGCAAGGTGCTAAGCAACTCAGTGAGACCCTGTCTCTAAATAAAATACAAAATAGGACTGGGGATGTGACTGAGCGGTTGAGTGCCCTGAGTTCAAGCCCTGATACAAAAAAAAAAAAATTAAGAAGAAGGTGGCTTCCTGATTTAACATAGGTAATGAACACACAGAGCCTAGTGATGTGGCCAGTCAGGTTTAGATATCCATAGAAGTTCATGACGTGTGGCTTGAAGATGAATTGGACTAGTACGAGTAGTAACTGTTTTTGCCATGGCCTTAAGGTCTATTAATGAATTTACTACCTTTGAGTGCTTTTAAGGAAATACTCTGGTTTGATGTAGATGCGTTTGCCTACTATGTATGTGAATCAATCCTGCATCAGTCTTGCTGGGACTCCACAGCACATGTTAGATGGTCCTCCTGTTGTGGAATCAATCACTACAAATAGCCACTTTAGACCACATCCACTAGTAAGCTCACAGGTCCAAAGATCAGACTTGCAGGTGGGAGTAGCTGGCTCCCTTGCTTGGGTTAGGGTCTCTGAAGGCCAAAACCAAGGGACTGAGCCTCTCTGAGGAGTCTGGAGAAGGACTTTCCAGCTGGAGTTCCCTGCAGCTGCAAGGCCACGGTCCTTGTTTTTCCTTCAAGCCATCATTTGGGGCCAGTCTGCTTCAGAGTGCTCTCACCTTCCCCTCGTGACCCTTCCCACCTTCCACCCTGGAAAGGCTGTATCAGAGCCAAGTCTAAGACTCTCTTCTGCCACCATCTTGATAGCTAGAGGACTTTCTAGTTTTAAAGAGCTTGTGGGATTAGATCAGACCCTCCCAGATAGCCTTTGTTGTCCTAGAATGTCATATAATCATGATGGTAATAACACCAGGGTGTGGAGTCAGGGCATCTAGTGTACAATTCCCCCACCACAGTCACACCATTTTGAAAGTAGTAGATTTCATATTAATGAAATTATCCTATAGGTTTTGAGAAAAACAGTTTATAAATTTCATGCCAAGCACAGATGATCCTAAGTGCACCCAAGAGCTCTGGGTGCAAATGCAAAGTTGCCTTCGACTGGGTGTTTGGCTTCCCAGCAAGCTGACAGCGCTGCTGTCCTAATGGCCTGGTTAAGGCTGCCCTGGGCGCCCCAGCAGATCAAAGATGTGCTCAGACCCTGGAGAAAGGCCTATTTCTTGGGGCAGTCTGAGAGAGGGCGTTGCGGACGCTCACCCCCAGGGCATCTAGTCTTTCCCGTGCATTCACGTGTCCCATCACTCTCTCTGCAGTGGACGTGAAGCTGGACCCCTCTACGGCGCACCCCAGTCTCCTGCTGATGGCCGACCTGCACAGCGTGCAAGACGGGGAGCTGTGGAGGGACGTGCCCCGCAACCCCGAGCGATTCGACACCTGGCCCTGCATCCTGGGCTTGCAGAGCTTCTCATCAGGGAGACACTACTGGGAGGTGGTGGTGGGAGTGCGGGCAGAGTGGGGCCTGGGCGTCTGCCAGGACTCGGTTTAGAGGAAGGGGGAAGCCACGCCGCCCCCGGAGAACGGCATCTGGGCCCTGTGGCTGCTGCTCGGCTGCGAGTACATGGTGCTGGCCTCCCTGTCCGCGCCCCTGCTGCAGCTAGACAGGCCGCGCCGCATCGGGGTCTTCCTGGACTAGGAGGCCGGCGAGGTGTCCTTCTACAACGTCACGGACGGGTCCTACATCTACAGCTTCAGCCAGGTGTCATCGGGTGTCCTCCGGCCCTACTTCTTCGTCTGCGACGAGGCGCTGCTTATCTTGCCACCGATGGCAGAAGTGAAGACAGGGACCTTGGCGTCCGGGGGCCACCCTGACCCTCCTCTCGTGGGCGACCTTCAGTCCTGAAGTGCTGTGCTCAGGGTCCTCCTGCAACCTATCCAAGGGCCCTGGAGAGCGGCGGAGGACGGACATACAGCTTCACCAAGTGCCCAGCTCAGGGCAGCCTCTTACTCGGGCCTGGGGAGGTTCCTTGAAATCCATGCTGTGTATGCGGGAACGTTGGACCTGGAGGGTCTCCTCAAACTTTTCCCGAATGGCCCCCCACTTACTCGATGGCTTTTCTTTCAAATCAATAGTCTCGTATTAAAGAGTTCTGTATAGTCCTTATAATTTCCGTTCTCTTCAGTATCTTCCCATCCTGATGCTGAATCTTGAGACTGAGAGATGGAAACCCTGAAGGGGGCCCCAGCAGGCTGAGGCTGCTCCCTCCTGGACCCTCCCTCACCTTCCTCCTCCTCTGCCTCATTCCTTGCCCTTCCCCCCCTTTTTTCCCTGGATACCTCTGGTTATTTAAAGTTTCATTTCCTTTTACATCGACATAGTCAAAACCATCCTTCACACGTGTGTGTTTCCAGTCACAGTCTTCACTTGCTTTCTGTCTTTATTCTGGGAACAGTTTTTGAGGATCGTGAAATTCATTGCTCCGACCATAACATGGATTTTGATCTTCTCTCTTTATCTCTATGTTTGTAAAAGTAGGAATGCCCTAGAAATTTGATTTAGTGGGTTTTCTTCAGGGTCAGGAGGGACTAAGGAAGGTTTGCATCAGCTTGCCAAAGGGCTGCGCCCATTCATGGGACCAGGGGACAGCTGCAGCCTCCTGCCTGCTCAAGGGACTGGCCCCAGGACCGCAGCAGGGGTCCTTCCCTCCGGGTCTCCTGTGCCTGGAACAATTTACTGCCCTCACAGTATTAAGGCAGGTATTTAAGGTCATGATTGATGTGACTAGTTTAAATTAACTGTGTTTTTTAAATAAAATGGTGATGTTGAAAATGAAATGATAAAAATAACTTATTTTTGAAGTATATTCTGTACCTTTCCAACAAAATCCTTTAAAAGTCATGGAAGACCCCCTATTCTGCCACCTTTGTCTTCATTTTTATCTAGTATGTAATTGCTAAACAAATATTATAATATTCTAATGCTAAATGCTTAAATGCTGAACAAATATAAATTATGAGCAAATTTAATTAATGTTATCTTGATAATCTGTCCAAAGTGTATTCTTCCTTTTTAACTCCATCTCAAAGTTCAAGATGCTTTTTTCTTCCCGGATATTTCTGCGACTGTCCTTCCCTGGCCTTGCAATCATGTGAATGACAACTTTCTTTTCAGATTCTTAATTGTCTGGTTACAAGTAAATGTTTGCCCTCTCTGCCTCTCATTTGCAAACAGAAGAGGTAGAAAGATGTTGTAGAAACCAAGCTGTCTCTGATGTGCAAGCAGTGCAGGGGACAGCTCTGCAGTACAGCCTTCCACACCGGGATGACAAAGGCTCTCTGGGGTGAAACCTCCAGGGACCCCGCCATTCTCTGGGATAGGAAGCCTTCTCGTGGGAAGTGGCAAGTCTACAAGCCTCTGCTCTCTCTGCAGGGTAAAGGGGAGCCTCCTGCTTGCCCTGGAACCTGACAGCCTTGTCTCAACAGTGGCCTTGAGACTTGTCACCTCCTGGATTTTATTTTGATTTCTCTGGGCCACTAAATGTCAGTCCTTCTCAGCTCCAGTGTGCTAAGCTTCAGGGATCTCCACAGTTCCTATTGCAAACTCTTCTTCATTCCTTCTAATTCCTAAAAGGTTCCCACCATTCCCCTGGGATTCTGGCTTATTACCTGCCAGATCCTCTAAATCCGTATCTAATTCCTGACCTTCTTCATTCTTTCTCCTGAGCCTTAGCTTTTCACAGTCAAGTGCCATCTGTCATCAAAATAGATATTCTAGGGGCTCGGGACATAGCTTGGTTGGTAGAATGCTTGCTTTGCATGCACAAGGCCCTGGGTTCAATCCCCAACACCAAAATAAAAAAAGATATTCTAAGCTCTATATGCCTAAATCTTAACCACAAATATCTCCAGGTCTCCCTAAATGATAAAAAGATATTTTAAAGCCTCCCCTTCTGAAGGGAGGCCTGCTCATTTCTTTGTCAGGTAGCCCAAACACCTTAGTGACTTCTTTCTGCATTTCACTCCAGCTCCCTCCCCTCAGCGGTAACACCCTTTTGCTCCCATGGACCAGAGTCCAGTCAGCCCTTCCCCACCCCCATCCTGGTAGTCTGAGCTTCCCCTCCCTTGAGATCACTGGGTTCATCTCACAGTGGTCCCTTCACCTCTGAATGTAGCCCTCATTGCTCTAAGGTTTATTTAAAAAAAATTTTTTTCCTCTCTTCTCCCTTCTCCCCCTCCCTAACAAGATTTGGAAGACAGTGTCATCTTTTCTTCCCCTAGTTAACTGCCCTGGAACACCTGCTACAGGAAGAGGGTGCCTGCTGAGGATGTGGGAAGTGAGGATCTCCAAAATGTGAATACTAATAGGCCATCAGGGCAACTTGAAGGCCCCCTCCTGGAATGTAACCCTTGAAAAAAAATTTTATCTCCTTTGCTAGCAAAGCAATGAAGCTTCTCTTTCCTTTTCCTCAAAACCTTGGCTTCATTATCAAATTGGCATTGGAGAAAGGGACCGAGCTTTTGGTTACAAATCTTGTCACCCCAGATGGGACCCGAGAAGAAGCCCTGGCTTTGGGTTTCTTAGACAGTCCTGGCACCCCATGAACTGCATTTCTATGCTGAAGATGTAAGATGAACTTTTGGAGAACTCCTGGAAAGTTAGGGGTGAGTGGGCCTCGGGTGGAACTGAACCAGAGGAGCTATTCCTGAAAGTAAAGGGACGGACGGAGGGACTCCCAGCAGCTGCTGAAGCCCCTGAGCTCTGGGGGCCTCTGTTTTCCTTCCCTGCACTGTAAGGATCTCTCCATCTTGGTCTACTGGGAGAAAAAGGAAACTGAATGCAGTAAAGTTTCGGCACCTTGGCCACCTGGTAAGCTGCCCGGTGCACACTGAGACCTTTGATTCTATACTTCTGGTCCCCTTTGTGGGAGCATCTGGTTCCCCACCCCTATGGGAACATCTGAGGTGCCACTGATGTAGGAGTCACAGTTAAGAGGGAGTTGGGAACTTGGGGAGATTTTCCCACTATCTGGTCTGTTTTAAAGGTCCCCTTCTGTCTGCCATGGTTTGGGGATCCTCTCTGTTTCTCTGTCATTATGTTTCTTTATCTGTTTCTGCCCTTTAAGACATGGACAATAAGGTGTTGATCCTATAGATTGTTTCTTGGGAAAGATCTTGACTAAATGGGCCACCTATAGATGTAAACGTGACTAAGAAAAAATGTGACAATCTGGTCTTTGAATGGTTTTCTAAATTATTGTACAGTTGGGAGTTGGTCTGTCAGAGATAAAATAAGTATTCTGTATATACAGACATGTAGGCCATTACATAATAAGGAGTCTTAACAGTCAAAACTAAGTTGGATGCAAAAGGTGCTGCCCTAATGCGTGAGCAGCAGGACACCAAAGGAGGATTGAAAAAAAAAAAGAAGGTTTTTCCTTTCAACCCAGTGCTGACAGTGTGAGCACTTTCTCAGCCTGGCCCCAGGCAACTGCAAATCATCCTGCTGTGGGTCAGGATCACCAGTTCTGGGATCAAAGAATAAATAAATAAATGAATACAACTCAAGAAAGCTGCCTGGTCTGTAGAGAAATGGGCGAACAGGATCTGCCCTCTACTCTGCTTTTTAGCCACTCTTTGCCCAGGGATAAAAGTTTGAGAACAGGGCTCAGTTTGCTGCCTCTGAAGACAAATGAAATGTATGCCGGCTGTAGGTCTCACCAATTTTCTTTCTGTGTTTTTGTCTCATGGGTTCAAAGAATGAAATCCATGGATGATGGCAGAGGATGAAAAATTTTTAAATTATTTTTCAGTGAGGAAAAAGAAATGAAATTCCCCGTTATGTGAGGAAGAAAGTGGCCGAAAGCTTTTCCACTTGAGTACACTAGTCTGGAAACTTAGGCTGCTGGATAAAGGCTCTGATCAGAGTCCACGCTGAACAGACATTAAAAGCGTTTGAACTAATTGTTGGAATCTATGCTGTAGGATGTTGGGAAGGGATGAAAGTTATTGGCTTGGCCGTGACTTTCTATTTGGCTGAATGCCTTTAGCCCTGAAGTCTGAATTTTTTTTGCAACCTCCATTTGGGTCCACCCCCATTTCCATTTTCCTGCCACCCTGGGGACAAAGGAGTGGATTGGAATGCTGGCCTCACTGGGTTTACTTTACATTTGGAAAAATTAAACAAATAAATAAATAGCCTTATCTGGAACCCATTACACTCATTGTCTTATGATTAACTAGCCTATCTTAATGGGGGGGGGGTAAAAAAAAAGCTGCCAGTCACTAGGAAAGGGGCAATGGTCTCCAGTACTCTTCAATAAAACAATAACCTGGGGAGAAGATAGTCTCCCCTTTCTAAGCTCTGAAAGCATGTCCTATTTGGCCAGAGGACACTTCTGGGTGCAGCCCTACCTGTTGTCCAAAAAGCTAAAATATAAGGGCCTAAGCACCTATGTCTTGGCACTGCTGATTTCTGCAGAGAAAGGTCCTAACAGTCTTTGTATGGTCAATGTGAACTTACAGAATTCCCTAGATACATACATACATACATATGTAGAGAGAATCTCTGGGTACAATTGACAGTGGGGAACTCACTTAAAGTTGATGGCATTATGATGATGATAAGGGAGACTGGTCAAACAACAACAACCTGTGCCCCAGCCTCTTGAGCACAAACTGGAAGGGAAAAAGATTAAGGCATAGTTTTTTGTTTTTAACTATTCCAGCCTGATCCCTCTCCTGGAATAAAATTTGTTATAAAAATTAAATGTACAGAGTAACGCAAAGAGTAACAACTTCATTTGCAAGTGTCTTCCTGCTCTGCTGGAGGTCTCCTAGAAGAGAAGGAGGCTTTTCAGACCAGAAGGACCCCAAGAAAGTGATCAATGTTTTCTCAACCACAATTTTATTTTAGGAGGAAATAACTTGCCCTTGAGTAGGAGGGGATAACCCCTTAAGAGAGAGACATTAATGGGGATTCATCTTATTAAGGATGGTTGTTGGAAATGTGACTTGAGTCAGCTTTGCCAGATCTCCTACTCTGCCTATGCTGCCTGTTAAAAAACTCCACACTAATGAGTAACAGTTTGTGCAAGGCTTGAGCTCTAAAATATTAAAGTGCGATGCCCATTACTTTTAGGATTTTTCTTTGTTAGAGAAACAGATAACTTATAATTTTGGTCAGGCTTGATTTTTTTTTCATGAATAACCTGAATATATGTCCCTAGATATATGTATACATCTGAAACTAAATATGTTTGTCTGAGCCTTATTTAAATGTTCTGTAAAAGTTTATAAAATGAAAGTTCATATAGGTTTAACCAACAAGCGCTATCTTTTATATATTACATCTGACATAAAAGAGCCACACTGCCAATTGAAAAACTGATATAAATCTGTCTGCTTTAACTAAGTCTAGTTCTGACCATTAACACTGTTCTCTAAATGCATAAGAGATTTAAGGCTATCCTTTGATTTTTGGTAGTGCTGCTAAACTCTGCAAACCTGTAAGGATCTATGAATTCTGAATTTTACTGTAAAAAATTAAACCTGATTAATATAAGGACATCTGTGTAATCATAATGCTAACTACTAGTTCTTTGCATATTAAGTATACACATGTTCTTCTAATATACAAGTTTTAAAATATAAAGCTTGGAAAAGCACTTTACCAAGCTAATGTTCTCCAAACTAAATTTGTCTGAAATGGTGATTTTAAACTTAAAGAAATAGAAATTTAATTAGAGATTTCTTTATGTCATTTAATGTTCTGTAACAGGACCTGTTATCAATAATATATATATATATATATATAATTTTGTTACTTTTTAAAAATATTTATTTATTTATTTTTAGTTTTTTTTTTCCAGGTGAACACAATATCTTTATTTTTATTTTTATGTGGTGCTGAAGGTCAAACTCCATGCCTCAGGCATGCCAGGTGAGCACTCTATGGCTGAGCTACAACCACAACCCTTGTGTTACTTTTTATACTGGGATAAATGTATTTTTTTTTAGCTGTGAAATAATGTTTTATTTTGAAAGTTGCTTTAATAATCTCATTGCAACAAAAAATTGGAAAAATATTATCTGTGTAATTATTTTCTATTCAGTCCTCCAAATATCTGAGCATGTGATATGTTTTAATATTTTGTCTATATGTATTTACACCCTACTAGATAATACTGTTGTCGTATTTTCTCCCTGAGATTAATTCTCTTTTTTTTTAATTTATTTTTTTTATTGGTTGTTCAAAACCTTACAAAGCTCTTGACATATCATATTTCGAACATTAGTTTCAAGTGAGTTATGAACTCCCATTTTTACCCCAAATACATATTGCAGAATCACATAGGTTACACATTCACATTTTTACATAATGCCATACTAGTGACTGATGTAATCTGCTACTTTTCCTATCCTCTACTATCCCCCTCCCCCCATCTTCTCTTTCTATCCCATCTACTGTAATTCATTTCTCTCCTTATTTTTTCTTCCAATTCCCCTCACATCCTCTTTTATGTAGTTTTAATAACAATGAGGGTCTCTTCTCATTTCCATGCAATTCCCCTTTTCTCTCTCTTTCCCTCCCATCTCATGCCTCTGTTTAATGTCAATCTTTTCTTCCTGCTCTTCCTCCCTGCTCTATTCTTAGTTGCTCTCATTATATCAAAGAAGACATTTGGTATTTGTTTTTTAGGGATTGGCTAGCTTCACTAAGCATAATCTGCTCTAGTGCCATCCATTTCCATGCAAATTCCATGATTTTGTCATTTTTTAGTGCTGCGTAATACTCCATAGTGTATAAATGCCACATTTTTTTAATCCATTCATCCATTGAAGGGCATCTGGGTTGGTTCCACAGTCTAGCTATTGTGAATTGTGCTGCTGTGAACATCGATGTGGCAGTATCCCTGTAGTACGCTCTTTTAAGGTCTTCAGGGAATAGACTAAGAAGGGCAATAACTGGGTCAAATGGTGGTTCCATTCCTAGCTTTCCCAGGAATCTCCATACTGCTTTCCAAATTGGCCGAACCAATTTGCAGTCCCACCAGCAATGTACAAGAGTACCCTTTCCCCACATCCTCTCCAGCACTTGTTATTGTTTGACTTCATAATGGCTGCCAATCTTACTGGAGTGAGATGGTATCTTAGGGTAGTTTTGATTTGCATTTTTCTGACTGCTAGAGATGGTGAGCATTTTTTCATGTATTTGTTGATTGATTGTATGTCCTCCTCTGAGAAGTGTCTGTTCAGGTCCTTGGCCCATTTGTTGATTGGGTTATTTGTTGTCTTATTGTCTAATTTTTTGAGTTCTTTGTAAACTCTGGATATTAAGGCTCTATCTGAAGTGTGGGGGGTAAAAATTTGTTCCCATGATGTAGGCTCCTGATTTACTTCTCTTATTGTTTCTCTTGCTGTGAAAAAACTTTTTAGTTTAAGTAAGTCCCATTTGTTGATTCTTGCTATTAACTCTTATACTATGGGTGTCCTGTTAAGGAATTTGGAGCCTGATCCCACAATATGTAGATCGTAGCCAACTTTTTCTTCTATCATACGCAGAGTCTCTGATTTGATATCAAGGTCCTTGATCCATTTTGAGCTAATTTTTGTGCATGGTGAGAGGAGGGGATTCAGTTTCATTTTGTTGCATATGGATTTCCAGTTTTCCCAACACCATTTGTTGAAAATGCTATCCTTTCTCCATTGAATGCTTTTAGCCCCTTTATCGAATATAAGATAGTTGTAACTTTGTGGATTAGTCTCTGTATCCTCTATTCTGTACCATTGGTCCACCCACCTGTTTTGGTACCAGTACCACGCTGTTTTTGTTACTATTGCTCTGTAGTATAGTTTGAAATCTGGTATTGCTATACCACCTGATTCACACTTCCTGCTTAGAATTGCTTTTGCTATTCTGGGTCTTTTATTTTTCCATATGAATTTCATGATTGCTTTATCTATTTCTACAAGCAATGCCATTGGAATTTTGATTGGCATTGCATTAAACCTATAGAGGACTTTTGGTAATATCGCCATTTTGATGATGTTAGTTCTGCCTATCCATGAACAGGGTATATCTTTCCATCTTCTAAGATCTTCTTCTACTTCTCTTTTTAGGGTTCTGTAGTTTTCATTGTATAAATCTTTCACCTCTTTTGTTAGGTTGATTCCCAAGTATTTTATTTTTTTGGAGGATATTGTGAATGGAGTGGTTTTCCTTATTTCCATTTCAGAGGTTTTGTTGCTGATATACAGAAATGCCTTTGATTTGTGCGTGTTGATTTTATATCCTGCCACTTTGCTGAATTCATTTATTAGTTCTAGTAGTTTTTTTGTAGACCCTTTTGGGTCTTCTAGGTATAGAATCATGTCATCTGCAAATAGTGATAATTTAAGTTCTTCCTTTCCAATTTTTATGCCTTTGATTTCTTTCGTTTGTCTAATTGCTCTGGCCAGTGTTTCGAGAACTATATTGAATAGAAGTGGTGATAGAGGGCATCCCTGTCTTGTTCCTGATTTTAAGGGGAATGCCTTCAATTTTTCTCCATTCAGGATGATGCTAGCCTTGGGCTTAGCATAAATAGCTTTTACAATATCAAGGTAAGTTCCTGTTACCCCTAGTTTTTCTAATGTTTTGAACATAAAGGAATGCTGTACTTTGTTGAATGCTTTTTCTGTGTCTATCGAGATGATCATATGGTTCTTATTTTTAAGTCTATTGATATGGTGAATAACATTTATTGATTTCCGTATATTGAACCATCCCTGCATCCTAGGGATGAATCCTACTTGATCATGGTGCACAATTTTTTTGATGTGTCTTTGTATCCGATTCGCCAGAATTTTATTGAGGATTTTTGCATCTAGGTTCATCAGAGATATTGGTCTGTAGTTTTCTTTCTTTGATGTGTCTTTGTCTGGTTTCGGAATCAATGTGATGTTGGCCTCGTAGAATGAATTTGGAAGGACTCCCTCTTTTTCTATTTCCTGGAATAACTTGAAAAGTATTGGTATTAATTCTTCTTTAAAGGTTTTGTAAAACTCAGCTGTATACCTATCTGGTCCTGGGCTTTTCTTGGTTGGTAGTCTTTTGATTACTTCTTCAATTTCATCCATTGATATTGGTCTGTTCAAATCGTGTGTGTCCTCCTGACTCAGTCTGGGCAAATCATATGTCTTAAGAAATTTATCGATGTCTTCACTATCTTCTATTTTATTGGAATATAGGTTTTCAAAATAATTTCTAATTGTCTTCTGTATTTCTGTGGCGTCTGTTGTGATATTGCCTTTTTCATCCCTTATGTTAGTAATTTGAGTTCTCTCTCTTCTTCTCTTTGTTAGCATGGCTAAAGGTTTGTCAATCTTGTTTATTTTTTCAAAGAACCAACTTTTAGTTTTGTTAATTTTTTCAATAGTTTCTTTTGTTTCAATTTCATTGATTTCCGCTCTGATTTTAATTATTTCTTGCTTTCTGCTGCATTTGCTATTGTTTTCCTCTTCCTTTTCTAGGGCTTTGAGATGAAGTGTGAGCTCATTTATTTGTTGGCTTTTCCTATTTTTGAGGAATGACTTCCAGGCGATGAACTTCCCTCTTAAAACTGCTTTCATTGTGTCCCATAGATTCCGATAGGTTGTGTCTGCATTTTCATTTATCTCTAAGAATTTTTTGATTTCCTCCTTTATGTCTTCTGTAACCCTTTGATCATTCAGTAACATATTGTTCATTTTCCATGTGATATTGTATTTTCCCTTCCTTCTTTTATCATTAATTTCCAGTTTCAATCCATTATGATCAGATAAAATGCATGGTATAATCTCTACCCCTTTATATTTATTGAGGGTTGCCCTATGGCATAATATATGGTCTATTTTTGAGAAGGATCCATGTGCTGCTGAGAAAAAAGTATATCCATTTGATGATGGTTGGTATATACTATATGTAAGTTAAGTCTAGGTTATTGATTGTGGTATTGAGGTCTATAGTTTCTTTATTCAACTTTTGCTTGGAGGATCTGTCCAATGGTGAGAGAGGTGTGTTGAAGTCACCCATAATTATTGTGTTGTGGTCTATTTGATTCTTGAACTTGAGGAGAATTTGTTTTATAAACTTCGAAGTGCCATTATTTGGTGCATAAATATTGATAATTGTTATGTCTTGTTGTTTAATGGTTCCTTTTAACAGTATATAATGTCCTTCCTTATCCCTTTGGATTAACTTAGTCTTGAAGTCGATTTTATTCGACATGAGGATGGCCACCCCTGCTTGCTTGCGAGGACCGTGTGCGTGGTATATTTTTTCCCAACCTTTCACCTTCAGCCTGTGTATGTCTTTTCCAGTCAGGTGAGTCTCCTGGAGGCAGCATATTGTTGGATTTGTTTTTTTGATCCATGTTACCAGCCTATGTTGCTTTATTGGAGTGTTTAAACCATTAATGTTTAAAGTTACTATTGATATATGGTTTGTACTTCCAGCCATGTTTGAGTATTTATATCGTTTTTTTTTTTTAATTGCGTTTGTTTCACCATGATTAGTTTTCCCCCCTCCATCTGTATTTACTGAGGTACTTCCCACTGTTGGCTTTGGTTATTGTTTTCCATTTCTTCCTCGTGAAGTGTTTTGCTCAAGATGCTTTGCAACGCTGGTTTTCTGGCTGCAAATTCTTTTAGTTTTTGTTTATCGTGAAAGATTTTTATTTCGTTGTCATATCTGAAGCTTAATTTTGCTGGGTACAGAATTCTTAGTTGGCATCCATTGTCTTTCAGTGTTTGAAATACGTTGTTCCAGGATCTTCTCGCTTTCAGCGTCTGAGTTGAGAAGTCCGTTGTTAACCTTATTGGTTTACCCCTGAATGTAATCTTTCTCTTTTCTCTTGTAGCTTTTAATATTTTCTCTTTGTTCTGTATATTGGATATCTTCATAACAATGTGTCTTGGCATTGGTCTACTGTGATTTTGTATGCTCGGTGTCCTGTATGCATCTACAATTTGTATATCTGTTTCCTTTTTTATTTCTGGAAAGTTTTCTGTAATTATTTCATCTAGTAGATTACTCATTCCCTTTGTTTGAATCTCTATCCCTTCCTCTATCCCAATGACTCTTAAATTTGGTTTTTTTATATTATCACATATCTCTTGTATGTTTCTCTCATGCTTTTTAACCAGCCTATCTGAGTTGGCTAGACTCTTTTCCAGATGATATATTTTGTCTTCATTTTCTGACGTCTGGCTTCTACTTGCTCCACTCTACTAATGATACTCTCATTTGAGTTTTTAATTTGGTTTATAGTTTCCTTCATTTCTAAGATTATGGTTTGATTCTTTTTTATAATCTCTATCTCCTGATAAAGATGCTTAACTTCTTCCTTTATCTGTTTGTGTAATACATTCTCAATGTGTTCTTTCGCTGCTTGAATTTGCTGTCTTGTATCCTCTTTAAGGTTCCGTTCCATCTGTCTCAGGTGTTCCATGAGTTCTTTATATGACCATTTTTCTGGTGACTCTATATCCTCCTGAATATTTAGGCTGCCCTGCATTGTTTGCACTCCTTTTCTTCCTTGCTTTTTCATGCTGTTCATATTGTTTCTTGTTCTGTTTGACTGCTGAGTTACTGTTTACTCCTATAAACATATTTGAAGCTTGGGAGGAAAGGTATTAGAAAGGATGGGAAGAAGTCACTAAAGAGAATAAGAGTAAGCAGGTAGAATTCAAGGAAGGGGGAATAAGAAAGTTGAAAAGAAATGTAAAGACAGGAGAAAAGTAGGATAGAAAAAATAGAAGATTAAAAGGAATTTAAAGAAAAATAATAATAGTAGAAATGGAAAATGAAATTAAAAAATAGAATAAAATAAAATAAGATGGATTAAAAAACATTTAAAAAGACAGCAAAAAAAAAATTATAAATGCAGTCCTAGAATTCGATTAACTGCTCTTCCAGTGCATAGAGCTATGCCCACCGGGCCAAGTTTCTCCTCTCAGTAGGCGGGAGTCAATCACTGTGGGCGGGTCTCCATTCCTGCTGTTTGCCGTGTGGGCGGGGCCTTTTGCAGAGCTGGTCAGGGGTCGTTTGCAGCACTGCGTTGGCAGGTGGAGGGTGGTCGTCTGCAGCTCCAAACCGCCAGAGGAGGTTCACAGAGTCGGGCCAGCGGGGCCGTGCAGGCAGCGCCTGCTCTCCCACTCACTGCAAGGGTGTAGGCAGCGGCCGCTTGGCGGTAGCCAGCGGCGGTTCACAGAGCCGGGCTGCGGGGGCCCAAGCAGGCAGCGCCGGCTCCCAAGTTCACTGCACTGTGTGAGCGGCGGCCGGCTGCGGTTCACAGAGCCAGCGGGGGGGGGGGGGGAGGGGGCCCAGGCAGGCAGCAATAGCTCCCAAGTTCGCTGCTACGTGTGGGCAGTAGCCAGCGGCGGTTCACAAAGCCGAGCTGCGGGGGTCAGGCAGGCAGCAGCCGTTCCCAAGAACGCTGCAGCGTGTGGCCTGTGGCCGGCTGCAATTCACACAGCCAGCTCACGGGGGTCCAGTCAGGCAGCAACCGTTCCCAAGAACGCTGTAGCACGTGGGTGGCTGTCGGCTGCGGTTCACAGAGCCCGCCCGCGGGGGTCCAGGCGGTCAGTGTCCACTCCTATGTTCACTGCAACGTGTAGGCAGCGGCCATTTGGCGGCCCCGGCGGGACTGTGCCCCTGCTCTGGGTTGCTGAGATTCAGTATTCTGTGACAATCTGACACCTCCACTTAAACTTACTAGTTCCAGGAAGGTCTCCTTTCAGGGGAATTTTGCTTGAAGTTTCTCAGCAGGACGCATGTGGGTGTATTAATGAGTCTCTCTGATCCCCTTACCACGGAGGCATTGTATGTGCTGCCTCTTCGCTGGCAGCCATGTTGGCTTTCCAGTAAATGTATTTTTAAAAGATAATAAGTGCCTGATCTTTTTTGTTAGAGCAGGACGCAAGAAAAGACCACTGACTCCAATTAAAATCAAATTAAAGCAAGCTTATTATTTCCACCGGCCGGGCTGCCTCTCCCTCCCAAAACAGCAGGAACAAGACAGCCCCGAGGCTTCTTTGTGGCCCAGTTTTATAGCCCAAAAAGTTACACAAAGGGGGGTTACAGATAACAACACTCTGAGGAGCATAACACAAGTTTACATTTTTGCTGGCCCCGGCATCAGAATTTATGAGGACCATTAGAGCCTCAGAGAGGATTGTTGTCTGGCCAGGGAAGGCCAATATTTATGAGGTGTCACTAAAGTTTCAGAGAGGGCTGCTATCTGGTCAGAGAGGCAGGCATGGGTGAGTTCAAGACATGGGCAGGCATTCCAAGCAGGTTCAGAATTTGCAGTAATTTATAGTAAAGCCGAAATTATCTTTTCATGGTTTTATGGTGAGATGCCCAATTTTAAGAAAAGATCAGGTTGGGTCTATCATTTTAAAAGTGGATATTGTAAAACATGAAAACATTTTACCACTTTCCACAAAAGGGTTAAAAGCTCTCTAAGCTTTTCTTTCATTCATATTTCCTTTCATTCATATTTCAGATATATGAAGAACCCCACCCTACCTTAGATCAGGCTCTGGCTCTCACTTCAGCCCTTGGCCAGCATAGGCTTCATAGGTGAAGGTTCAATACCTGGGAATCCAAAGGGAGTTTGAATTAAAGAGACAGATTCTAATTACCTTTAAACCAGCTCCAGGATGGCTTTGGCACCTGAAGCCTTGAGCTACTGAGCTACCTATTAGAGTAGTGAGCTTTACTGAAGAGGAGAGAGAGAGAGAGAGAGAGAGAGAGAGAGAGAGAGAGAGAGAGAGAGAGAACACGCTAGGGAGTGGACTTTTATTGGGGAACAAAAATTCTGGGGAAAATCCTATCCAATGAAGATTAAGGGGGGCAGTGTCCCAAGGTCAGGTGAGACCTTGGGTCTTTAGGGGCTGTGGTCAGGCACGCCTCCACAGGGACAAGCCCTCAACCTGAGAAGGGTGGGGAAAGCTCTGAACACAAAAATGTGTCTAAGTGCCTCTCACCCAGCCAGGAGGTAACTCGAATCACTTTCAACGATGGCCTCCCACATCCCACCTTATTCCATGTTAGAATGGCTCCAAAAGAAGCTAGACTTCTGTGTTCAAAAGATTGATTTTTGTTGTAAAGATTACTATGATCTCAAACAGGGGATATAATGTATAACTATGTAAAGGTTCAAGATTATAAGTCATTTTTCTTGATTCATAGCTACTACACAAACTGAATATGTTTTTGCTCTGTTAATTTCATTTTTTTAAGAGAGAGAGAAAGAGAGAATTTTTAATATTTATTTTTTAGTTTTCAGTGGACACAACATCTTTATTTTATTTTTATGTGGTGCTGAGGATCGAACCTAGCTCTCTGCACATGCCAGGCGAGTGCACTACTGCTTGAGCCACATCCCCAGCCCTCCATTTTTTAATTTTCCTTGTAAACTTTATAAGTGTTGCCTGTTTGTCTTTTGCAGAGGGACTGCTTCTAAAAGAAAAAGGAAAAAACACCCCTTGGGTTAATTTGGGAGAATATGCCATCACCTACAGGACAAATAGTATAAAATGCTGATTTGCAGTACTAATACTAACCCAATTAAGTGAAAGGGTTAACTGTAAACTTACAGATATTAATGCTATAACCTGTTACTCTCTCTTTAAGACTGGTGCAATTGGCTTGAAGGGTGTTTAAAACCAAAAATTTGGAGACCAAAGTCAAAGAAGTAAAAGGGCAAAGGAAAAAGCAGCCAATATTTGGCCCTTGCCCTCTAAGGTCAGCCAGCACACAGAGAATCATGGGACCCTCTAAGGGCTCTGAAACCCTGGTGAGTCACCTGATCTGCCATAAGGGAGATGGAGAGGACCCTAGAGAACAGAAAGCCAACTGGTGGTGCATATTCTGCAAAGAGGAGGGTCACTGCAGAGTGAAATGCATAAAGCTTCCAAGAGAAGCCACATGTGTGGTCATCAAGACCCTGACCTGACCCAGCCTGGCCTATGGCACCACTGATAGAGAAAATCTAAAGGAGCCAGGAGGCTTCAGCCATGTCCCCAAGAGTGATTGCTGATGAATCTCAGCTGACTCTTAAGAATAGATGGGAACAAGGTCAGTTTTGACCAAGTTGGTCTTGAACATCTGGCAGAGCACAGTCCTACAGGGACATTTACAAAAATACTATATATATATATATATATATATATATATATATATATACAACTTAAGATGTACACTTGTGTCAGTCCTAACCAAAATTAAGGAAAGCTGGAGGCTGTAAAGGAAGGGTAGATAGGAATGTGCCTAATATTTAACCGTCACAGAGGACTCCAGAGACACAGGCTGTCCTGCATTCCAGAGACTGGCTGAAATACCGATTGTTTTCATTGTACTTGTTTGCCAAAAAAGTAAAGCTTTCTGTCATGTTTATTGTTGTCCTGGCATAAACCTTGCCTATGGATACCTTGTCCAGTCACCTGCCAGCTGCCACCATAGACCTCTGGACTGCTGTGGTGTTGAACACTCTTAACACTATGCCCCACCTCACAGAAAACAAGGACTTTGGTCACTTTCCCTCAACTTGGCCCTCCCTCAGCTCAAATTAGCTTGGTCATGTGGAAGTAGCCCCTTTTCCATAGAAATGGAAGGTAGAAATTGACAATGGGGAAATGTAACAGTGGTCCCTTCACCTTCTGGATGTACCCCACATTGCTTTCTCTCTTCTCCCCTCCCGCTCCCTAATAAGACTGGGGAGACAGTGTCATCTTTTCTTCCCCAGTTAACTGCCCTGAACACACTCACTACAGGAAGAGGAGGCCTCCTGAGGATCTGGGAAGTGAGGATCTCCCAAATTAACAAGTGAATCCTAACCCTTTCAGTCCTGGCTGTCCCTGTCCCTCCCATTCATTCTCAGCTCCAGTGGATGAACTGACCTTGACCCTTCCCAGACCCTGTGTGTGTGTGTGTGTGTGTGTGTGTGTGTGTGTATCAGGGGGAGGGGGCTTCTCCTTCTATTTAGAGACAAAGATCCCTGGTAGCCTCACTTCCTGCTCAGGGCCTTGCCCAACTCTTTCTGCTTCACAGTCCCCTTCCTTAGGCCTCTGGGACTCCCTTTCTTCCCTCCTTTGGGCTACTGTAATCCTGCTTCCTGGGAAGCAGGAAGGAGCAGCTGCAGGAGGGAACAGCTGCAGGAGGGAGCAGCTGTGCTCACCCACAGCCCCTGGGCTCCCCTTCTGGAAGGCCCCAGGGCACTGGGGCTCTTTCCTTTCCAACAAGCTGCACAAGTCAGCTTCTATTGTTCCCTATATATTGTTTTAGAATTAATTTATTAGTTTATTCATTTGGCAGATGCAAGGACCAAGAGGGAGAGGTGTTCAATCTAGGGATAACATAAGTCTTGGACACATTCCCAGCTCCTCAAACACGTTTGAGTGGTCAGCACTGAATGCTCTTACTTGTTGAATGAATGAATAAATGTTTGACTTTGTGGAGAGCAGAATTAAATTATGGATTTGAAAATGTTTCGTGAAATGTAATAAGTTCTTATGATATCATTAGTAATAATAGTAACCATTGTCCAATAAAGGGTTTAAGTTATTTATTTATTTATTTATTTATTTGTTTAATTTTTTGTCAGTACTGGGGATTGAACCCAGTAGCTTTGTGGCACTGAACTACATGTCCATCCTTTTTTTTAATTCTTATTTTTCAAGATAGTACCTTGCTAACATGCTGAGGCTGGCTTTGACCTTGAGAACCTCCTGTCCAGCCTCCCAAGTTGCTGGGATCATAGGCCTGCCTCACCATGCCTGGTTTCCAGTAAAGCTCAGTACCAGGGGCTCAATGGCAATGTCAGTGTTTAGGTACAGAGACAGTGTGACAGAGCCCTCTGGAAAGTGCCTGAGTCCACTACACAGGAGCTCCGAATCCTAGGCAAGGCATGGAGCCTCCTGCAGTTCCAGCTCCCTGTGATTTCACAGAGACACCCTTGCATTAGGCACCCCTCATGCTCCATAGCCATCCCTCAAGAAGCTACTCTGGCTAGGAAGCTGGAGACCCGCTCTAAATGCCTATGGATTAAACCTTCATTGGAGAGTGGGTTCCTAGGTCTTCTGTGGGACTCTTTCTGAATGTCAGGGCAGAGTGCTTGCTCCCGAAACAAAACTCCTGTGTCTGCCCTGCTCCCCACGGGCTCCCTCCACTGCCCTTCCCTTTCCTTGCTGTATGTTGAGCTTCTTCCTAGCTCACATCACTTTGGCTTTCTTCTCTCTGACAAATCCTTAAATGCAGCCCTAATAAATATCAAATTCCCTAAAAGACTTGGGTCCAATTCCCAGCTATAAAATACAATAAGATGAAATAAGGTGAAAAAGATAAAATAAGATAAAATACGATAAAATACAAAACAATAAAATGAATAAAATACAATACAATACAATAAACTAAAATACAATACACTAAAATGCAATAAAAGGCAATACAAGGCAATGGAAGACAATGGAAGGCAAAGCAAGACAATACAAGACAACACAAGGCAATACAATGCAGTAAAATAAAATAAATAAAATACAGTAAAATTCAATACAATACATAAAATGCAATACAATAAATGAAATAAAATAAAATACAAAAATACAATGAAATAAAATAAAATATGATACAATTCAATATAATAAATTAATATAAAATAAGATAAAGTAAAATACAATACAATAAAATGCAATACAAAGCAGTACAATGCAAAAAAAAATAAAATTAAATAAATAAAATAAGTAAAATAAAATACAATAAAAAAGTAAAATACAATAAAATGCAATAAAAGGCAATACAAGGCAATGGAAGGCGATGCAAAGCAATAAAATAAAAGGAAATAAAGTAAGATACAATAGAATACAATACAATAAAATAAAACACAATACCATAAAATAAAATAAATACAATACAACAAAGTAAAATAAAGTAAAGTACAATACAGAACAATACAATACAAGGCAATACAATGCAATAAAATAAAGTAAAATAAATAAAATAAAATAAAATAAGATACAATACAATAAAGTAAAATACCATGAAATAATATAAAATAAATACAATACAATAAATAAAAGACAATAAAATAAAATATAATGCAATAAAATAAAATAAAACACAATAAAGTAAAATAAAATAAAATAAGGTAAAATGCAATACAATAAAATAAAAAATTAAAAAACAAATAAACAAATTAAAAAATAAAAAATTAATATATAAAAATTTAAAAATTAAAAACTTTAAAAAATTTAAAAAATAAAAAGGAAAATAAAATAAAAAATAAATAAAATAAATGTTAAAAACTAAAATAAGATAAATTAAAAAATTAGAAAATGAAATGAAATGAAATACAAAATAAAATATAAAACCAAATAAGAAAATAAAACAAAACAAAATAAAATAAAATAAATAAAAACTAGAATAAAATAAAAAATAGTAAAGTAAAAAATAATACAAATAAAATAAAATAATAAAATTTAAAAATTTAAAAAATTTAAAAATACAAATAAAATAAAATAAAATAATTAAAAAATAAAAATAAATGAAATGAAATGTAAAATATAAAACAAAACAAAATAAAATAAACAATAAAATAAATAAAATAATACGAATAAAATAAAATAAAAAAATACAAAATATAAAATAAAATAATAAAATTTTAAAAATTAAAAATGAAATGAAATAAAATGAAATATAAAATAAAATATAAAACAATACAAAATAAAACAAAATAAAATAAAATAAAATAAAAATAATAAAAATATAATAAAATAAAAAATAAAAAAATTCAAAACTTTAAAAATGAAATGAAATGAAATAAAATAAATAAATAAAAAATAAAATAAATAAAATAATACAATTTTTAAAATACAAATAAAATAATAAAAAAATTTAAAATAAAAATAAATGAAATTCAATGAAATGAAATATAAAATAAAATATAAAACAAAACAAAACAAAATAAATAAATAATAAAATTAAAAACAAAATAAAATAATTAAATAAAACAATACAATACAATAAAAATAATACAAATAAACTAAAATAATAAAATAAAAACATAAAAAATAAAATAATGAAATGAAATGAAATATAAAATACAATATAAAACAAAACAAAATAAACTAAAATAAAGTAAAAAATAATACGAATAAAATAAAATAGAATGAAATCCTCCATGTTAGATCCCTGCGCTCACTTTCCCTGTAGCGCTCCACAGCTGGGCCACAGTCTGTGTTCCCAGAAGCCTGGGTTCATCACTCATGTCACTAATTTGACAGGTGAGCTCTCTTCTCAGGTCCCTCTCTAGTGAACAGGTGGCAGGTCCGTGGAGAGAACTAGCCAAGCGGCCATTTCGAGGCAGTGGGGACGGCCTGAGAGAAGGCAGCTGGGCGGTGGTCCCCTGGGGCTGATGGGACAAGAGGTGAACAGCCCCTCAGTCGCGGAGGAGGGACTGATTTAAACTCCCAGCTCCCGGAGGGCAGAGGAGCGGCGCCGCGGCACTGGTTACACCGCCCGCTCTCGGCACCAGCCTCCCACTGAAGGATTTCCATGGGAGACTTGGGCTTGCTGCTGGACCCCGCTGGGTCTGTCCTGTTGCCCAGGGGCGGCGGAGGGAGGCTGCTCGGTGCAGAGCCCAGCTCCAACGACGCAAGCTGCTTGTGCCCTCACGGTTTGGTCTCTTCGCCCCTCTCCACCACCTCTACAAAGTACCTGAGCAGCATTTTGATTGACCCCTTGGTCACCCAGGACATCAATTAGCTGGCTCTGTCTCTGACACTGCCTTGCTGATTGCAGGGTCTCAGTTTCTCTTCATTTGATTACTTTTAGCCTGTGGCATCGTTTTTGCCTCTACAAGAGCATCATCAACATGGGCACATTTGCGCAGTCTAAGGAATCAGTCACAAGATGTTCGATGTCCTTCTGGTTAGTTTGAAATTAAAATATAAACCTGCATAGGCTGACACCTCCTTTCATATCCAAAAGTAAGAAGAAGTAAACGTAAGTGAAACAAGCTTTTTGTTCATCCGGGCACCTCTGGAGTTCTTTCAGTAGGTGGACAATGGGTGTTTTTCTTTTTCATAGATAAAATTGTTAGCCAGAAGATGTCAAAATACATTTGCCCTGTTTTTAATAGATCCAAAACTTTGGTTGCTTCTTGGCATGCAATACTTCTGGGGAGCGGGGGGAGGGAAGTAAATGGCCCTGGGATTTATGTCCTCTGAGCAACCCTGGATGGAGAACTCCAGTTTTACATGTGTGAGGTATTAATTCCTTCTGATCTTGAAGGACAAATTCTCATGGTCCTCATTTTCTGCCTGAACCCTACGGGAGGCTGGAACATTTGAGGTGATGCTTGCTGAGCCTGGTGGTTTCAGAAGTTTCCCAGAGCTTGGGGAGGCTGATGCACCTGGATCACCCTCAGGTCCCTCTGAGATATTTCCTCAGGGGAGCTGCATCGACTCGCAATTGCCATAAACCCTTCTGCACACACGTGTAGCCCATTGGTTAGAGGAACGAGCTGAGCCTGAGGGCGCCCCCAGTTCCTCCCATGCCTGGCACTGTGCATCGGGGGAGCAAATGGCCAGATGGCGACCGACCTTCTGCGTCCTGATTGGCTGTGACCCCTAGAAGTGCCCAGTGTGCAAGGAGAAATGGTGAGTGGGTTCCTGAGAGGCTCATCTCGGAGATGTGCTCTTCCAGGTTGGTTTGCGGAAGAAAGAAGCTGAGCTGGGGTTTGCCCTGGGTTCCATCCCGGGTAATGGGAAAAAAATCCCAAGGCTGCCTCAAAGGTGTGGAAGGAAAGAGAATGAAGAGCTTCCTCTTGAAGAGTTTATGGACTATGACAGACACACCAAAGACAGGTGCACATAGGAACATGCATATCCAACCCAAGTTACTTAAGTAGAAGAAGCAGTAAATTTTTCAACGCGAAATTATGTTAAAGGATTAGGAATAAAATTGCTTAGAAGGTAACTTGTGAAAAAACATTTTTTTTTTAACTGTTGGAACTGGAGTTTGTTGGGGAAAAAAGAACTGAGATTTGACAGGCAGAACTAAGAAAATGGAATCTCTGACATGAATGTTATTGAAAACAAAACAAAACAATGGAAAGGGCGTGGTCCTCAGGCTCCAGTGGGATTGAGGAGCCTGCAGCCTGTGCCCCGGTGAGGGGACCTGTGCCCTTCTCTGAAAACAAGATCTCACTCTCCATCATCTGTCATTGCATTCATAATTTCTGTCAATTTTGAGTTCTTTAATCTTCAATGCTACAAAGTAAAATTATTTTTAAAATTCAAACAAAAATAATTTAGTTTTAATTTCATTTTTTTTTTAAATTTTAAGATTAACTAGAAATACTCAACCATATAACTACCTCCTTGCTCCAGGAACTGAAATGGGCACTTCTTGGACTTGTGGTTTGCGAATGGCCCTTTCTGAGACAGACAGTGAGTACTTCTGGGAAGTTTTCCCTCTGCGTGACCAGCCTGCAGTCCCCGGGCCTCAGGACCAGCGAGTGGCCCGCAGGACCTGCGAGTGGCCTGGCCCCCAACCCTCGCCCACAGCGGAGCAAGTGAGTTCCTAACGCCAGGCCTCCTGCCTCAGGGGGCGCCCCACTCTCTGCGGGCTCAGCGGGGCTCTCTGTCTGGCAAACCCGTGTTTGCAGCGGGTTCTTGGCCTCTCCACTATCACTGTGGTGGGCACCTGGCGGGGAGCGCTCACCAGTTTTCTGATATTCTACTTTATTTGGGTAGCCCTACACATTTCAAAATGTGAAAAAATAAGACTCTTTAACTTACAACCCATACATTCAAGACCATATTCATGTATGTGTAATATTTATTCATCCTATTCAATGTCAAATATTTCTAGAAGCTGTTCACAGTTCTTGGACATGTCCACAAGTACCTCTAGAATATGCTGCATTGAAAGAACACAGCATTGCATGTATGATATTCCTTCTCTAATGGCATAATCTGATTCCACTCATGGGGGAATATCATGTGATTCTGAACTAAAGGAAAATCTACAGAGGTACTGAAGTACACCATTAAAAAACTTATTTGCCATAAAGAGCCCAGAAAGACTAAAGAAATATCCCAGATTAGAGGAGGTGAAAGAAACAGGACGAATAAAGGATTCTGAAATTTTCCAAGACTGAATTTTATTTTGGTTATAAATAACATTGCTGAAATAATTGGCAAATTCTGAATCATATTTGTACATTAGATATTTATAATGAACCATTTTTAAAATTTTGGTCTTTACACTGTATGTAAGGTAACTCCTTGCTTTTAGGAATACAAATATTCAGTAATGAAAAACAACATGCCTGCAACTTACAAATGGTTCAGAAAAAAGAAACTTTGTTATATACCTATAATTATATTTACTAGAAAGAGAGAAAGAAAAGAGATAAAGAAGAGAAAGAGAAGAGATAAAGAGAAAGAGAAGATCAACATTTTATTAAAGTTGATAAAATGTTAACATTTGGGTTAACATTTCTCTGTACTTCAATATATTAAACTTTTATTAATCTAAAATTGTCAAAACACAATATTTCTGAAAGAAATATTTTTATAATAATATTAACAAACAACAGTATACTCAATTAAATAAATCATGGATCTGTATAGGTACAAGTAAATGAATAAATTGAAAGTTGGATGAATAATATTTATATAGTCTCCAAGTACTTCCCCACAAAACTAAATAATTAAAGGGAAAATATGATATAACATAAGATATATCTAGGAGATAAGACCTTTAGTAATTAATGTTATTATCAGCAATGATGGAGAAATTAAAATATAGGTCTTCATCTTGGGATTTAAAGAGAATAATCACAGAATAACTTTTGTGATAATCTTGCCCAAAATATGTAACCTTGTCTCAATCATAAAGAAAAATCCATCTGAGGCACATTCTACAAGTATTATTCTTGAAAAGATTCAAGGCCATGAAAGTCAAGGAAAGATTAAGGGATGTTTAAATCTAAAGGTGTCTACAAAATACAATATTAAGTTCATTTCATGGATCTGAATGAAATTATTTTGTTATAAAGGACAACGTGAGCCAAGTTGCAAAGCATGAAAAAAAATAGATTTCAGTTGTAGAAGGCATTTGATAGAATGTATTAGTATTTCCTTACAAACAAGAAAAAAAACTTATTTAAATTTTTATGATTTTAGTATAAAGCACTAACTTATAATTTTTTCATGATGAGAAATACATTTGCTTAAGACATTTTGCCTTTTTTCTTTGTTTATTCTTTCTTGAAAAATAATAGTCTAGCTACAACTTCTAGCATAAAGTACATTTTTCCCACGGAATAATGAAAGCATTATGAAGGCTGCATTGCAGTTATGCAGCATGTTCTGACTTTTAGGTAATATTAAAGAAGTCATGAATGATGGCATATGACAGCCATTTACTCTAAAACTATTCCGTGGGAAAAATGTACTTTATGCTAGAAGTTGTTGCTAGACTATTATTTTTCAAGAAAGAATAAACAAAGAAAAAAGGCAAAATGTCTTAAGCAAATGTATTTCTCATCATGAAAAAATTATAAGTTAGTGCTTTATACTAAAATCATAAAAATTTAAATAAATTTTTTTCTTGTTTGTAAGGAATATAAATTTGATGGCACTATAATTGTAATACATTAAAACATGTGATGTTTAGTTCTACCAAGGTAGTAGTATTGACAACATTGGGTAATGTTTAAATGCAAAAATTTACATAGTTTGGATACATAGAGCTCAATAAAAACTGTTAGGTACTTGCACTTCAAATTTTGTTATAGATGCAAAGAAATAGTCTCATATTTTGAGAATTTTATACATGAGTAATACAAACATATTTTCTTCAATAAAGTTTTTAAAATAACATGGCGATAGCTTGAAATATGCAATACTATCTTTCATATCTATTTTTCTTTAAAAATATTGGTGTTATCCTTTTGATGCTTCCACAAATAGATCTTGTCTTGGCTTTTTAGTAAATCTTATGGAAGAAACTCCCATTAGTCTAGATTCAAATTCTGTAGCAAATGGAGAGAAAAATAATTAAATTTTTTATCTCAAAGGTTTCATAAGCATCAATCAGTAAACAAAAATTTGAAAAATTATAATTTTTCATAAAATGAATTTCTTTTTACATTTGTACGACCACAATACAAAGTTACTATGAAATAGTTTGCCCATAGTTTTGTGCAAAATTGTCACTGTGAATGAGTATCAGGGTTTCAGATTTTCCATCCCACTTCATAAATATAACAATCATGTACTAAGGTACTATGGCAAGCACTGGGATGACAAGATGGAGATGATAAACAACAATCATAATTTTCATACAGATTAACGGGCACTATGACATGTATAGAACAAGGTACTACTGAACACAGAGAAGGGATTTCTGTTCCAATTTTGTGGCAGTGTTAGAAGTCCTTCCATGAAGGTTCTACATGAGTTGTCACCTGAAGGATACAGGGAAATTATGACAGAGAGGGAAAGGATGCATAGAGACAATGAGATATGAGAAAAAAAACATTTGTGGAACTGTAAGTGGTCCTGTGTGACTAGAAGCTAGAGCAAAGTGACAGTAGTGTGAGTGGGAAGAGATAAGGTTGAACACCTTGACAAGAAACCTCTTTGGTTTGGGTATTTTCACTTCTTGCTTAGAAATTTCAAACTTTTCTTGAGAGCAACAGGTAAACCAATGACAAAGTCATGAGTAGGGTGTTTTAAATGCTTGACTAAGTTTTGCTAGATGAGTCTGGGCTAACTGCCATAAACCACAGAAAATGGGTGATGCCTTTCTTTTTTCAAGAATACTTTCAGTGTATAGGCTGACAGTTTCAAAATAGGGCAAAAGTGTAAAAAGAGGCAGTTTCAAATCTAAGAACTCTGATTTGTTCATTTCTCAGATTTGGAAACAATATATATCTCTTTCATTTTAATTGATTTTTACTCATAATGTAGGAGCAACATTTTTGGAACATGCAGTTCAATAGTTTATGTACTTGATTAAAAATATGTGGAAATACTTCCAACTATTTGTTAAGTGTGGCCATCTAGTTTTTGTTTGTTTGTTTGTGCGGGGTTTTTTTGGTATAAAATCAATTATCTTGCTAATTCTACAAACAGGGTCTAAAGTAGATTAATGAACATAATAAGTACTATTTTGTGATAATAATGATGTGATGTTTAATGACTTTACATTTTTTTACATGTGAAGGTAAATGATTTTGATAGATTTCTAGTCTTATCCTTCTTCTTCTTTTTTAAAAATCTATGTAAGCAGCAAAGAGGCATTTATTGAGAGCTAGCTTAGTACTCTTCGCACACAGCAACTGGTAACACTGAAGGCCATCCTTCTTTTTTAAGTGAAAGTATTTTAAAATTCTTACTGTAGTATAATTATACACAGAAGTGGTATTAATTATGAACTATTAAAAGATGCACATAAAATAATTTGATCTCTCTTCCTCCCCAGTTCCATTTTCCTCTCCTGCCTTCACCTTTGGAAGCATTCTGCAGTGATTAAGGAGAGGTGCCTCTATCTTGATAGAGGAGTGCTTTGTAAAGCCTCTCATTAAGGTGAGAATGATTTATTTGAAAAATTAATCCTCCACAGGGAAATCTACAGACTACCAGATTGAATTTCAAATAAACTAGCCTATAAGGAAGTAAATAACAAACATAACTTTCTCTACTAAAAATAGTTGATCTCCCCAAAATCTTCCTTTGCATTGTATCTGCATTTACACACTCATTCGTGATTGTGTTGTAAAACAATTACATGATTTTTCTGGTAAGAACTAGTGAGGATACCTTATATTTGCATTGTGCTTAATAAATCACAGAAATATTTAACTTTTATTCTCTTTTTGTACACAGTCATCCAATTTTATGACTCTGAAGCAATTCAGGCCCATTTCTCCCAATTTTTCCAGAAAAAAATATGCATATAATCTAAGAAACAGTTAAAAAATACATATCACCTACCTTTGACCTTTAATTTATGTATTCAATGTTCCCTTTTCAAGTATTCTACTGCAATGGTGTCTTATATAACTTAGATGAGCTGTTTCTTATCAGGAGTCTGCTAGTATTACCCTCCTCTAGGCTCTTTTTGATTCCTATAATTTTTTTTAACTCAAAGCCAAACAAAAAGTGAGGCCTCTTTTTAACATAGGAGTTAAGATCATCAAAATACCATTGAAGCTCTAAAACAAGGTGTGACAAAATTGATATTTTAACAACAATGACTCATAATGAAAACAAGATGCTATCTTTTATTTATATGATTTTCTAAGAGATATCTCACTGTTGTAAGAGTCCCCCTAATAAAAAATGGTCAAACATTATAGAAATATCTTAAAATGGGTCCCACATAGTTGAACATTGTTTTTCTTATTAACTCTTAAATAGAGCTCATCATTTTTGGAATAATATTTAAATCTTGTAAAAAGTATTAGGAAATCACATGGTGGGACTGCAAGGTTCCTGTTATAACTCCAGGAAGATGGGATCAGTGCTCAATGTACATAAGATGAAAGAAAGATTATAATTGACTCTGTTTTATAGTGGGCGCTTTTCAAAGACTCTTGATATCATTGTCACCTTAGACTGCTTCCAGTCATCAAAATTCTTAGATACATAAAAATGGTCTTAGTATAGCACTGCTATACTGCCCATTAACCTGTATGAAAATTACCAGTATATGATTGTTGAGGAATGGCCTTTATCATCTCCATCTTGTCATCCCAGTGCTTGCCATAGTACCTTAGTAAATGATTATTGTATTCAAAAAGAGGGATGGAAAATCTGAAGCCCTAATACTCATTCACAGTGACAGTTCTGTATGAAACTATGGGCTCCTTGTTTTACAAATTTAAGTAAATGCTTAATTAAACTAGTTTAAATATATTATAATAGCAGTAGCAGTGAAGCAATAAACATATTTTACAAGAACTATGATAAAAATTATGTTAGTAAAAACAACTAAGGATATATTTTTATTAAAAAACTGTGAAAACAATTTAGCAAAAGCAGAAATCAAATAATTTTAGTGTTACAAGCTTATTTAATTTATAAAATTATTTAATAATCCTTTACATTAAAAACATCCATATTGGTGAAATTCTTGAGTATCAATCATGCACTTTTTTTTTTGAGAATTTTAACATTTATTTATTTTTTCTTAGTTCTCGGCGGACACAACATCTTTGTTGGTATGTGGTGCTGCTGAGGATCGAACCCGGGCCGCACGCATGCTAGGCGAGCGCGCTACCGCTTGAGCCACATCCCCAGCCCCCAATCATGCACTTTCGATTGAGTGGAAACCTTGGGGGTGATGCTGGATAAACAAAAGTGTTAAAGGCACAGACAAACTAAAATCACACAGAAGCGATGTCAATCACTTCAATATTTCTTTTCAATTGTGGACAGTGATATTTATTTTAAAAATTAATTTAAGGAAAGTTTAAATTATAAGTTCAGTTAAATACAGTTAAGAATACAGTTAAGAAGTAACTGTCTAGTGGATCCAACATGGTGGCGGCCTTGGAGAGATCAAGCCTCTGACCTCTTCAGCTGCGCGGGCATAGGGAGTCGTAAACTGCCTAAATGCTGTTTGCTCAGGATCACTAGGCAATGCTGAGCTGAAGTGGATCTGGGGCGAAAAGTCTGGGCCTCTCAGAACACACACTGAGCCCAGATCAGGTTAATTCAAGCTCCCGTTCGCCTGCTTCTCACAGACAAACTGCTGTGACTCAGCACTAAACGATCCTGCTGGAACAACTGGTCAGCCCTTCTGATCCTATGGAGGTTAATGCCAATGAAGCCTTCATAGGCAGTAGCCACAGGATTGAAACAGGGCTTGGGAGAGACAGTCAGGACCCACCTGTTGCATTGGTCACCGGCAAAGGGAACGAACTGTCGCCATTTGCATGGGATACCACCATGGCAGAGAACTGACGTCACCAGAATGCGGTGGAGGAGATAACTTCATTGAAACCAGTGGCGACAGGTGTGTAATCCCCTAGCCTTCCCTCTCCACACAGCGGGAAAAACTTAAGGGCCCCTCCCAGCTCTCCCATGAGCTCAATAGCCAGACCAAGGGAATCAGGAGTGGCACGGGACTCGCAGCAGGGAACTCCCGGCTACTGCTCCCACCAGTGCTGACATCTGAGGTCTCTTGCACCAGCTACTGTGGCCATGGATACCAGAGGGCAAGCAAAATTCGCTGAAGGTTCTAAGCCCCAAGCTCTACAAACTTAGGGTCTGAGGGAATGGCAAACAGGGAGAGTGTGCCCAGTCATTCATGAAAATAGGGCTCCTGGGAGCAGCAGACCTAGCATGTAGCCAGTATTGTGTTGAGCATCACCGGTGAGCAGGGCCTGGCTTGAGGAAAAGTGGGGAAGTGACTAGACACAAGAGAAGGCCCTAGGCACTCAGGATTAGAGACCTGCCCACTCTGGGAGGAGGAGCTGCTTCACAGTGACTGGTTTCCGCTTATTGAGAGGAAAAGCTTGGCCCGGTGGGCACAGCTCCACCTACTGGAAGAGAAGTTAATCAAACTCTAAGACTGCATTTATTAATTTTTTAAATTTTTTTTCATTTTTATTTTTTGGGTTTTTTTATTTTTTTAATATTTTTTTATTATTTTTTTAATTTTAATTTTAATTTTTTTATTATTTTTTAATTTTTTTTCTTTTTTTCTTTTCTATTTTTTTCTTTTGTCTTTTCATTTCTTTTCAATTTTCTTATTCCCCATTCCTTGAATTCTACCTGCTTACTCTCATTCTCTTTAGTGACTTCTTCCCTTCCATTCTAATACCTTTCCTCCCAAGCATCAAATAAATTTATAGAAGTAAACAGTAACTCAGCGGTCAAACAGAACAAGAAGTAACATGAGCAGCATTAAAAAGCAAGGAAGAAAAGGAGTATAAACAATGCAGGACAGCCTAAATATTCAGGAGGACCTAGAGACATCAGAAAAATGGTCAAATAAAGAACTCAAAAAATACCTTAGACAGATGGAATGGAACCTTAAAGAGGATATGAGACAGCAAATTCAAACAGTGAAAGAACACATTGAAAATGAATTACATAAACAGATAAAAGAAGAAATTAAGCATCTTTATCAGGAGATAGAGATTATAAAAATAATTGAACAATAATTCTAGAAATGAAGGAAACTATAAACCAAATTAAAAATTCAAATGAGAGTATCACTAACAGAGTGGAGCAAGTAGAAGCCAGAACGTCAGATAATGAAGACAAACTATATCATCTTGAAAAGAGTCTAGCCAACTCAGAAAGGCTGGTAAAAAATCATGAGAAAAACATTCAAGAGATATGGGATAACATAAAAAAAGAAACTTAAGAGTCATCGGGATAGAGGAAGGTATAGAGGTCCGAATCAAGGGAATGAACAACCTGCTGAATGAAATAATTATAGAAAACTTTTCAGAAATAAAAAAGGAAACAGACATACAAATTGTAGATGCATACAGGACACCAAGCATACAAAATCACAGTAGACCAATGCCAAGACACATTGTTCTGAAGATATCCAATATACAGAACAAAGAGAAAATATTAAAAGCTACAAGAGAAAGGAGGCAGATTACATTCAGGGGTAAACCAATAAGGTTAACAACGGATTTCTCCTCACAGACTCTGAAAGCAAGAAGATCCTGGAACAACGTATTTTAAACACTGAAAGACAATGGATGCCAACCAAGAATTTTGTATCCAGCAAAATTAAGCTTCAGGTATGACAACAAAATAAAAATCTTTCATGATAAGCAAAAGTTAAAAGAATTTGCAGCCAGAAAACCAGCATTGCAAAGCATCTTGAGCAGAACACTACACAAGGAAGAAATGAAAAACAATAACCAAAACCATCAGTGGGAAGTGCCTCAGTAAAGTCAGAGGGTGGGGGGAAAGCTAATCATGGAGAAACAAACTAAATTTTTAAAAAAGGTAAATAATCAAACATGGCTGGAAGTACAAACCATATATCAATAGTAAGTCTAAACGTTAATGGTTTAAACTCTCCAATAAAGCGACATAGGCTATTACCATGGATTAAAAAAAAAAACAAATCTAACAATATGCTGCCTCCAGAAGACACATCTGATTGGAAAAGACATACACAGGCTGAAGGTGAAAGTTTGGGAAAAATATACCACGCACACGGTCCTTGTAAGCAAGCAGGGGTGGCCATCCTCATATCGAATAAAATCGACTTCAAGACTAAGTTAATCAAAAGGGATAAGGAAGGACATTATATACTGTTAAAAGGAACCATTCACCAACAAGACATAACAATTATCAATATGTATGCACCAAATAATGGTGCTGCAACGTTCATAAAACAAATTCTCCTCAAGTTCAAGAATCAAATAGACACAACACAATAATTATGGGTGACTTCAACACACCTCTCTCACCATTGGACAGATCCTCCAAACAAAAGTTAAAGAAACTATAGAAATCAATATCACACTCAATAACCTAGACTTAACTGACATATATAGAATATATCAACCATCATCAACTGGATATCCTTTTTTCTCAGCAGCACATGGATCCTTCTCAAAAGTAGAACATATATTATGCCATAGGGCAACCCTCAGTAAATATAAAGGGGTGGAGATAATACCATGCATTTTATCTGATCATAATGGAATGAAACTGGAAATCAATGATAAAAGAAGGAAGGAAAAATCCTACATCACATGAAAAATGAACAATATGTTACTGAATGACCAATGGGTTACAGAAGACATAAAGGAAGAAATAAATAAATTCTTAGAGATAAATGAAAATACAGACACAACATATTGGAATCTATGGGACACAATGAAAGCAGTTTTAAGAGGGAAATTCATTCCTCTGTACTATAGAGCAACAGTAACAAAACAGCATGGTACTGGTACCAAAACAGCAGGTAGACCAATTGTACAGTATAGAGGACACAGAGACCAATCCACAAAATTACAACTTTCTTATATTTGATAATGGGGCTAAAAGCATGCAATGGAGGAAGGATAGCATCTTCAACAAATGGTGCTGGGAAAACTGGAAATCCATATGCAACAAAATGAAGCTGAACCCGTTTCTCTCACCATGCACAAAAGTTAACTCAAAATGGATCAAAGAGCTTGATATAAAATCAGAGACTCTGCACCTGATAGAAGAAAAAGGTGGCTGGGATCTACATATTGTGGGGTGGGGCTCCAAATTCCTTAATAGGACACCCCATTGCCCAAGAGTTAATAACAAGAATAAACAATTGGGACTTACTCAAACTAAAAAGATTTTTTCTCAGCAAGAGAAACAATAAGAGAGGTAAATAGGGAGCCTACATCCTGGGAACAAATTTTTACCCCTCACACTTCAGAGAGAGCCCTAATATCCAGAATATACAAATAACTCAAAAAATTAAACAATAAGATAATAACCCAATCAACAAATGGGCCAAGGACCTGAACAGACACTTCTCAGAGGAGGATATACAATCAATCAACAAGTACATGAAAAAATGCTCACCATCTCTAGCCATCAGAGAAATGCAAATCCAAACCAGCCTAAGATACCATCTCACTACAGTAAAATTGGCAGCCATTATGAAGTCAAACAACAATAAGTGCTGGCGAGGATGTGCGGAAAAGGGTACACTTGTACATTGCTGGTGGGACTGCAAATTGGTGTGGCCAATTTGGAAAGCAGTATGGAAATTCCTGGGAAAGCTGGGAATGGAACTACCATTTGACCCAGCTATAAAAGAGTGTACTATAGGGATACTGCCACATCAATGATCATAACAGTACAATTCACAATAGCTAGACTGTGGAACCAACCTAGATGCCCTTCAATAGATGAATGGATTTTAAAAATGTAGCATTTATACACAATGGAGTATTATTTTGCAATAAAAAATGATAAAATCATGGAATTTTCAGGGAAATTGATGGCATTAGAGCAGATTATGCTAAGTGAAGCTAGCCAATCCTTAAAAAAACAAATGCCTAATGTCTTTTTTGATATAAGGAGAGCAACTAAGAACACAGTAGGGAGGAAGAGCATGAGGAAAAGATTAACATTGAACAGAGACGAGTGGGGAAAGGGAAAGGGAGAGAGAGGGGGAAATTGTATGGAAATGGAAGGAGACCCTCAATGTTACACAAAATTACATATAAGAAGTTGTGAGGGGAAGTGGGGGGGAACCAATGGAGAGAATTGATCAACAGCAGATGAGGTAGAGAGAGAAGATGGGAGAGGAGTGGAGGGGGGGATAGTAGGGGACAGGAAAGGTAGCAGAATACTGCAGTCACTAATATGGCATTATGGAAAAATGTGAATGGGTAACTGGATTCTGCAATTTGTATGGAGAAAAACTGAAAAATGGGAGTTCATAACCCACTTGAATCAAATGTATGAAAGATGATATGTCATGAGCTTTGTAATGGTTTGAACCACCAATAAAAAATAAATAAATAAAATAAATTTGAGGTTAAAAAAAATAAGATGAGACCTCCAGTAATTTTTTTAAAAAAAATGTGAGATATTTTTTAATATAGGTTAACATGACCTTTACTTAACATTCATAACTTAACAACTCAGTATTTAACCAAAACAGAACAAGATTACCAGAAATCAAATCTGAAACCCCAAAGAGAAATATAATGTAACTAATCTCAGCAGCTACTTCTCAATGCTTTGACATGAAGCTATACAGTTTTGGTAGGATTCACTACATTTTCTCTTTGTATAAAATTTTTTTGAGGTAACCAATAATATGCAATCCAAGGGTACATTGAGAAAGAACTTTTTCACAGAGGACAATATGCCATTTGGCACTGTTGTTTCTCCATCAGGAATCTGTTAATATTATATTACCCTTCTGTAGGCTCTTTTTGATTCTTTGAGGATTACACAAGCCAATTATTTAGTATTTCAATCTTTTCCTAAATGACATGTATTTTTTTAAAAAAAAAATCTCATTTGTCCTCATACTTTTCCTGCTGTACCTGAATCCTGCCATCCTCATAGTCTAGAAATGGAGATTCAGTTTCAAATTAATGAATCATAGATGAGTACAACTATCTTTGTACTGGATGAGTCTATATCCTTTTCATGATAGCAATTGAGTTTTGAAAAATAGTCTGATCAAGATATCGTGGACATAATCAATAAATTACAGATTTAATCAACCATGGTTTTGCTGCAATTTATCACATTTGTCTCAATTTATGATCATGAGAATTAGATGCTTTTAAATAGTTGAGAGGTCATGAAGATAAATGAAATCTAGACAGCTATTTTTTATTTAAATCAATTTGACATGAATAAAATTAAATCTACCAACTAGAAATATATAACATTTAGAGAAGGAAATATATAATGAAATAGAGCATCTGCATTTCAGTTCGGCTGGGAAATCTGTAATGAAATGTTAATTGCAATTAGGTATAAGCATTTCCATTTATCTATTTTCTCATGGTATTAAAGTATGGCAATAGGAAGACATGGGGATGGTGTGTATTCCAGTGGTATATCCTGTGATTACCATGTGCAAAGCTTTGGAGTTTCAATTATCAGCAACAAATATAAATATTGTTTCAACATTATTGAGAATATATTATGAATGTCAGCATATATAGCTACTAAAAATCTATAATTCAACCTCTTAAAACTTTACAATTCTTTACCCAAAATGAAGCATCTACTAGGTCCAAGGTTTTCAATGTTTTTTCTTTCTTAAATTTTAAAATCAGTTCTATGTAACTCTAAGTCTTCTGTGTTTAATTGGCTTATAACTGTACACATTTATGAGGTAGAGTGTTATTTCAAAATGGGCACACACTGTATAACAATCAAACCAGGGAAATTGGAAGACTTATCACTTCAATGAGGTCTAAGTTGTATTTTCTGGAAATCAGTTATGTTTCTGTGTTGAGACAGAAAATGTGTTTATAATATTTGAATTTTTACATTCACCTAGATGCAACATTTAGCCATACACAAATATCACTTTGAGTGCTCCTTCAAAGACAATTCAAATAGTTTACTTGCTTGATACTTACTTCATTTTCTGCTTTCTCTTTTCATGCTGCTATCTTTTTGTGAAAGACTATTTTCATGGATTAACCTCATATTTCTGCTTTCCAGAAACAGACGGTATCTTTCATTCTCATCTTGCAATCGTCTTATAATGTCATAAGATTGGTTTTGGTTATGAGTGAATGTATCGATTTGATTTTCAACTTTGTTTTTAATGTCATGAAATTCCTGTTGAAGCCGTGTAATTTCACTTTGGAGTCTACATATTCTCCTCTCGCTAATAGATTCCTGCTTTCTGATGTGTTCTTTCATTTCCCTTTGTTCATTTTCAAATGTATGTCTTTTTTCTTGTTCTGAAACCAAAGTCCTTACTCTGAGATTATCACTTTTCTGACCAATCTCATTTTCTAGATCACTGGTTGTCATTTCCAGCTGTGAAACCTGTTTGGAAGGAAGATCAGGATACCAGTTATTATATGAGATTTGCACACATTAATAAATGATAGAACTAGGGTCAGCTTTTAGAATATGTATGTCTATCAATAAACACAGTTCTGGAAATCAGGGTGGGGCCAAAAATATAGGCAAGTAGTGATTTTTTAATACCTTTATCTATCTATTTGTTTACTTATGTAGTGCTGAGGAGCAAACCTAGGGCCTCACCTGTGCTAGGTGAGCACTCTATTTCTGAGCCACAACCCCAGCACCAAGTTGTGAGATTTTATCCAAGCCTTCCACCTCTGCTTCTAGTGCCCATCCACCATTCTGTCCTGTGAATGTATAAACATCAGAGAAGGCTTGTGTTGCAAGATACTAATGGCAAAAAAAATTAAGTTGCTGCTCAGTATTATTTATTTCTCCTTAATGAAGTTTGAAACATAGTAAGTGGGAAGTAGAGAAAATAAACTGACACAGTTTATTCTTATACCAGTAAGTTATCACTGTGTACATATCATGGTATATTATTATTTACCAAAGTGCTCTATATAAAATAGGAGATTACTTGATGCAAAGTATTTCTCTTGTCAAAAGTGAGGAAATGATATCCAAAAACCAGGATCTCTGCTAGCCACATTTTCCCTTCTTACTTAAAAGTGGTATAGTAAAAAGCACATCTTCTCATTAACACACCAAGGGAGAAAAATCACTTCCCCAAACCAGAAGATCTATTGATAGAATCGAGGTTTTGAGATCCTAGAAAAATCATCAAATTCTGTGAAAAATATTAAAAGTCTTTTCTCTGAAACAGGACACTGTGAAAACCACCACTGGAGTGCTGCAGACAAAGGGAATTGAATAATAACATTACTTAATCCAGTGGGACAAAAATGCCCACACCCTCACTCCCTAAATATGCACCTTATGGTTATACATTTATGTTTTTCATGATGGATACAGTTACTATTCACACACACACACACACACACACACACACACACACACCCTTGAAAACAACAGAGAAAAACAATTGATTTCAGTTTTGACCATATTTATCACTTTTTTGTTTCCAAAGATGTTTTGCTGGAATCCCATCTTGTAAATTCGGGCAAACTGTTCTAAAGAAAGTTGCCTATAGGTGTTATTTTGTTCTGATGAGACCTAGAGATTTTTCAGTAGGTTTTGTCCTTATCTCAGTAGGGAGTAGAAAGTCTAAAAGCTTAATTAACAGTGATATCTTCAAAATAAATAACCATTCAAAAGAAGTAGATTATTAAAGCACATAAATCTTTATCACACATGAATTACTCAAATTTAAACTGCATAAATGACAGAAAAAAAATCCTCAAAGAGTAAAGATATTTATTAAATACAGGTATAAATGCAATTGTGAAATTTTTTTAAACAAAATATTTAACTAGTTTCAAATCTATTTACTCTATACCTTAACATTTAAAAAATCTATTATCTTAATTTACTTTTAATTTATCCTTATTTTGTTCAAAAAACAGAGAATCATTTCTTCTATTCTTCTCTTTTTTAAAAAAACTTTATTTTTTGTAGTTGTAGATGGAAATTATGCCTTTATTTTTTCTGTTTATTTTTATTTTTTTGTGATGCTGAGGATTGAACCCAGTGCCTCACACATGATAGGCAAGTGCTCTGACACTGAGCTATAGCCAAAGCCCCTCCTTTTTTAAGGCACATCTGCAGTAAAATTGATAATCATGTCAGTGATTAAACTCAACTCTTTCACTCAGGAAACAAATATGGAGCATGTACTAGATACCAAGATTTGCAATAATGAATCTTGCAACAAATGTCATCAATTAATTTTAGGGTGAGATAAAATTTTGTTTTAAACCAAAATAATAGTGTCACACTCCACATACCAATGATTTGTGAGAATATACACTGCATGTACAATGGAGATCCTGGAAGATTATTTATTCTGTATTGTGGTAGATGTCTGAAGTTTGTGCAAGTACACACTTATTATTGTATGTTGGTACAATTGCCGAACAGCATATTTTTCAGATAATATACCCTTCATGAAGTGAAACATGGCTGGATATAGTATGTTAAAGGGATAGTATAAATAAGTTTGTTGAAATAAAATAAAAAATTTAAAAAGTACTGAAAGCTCATTTACCTGATTAAATTCATCTGCTGTAATATTTAATTCTGTATCAAATTTTCTGAAAGATGTTTCAGGTTTCTTTTTAATTTCTTTATTATCTTCATTTGTTATTTCTTTTAATTGATCCCTATTTGGTTCAAGAAACAGAGAATCATTTCTTGTTTTCTCTTCCTTTTTAAAGGCACATCTGCAGTAAAATATATTTATCTTAAAACTGATTTTTCCTGAGAAAAATAACTTTATTCTACCTTTTATGTTTCTCTTATGGTAGCACTTACCTTGTTAATCATTCTGTATTTTGTAAACAAGTCAAAATCCCCTTTGGAAAAAGACTGAATCTAATATTTAATCCAATAATTAAGAGTATGGGTCTTTTCAACAAAGAAATAAGAAGAAATTTTACTTATAAACCAGAGTTAATTTGAATAAAATAATCAGTAATCACTTTCCATTTCATTTTTAAATAAATGTTAATATTAAAACTGTAGCTGAGGGTCTAGCTCAGTACTAGCATATCTACTTAGTTGAACTAACACCTGGGTTTGATCCTATATATATGAAGAAAAACTATAAATGTTTTAAAATGTTTCTGGACAGTGAAAAATGCCCATTTTATTATCTTTGGGAGAATTATAAGTAACAAACTTTCTTGAGAGGAATTTAGAAATCTATCAAATACCTTTTTAAAAAGTACCTCTAATCAAATAATTCTACATTGAAAATGTATTCAGAGTAAATTAAACAAATAGAGAAAATTGGTTTTCTAAATTTCATTCCTTGAAACATTGATTGTACTCCAAAAGGCAAAAATATATATATAAAACCACCGAAATTTCTATTTGTTATATAAATAGATTCCTATTCAGGTGTGGTGGTACATGCCTTTAATCTCAGTAACTAGGGCAGGAGTATCTGAAGATACTCCTGCCCTATCAATGCCAACTTCAGAAACTTAACAAGGACCTAAGAAACTAGCGTACCATACCTCAAAATTTGAAGTTCTTGTTTCCATGCTACATTTTCCTTTTTAAACTCTGATGTTACTCTTTTTTCTTCAGTATATTTCTTTTCAAGTTCATAAAGGTCATTTTCCAGTTTTGCAATTTTTTTTAGTGAACACTGTGAGCAGTAACTTTTTTTATGTTTTATTATGTGATGTGAAGAACCTGCATTCAAATGTTTTAATTGGATAACAGAATTTGTATCAGGAAAAAAACAAAATAGAAATAATATGTGAGTAATTTTCATAAGTGAATGACTGTATATTTTCACATGCAGTATTCATACACTATACAAATGTAGAGTACCTAAAACATGTGTGTACTATGTTCTATGGGATAAAACCTCTTTTGTTGTTTAGCTTAAAGTCTAGTGGATGTGCTCCACTGTGCCCAGTAAATCTTGTCTTCTTTAGGAAGTATTTCTGATTATCCAAACAGAATTTTTGCTTGACAAATATTTCTTTGTGGAGAAAGTAAATGTCACCAGGTTGAATGCAAATAAATATCTCAAAGATTCATCCACAAATCCACATACTCAGTATAAATGTACCAATTCTTAGAAACAAAATTTTAAAATATATAAAAATCAGAAATTCACATTGTTCACTATTTTTTACCTCATAAAAATAAATTTTATGCAACTCCTGTTCATCATTAATGGCTTCCAAAATGAGTGATAATTTTTACACTTTTATCTGTGACCACCCTGTTCCTTATCTGAAATGTTTTATCTGAAATTGTGACAATATTATTTGCTACTCTAAATACGCAGTGTGCTTCATGCACTTACAGTTGATTTGGACTCTAGTTATCGCAATAAAATTGTTTCTTTACTCAAGCCAACATTAGTACTTTATCAATTTTTTCCACTATATCCTTTTAACTTAAACAGCAAATTATTTATTTAGTTGACAGTCCCTTTTGCTTGTGAAGAGGAGATAATCTTTCCAGTCATCTCTGTGAAAATAGTGTCTATTTATTTGACTCATTAATTATTTTTGAGTTTCTGGTAAGTGCTAATGAAGATAAATGGTATCAGAGATAATGTCTAGCAAAAATGCCTGAGCAGGGATATAAAAACTGATATTATCAGCCAGCTTAAGGGAAAGGATAAGAGCTTGATAAGCAGTAGCAACTGAGGAAGATGACTATTACATGGGATCTGTATTTGTCTAAATATGTAGGGATCCATGAAGAGTAATACCAGAGGAAAGGGTAGAGGGAGGAAAGAGATAAAGATAATTAGGCAAAAATCATATTATGAAAGATTTATATGTAAATGTAAAATGTTTTGATATTCTTGTTCTAAAGAATGATTAATGTCATATTTACATTGGAAGTAGATCACCCAGAATGTGGGCAGGTGAACATGAGGTGCATAAGAATGAATGGAGAACAATAGTTAGAAGGCATCAGTGCAAAATAAAGATGAGACAGGCCTGAACTAAGGGAATGTTTCTGAGCATTTGGGATGCAATATTTTCACTAACTCAGTAAAGAATAAAGTGTTATTAAATTTAAGAAGTAAAAGAAAAATTCTGAGTCTCCGTGAAATGAGACTGTCCAAAACAAAAACAAAAGGTGTCAAAGAAGATGTAAAATTAAGCACCTTAACTCTTTAAGTTGCTTGTCTTTATCATGTGATTTTTTAAAAAAAATTAACATCTTCCTATTTCAAATGAAAGAATTTGTGTATTTTCTCTGAACTATTCAAATAAAAAGATTTTACAGGATCATCAACTTTAAAGAGAAGGCTGGCAGCCAGTCTCAATTGTAGAGCAACTGCTCAGCATATTAAAAGGCCTTGTTTCAATTATTCCCTCCATGGAAAACAAAACAACAACAACAAAAAAAACCTGTTACCTAAAGTACAACATATGTTCATTGGAATTACTCAATAGTTTGGATCATGAACTGGAAATAAACTAATAAATTATTTAAAGATATGTCTCTCTTATATTTCCTAAACTGAACCCTACCCTCCTGGTTCAAGTAAATTTGTGCCTCAATCTTTTAGGAACATGGGAATATAGTTTTGCCCCACTGCCTATCTTTGCCATAAGAATTTTAAAACTATATTATTTTAAAAAGATTACATTCTGATAATTTACCTTTGAGAATCCATAAATGGTGAAGGGATTACATTAAGGAACTTGAGACATAGTAAAATTTGAGAAACAGTTCAATTTTAAAAATCTTTTTCATATGCAGGAATATATCATTTAAGAAAACTTGAATACCAATATTGAGATTGATATTTTCGAGGATAAATCCTCTCATTAAATTTCAGGAAAAAAATAGGAACAGGGAAATTGCCAGCATTTCCAGTGGTTTCCAGGTAACTTTACAGAAAAATTGTACTGCAAAATTTACCTGATTTGAGTGTCCTTCTTTCTTGCTTCTGTTTTGACTTATATAGAAGAGAATCTTTGATTATGATGGCAGGCTTCATGTGCTTAGAGACAAAGACATCATATAAATAGTGTGTATTTAATCCAGTACCCAGTTAACACAATGAAATAATCATAGAAGATCAATTACCTTGCCAGAAGCATGTGTGTTCTGAGATACTGAAAAAAAAAAGAAAATATATTCTCAAAAAACCCCTGATAATAAAGAGAACTACCCTCATAATCTTACACAATGAATATGAACCCGAGTCCCAATGGTTATGTATCATAAACATGATTTTAACTTTGGTGTGTCTGCTTGTTTGGGACTTTTTTTGAATACAGCCACATGTCTAAAATATGCTAAATCAAAATTGGAAATATAGCTTTTGTAAAACTTGCAATTAATGTTCCAATTTTGAGGTTATATTTTCCATGACCATAAATACATAATCAAAGGGTATATGTACCAATGAAAAGATACAGAATGCTGGTGAGCATATATGTTTTCCAGAGAGGTCGTACCACAAAAGTTACCTGTTTTGTCTTTGCATGTTACTATCTTCAATTTTGGTCTTTGGTGAAGCACATCCTCTTTCATAGGCTTGATGTTCTTGGAGAGAAGATATTATATAAACATTTTAAATTTCATCCCATCCAGCATGCACTTAATAAGTTAAAATAAACAGAAGATGAATTACCTTCAAGGAAGCACATGAATCCTGACATCCTGAAAAGAGATTGAGATGTATGCTCAACAAAACCTGAATATCTAAAAACTACAATCGTGGTTCTACTGAATGAATATGGGACCCTAGTTCTGCTAGTTAGCATTGATTAAGACTATTTTAGCTTTAAGTATATTCTTTCATCTGGGGACTTCATGTTGAGTGATAAATCAGCATTAGAAATATAGGATTAGGAAAATTTTCAGTTGAGTTTTCCAACAGCAAAGTCATTTTTACAATGATCCTTAATAGAAACACATTGGCATATATACCAATGTCAAGATAAAGAATGCTGGAGAGCACAGTGATCTGTTTTCAGAGGAGAAAAGATTGACCCTGAGAAGTTTAATGTTGAAGTAGAATTAAAAAGGTGGCAGCAAATATCTTGGGTAAATTCTATCAGATTTATTTAACCCATTTTATTATAAGTATGCTTTCTGCCCCTCATTTGCCTTATAATTAATATACCCAAATTTGTGATAAGATTTCAGAGGAGGGTACACTTGTTTGCTCATCATAGAGAGTTCTCTGAGTCAGTTAGCTCTGACACATGTGTTCAGAGTCAGAGTTAAGGGTCTTTGCTCATATTCATGTAAAAAACTGGTGGGATCTTCTTTTCCCAGAAACTTTGGTTTAACCAATACCAACTTTCTTTTGGCACTCTTGTGCAAAGATAGTGGTCCCACATCTATGCAATAAATCTATGGTAAAGCATAAAGAGCTCACACAAGGCAATCCAAAAGGAAAAGTGTTCTGAATTCTTGCAGAGTTATCACATACCAATAATCTAATGTGTTTCAAAAAAGTTGGTAAATACATGAAGAGTAACAATGTTGGTGTTTGAGGAGCAAACTTTATAAAGTTTTCTGGTTAAAAAACGAGTCTGGTGAGGCTTATGTAGACAGATTTTGAAGTAATTGCACAAAAGTCCCAGATGATCACAACATTTGCTTTCTGGACTTCAGAATTTATCTCAATAATATGATGTACTCCTGGCATGTCCAGGAACTTGGTTTCTCACAAAATTCCAATAAAATAATGAAATAGATACATTAATGATGGTAATAGGAATAGTATGATTGGAATTATCAGCTTCTTTATAGCAATGAATGCTTCAAAAATGCATGGATCCTCATCTGAAGGACACAAATGGATGCCTCAAGCACTGTGATGCCTCTTGGATATAGAGGCAGGAAATGGGTGGCTGTAGGTTATCCTAATTCTGCCAGTTGCCACTGGTTCTTACAATCTCTGCACCAGGCTTCAACTTGAAGAAAGGAAAGCTAAGAGAGCTGACTAGAATTCTCCTATTTACTTGTTTTTTCCCCTTTTAAATTGTATGTTTTCTCCCTCACTTTCTCTTCCCTTCAACGTTTCCAAAGAAACTCATAAAAGTGGGAGCTTGTCTTTTTCCATTTTCATCCTTCATGTGAATCTTTGCCACTCTTGTTGTCTGCCAATGTGACAGAGCTATTTTAGAAATATCATTTCTTCATCTTAGTCCTTTGTGTTCTTCCCACATCTCAAGAGACATGCTCAGAATGAAAGTGAGATTGATGCTTGCACTTAATCTGGTTGTGTCTTGAATTGTAGGAAGCAGCTGTGGTTCTTGTATATTTCCCCAAAGGATACCCAATGAACAGCTCCAAATGGTGTTGTCTACAGACCAGGATCATTGGAGTCAGCTTAGAATGTAATGGACATGTAGAGGCAAAGACCTGATGAGTCAGAACAAGAGTTTGAACATGATCTTTAAGGGATGATTCCTTAAAGTTCCAGAGTTCCAGTATGAAATTTGTCAGCTTCTATTCCTCTATGGCAATTTAAATGTAGCTTTGGATTCCTCCCAAAAATTATCCATCAAACTAAAGTTTGGAAACATCTGTAATCTCTCCACTGTTAATTTTAGATACCTGTAGTTTTGGAAAATGCTGAATTACCACTCATATTTCCTTCTACTTTTACATTTGCTTTTTCTGCCCTATAATTTGCCTTAGGGTGTAGCAACAAGTTTCAAGTCATTTAATTATATACATGCCTAATGATTTAGGGTAACTGAACTTAGTTCTGTGGAAACAGGTCTTCATTCCTCAATTTATTCCTAATCGTGTATAAGTGAGGAAGGGAGGGAAAGTTTTATTCTCTCTTTCATTCAACTTTTAAACTGGAAACACATAAATATTTTCCAGATTTTGAAAATCCTTTTCTTTTTTTTGAACAGAAATATAGTTTAATGAGTTAATATAATGTATTCCCTCTTTTTATTTCTAAGAAATTTTGTCTTTTCTTTTTTTAATGGTTTTATTAAATGGCAGTGGAATGCATCACAATTCATATTACACATACGGAGCACAATTTTTTTTATCTATGTTTGTATACAAAGTATATTCACAACAATTCATGTCTTAATACATGTACTTTGGATATAATGATGTTCATCACATTCCATCATCATTTCTAACACCCTGTCCCTTCCCTTCCTCTCTCACCCCTTTGCCTATCAGTAGTTCTTCTATTTCTCTCAGGCTACCCCTCCCTACCCCAGTATGAATCAGCCTCCTTACATCAGAGAAAACATTCAGCATTTGTTTCTTTGGGATTGGCTAACTTCACTTAGCATGTTTTCTTCAACACCATTTATTTCACTGCAAATGCCATGATTTTATTCTCTTTTATTGCTAATAGTCCATTGTTTATTTATGCCACATTTTTATCCAGTCACCTAATCAAGGGCATCTAGGTTCGTTCTATAGTTAAGCTATTGTGAATTGTGCTGCTATAAACGTTGATGTGGCTGTATTCCAGCAGTATGCTGTTTTAAGTGTTTGTCTATTGACCAAGAAGAGGGATAGCAGGTCAAATGGTGGTTCTATTCCCAGTTTTCCATGGATTCTCTATACTGCTTTCCATATTGGCTGTACCAATTTGCAGTCCCACCAGCAATATATGAGTGTACCTTTTCCCCCCACATCATCGCCATCACTATTGTTGTTTATCTTTATAATAGCTGCCATTCTGACGGGAGTGAGATGAAATCTTAAGAGTAGTTTTGATTTGCATTTCTCTAATTGCTAGAGATAATGAACAATTTTCATATATTTGTTGATTGATTTTATATCCTCTTTTGAGATGTGTCTGTTTAGGTTCTTGGCCCATTTATTGATTAGGTTACCTAGAAAACCCTCTTCTGTTCCCTTCTCATCTGTAGGTGGAATTTCCCACCCTCTCCTGACTACCACTGATTCTTTTCTATTTGTTTTTGAATGTGTGTACTCACTGCCTTTGTCAGTCTTCATTCCCTCTTCTTCCATCCTTTTCCTTATTTCAAATTTACCTGTGAGAGAAGCATGTGTCAAATGTAACTAACAACAGAATTCCTTTAGCAAATACACTCAATTCAACCTGTGGATGAAACCCAATGAGATACACCAGTTCTTACATTTGTTTTTACCTACTAGTTATTTAATAGGCACATTCCTTGAAGAAGTACTGTATACCAGTGCTCCTATTTTTTGGCCATTCTCTTTCCAATACAGTTTGTATTCTGTGTTTCTTACCTTCTCCATGTTCATTTATTGTCTTTGTGCTTGGATCGAACTTACTGGATATGCCAGCAGCACACTCCTCTGGAAGTTGCTCAGAATCACTCTGATAAAAATAATGACAATAATGAGTTTTATATAGATTTTTGCTCTTCTCTTTGAAAATCATTCTATTTATAGTTATGAAGTCACTGCAATTGCAGATTAGACCATTACATTTTCTGCATTGATATTTCCACATGAGATACAATTTCACATGCAGTCCAGGTGAAACTAAATTCTGCTCTTTATCTGGCTACTAATGGGTAAAATCAGGAAGAAAGAAACAGGAAATTTGTTCCCTTACAATAAACTAACTGATATGCATATATCCAAAACAACTAACACCAGTGCTTAATTAGTAAACTCTGTGTTCTCCAATAAAATAAATATAAAATTTGTTTAAAATGTTTTCTTGAATTAGATTTGATGTTATAGACATACAACATTTTGAACAATGAAATGCCAATTATTTGTTTGCTTAAATATGATACTTGATATGATAAGAGACTTTCAAATGGGTCATCTTGAATAGGAAGAAAATATTCTTGCACTTGTTTCATTTGAGTCTCCAGAGCCTTCCAAATATGCCACCTCATTGAGCAAAATATTCACACAGTCAAAATTTCATTTTAAAAGAACAGTGATTCAGTAAGAAGATGAGTCTTATTTTATGCACACCAATGAGCACACTCTATTTTTTAGAGAATGAACACATTTCATTGCAGAAAAAACTAAAAGAAATTTCAAAGAAGTAAGGCAGTAGCACAGCATCACACTGTGTTTCTTGACTAACTACTTTCAGAGTTTGGACCCAGAGGTATGAGATACAGGTGTCTGGCTGCATAATGAATAAGTCAGGGAATGTGCAAACACTGGAAAGCCACAACAGAGAACCAGTGACCACTTTGTTTAAAACAAAATATGCATTCCTAGAAGAAATAGACTGCAGCTGTGCCAGCGAAACTAGCAGAGTGTAAGCAGAAGCTCCTCCTCTCCTATTTTGTCTCTCTTTAGTCCCACCACTTTCACTCAACTTCCTTTTAAAAATACATTCCAATAATTGTATTATGACCAAGGCATCTTTTCTTTTTTGGTGCTTAACCTTGTTATTTCCCACTCCATATCTTCATTTAGCTCTGTTCTAGAGATAATTTAAAACATACATTTTATGTACAGTTAATACATGGTTGTTTTTTTTATGCTGTGATGTTTGTTGGAATTTACTCTCTCCTGACAGGAACAAACCATAAACTTTACGAGAATCAAATAGACATAGAAGCCACTGGGTAGAAAAATCTGGTATCTGGGAATTTCCATCAGCAATCTTGCTGGTTTGAGACTGCCCCCTACGTGTGACTTCTTACACAGCTCCATCAGGTTCAGCACTGCACTGGAGTTGTGTTGACAAGGTGAAGCCACACAGCCACATAGCCAGAGTTGGGTGTGGACACTACGCTAATCAACCTTTTTGCTGCAAGACACCTACCACACCAAAAAGAACATTCCTCCTGTTTCCATGTGCAGTGGTGCATGCCTGTAATTCCAGTGGCATAGGAGGCTGAGCAGGGGGATCATGAGTGCAAAGCCAGTCTCAGCAAAGAAGTGAGGTGCTAACCAGCTCAGTGAGACCCTGTCTCTATATCAAATACATAATAGGGTGAGGGATGTGGCTTAGTGGTCTTGTGGCCCTAGTTCTCTCTCTCTCTCTCTCTCTCTCTCTCTCTCTCTCTCTCTCTCTCTCTCTCTCTCTCCTTAATTGAAGAACTGGAGACATTTTCTAGTTGCTCAGCTGCAGCTCCACTGAAATTGGGGATCCATTTAAGAACCTGCTTCACCTTTCAAACTTAATTTCTGGCTCCAGCTCTTATTTCTTTACTTATTATTTCAGAGCTTCTTTTTCTCAGATGGCTTTTACCCTCTGAGCAGAAACTACCCTGGAAGTGAGATGGAGGCTCTGTGATACTCTCCCCTTACAGTGATACTTGTAAGTGTAAGTAGCATGTAAAATATGCTCATTTTTCAGCTGTGATACTTAGATATAAATCTGGCCCAGGAAACATCCCCAAGAGAAACTTGCACACTAAAAGTACCCACATGAGACTGTGGGATAGAAATCCATTCAAACACATGGGAATTAACCACCTACTAACACAGACAACAGGAAACTAGAGGAAAAAGTTACCTCCAAACTTTCATGATTTCCCTCAAATTGCATACAATGAATTAGGTCTAACAACTAGATAGATAAGGTAAATATGATTAATAGTTGCATTGATTTCTTGAAGGATAAGGACATGAAATAATAGATATTGTTTGTATAAACAGAAAAGTTCCCATCCTGAATTATTCTGATTCCATTAACAGGTAGTTTTGTGTCTCATTTGAGTCTGGTATCTGTCTCAGTAAAGACACTGGAATCCATGGAGAATGACATATCTAACCTTGACATGGATGACAGCTAATGTGAAATTAAATATTTTCACATTAAATGGTAATGAAGCTGTTTTTACATGAATGGTTTCAGTGGTCATTCCATTTATGCATGTTTCTAGATTCAACTGATTATTCAAAATTCTCCAATTTATTAATCACCAGTTAAGGATGTCACACAGATGAAAATGCAAATGTTATTGGAAAATATTAATGCAATTGCTTGCATAAAGTTTATCTGGCATCCACCTTGATTGCTAAAGCTATTTTGATATTGATGACCAGTTAACTTCTCTGTACTTAAATATTCAATTACTATGTTTGGATTCCCAAAGAGTATTGGAGTAAGTCACTTCAATTGGCCTAGTTTAATGTCTGGAAGCAAGAAAAAGAAATGATCAGGAAGTTAAATTGACATATGTGCCTACCTTTTGCTGGTTATATGCAGTATCATCCATATCATGAAGCCTCTTATGTTCTACGTTGGATGATCTGCCCACATGTGACTCTGCTGACAAATGCACAGATAAACTACTTAAAAATTCATGTGAAAGACAAATTATCTAAATAAAAAGGAAGAGTACTAATAATCATATAATTTTATTTGCCCAGTTTTTTTATTGAAGTTTTACTTTAGGAGAATATATGTCGTGTGTGAAACTTTTATTGCTGTTTGTGTGTGTGCCTGTGTATTTTACCCAGAAAATTATGTATCCTTGGCAAATACTATAATGCTTACTTCAGATCCCAAGTCTTTATATTAGGAGACAGGGTGTCTGTAAAATCCATGGTTTTCTGGAAACCCTGCAGGGGTTTGCCTCAGCCTGTCAAGTACCTACAATTATGGATGTATGCCTCTGAACCCCATGCATACTGACATCATTGAAGAATACTTTTACTGGTCCAACACCTCAGAAAACCACTTAGGGAGACAATGGGTATTCACCATGTATGATACCTATAATAACTCACAACTTGATCCATTCAACTTGAATAAAATTTTACAGGAAAAAAAATAAATTTCCATGTAAACAAAAGTCATCACACTGTTTTCTCTTTGCTCAATTATTAAATTTTAAAACTCTATTGTACTTCATTGTGTCCCAAATAAATGATTCACCTTAATAAAATGAATTCCATATTATTTTTTTTAATTTCTATTTCTTTTCATATTTTTTCTCTTAAAATTGTGTCTGTGTTGCAAAACGTCCATGATTATAGATTATACCTGTTATTCCCAACATAAACTGGTTTTGCTTTTCCTTGGGACTACCTAGGACATATTTCAGTTTTTGTATGGGATAATAAACAGGTGAGCTGTAAAGTATTCATTTTCCTAGCCAGTTCATCAGTTATTGGACATGAGGGGACTGCTTTTACATCATGTTACTCTCAACAGTTTTATTTATTTCCACCTGTAATTGAATTTGTTGTAAGAGCTAGAGGAGAAAGCAGGGGCAAGGGATAAAGACTTCTAGAGATAGAGATGAATGGAGACTTCAAAAGTGAGGTTATCCACCAGAGGGAGGAAAAGCTGAGAGAATGAAAGGCTGTACATAGACACAGGGTTTAAATGGAACATGCTTGTCTGACTATATAGAGATTGGCAAGGAGAATTGTCAGAGGATATTGCAGGCAGAGACAGGGATCAAATACACAGTGAGGAAAAATTTGTATTATGAAACATTCCTGGGAAAGTTAAGATGCTTGGACATCCATGTTTTAAAGAGGGCTGATGGTCATATATGCAGTATATGCATAAATAGTAGAACCAACCTCAATGCAACATGCAGGTGAGTGAATGGAGATGAATAATGAGAAGGCAGCAGTTTACTAGGAAATTGATGCAGGCCTGACTGGATGGCATTTTTCTCAAAATATAGAAAGTAGAAAAATTTCAGTGAGATGTATAGAATCAATTTTAATTAAATGAACAAAGAAAGAAGAGATTCTGTTACTCATGTTTACAAATGAGATGCATAATACAGTGCAGGAACTGTGAATGTTGCTTTCATTTAGCATGTAGTTTCTCCTGTAGCAATGTCTTCCTGTGTTGAGAGAACTCATTTAGGAGCTTGGTGTAAAAATTTCTGAAATCGGATTTACAAACCCACATGACCATTAGAAATGTCTGTGGGAGAGGATCAGTGAGAGATCAACTGTCCAGGATGGAAAAGAATCCAGTTCAGTGCCAAGTATTGAGAAGAATATAACAAACCATATTATAGGAATATGAGCAATCTCTTGCTGCTATGTGCAAGTTACTTTTTGATTTAGATTATTTAGTCCAAATTCCTGGAAAGAAGTTTCTCCAGCAATAATGGATTTATTTTATAGGAAAGGAGTAAAATAAATTACATATGATCATACATTGCATCCTTTCTTGCTATAGACTGATCACATCACTGGTGAAGGGCATGAACAAAAGTAAAGCATGAAACAAAACACAAAGTGTTGTAATTAGTCCAAATATGAGTTGTCATAGTAGAGTTGACATTCTCTTTTCCATGGATTTGTTCTGTGTCACAGACTGATACTGACCTCCTGGATTCAGAAGAAACAATTGAAAAAAAATTGAGAACACAAAAAGTCAGTTGTTTGAAAACATAAATAAAATTGACAGACCATTAGCTATGCTAATGAAGAGAAGGAGAGAGAAAACTCAAATTTTCAGCACATATGAAGAAAAAGGTAATATCACAACAGACACTACAGAAATACAAAGATAATTAGAAATTATTTTGTAAACGTATACTCCAATAAAATAGAAGACATTGAATGCATTGTCAAATTTCTTAAGTTATGTGATTTGTCCAGATTGAATCAGGAAGATAAAGACAAGTTAAACAGAACAATATCAAGTGAGGAAATAGAAGATGCCATCAGAAGCTTACCAAGCAAGAAAAGCCCAGGACCACATGGATACACAGCGAAGTTCTACAAGATCCTTAAAGAAGAATAAATACCAATACTCTTAAATTTATTTCAGGAAATAGAAAAAGAGGCAGCACTTCTAAACTCATTCTATGAGGCCAATATCACCCTGATTCTAAAACCAGGCAAAGATACATCAAAGAAAGAAAACTTTAGGCCAATATCTCTAATAAATATAAATGCAAAAATTCTCAATAAAATCCTGGCAAATTGAATACAAAAATATATCAAAAAAAATCCTGCACCATGATCAAGAGGGATTCATCTCAGGGATGCAAGGTTGGTTCAACACATAGAAATCAATAAATAATAAATAAATCAATAGACTCAAAGATAAGAAGCATATGATCATCTCAATAGACGCAGAAAAAAACATTTGACAAAATACAAGACCTCTTCATGTTCAAAACACTAGAAAACTCTGGGTATATTGGAAACCTATCTCAACATCATAAAGGCTATATATTCTAAGTCTCAGGCCAGCATCATTCTAAATGTAGAAAAATTAAAGGCATTCCCTCTGAAAACTAGAATAAGACAGGTATGCCCTCTTTCACCATTTCTATTTAAATAGTTCTTGAAACAGTGGCCAGAGCAATCAGACAGATGAAAGAAATTAAAGGGATATGTATACTCAGATGACCCAAAAAACTCCACAGAAAACTTCTAGAACTAGTAAATGAATTCAGCAAAGTAGCAGGATATAAACTCAACACCCAAAAATCAAAGGAATTTCTGTGTATCACTGAGAAATCCTCTGAGAAGGAAATGAGGAAAATGACTCCATTTACAATAACCTCAAAAAAAAAGATATTTGGGAATCAATTTAACGAAAGAGGTGAAAGATCTATACAATGAAAACTACAGAACCCTAAGAAAGAGATCAAAGAAGACCTTAGAAGATGGAAAGATCTACCTTGGCTTGGATAGCAGAATTAATATTATCAAAATGACCATACTATCTAAAACAAAGACCATATCTTCATTCTCTCAGGCATCTCAGTTCTCCCTCTGCCCCTTTAAGCTCTTTTTAAATTTAGAGAGGGAAGAAAATCAGCCTCACATTCCAACTAACCACTGTAATGGCTCCAATCTGGGGCACATAATTTTAGCACTTTTAAATATATTTTCCTCATGAAGTTACAAAAGTATTTTGAAAAATGGATGCAAGCACCAACATCCACATGTTGTTGCAATCCTCCCAACACATTGTGGAATATCTATATATATCATGTGAGATTAGTTTGTTATCCTTTCAAAAGTTTCAATATATGTTTTCTAGAGAAGTTGTACCACAAAAGTTACCTAATTTGAAGTTCCATGTTTCCATTGTCAATTTTGCTCTTATTGGAAGAGAATCTTCTATTTTGTTCATATGCTTGATGTGCATGGAGAAAAGATATGATATATATATTTTAGATTTGATCCCATCCAGCATGCATTTAATAATGTAACATAAATATAGAAGATGAATTTTACCTTGAAGTATTCACATAAACCCCGATGAACTGAAAAGAGATTGAGATATATGCTCAAATAAGTCTGAATATGCAAAGGGGAAGGAAGGGAGGATATGTGGAGGCAGGAAAGATGGTGGAATAGATGGACATCATTACCCTAGGTACTGTATATATGGTGTGACACTACACTGTGTATAACTATAGAAATGCGAAATTGTGCTGCAATTGCATAGAATGCATCAAAATGTATTCTGCTGTCATGTATATACCTAATTAAAATTAATTACTTTAAAAAAATCTGAATATAACAAAACTATTCTCATTTCACACTAAATGAATATGGACCCTAGTCCTGGTAGTTAGCATTGGTGAAGATTACTTTAGCGTTAGGAATCCTCTTTCATTTGGGGGCTTTATGTTGAGCAATGACAGAAGACTCAAATGTACTAAATCAGAATCAGGAATATAAGTCCCAGAAAATTTGCAGTTAAGTTTCCAGGAGTAAAATCACTTTTGCAACGGCCCTTAATAGAATGCTGGAGATGCAGTATGCTCTAGAGCATAGTGATCTGTTTTCAAAAGAGGAAAAATAGATTCTGAGAAGTGCAATAAGGAAACTGAGTTTAAAATGTGACAGGACGTATCTCTAGTGAATCCTATCAGAATTATGTAATACATTTTAGTATAAGTATGCTTCCTGTTCCCTCATTTGCCTCATAATTATCATATCCAATGTTGCTATGAGTTTTGGGGGGGAAGGTATAATTGTGTGCACATCAGAGAGAGTTTTCTGAACAAATTAGCCCAGATATGTATGTTTAGAATAAAAGGTAATACACATATTGCACATATTCATGTGAAAACTGGTGTACCTTCTTTTCCCAGAATCCCTTGTTTAATCAATAATTACTTTCTTTTTTTGCCCTCTTTTGGGAAGACAGTGGTTCCTCATTCATGAAAAAAAAAATACACTAAAGCTACAGTGTTCAGACTAGACAATATGAGGCAATTTTCCAAAAACAAAAGTGTTCTGAAAGTTTGTAGAATTATCAGATATCAATAGACTAGTGTGTTTCAAAGAAATTGGTTGAGGGCTGGGATTGTGGCTCAGTGGTAGAGCACTCGCCTAGCATGGGCGGGACCCAGGTTCGATCCTCAGCATCACATAAAAATAAAGGCATTGTGTTGTGTCCATCTAGTAAAAGAAAAAAAAAGATTCTCTCTCTCTCTCTCTCTCTCTCTCTCTCTCTCTCTCTCTCTCTCTCTCTCTCTCATATATATATATATATATATATATATATATATATACACATATAAAAGAAATTGGTTGATACACAAAGAGTACTATATTGGTGTGTGAGGAGCAAACTTCATAAAAGATTTCTGATTAAAAAATGACAGCTTTTCAAGTAATTGCATGAAAGTCCCAGATGAGCACAACATTTGCTTTTTAGAATTCAGAATATATCTCAGCAATATGGTGCATTCCTGGCATGTCCAGGGACATGGTTTCTCATAAATCACCAATAAAATTATGAAATCAAGAATATTAAGAATGATAATAAGAATAACAAGTATGGAAATATTAGTGTCCTTTAAAGCAATGAATGCTTCAAAAATGCAACACGGCTCATCTGAATGACACATATGGATTCTTTACACACGGTGATGCCACTGGATACAGATGGGAGAAATGGGTAGCTGCAGGTTACTCAGATTCTTCCAGTTGTAACTGATTCCTATCATCACTGCTTGGGACTTTGAGTTGAAACAGACAAACTGAAAAGAACTGAGTAGAATTCTCTCCTGTTCCTCATATTTCCTAGTTAAATTCTATGTTACCACCCTCATTTTACCATCTCTTTATCTTTTCCAAAGGAACCCATAGAAGTGGGAGCTTGTCCCTTTACATTTTCCATTTTATGTGTGGCTCTTTGTCACTCCTGGATGCCTGTCAATGTAACAGATTTATGTTAGAAATATCTTCTCTTCACCTTAGTTTTTGGGTCCCTCCCACATCTCAAGAGACATGCTCAGAATTAAAAGCAAGATTTGTGCTTGCACTTGACCTGGTTGTGTCCTGAAATGTAGAAACTGATAGTGTTTCTTGCATAGTTCCCAAAAAGATATCCAATGCACAGCTCCAAATCACTTTTTTCTACAGACCAGGATCATTTGAATCACCATAGAATATAATGAACATATAGAAGCTACGACCTGCTGAGTCAGAACAAGATTTTGAACATGGTTGCCAAGAGATGACTCCTAACAGTTGCAGAGTGTCAGTGTGAAATTTGTCCTCTTCTAATTCCTCTAGGTTAATTTGAATGTATCTCTGGATTCCTCCCTCAAAATAAAGTTTAGAAGAATCTGTAAGCTTTCCAAAGTTAATTTTAGATACCTGTGGATTTGGAAAGTGCTCAATAACAATTCCTGGTTCTTTTAACTAATCCATTTGCTGTTTCTGCCCTAAAATTTTGCCCTAGTGAGTAGCAACATGTTGCATGTCATTAATTTGTACACCTGCCTAATCATTTGGGGTAAGTGAACTTATCTCTGTGGGAATAGGTCTTCACTTCTCAATTCATTGCCAACTGTGAGTAAGTCAGGAAGGGTGGAAAAATTGTACCCTCTCCATCATTCAACTTTGGAACTGGAAACACACAAATTCTCACACTCTGAAAACCCTGATCTTTTCCCTTCTCACATGTGGTTGGAATTTCCTATGCTCTCCTGAGTACCACCAGTTCTTTTTTATTTTAATTTTTTTTGACTATGTGTACTCACTACATTTATCAGTCTTAATTCCCTCTTTTTATGTCCTTTTCCTTATTTAAATTTCCCTGTGATAAAAGTGTGTCTCAATGCAACTCACAGTTCAGTACCTTTATCTATACATCCAATTTAACCTGTGGCTGAAACCTAATGAGATACTCCACTTCTTACATTTTTTTCTTAAACTTTACTACTTATTTAATATGCACATGTCTTGCACAATTAGTATTTACCAGTGCTCATATTTCTTGGCCATATTCTTTTTAATGTATTCAGTCTTCTATGTGGTTCTTACCTTTTCCAAGTTGACTTATTCCCTTTTTTGTGCTTGCATTGATCTCAACAGATTCAGAAGCAGCACACATCTCCTGATGTTGCTCAGAATCACTCTGGTAATAATAATGACAAAAATGAGTTACATATAGATAATATCATCACTCTTTGCACATCCCCATATTTACATTTGTGCAGTCTTTGAATTGGAGATTAGACCATTACACTTAGTGAAACAATATTTTCTTATGAGGCATGATCTTATGCAGCCCCAATGAAGCTGAACTCTTGTCTTCATGTAATTACCCATAGGATAAAACTAGGAAAAATGAAAGAGGAAATGTGTTCTCTGACAACAATCACTGATAGGCATATATTCAAAACATCTCACATCAGTGCTTAACTAGCAATGTGTGCATTCTCCCAACAAAACTAAGAACACAGAAGAAAACAAAACTCTTTTGAGACTGGAACTGGATGTTATATAGATTTGAAATTTTAGACATAGGAGAGTTAAATTTAATTTTTTAAAATTTTGCTTGTGGTTGGGCATGATTTGTTTATTTGATTGATTTATTTTTATGTGATGCTGAATCAAGTCCTGGGTTTCACACATGCAAGGCAAACAGTCTTATCACTAAGCCACAACTGTAGCCTGGGAGGGTTAAACACTTAATGTCAAAATGTGATATTTCATGTGATAGAGACTTTCAAATGTGTCATATCAAGTAGGAAGAAAATATGCTTGGAATTGTTTGAGTCATAGAATCTTCCAAAAATTAATATGTTTCAGCAAAGTATTTACTTCATGAAAATTTCATTTTCAAGGAAGAGAAACTTGGAATGAAAATATGTCTACAATAAGTGTGGACAAAAGAAAACACTGCATTTGGGTAGAGTATGCAAACATCTTCATTGAAGAAAGTCTTGGAATTCCATGGAAGGAATGCACTATTTAATGACTGAGTATTTTCAGAGATTGGAGCCAGAAAAACTGGTGTATGGCTGCATAATGAATAAGTCAGGCTGTGTGGAAATGCTGGAAAGCCACAACAGAGACCCAGTGATGAGATGAAATACAGAATCCATGGATTTTTTTTAAAAAAAAGAAATGCATTAATTAAAGAAATACACTGCAGAATTGCCAGGAAAAAGTAGCAGAGCACAAGTAATGATTCTCTCCTTTTGAAGGCTGAGGAAAATCTCACTAACTCAATTTAAAAATGGGAAAAGCAAGAGATACACAGTTCTTAAATCGGGAATTACAAAATGCCCACTAGAATTCAAGAAAATTTCATTCCAAACTTCATTGGCATTTCAGATGCCCCCAGTCATAATGACATTTTTCAAGTATTCAAATAATAAGTGCAGTTCAGGATGTGGCAGGAAAGTCCAATCCTAGACTGCCAGACTGAAAATTAAGACCTCCACATTGGAAAGCATTATGAAGATTCCTTTAGATTCTAGGAATACAATCCAGCTTTCCCACTCCTTCCAATTAATCCCAATGTATGAATCAGAATGCACACGTGATATATGAACTTCAATTTTAGCACTGCAAGTCACATCTATAGAGTTATAGAACTAATTGATACCCACCAACAAAGAATGAATTAAAGAAAACGCATGGAATATTTAGCACTGATTTTTTTAATATTTATTTTTGGTAGTTATACACAACAACGTACATTTATTTATTTATTTATTTATTCATTTATTTATTTATTTTTATCTGGTGTTGAGGATTGAACCCAGGGCCTTGCACTTGCGAGGTGAGTGCTCTACCACTGAGCCATAACCCCGGCCTCTTCAGCACTGATTTTTAGCAATTTAGTTATTCTTGGTAAATCATTATGGCAAAATGATTCCTCATATAGTGTATTAAAATACTACCTTAAATCTTTCAACCATATAAAAGTTATAGCAGCAAGATCTTCTTAAATGTATAAAAATTATTTTAGAGAGAAAATAGGAAGCTAATCTAGATTCCTTTCAACTCAAATACAAAATTTTCAGCAAAGGAGAGACTTGAATTTTTGCATGGTTTTCAAACAAAGTTAAAAATACTGCCCAAAATCCTAGGCAGAATTAGATAGTGAGTGCAGGATCTTTTTCACTCTGGTTACCTCATAGAGGTTTTTTTCCTGGGATAACTGAAAAAACATACATTCCTATTTCAACTTCTATCAGATGAAACCATGGCAGAAAACAATGGTTAGGAGGCACCCAAAAGAAGAATTAAAATTGGTTTTAAAAAGAATCTGAGACCAGATCTGCTGAGAGCTCTGCATAGCTGCAGCTTGGACCTGTGGTCTGACAAAGATTAAAGTCATGGTACTTTCATTGAAATGTGTTGTTTGAAGCTCTAAGAATGCTGCATTCTAAAAGCACAAATCAATAGCCACACAAGGGATGGTAAACAATTTCAGCTGAGAGGCATTTGGAGATTTGTTTATATTTCCAACATACTGGTGCTTCTAGAAAGTCTCCTGGGGATTACAATAAAATCCTCAGGGCACACACTTTGGAGAAGAGTCCCATTGTAGTGACCCTGTGTGCTGGATGAGAAACCACTGTAGATCTTGCAACTTCAAAACACAGAATATAGTCTCCTTACAGAATGGTAGAAGTTTACCCTGATCAAATGGTGTCAGTATAGTGATAATTAGAGTGGGATGGAATCTCTCACCAGGAATACATGTGTTGTGCCTGTTGGATAGTTATTTTGAGTAGAGGTCCACAGAACACTATCTTTTGAAATGGTTGTTTAGAATAATGACAGTGAAGGAGAAGTGTTTTTTGAAAGTTCAAGTGACAGAATGCAGCAGTGCTGGGGCATTATAAGGTGTAATGGTGTTTGCCTTCAGTTCCCCAAAGAAATCACAGATTCTGCAAGCAGGTCATGATTGCTGTGCTGCAATAGGTTGTAAGAAAACCCCTCAGAGATATGGACTCTTGCCCATCTCTACATAACTGACTATAGGAGTCCATCCTTGGAGTCTGCATTACTGAGTAGTTCCCAAGGTTCAAGGGCCAGAGTGTTTGTCAGTTTCCATGTTAGATGGGTCCACAGCCCTGTGTATATGAACAAGTACTAAGGGTGAGGATTTTCTTCAAAATGTAGAGTTCCCTCATTTCTCTGGGTGAGGTGGGGGACCAACAAGCCTATGAGCTCAGCTTATTCATGCCAATAGCAGGTTAGGCCTTTGGGAGCTAGAGCAAATAATGAAAGAGGTGGATTATTTTTGTTTCCCAGAAACCTGCCAAAGTAGGTTTCTAAAATTAGAAATCCTGGACAAACTATCTTCTATAATGTTAGTATAAGGGAAATCTGAAGCTTTTGCTGTTGTTGTTCTTGATGTGTTTTTGTCTGCTATTGGTATAGAGTTTTCACATTATTTCGTTTTTCACCTTCAATCTTATTTTTTTTCTTAAAATTTCATTCCATTACTGGGTTTGTGTGTGTGTGTGTGTGTGTGTGTGTGTGTGTTTGGGCGGGGGGCTGTGCATTCACTATGAAGTGGCCAGTTTAGTTTTCATTTTAATTTTTCTTTTGAGAGAGAGAGAGAGAGAGAGAGAGAGAGAGAGAGAGAGTTTTAATATTTATTTTTAAGTTTTTGGTGGACACAACATCTTTGTTTGTATGTGGTGCTGAGGATCGAATCCAGGCCACACGCATTCCAGGCAAGCGTGCTACTGCTTGAGCCACATCCCCAGCCCAACTTTCCTTCATTTCTAACAGAAGTCCTAATAATTGTATTATAACCAAGGCCCTTTTGATTTGCCAGGTAAACATTGTTATTTCCTACTTCATCTCTTCCTTTTGTGGTGTTCTAGAGATGATTTTAAAAATACATTATATTTACAGTTGTGTTTTTCTATAAACTGTGATCATTGTTGGGAGTTTATTGTCTACTCTCACAGAAATACTTGTGAGTGAAACTGGCATGTGGAAAATGCTGGTTTTCAAACCTGATACTCAGATATAATTCCTGCTAAGGACACATCCCAAAGAGAATCTTGAACACTACAAGGACCCACGTGTAAATGTGGATGAGAACCCATGCAAATGCATGTAAGTCCTTTACATAGTAACACAGATCATATGAGAACAGGAGGCAAACAACCCTTCAGAATTTCATAATTTCCCAAAAATAGCATCCAAAATCTTTGGTCTAACCTCACATAAAGAGGTAAAGTAAATATTTTCATAATTTTATTGATTTCTTGCAGACAATGGATAGGAAACAAGTATTGTTTGTACATTAGCAGAACAATACCCATCCTGAGGTGTTCTCATCCCATAAGGAGAGAGTTTTGTTTCTGATTGGAGCCTGTTCCCTTCCTCAATGGAGACACTGGAAACCTTGGCCTAGATGACAGGTAATGTGAAATTAAATGTTAACCCTTTGGGAATGAAAATTTTTTTTCCATGAATGAATTCAGTGAGTCATTGCCTTTCATGTGTTCCTAGTTTCAACTGGTTATTTCTAAGTCTCCAAGTTATCACTCTCCACTTATGGATGGTGCACAGTTGCAAACACAAACATTCTTCAAAAATATAGAAACAATGCTAATATAAAGCTTACCTGCAATCACCTTGATTTCTAAAGCTATTTTTATATTAATGATCTGTTAACATCTTTACACTTAAATATTAAATTGTGATGTTTGTATCCCCAAAGAGTGTTCTATGAGTTCAATTCACTTGGCCTAATTGATCTTCTGAGAATGAGAAGAATAGAAGTAATTGGGAATTTGACAAATGTGCATACCTGTGTTTTGCTGTGCCCAGGGCCTTCAAGTCTCTGTTGCTCTAATTGAGATGACTTGCTCAAATGGGACTCTGCTGACAAATGCACAGATTTATTAAACTACTTAGAAAATAATGTAAATGGCAATTAATCCAAGTAAAAAGGAACAGTAGTAATAATCCTATCATTTTACTTTCCTCAAAATACAGTTTCAATCAAGCTTAATTTTAGGTGAACATATCTCATGTTTGAAATTTTTATTTTGTTTGCATGTAGGTCTGGGTATTTTATCCAGGAACATGTATGTCCTTGGCAAGAACTATTGCATTTATATCAAATTCCTTGTCTTAATATTTGGAGACAGGGTGTCTGTAAGTACCAAAGTTGGCTTGAAACCTGACAGGGATCTGTCCTCAGCCTTTTAAGTACCTGCAATTATAGACGTGTCCCTCTGAAGCTAGTACATATTGATATCAATTAGTAGTAATTTTAGTGACTAATACATCAGAGCACCAATTGGGGTGATACCCTGTGTCACTATGTAAAGTGCTAAAATAACTCACAGGTTTATCTACTTTAGGTGAAAGTGAATTTCACAGAGAAAAAAATATATATTTCTATGGAAATAGGAGTCATCAGAATTTTTACTATCTCTTCTTTTACATATTATATTTAAAGATGTCCATTGTACATCATTTGTGATATCTTGCAAAAGTGATCACATTTACATCTTTATCAACAAATATCATAGTTTTTAAAAATTTGTTTTGTTTCTTTTCTCTTTTACTATTAGGAATCAGTCTGACTTGTGAAGCATCTATGATTATTGCTGTTATTCCTGATGTAAAGTCTTTTTTCTTTTGCTGGGATTTCAACAGATATTTTATAGCTTCCAAACTGGGTAATAAACATGTGACATGTAAAGTATTCATTTTCCTGTCTACTTCCTCATTTCCTGGACTTGAGTGGACTACTTTTATATTATGTAGCAGTCAACATTTTTATTAATTTCCACCACAGTTGAGTTTGTGATAAGAGCCTTAGAAAACAGGTGCTAGCGATGATTTATATTCTAGAGATGGAGATAGTGGAGACTTCAGAAGTGAGATTACCCACCAGAGGCTAGAAATACTCAGAGCTGAAAGTCTGTACATAGAGACAGGGTTTACATAGGAACATGTTTTATGATGATTTAGGGATTGGTGAGAGAAGAGCAAGAGGACAGTGCAGGCAGATAGAGGGAACAAGATAGAGACTGAGGCAAAATTTACATTATAAAAGATTCCTAGGAAAGTTAAGATGCTTGGACATTCATGTTCTAAAGAAGGACAATGGTCATATGTGCAGTATATGCATAAATAACAGGACCATCCTCAGTGCTATGAGCAGTTGATGATGAAGAAGGACCTGTGCATGAATGGAGATGAATAATGAGAAGGCAATAAGTGCATTAGCAAGTTGATGCCAGCCTGAATGGAGGGAATATTTCCAGAAATACAGAGGATAGAAAATTGTCAGTGACCTTTTTAGAATGAAGACTAATGACATGAACAAGAAAAAATGTAGGCCACAGGAATGTATGGTTTTGTACCTCACTGTTACAAAGATTTCAAATAAGAAGTGCAGTAAAGTACAGCTAATGTGAATGTTGCTTTTCTTTACCAAGTAGTTTTTCTTATGGTAACATCTTCCTATGTTCAGAAAACTCCTTTAGGAAGAAGGTGGGCAATTTTCTGAATCTTGGATATATGAAACACACCAGAAAATGAGAGAGGTCTGTGGGAGAGGTTCAGTGGGAGATCACTGCTTAGCATGTAAAAGGATCCTGTTCAGTGCCCAGCATTGAGAAGAATAGGAACAAACAAACTATGTCAAAGAAATATGAGCAAATGTTTTTTTGGTATATGCAAGTATATATTTGATTTACAACTCTTACTCAAAATTTCTGGAAAACTGTACTCCAACAAATGGACACCTATGTGCAAAAAAGGGCCAATAAAAGCAGTAAAATTAATATGTGTGTTGAGTAAAGTCACAAGACTCAAAGTACTAAAACAAAATCAGGAATATGGGCTCAGTAATATATACACAGTTGAGTTTTAAAGGAAAAATCATTTTTGGAATGACTAATTATAGAAAGACATAGGTATGTATACCAATGTCAAGATGCAGAATGATCTGTAGTCAGAGGAGGAAAGAAGAAGCCTGAGAAATTCAGTGTCAAATCTGAGTTAAAAGTGTGACAGTGCAAATCTTTAGTGAATCTTATCAGAATCATTTAATACATTTTATTGTGTTTCCTAATCCTCATTTGCATTATAATTAATAATTCCAAAATTGTTATGAAATTCCCAGGGAAGATATAATTGTTTGTTCATCATGGAGAGTTTTCTGAGCTAATTAGCTCAGATATATGTGCTGAGAGCATCAGCTAACACCATCTCAATGTTTGTTCTTACCCATGTGAGAAACTGGTGTGTCATCTTTTCCTTTATCCACTCGTTTAACCACCATCAGTTTTACATTTCCTGTCTTGTATGAAGAAAGTAATATAACATCTATGGGGGAAAAAAAAGATGATAAGGCTCAAAGGATTCAGACAAGGCCAACCCAAAGAAAAATTGTTTTGAAAACTTGAAGAGTTATCAGATATCAATAAACCATTGTGTTTTAAAGAAATCGGTAAATACATTAAGAGTAATAGTGTTAGTGTTTGAGGAGTAAACTGAATAAAAGTTTCTGGTTAAAATTTGAGTCTGGTGTGGCATATATAGACAGCTTTTTAAGGAATTGCACACAAGTCCCAGATCATCCCAACATCTATCTGCTTTCTAGAGTTCAGAATTTTTCTCAGTAGTACGGTGCATTCCTGGCATGTCCAGGGACATGGGTTTCTCACAAAAATCAATAAAATAATGATAAAAGCAAAATATTAAGGATGTTAATAAGAAATGTATAGATGAAAATATTAGACTTCTTAAGTAAAGAATCCTTAAAAAATGCAATGTTGCTAATCTGAATGACACATACAAATACCTCACACAATGTGGTGCCTACTAAATAAGAAGGGGAGAAATTGGTAGCTGTAGGGTACCCTGATTCTTCCAGCTGCTACTCGTTCTTATCATCTTAGCACCAGATTTTGACTTGAAAGCAGACAAACTGAAGAGAGCTGACTAGAATTCTCTCCATTTACTTGTATTTTCTACCTAAATGCTATTTCCTCCCTCACTTTCCCTTTAGTTTTTCCAAAAAATCCATAAAGTTGGAGCTTCCCTTTTTCCATTTTACACCCTTTATATGGATTTTTGCCACTATTTGTTGCCTGCCAAAGTAACAGATTTATCTTAGAAATATCATTTCTTCATCTTAGTCCTATGTCCTTTGCACATCTCAAGAGACATGCTCAGAATGAAAGCAAGATTTATGATTGCACTTGATCTGCTTATGTCCTCAAACTGTAGGAATCAATAGCAGTTCCTGCATATTTCCTAAAAGGAGATACAATGCACAGATCCAAATCATGTTGTTTATACATCAGAATCATTGGAATCACCTTAGATTCTAATGGACAATTAGAAGCAAGAGTTTTAAGATGGTGCCCAAAGGATGATTCCTCATAGTTGCAGAGTTCCAGTGTGAAATTTGTCATCTTCAAATTCGTCTAAGTTAATTTCAATGTATCTGTGGATTCCTCCCTAAAATGTCCCCACAAATTAAAATTCATAAAGATGTGTAATATCTTTATTGATAATTTTTCATTATTAATTTTAGATTAACTCTAGATATCTGTGGATTTTGGACATGCTTAATTACCATTCATACTTTTTTCTACTTTTACATTCGGTGTTTCTGCACTATCATTTTGCCCTAAGCTGCATCAACATATTGTATGTCATTAAATCATTTGGGGTAACTGAACTTAGTTCTGTGGCAACAGGTCTTCACTCCTCAATTTATTCCCAACTTTGAATAAGTCAAAAAGGGTGGGAAAGTTTTACTTTCCCCTTCACTCAACTTTGGGAATGGAAACATGCAAATTCTTCCCACATTTTGAAAACCCTGTTCTTTTCCCTTTTCAAGTGTTGTTGAAATTTCCTACCCTATCCTGACTACCATTTATTCTTTCTATTTTTTTTACTATATGTACTTACTGCCTTTCTCAGTCTTCACTTCCCCTTCTTCTGTTGTTTTCCTTATTTCAGATTTACCTGTGAGAGAAGCATGTGTCAAATGGAATTCACAATGCAATTCCTTAAGCAATACATTCAATTCAACCTGTGGCTGAAAAGTAATGAAATACACCATTTCTTATATTTATTTAACCCTACTATTTATTTTAATAGACATATTTCTTGAACAAATACTGTATACCAGTGCTCATATTTTTTGACAACACCCTTTACAATATATTTTGTATTCTATATGGTTCTTACCTTGTCCGTGTTCATTTATTGTCTTTGTGCTTGGTTCAAACATCCTGGGCCCACAAGCAGCACACACCTTTTGATGTTTCTCAGAATCACTCTGGTAAAAATAATGACAATAATAAGTTTCATATAGCTTTCTGCATCCCTCTCTGACCATCGTTTTATTTATAGTTAGGAAGACATTGAAATTGCAGATTACACCATTACATTTTCTGCAACAATATTTCCATATGAGACACAATTTCACATGCTGTCCTGATGAAGCTGAGCTCCTCTCTTCATCTGGCTACTGATGGTAAACATCAGGAAGAACGAAAGAGGAAATGTATTCTCTTACACCAAACTCACTGATATGCATATATCCAAAACAACTAACATCAGTGTTTAATTAGTAAGCTCTGCATTCTTACTCAAATCTAAAAACAGAGGTGAAAATTTATTTAAAATGCTTTTGTGAATTAGATTTCATGTTATACAGATTCAATATTTCTAACAATGAAGGGCCAATTGTTTTATTGATTTATATGATACTTGTTATGATAAGACCCTTCCAATGGGTCACCTCCAGTAGGAAGAAAATACTCTTGGACTTGTTTCATTTGAGTCTCCAGAGACTTCCAAATATTTACCTCATTGAGTACTAAAAGAAGAGTCAATAAGAGAATGTATCAATTTTGTATTCTAACTTGTTACATATGACAGCAGAATGATTACAATTCATATTACACATAAAGAGCACAATTTTTCATATCTCTGGTTGTATATATAGTGCATATTTTATGTGAACAAAGAAACACACTCAATTTGGTTAGAGTATGCAATACTTTTCATTGAAGAAGGAACTAAAAGGAATTTCAAAACAGTAAGGCATAGCATCACACTGAGTTTCTTGACTGACTACTTTCAAAGTTTGGAACCAGAAAAACCCGATGAATCTGCATAATGAATAAGATAGCCTGTGTGGAAATACTGGGGACTCTCAACAGGAATCAGTGACCAGATGAACACACATGTGCCTTCACACCATGTAGGGTCAAGCCACTCAGCTGACAGGCATTTCAAGTTCTTGTCCATATTATCACCACACTGATATTGTAGACACCATCCTGGAAATTACAATAAAATCCTGAGTGCAAACACCTTTGAGAAGTGTTCCATTGTAGTACCTCTGTGGGCAACACAGAAATCATGTCTTTTAAAACAAGAGGTGCATTCATAGAAGAAATAGATGGCAACAGTGCCAGGGAAAACTAGTGATGTGCAAGCAATAAATTCCTCCTCCAGAGGGTTGAGGAGAGTCTCACAAACCCAATTAGGCAATGGCAAAAAGCAAGAAATAGGAAGTTCTCAAGTCAGGAATTACAAATTGTTCACAGATATATCACATTTGGTGAATATCATGCCATGACTTTATTCTCTTTTATTGCTGAGTAAAATTCCATTGTGTATTATGCCACATTTTTTTCCATTCATCTACTAAGGTCATCTAGATTGGCTTCACAATTTAGCTATTGTGAATTGTGCTGATATAGGAGGGGGAGTAAGGGAGGAATAGATGAACTCTAGATAAGGCAGAGGGATGGGAGGGAGAAGAAGGGTGCAGGGAGTTAGTAAGGATGGTGGACAGTGATACACATCATTATCCAAAGTACATGTATGAAGACATGTATGAATTGGTGTACATCATTATCCAAAGTACATGTATGAAGACATGTATGAATTGGTGTCAACATACATTATATACAACCAGAAATATGAAAAATTGTGCTGTACATGTGTATTAACAGTTTTAATGCATCCCATTGTAATTTATTTTTTAATCAATGAAAAAGAAATATCATTTAAATCTGAATTGATATTTCAGATGTCCCCAGTAAGAATGACATTTACCAAGTAGTCAAAAAATACATGCAGTGCAGGATGTAGCAGGTAAGTGCAATCCTATACTGCCAAACTGAAAATTAAGACTTCCACACTAGAAAGCATTTTGGAGATTTCTCAGGATTCTAAGAATACGACTGCCATATGACCCAACTTTTCTACTCCTTGATCAGAACCCTAGTGTACCAAAACCAGAATGCACATGTGATTTATGAATGTTGCTGTTTTAGCACTGCAAGTCAAGATTATAAAGTTATGGAACTAACTCTGATACCCACCAACAGTAAAATGTATTAAAAAAACAAAAAGATATTTAGCAATGAATAAGTAGCAATATACTTATTCATTGTACCCCACTATGTCAAAATGAATCCCAACTATTTATATGAATTCAACACCCTAAAATATTCTAATATACAAAAAGCACAACAGCAAAATCTCCTCAAGTATATAAAGAAAAAATATTTTAGTAAAAATAGGAAATTAATTTAGATTTCTCTCAGTTCAAATACAACATTCTCAGCAAAGGAGGGAGGTGAATTTTTTAAGGTGAATCAACAAGTATTCAAAATACTACCAAATATTCTAAGCAATATTCAAGAACCTCTTCACCCAATGCACATTATCCATACTTTTTTCTCAGATTTCAGAAAAAAATTTCATTCCTATTTTTTAATAAGATGGACCTCTGTCACAGACAGTGGTTAATGGAGATACTCACAACAAGTATTAGGGTGGTATAAAACTGAAACTGAGACATAGATCTGTTGATAGCTCTGGGTGGCTACATTTTAGTTCTGTGGTCGGTGTAAAGATTAAAAGTTCCTGGCACTTTCACTGAAACATGTTGTTTGATTTTCTGTGACAGCAAGTGCCAAGGTAAAACAACATACTTGTGCATACACACCATGTAAGGTCAAGCCACTCAGCTGAGAGGCATTTCAAGTTCTTGTCCATATTATTGTTATACTGATATTGTAAACACCATCCAGGGAATTACAATAAAATCCTGAGGGCAGTCTCCTTTAAGAAGTGTTCCACTGTAGTAACTCTGTGGGCAAGATCTGAAACCACTGCATGTTTGAACTTCCCAGATGCATAGCCAACTCTCCACACAGAATGGTGGAGGTTCACCCTCTTCATATATTCTCAGGATAGTGATAAGAATGGGCTGAAAATTCTCATCAGGAATACATGTGTTGTGTCTGTTGGGCAGTTAGTTGAATAGCGTTTCATAGGGCACTGCCTCTTTAAATAGGTGGTTTAGAATAATGATTTTGAAGGAGAGTGCTTTTTGAGAATTCAAGTGACAGAAGAATCCAGCAGTGCTGGGGCATTGTCAGGTGCAATGGTATGTTTCTTCAGTTCCCAAAAGATTCTGCAAGCAGGCTATGACTGCCATGCTCCAATAAGTTGCCAGAAAACCCCTCAGAGACATGGAATTTTGCCCATGTCTAGACCACTGACTTCAGAAATCCATCAGGTGGTCTGCATTACATACTGGTCCCTAGGCTCCATGAACCAGAGTGTGTGTCAGGAAATTTTCACATTAGATAGACCCACATGTCTGAGTAGATTAACAAGTAATAATGGTGAGATTCTCCTTGAAATTGCTAAGTTCCCTCAGCATTCTCTGTATGTGGTGAGAGTCAAAGGAGCAGAGAAGCTCAGCTTATTTATGCAAATAACAGGTTAGGACTTTTGGAGCTAGAACAAATAAAGTGTTGAATAATATTTGTTTCCCAGAAACCCCCAAAGTTATGTGTGAGTAAACTTAGAAATCCTGGACAGAAATATCTTCTTTTCTACTATGTTAACATTAGAGAATCTCAAGATTTTGCTATTATTTTTTGCTATTTTTTTGATAATTTTTATGAGTTTTCCATGTTATTTATTTTTCTCTTTCTATTTATTTGAGAGTTTTATTCCATTCATTTATTTTTTGTTGTTGTTAGCCAGAGACAATTTTAATTCTCATTTTAAATATTTTCATTTCTCATTTTTATTGCATTTTTTCCTTTTCTCCTATTCTGACTCTGCTTATTCTCACCACTTTCCCTCTACTTACTTTTTTGAAACATGCTCCAATAATTAGATTATAACCAGGACATAATTTTTTTTGCAGGTAAACCTTTTTATTTCCTACTCCATCTCTTCATTTTGTGCTGTTCTGGAGATCATTTAAAACATAATATTTTATGTACAGTGGATACATATTTTGGTTTATGCTGTGATCATTATTGGAGTTTATTCTCTCCTGACAGGAGCCAATGTGAACTTGGTGTGAAGCAAATTGGCCTACAAAGCTGTGTCAGGTTCAGCATTGCACTGGATATGGGTGGACCCGCTGGAACCACACAGTTACACAGCCTTTCAGAGTTGGGTGTGGCCTGTTAAGATACCAAATCAACTTCATTGCTGCAAGAATCCTAACACACCAAAAAGCAATATTTCTCCTGCTAAAACTTATCTCTGCCTTTGATCTACTCTCCCTTAAAGAAACAACTTGATCCTTTTGCTAGTTGTTCGGTTCCAGCTTTTACTGGGATTGGGGAGCATTTCAGGAGCTCTGCTTTCCTTTTCAAACTTAATTTCTGCCTCTGTCTCTTATTTATTTACTAATTATTTGAGACTTTCTTTTTCCCAGGTGGCTTACACCTTCTGAGCAGGAAACTACCCTTGCAGGGTGATGGTGGCTCTGTGATATTCTTTCCTTACAGAGATACTTGTGAGTGAAAGTAACATGTTAAACATGCTCATTTTTCAGATGTGATCCTCATCTATAAACCCTGTCCAGAAAACATCCCAAAGAGAAACTTGCACACTACAAGTACCCACGAGACACTATGGAACAGAAATCCATTCCAATGCATGGAAATCCACCATCTATTAACACAGATAACATGAGAACAGAGGAAAAATACACCTCCAAAATTTCATAATTTCTCAATAATTATATCCTAAATACATTAGGTCTAACAACAACTAGATACTAAGAAAAAATATGTTTAATAAGTGAATTGATTTCTTGAAGGGAAAGGACATAAAATCAATAGAAATTGTATGTATATTAACAGAAAAGTACCCATCCTGAATCATTCTAATTCCCTTATTAGAAGGGAATTAGTAGGTTGCCCTTATTCTTCCAGGCCCCACTAGTTCCAATCATCTCTACATCAGATTTAGATATGAAATGAGACAAACTGTAAAGACCTGAAGAGTATTCTCTCCATTTACTCATATTTCCTAGCTAAATTTTATGATTCCTCCTTCATTTTCCCTTCCCTTTAGCTTTTCAAAAAGAACCCTAGAATGGAGGCTTGTTTCTTTCCATTTTACATTCTTTGAATGGATTTTTGCCACTTTCTTTCCTGGCAATGTAACAAATTTACCATAGAAATATAATTTCTTCATCTTAGTCTTTTGAGTCGCTCTCAGTTTTCAAGATACATGTTTAGAATTAACTCAATATTTATCCTTGCAATTGATCTGCTTGTGACCTAAACTGCAGGAATCCATAGCTGTTCTTGCATATTTCTCAAAAGGACATGCATTCCCTGTCTGAAAAAGATGTTGCCTGAGGACCAAGATCTTTGGAATCACTATAAAATGTAATGGACATGGAGAAGGAAAGACTTTCTCAGTCTGAATGAGATTTTGGACATGATCCCCAAGAGATGATTCCTTACATTTTCAGAGTTCCAGTGTAAAATTTGTCAGCTTCCAATTCCTCTGAGTTAATTTGAATATATCTCTGGATTTTACCTTAGGATGTCCCTTCCAAGTCATGTTTAGAAGATTCTGTAATCTTTCTCGAACATTAATTTTAGATACCTGTGTGTTTGGAGAATGCTCCACAATTATTTGTACTTCTTTTGCCTTTTCCATTTGCTGTTTCTTCCCTGTGTTTTTGTCCTAGGATGCAGCAAAATGTTGTCACTAAATTTTGTACATGCCTAATCATTTATGGTAAATAAACTTAGCTTTGTGGCATCAAGTGTTTACTCCTCAATTCATTTCCAAGTGTGAATAAGTCATGAAGGTTCAGAAAGATGTACTCTCCCCTTCATTCATCTTTGTAATTTGAAACTCACAAATTCTTCCCACGTTTTGAAAACCCTGCTCTTTATCCTTCTCATATGTGGCTTGAATTTCCCACCCTCTCCTTGGTAAAACTTATTCCTTTTTTTTCTTTTTGACTGCATGTACTCACTGTCTTTCTTAGTCTTCATTACATCTTATTCTTTATTTTTCATTATTTCAGATTTACCTGTGATAGAAGCATGTCTTAAATGCAACTCACAATTGTATTCATTTAGCAATACTCCCAATTTAACCTGTGAATGAAACCTAATAGGATGCCACTTCTTATCTTCCTTTTTCCTTGCTAGCTATTTAATAAACATATTCTTTGAACAGTTACTCTATGCTAGTGCTCATATTTTTTGGCAATACTCTCTCTATTATATTTTGTATCCTATGTGTATCTTACCTTTTACATATCCTTTTATTCTATTCTTTGTGGTTGAATGGAATGCACCAAATAGACAATAAGTACACTCCTCATTATCTTGCTCAGAATCACTCTGTTAAAAATAATGGCAGTAATGAGTTACATATAGATTTCATATCACTCTTTAGGCACCACCATGTTTATAGATATGAAGTAATTGCAATTGGAGATAAGACCATTACTTTGTGCAACAGTACTTTCCAAATGAGACACTATCTTATGCATTCCAGATGAAGCTGAGATGCTTTCTTATCTGGATTCTGCTGGGGTAATACCAGGAAGAATTAAGGGAGAATGTTTTCCCTGATAACAAACACTGATATGCATATATCTAAAACAATTTAAATCAGTGCTTAACTAGCAAACATACTCAGCAATACTACAAACACAACAGAAAATTTATTTAAAACTCTCTTGAGAAATGGACTTAATATTATACAGATTCAACATTTTAAACAATAAAGGGCCATTATTTAGTATTAAAATTGATGTGTTAAGAGATTTTCAAATCTGTCAGTGTGGAAATAAAACACACTTGGACTTGTTTGAGTCACCAGAGCTTGGAAAACAAGAATGCCATTTAGAAAAATATATATAGTCAAAAATTTATTTTAAAAGGAGAGAAATTCAGAATGAAAATGTGTCTATATTTTATGTAGACAAATGGGCACACTCAAGTTGGTTAGAGTTTGCAACACTTTTCATTTAAGAATAACTAAAAGAAATTCCAAGAAAGGAAGACACTAGCAAAGTATCATTCTGTGTTTACTGTCTGAATATTTTCAAAGATTGGATCCAGGAAAATGATTATATGGCTGCATAATAAAAAAGACAGGCTGTGGGGAAACACTGGAATGCCATGACCCAGAGCCAGTCAACAGATAAAACACAGAATCATGGCTCTTAAAAATCGAAATTCATTTGTAGAAGGAAAAGGCTGCAGCTGTGCCAGGGAAAACTAACTGGATAGAAGAGAGGAATCTTGCCTCTAGTGAGCAGCAGAGAATCTCACCCACCCAATTAGGAAATGACAAAAAGCAAGAGATAGTTCTCAAATCAGGAATTACAAATTGCCCACAGACATACCACATTTGGTCAACATCTAGCACTCAAGGAAATACCATTCAAAACGGCATTAACATTTCAGATTTCCCCAGTCAGAATAACATTTATCAAGTAGTTAAATAATAAGTGCAGTGCAGGATGTGGCAAGAAACTACAGTCTTACACTATCATACTTAAAATTAAGACTTCCATGCTGGAAAACTTTATGGAGATTCCTTTGGATACTAGGAATATGACTGCCACATGACCCAGATTTCCCACTCCTTGATCTGAATCCCAATGTATAGAAAATCAGTATGCACATCTTACAAATGAACTTTGATGTTTTAGCACTACAAGTCAAAATTATAAAGTTATAGGACTAACTCTGATACCCATCAATAGAGAATGGAAAACAAAACATGTGGAGATACTTGGCACTGAGTTTGAGCAAATTAGTTCTTCATGATACACCATTATGTCAGAATGAATACCCAATGGCATATGAAATCACTGTGTGTAGTGATTTTATAGTATGTGAAATTTTAGAATATAAAATATAAAGTTGTAACAGAAAAATCTCCTTAATTTTATAAAGGAAAATATTTTAGAGCAAAATTAGTAAACTAATGTAGATACCTTTCAATTCAAATATAACTTTTTCAGCAAAGGAGAGATTGGATTTTTGCATAGATATAAAGCTGAATTTGAATTACTGCCAAATCTCCCTGGCAGAGTTAGAGTATGAAAGCATGATTCTCTTTTTGCTGACTATATTATACATATTTTCTTCTTGGAATACAAGAAAAATATATATTCATATTTTGGCAAAAACAGTGGTTATGGAGGCACCCATAACAAGAATTAGGGACATGTAAAAGAGAAACTGAGATATAGATATGCTGAGAGCTTTGGGCAGCTAGAATTTGGTCCTCTGGTCTGCCTAAAGAATAAAAAATTATGACACTTTAATTGAAACATATTGTTTGAAGTTGTGTGACATCATGTACCAAAGTTATGTTTGGCAGAAAAATGTTCTCCTGCAGAACAACAAACTTGAGCAGACATGCCAGGTATGGTTAAGACACTCAGTTGAGAAGCATTTGGAGTCCTTATCCACATTTCCACCACACTGGAGCTTTAGAACTCTCCTCGGGATTAAATAAAACCCTGAGGTCAAACAACATTGAGAAAGGTTCCTACAACGTATATCTGTGGGAGAGATCTAAACCACTGCATGTCTAAACTTCTCAGTTGCATAGTCAACTATCTTCACAAAGTGGTGAAGGTAATCCATGATCATATTATCTCAGGATAGTAAATAGTAATAGAAATGTGCTGAAAACTATCATCAGGAATTTATGTGTTATGCCTGTTGGACAGTTAGCAGCAGTGTGGAGGTCTAAAGAACATTAACTCTTTAAATGGTAGTTTAGAAAAATAATAGTGAGGGTAAAGTGTTTTTTTGAGAATTCAAGTGACAAAATATTCAAGGAGTGTTGGGCATTGTCAGATGCAATGGTATTTTCCTTCAGTTCCCAAAAGAAATCACAGGTTCTGTAAGGAGGCCATGACTTCCATGCTCCAATAGGTTGCCAGGAAACCCCTCAGAGACATGGAATCTTGCCCACCTTTAGACCACTGACTACAGGAATCCATCAGGTGGTCTGCATTACATACTAGTCCCCAGGCTCCATGAACCAGAATATGTGTCAGGAAGTTCCCACATTAGATAGACCCATATGTCTGAGTACATGAGCAAGTACTGAGGGTGAGGGTTTTCTTCAAATTGCAAAGTTCCCTCAGCATTCTCTGTGTGTGGTGGGGGACAAAGGAGCAGAGGAGCTCTGTTTATTCATGCAAAATAACAGGTTAGGCCTTTGGGGGCTATAAAGCAAATAAAGAAATAGCTGGATAATATTTGTTTCCCAGAAACCCCCCAAAGTTATGTGTGTCTAAAATTAGAAATCCTAAATAGAAATATCTTCTTTCTACTATCTTAACATTAGGAAGTCTCAAGCTTTTGCTATTGTTGTTCTTGATATATTTTTGTCCATTATTTGTATGGGTTTTCCATGATAGTTAATTTTTCACATTCTGTCTAATTTTTTGAGAGTTTTACTCCATTCTCTCTTCCTCACCCCTGCCGCCCCCACCCCCTCCCTGGTCACTATTGAGAGATCTTTTTTACTCTCATTTAAAATCCTTTCTTTTACCATTTTATTGCATTTCCTCCTTATCTCCTTTTCTGCCTATCTTTAGTCCCACCACTTTCACTCTTCTTTTTTTTACAGGTGTACTAATAATTGTATTATAAACAAGGCATCTTTTGTGGCCAGAAAAATATTGTTATTTCCTTCTCCTTTTCTTAATTTTGTGCTGTTATAGAGATCATTTGAAATACCTATTTTATATACAGTTGATAAATGTTTTGCTTTAAACTCTGATCATGGTTGGAGTTTATTATCTCCTCTAACAGAGATTCTGGAGAATAAAAATCGCATGAATAACATGCTAATTTTCACACATGGTACTCAGATATAAATTGTGCCCAGGACACGTTCTAAAGGGAAACCTGCACACTACAAATACCCTCACAAGAAGTGTAAGAGAAGTCCATTAAAAGCATGCAAATCCACCACCTACTAACACAGACAACATGAGAAACAGAGGCAAAAAGACATGTCCAAACTTTCATGATTTTCCAGTAATTGCATCCAATGTCCTAGGCCTAACAACAACAAAGTAGATAAGATAAATATATTTAATAAGTGCCATTTTACATCTCATGTCCCAAGGCTACTGGAAGGCCAGAGCTGATGTACAAGATGAGGTAATGGCAGGCTGGCCCAAATCAGAAACTCTCAGGGGGTTGCCCCTCCTATAGGGGGATGGGTCCTGGCACCCCTGACCCCCGAGGGATAGGTCTCCCACTCTCTGGGGTTATCTCTCTTTTACTGGATGGTTGCCACTCTTCTATCGTCAGTGTCCCCCTATTTTTGGAAGCCTTTTCTCTAGGGATGGGTTTCGTATTGCCAGGGGTGCCCCATCTCTAGGAGATTCGAGTACCCCTCTTTCTCTAGAGATGTGGTACATCCCTTGGGGTGTTCTGCTTTGTGGGATTTGGACAGCCCTTCTCTAGCATGTGGTTCCCCTCTGGGGGAGACCCACCTCGTGGGGATGGGAGCCTGCACCCTGCCTTCCTGAGGGATGGGTCAACTTCTCGGGGGTCGCCCCTTCTCTAGAGGGATGGGCCCCTGGGTCCCTAACCCTGTAAGGAATGTGGCTCCCCCTCTCAGTGGTTGCTCCTCCTCTAGGGGAATGGGCCCTTGCATCCTTTGCCCGCCATTCCCTTTCCTCTCCATTTCCACCACCTGCCCCCAGATGTGCAAATGTGTGACAATCCTCCACCATTGTCTGCACATTGGCAGCTTCCTCTCAGTGAGTGCTCAGGGTGACCAGTGACCACATTCAGAGACCAGGTGACCACATTCAGGGACCAGAAGGCTCAGACTTCAGGATATTCCATTCCAGGGCTACTGGCACATGGATTTTCAATTATAAATCACCTTCCTTTTGACTGACAAATCCTTGCATCACTTGTCAATTAAACAGCAGAGATGAGAGAGAGAGAGAGAGACCAACAGACAGACAAGGATGTGTGTATGAGAACTCGCCTCCTTGAGGGTCAACTGCTTCCTCACACCTGATTCCAACCCACGGCTTCCTCCATCTCTGCAGGACAGACTCCACACCATGCTTTGTCTTGTAACATTCCCGAGATTTGATAGAATTTGCAGATTTGGACTTAGCAAACCTGAATTGAGTGACTCGATTTTCCCCCTACAATTCACAAACTTTTGAAGTCCAGTTACTTTCCCTTCCCACTCCATTTGTCTGAAAAGCCAGCAGTGTTTCTGACTGGAAGTCGTGAGCCCTGCTCTTCTGCTCTGCATCCACTGAGGCCCAGCGCCTGCTAGGAACCAGTGATTGAGCCATGAGAAATGAGGGGAGGATTGTGGATGTAGAAGTAATAAAGAGCTCACTTCCCTTCTACCAGTGGGGAGGTGCTGGAGGAGCCATGCTTTCTGCGTTGCGAGTACCTGTTGACATTATTATCACCCGGGCAGACTACGGAAGAAGAGTAAGAAGATATAAAGAATAGATCATGCCTCCATAATAGCACTACGTTGACCACATGGATATTCGACATCACCATCAGTTCCATCATTTTTGCAAGAATCACAATCTAAGTTATGATTTCGTCACTATCTTTCCAACTTCCTTCCTCAAGTAGGCAGGCTAATGTCGGGCCAGGGCTGGGCTGGAGAGGATGCAACAGAGACAGACCCCAGGGCTCACTTCCACTTTGACTGTGCACTTGCTGCTCTACCCCTGGTGGCTCACTTTAAAACTGGCATGCCTCTTTCCTTCTTCTTGTCCCTCTCCATCACCATGTGGGAAGCGATGCTAACTTTCTTCTCTTCCATGTCCAAGGTATCTCTTCTTCAGCTCAAGGACGACCACAGTGAAGAGACACAAACTCTGGGGCTGGCACCAGCAGGTCTGACCAACAGCTATGTCTCAAAGCTACAAATGAAGTCTATCACCTGGCAGGAACTCAGTTTTTATATCTCCTCTAAATAGCGCACTGCCCCCCCCTGCAGAATCTCAGCGTTTGGGGAGGAGTCCTCTATGACATCAACTTTGCTAGCAAAACAATAGCACTTCTTTTCCTTTTTCTCAATTATCTTATCCTTGTTACTGGTTTGGCATCTGGGACAAGGACCAAGCTTCTGGGGTCATATTTGCTGAACTAGGTGAGACCTGAGTGTGTCCCTGTTCTGACTTTCCTGGGCATGTATGGCACTCTGGGTGACCCTCTCCTTCTATGAGGAGGATGCATGCGGTGGGTTAGCTTGCTGAGAGACATCTGCTGGAGAAATGGGAGGGCAGTTTCACTGGGTCTGACTGGAGGAGCTGTTCCCATGGGGAGGAACTACCATTCCATCAGGTATGGTTCACTCCATCATTTGGTCTACTTTGAATAAATTGAAACTGAATACAGTAAACTTGTGTCATCTTGGTCATCTGGTAACCCCCTCCCCCACTCTGCATTGTTGGAACATCTGGTTCCCCTCCCTCCATGGGATCTGCTGGTAGTTCTTTCTGGAGTATCTGTGGCTCCAGTGTGTAGAAGTTATGATAAAGTGGGAGTAGAGGATCTAGAGGATTCTTCCCCATCCATAAAGCTGACCTATTATGAAGGTTTCCATTGTATCAGCCTTGTTTTGAGAATTCACCCTGCTTTGCTATCTTCATGTACTTTTTTTCTGGTTATTTTTATCTCTGTTACTGGTTCCTTAAGACACAGGCAATGATGCACTGATCCCTAGTGTCTCAGGAAAGATCTTGGCTAATTGGGTGATATAGAGCTATAAGCCCATAACTAATAAAAATATAATACATTACTCTAAAACAGTCTGGTCACTGAATGATATTTTGAAATTTTATGTTCTTGCAGTTAGTGTTAGTCTGTCAGAGCTTAAATGGATGGAAGAGATTGAGTAGGTGCAGGTATTTATGCAATTGCATGAAAAGGAGTCTGAACAGATAGGATCTAAGTGGATTGTGTAAGAAAGTCTGGTGTGCAAGGACAGTGGAAGGAAACTTGAGACATTTCCATCTTCTCAACAATGGTGCTGGCTGGCCCACCACTGGGTTTCAGCTTGATCCCAGCCACACAGACCTTCCTACAGATCAGGGATACCAGCCTTTGGCTGGAGAACAAATCCCAGGAAGCTGCCTGGGCTGCAGAGAAATGGGTGAATGGGAGATTGAGACCCAGAGCAACTGGCCACTGCCCCACCTTCCAGCCTTTTTTGCTTAATGGAGGAAGAGGGCTCCTGGCCAAAAAGGACATGTCAGTGAGTGTTGGAACAGCTAGATTGTGACCTAGGGAGGGGAGTGGTCTCCCCTTTGAAGATCTGACAGGATCCCCCATTTGGCCAAGGTTGCTGGAGTGGAGCCAGCATTCCACTGATAAATATGAACAAGAGGACTGGCAGGAGTGCAAAAGGGGCAAAAAAAAAAAAAAACCCAGCCGTGGCTTGGAAAACAGTAAGTAAAGAGAAAGAAAAATTATAAAAGCTTGGAGCTTCTTCCATTCGATTTTGAGACTTGGGACAAAGTAGTGACTGTTAATCCTGCAGGGTAGCCACAGGGCCCCAAGTATGCGGGATGAAAGCCAAAGGCCTGGTCTGCAGAGGCACTGCAAAAAGGGAAATCCAGGCTCCAGGGAGATATTGAGGAGCACCTGCATGGCCTTCTCATCCGAGACACATACCAGGCCTGGGCTGTAACCAGAGCACAGTGCAGCCAGGGAGTAGGGAGGGCCCCTGAGCATGCTCCTCCTGCACTCACTGCTCCCCCACCTCACAACTCTGAACTTAACAAGCTCTTCTCCTGCCTGTGGGCACTTCCAGTGGAGCCCTGCCTGCTGCCCAAACTCAGGAGGCACCAGGGCCTCCTGGAGACCCCGTGCCTACAGGTTATCTGCCTCTTGGTCTCACTGGTTTCTGCAGATAATGATCCCTTAATCTCTCAACATGGTCAATGTGATATTCATCAGACACAGTTTCCTGGACATAAGAAGAGAGCCTCAGCAGATGGAGGGGCTGTTGACAGAAACCCCACACAACTGGTTGAGTTTCTCTCTAAGGTATGTAATCCCTGGGAGGATCAGAGACAAGAGCCCACAAGTTTTGTTGCAGCCCTTGCCAAAGGATCTTCCAGGAAGCCTCAAGTAAAGGATGGCAGGTCACCCTGTGTCAAAAGCCAATGTTCCTCCTGTAGGAAAAAACTGAGGGGAACCCCGGTACAATGAGAGTGGGGACTCACTGAGTTGATAGCATCACAATTATAAGAGTGGCCTGACAGACTCAGCAACAACCTTTGCTCCAAACCTTGGATGCAAATAGGAAGAAGAGAGATTGAGGCACAGTTTCATGGATACAAGAAACCCATCTTCAGTGCTCCCAGTGGCTCTCCTCCAAAGTGGTTGGAGAACAGGCTTAATCTGAGCCCAGGAAAAAACACAGTATGTGGGAGACCCTTCCTGGTGCCCCAGGAAGAAGGAAACTGTGGCTATAGCCAAAGAATCTAGAATAAAAGTGTGCCAGTATTGGGGCAAAGTTTAAATGCTATACATGAGTGTGCTTCTCCCAGGTCACCAACAAGGTGAGAATCATCTGTCTGTGCATTTTAGGAAGAGTCCAGAAGACAATAAAGGACAACAGGCAAACCTTCCATTCCAGGACCCCTGTCATTGTCCATTTCCAGCAGGAAGCAACTTGGAGATGTTGTCCTGCAGTTTTCCCCAGAAATGGAAAGTAGCAATTGACAGAAAATGCAATGGAAATCCACTTCATTCTCTTAGTGCAGACCTTGCTGCTCTGCCACTGAGGTTATTTTATTTTTATTTTTAAAGTTTTGTAAAAAGGACACCACCAGCGTATTTCACAAAGATATCAATGTATATACCCCAGCAACACAAAAAGAATAAATCTTCAAAAATATTCACCCCCGATTATTCACATGTTTTCTAATGTAAATTTAGGACTTCAGTATGTAGATAAATATACATTACTATGTATACCATTTTAGTTTGGCTTACCAACAAATCAGCTGAACTTGAATTTTCTTTAATTAAAGCAGGTATGCTTTTGATGGTAGGGAAGGGAGGAGGAGGACTTCACGTCAGTTATCAGTCTGCTTGATCCTGGGAGCTGATGGAAGGTGTTAACATGCTGGGAACATCAACACCTTGGCATGCATGAATGTCAAATCAGGAAGGCTGGCAATCACCTTGGTAGCTTCTTTACTCAAGTGCTCTTCTCTTTTTGGTTTCCTGGTAGATGTGCTTGTCTTCTCTACTGCGGACATGAGTCTTGCAAATGCATCAGTCACTTTGAGGCTTGAGGTGCAGATTTCCAGCTTAGAACTTGTTAATTCATACAACTCTAGATCCACACCTGGGATTGTGTTTCTGCTGCTAGAGCTACAGTCATCCACGGGCCCAAAGAAATCAAGGTTCAGAAGAGTGGAACCTCCACTAGCATCTAAAGAGTAAGTAAGGCCACTGCTACTCCAGTCAAACTGGATGGGTGGTAGAGACTCCTGGAATTGATCAGATGTACATGTGTTCATCTCTGGTGTCAGGGTGGTTGTCTGACCAATTGAAACAATTTTTTTCTGCGGCAGAGAGTGGTTTCAGTAGTTCTTGGTGGAGCTCTAACATGCCAAATCCTGCTGCATACATGGGCACTATAACAGGCTGCTTCTTATTGCCCGTGAAGAGAATATTTCGTTTGTCTATTCCTAAGGAGCACAAAAGCTTCTTGTTGCTATGGGATCCGCCCCACTGATATCTCAAGCCATGTGCATCATGGATATCCTGTAGATTGGTCCACACATCCAGCAGTTCTCTGCTTTCAGCTAAGGCCTCTCTTGTTTTTATTGGCAAGGTGCTTGTTTCCAGCAAGTGCTTCAGGAAAGAAATATCCTCTTCAACATCAGGGACAAATATGGAAGGAAAACATGCTTTGAAAATTTGTTCCAGGTGGTTTAGTAAAGCTGTCTGAATGGAAGTGGCTGATTCCTGTAAATGGCCACTAGCAACTGCTCCTTTGGGAGTTGTTAAAGGGATACTGTGCATCTTGGGGGGGTCCTGGAGTATCAACATTTCCATCTGTCCTATGTGACTGCCAGACTTCCTTTCGTTGATGAGCTTCAGTGGCCTGCTGATCTCCAAAAGCAGGCCAGGAACAACCATCTTTTTGTTCATCCCCAAAAGCATTTCAATCTACAACTTGGCTAGGACCAGCAGAACTGAAGTCCACAAAGTCATCAGAGTCTTGAAAAGCACTGCAGTCATCTTGAATATTTGGCACTGAATCAAAATCTCCAAACTCACTGTCTTGCCCATTTTTCAGTTCTGAAACAGGTTCAGGGCCTGTTCCACTAGACTTTCTTGCCAATTGACATTCCTCTGATAAATTATCAGAAATCTGTTTCAAGTCTGAATCAGTAAATATTCCCTCCGGGTAAGAAGCAGCATTTGTATCTCCAAATTCTCCAAAGTCTTCACTTCATTCACTAAAATGTGGAAAGTGCTCTGAGGACTCTTCAAAAGTGACATCACTCATTCACTTGAGTACCAATGACGAAGGGTGGAGTGGTGCCACTGGCTGTGCCAAAGTCATCAAAATCATCCTCATTGGTATCATCGCAAGCCACAAATCATTACTACTATCGCCATTTTTTACACTTACAGAATCATTCAAAACATTTTCTTCTGTAGGACCAATGTTTGGGATTTGGGAATTAATAAACTTTCTACTTTCTTCTTTGGAAGAACCAAGTTCTTCATCAGCATCAAAAGTTTGAATAGAATCCATGCATAGGTCAGCACATTTTGAAGTAACTAAATGAAGTTTTTCCTCAGTTTTACATTGTTCTTTCCTAATGAATTATCAGTCGAATCTACCAAATTCCAAGCCTTTGATTATTTGAATTTAAAAATTCATCCTGTTGCAGCATTGGAAGGCCGTGTTTTTCAACACCCAAACTTGTGTTGGGTGCTGTGCTTATTTCTGAAACAAAAACTGATCTTCTCCATCAGTGTCTCCTTTTTCATCAAAACTTTTAACCAAAGATACTTCTTTTACAGAATTCAGTTCATTGACTCTGTTAATTTTGTAGTTTTCCTGAATGGTTAGTGCATCTCTCTCATTTAAAGCTGCACATCTTATTTCTTCTAGTTGTAGCCTTTGGGAAAATGTGGCAAAATCTGCAAATTCCTCAGCAGGACTAGGTGCAAAGCCTAAATTATACTCAGTGCTATAAGTGCTCAGAGGCTTTTGTCCCTTTGAATCAGCTACATTGTCCAGGTTATTTGTTCCCTGAAGATTCACAGTTTCCAACCCTGCAAACCCATTTGTTAGAATCTCCAGACAAGGAGGCTTTTCCCCATTGCAGCTCTCTAACTGCTAGTTTTGTTGAACAATGTTCGTATCAGTTCTAAAATCTCCTGGAGTGAAACTTTCAGGTGTTCCAACATTCTGTCTTTTACATTCTTTTACATTCTGTCTATTACTTTGTTTAAATCTCCTGGACTTTCCATGTCATCAGTAGAAATATCTAAAGTTTTAGATGAAATAATTTCTTTGCTAATGGTACAAAGTAAAATATCAGACTGACCTTTCATGGGAGTACAAAGTTCAGCAGTGATGTCCTTATCATTACCATGTTTAATGGACTTAAAGCTTGTAAGGCTATCTAATTTTCTGAGAAATCATGAATTGGCAGAAAATGGTTTGAAGATACAAACTCTTCCTTAGGACGAGTATAACTTGGTGTATCAAAATCGACAAACCATATGCCAGAAGGGCTGACTTCTGAAAATCCACCAAATTCCCCAAATTCATCATCATCATCATCCTCTGCTCCATTGTCTAGTGGTGGAGTTGAAGAGTACATTCGAATGATGTCTGGCTCCATTGTTCAGTTGCTTTCTAAGGATTAATTTATACCTGGCTCCTCTGGGGAGGCTGCGACGGGCACGGCTCAGGGGCCCTGGGAGGAACTGGCTCCCAGGGAAGGACTGGCTATTTGGAGCTGGTGAGAGCAGAAGGCAGGCTGCTCCCAGCCCCATCAACACAGCAGCGTCATGGATGCCCTCCCGGAGTTTCAGCGCTGCTGCGGGACCCCCTGTCTCACTACCCTCCGCCTCTGCCACCACCCTTTCCCCTCTCCCCCCTCCTCCGGGGAGACCCCTGCCCACTCCACACACCTTCCGTATTTTAAAACCAAAATTTTATTCTTTCATTCTTGTCCATGTCCTCCTCCCTAATCACAGGAGAAGCCAGATAAACAGTTTCCCATCCTAGAATGAGTTCTGTCCTTAGCTCACCCACCACAGGCATGAAGGAAGCCAGACCCGGGACTGGCACCGGTGGGTCTGAAGAACAGCACTCTCAAGGCTATGGATGAGTGGATGAGTGTTGACTCCTGACAGGGCACAGCTGCATGCAGCCTAGTTGTCCCCTTTTCAAAAGCCTAGTGTGTTCCCCCTGGCAGAATCTCAACCCCTGGAACAGGAGTCCTCTGTGTGTGCTCCTTTCCCGGCAAAGCAATAAAACCTCTTTTTCCTTTTTCTCAGAACCTTGTCCTCATCATTGGATTGGAATTGGGGACCTACTTTTCAATATCAACCTCTTGAAAATTTCCCCAGCAGAAAGGCCAAGCAGGTTCCAGAGGAACTTCTCTTGAGGTTTAGGTGCATATCAGGGCTTTAGTGCATATCACGGTGTCCACCCATGATGGTCCTCTCTGAGACTAAAAATGTCTTCCTAAAGGGATGAAGTTTTATTAGTCAAAAAGTGTCAGCTAAGACCCATTATGGATCCTTCCTTAGGTACCAAATGACACAAGGTCACATATCCCTTCTGGGGACAGTAGCATTCATTGCCTGAAGTGTACAGAGTCAGGCAACCCCAGTCCTCTCACCCCACCAGGAGCAAGCCTAGTCCATAGTGCACCATAGAAGAGGTTCAGTTTGTTACCAATGCATCAAACTGAGCTGGTTAAGTCACCAACATGAGGATGTCATGCCACCAAGGGTGAACTATGAGGACAGAAATGTGAAGTTATTAGGAAATCTGACATTCCAGTAGAGAGAGGGATGGCTTCTCATCCACCACTGCAGCTAGGAGAGCTTGGTCTCCAGGATCAAGTGTTAAGTGCCTTGAATGGTCATGTCTACCAGACATCCAGCACTGGAGGTCAACACCAGCCAAACCAATGTTTCCTGCTCTACCTTAACAAACAAGCCCAGGGCTGAGGCGTGTCAGAGGTAGATTCAGGAGACAGCTGATCTTGTGGGGAAGACCTTGACAGCAAAGCAAAGCAAGATGGCTGGGAATCAAGCACTCAAAGCCCACAGACATCACAGCTCTTTTATTATGCCATTAGCTGCTGAAGGTGAAAATACATATTTCTTTTTTCTTTCTGATTTCACACCCTCTAACTCTGTCTCCAGCTGAGTAGATACAACTCAGTGACTCCCAGGAATGCCCTTCCCTTGGGTCCTGTCGCATTGTTGGAATCTACCTGGAGTTTCTTCACGGTCACTAGATTATCTTCTATTGACAGAGGAGCCTTTAGAGTCACAGTGAGAAACTCGTTAGCTGCAGGGAGGACACACTGTCCACACCTTGCCCTACTCCTCCCCTGGCTTCTCAGAACTCACCTGGGCTCTGTGTGGTCAGAGATTCATCAGTCAAGGCTCAAGGAGGATGGGTCATACTTGCTACATGCCCTAGGATCATTGCAGCCCTCAGACCCAGTCCTGTGAGCTGGAGCTGCAGCTGTAATGGACACACTGTGTTAAGGACTCCAAGGAAGGGACCCAGGCCAGGCTCAGGCCTCTGCCCACCAAGCTGGCTGTGCTTGGTAGATGGCACTAAAAGGAACCTAGAGTACACCTGGTGTGATTAGGGACTGCGTGCTCAACTGTGTTTACTAAATTGATTCAAATATGAAGAGACATATTGGGCTATTGTCACCGAGAGGAGAATGTAATCCAAGAAAGAAAAACTTCAGGAACATGTAACCTTCCTTCCCCTGGTTTTTCCTTATGGGGAAATTATTAATGACCTAGTGCAAGTCATATAATAGGTAGGTATTTAATGAGAACCTTGATAATTCCCTAGCACACCCAAGACCCTGAAGACACTAAAAATGTAAGGCCAACATCAAGGTCTTAGAGTAATTCTCAGCAGGGGGCACACTTCTACACAGAAGAAAAGAGCTGTGCTCAGCCACCCCAGTGCTACACAGGATCAGAGCAGCAGGAGGAGGAGGATGGGTCACATTGCTCTGTTCAGGAGTCCCCTCATCACCCCTGACCCTGGATCAGGCTCCTGGATTAGTTGGGGAGCATCCTTTTCACACCCGAACTGTACCAGATGTTGACAGATTGTGTCATCAGACATGACCCTCAGTGCAAGATGGGCTGCTCAGGGCTGAGCTCTGGATGAAGAGGAATAATGAGGACATAGTATCTGCCTATGCAGTGACCACCATGGCGAGAGTTCCTCTATCCAGCAGAGGGAGAACTCAGAGTCTGGATCCAAGATTAAAGATGTTTCAGAGAAACCCTCAAACTGATGACCTCTGGGTCACAGAGCAGTACCAGAAGCAGCTCCACCTTGGGGTCTGCCCTGCCTTGCTGGGCTCACCCAGCACTGGGTCCCTGCCTTCCCCACCTGCATGAAAACTAGAATGTGCTGGGGCTGCCCGGGCCACCTGGGTGAGCTCAGGAGGAAAAGGACTAGGTCTCTGTCTCTGTCCCATCCTGGTGACCCATCTTTCCTTGCCCCCCTGATCAGAGAACTGCTGACCTGACCTGCATCCCCTGCCTCTGCCAGTGGCCCTGGGCGGGGGGAGCAGGAAGCAAGCTCCAGCCTCCAAGCTTCAAGGGAGACTTGCACAAGTGCTCACAGCAGACACAGGGCTGCCCCTGCTCCCTGTGCCTTGGGAGGGACACAGTGTCCAGGCACCAACAGCCTGGGCTGGGGCAGGCCATGCTGTGCTCATCTCCTCCTCTTAGCACAGGGAACCCCCCTCCCCTCCCAGGCCAGGTGTCCTGCTGTCTTCCTGCTGCCCCTAGAAATCCTCCCTCTGCAGCCCAAGGCCAGGGGCTGCCTGCAGGTGCCCCCATTTACATGTCAATCCCACACAGCAGGGCCCCACTCTGTGCCCCTGGGAACCTAGGATCCAGAGGAAAAGGACTTCCAGGGCAGTGTGGCCATGAGAGGGGAGCTGCAGATCTGGGCCAACAGGAGGCATTTCCTAATCCAGTGGTCTCAGCTTGTGCTGACCCCTGCAGACCATAGGGTGCTAATTACTATAATGTGTTCTCCAGGAATTGGCAATGCAAAGGGAAAACCATACCTGAGTCCACTTATATTTACATTACCTGAAATACCCACAGTTCTTTTTTTAGTCCTTCAGAAGAGCCCAGGATGCACTTCCCCAGAGAGGCTGGACAGGGACACTGGGGACTGTCCTATCACAGGCTGAGGTCACCTCCCTCCTACACAGAGCCTGCCTTTCCTTTCCTCCTTCCAGGCAGGAGGCCATGTCCCACCCTGACCCTAAGCCCCTAAAGGAGGCCTCTCTCCTCTGCTGGTCACACGGTGGGTGCCAGAAATGGGAGAAAGATTGTCCACATGTGGTGACATTTCTATTTGGGGCAACATGAAGAGTCACAGCTCAGGTGGAGAGGCCTGGCATGAGCGTCCCCAGGCCTCCTCAGGCTCCTCCTCTCTCAGGTCCCCACCAGGGCTGGGTGGCAGGTGCTGCCCTGGATCTAGCTGCAGAAGGAAGGAGCCCTGCCCAGCTCTCCAGGTGTTCAAGACCAGGGTAGGGCATTCTGATCCCTCCTGCAAAACCACATTCAGGGAAAGAGGGAAGGGGCAGTGTAAAGCCCCAAGGGACCCCACCACTGGATGTAACATCATATGGAAGAGCAAGGACGCTGAGATCCTGCAGACTCAGTCTTGGTCCATGCCCCACATGGGGGGGTGGCAGCCACAGGGGTGAACATCCTAATGGGTGCTGAGCCCAAGAAGAGGTTGAAGTATCCTCAGGAAGATGGTTGTGCAGAGTGTGTGCGACTTGGAGATGAATACCTGATTGCAGCACAGTTCCCCACCCAGGTCCTATGGGCAGCAGGGTCCTCCAGCTCCCTTGGGCTTTGCGGTACCCTCTGAAGTAAAGCCTCATGTGGTGGCATACTGTGAACTCATGATTTGAGTGTGAACTGTTATGTACTGAAGTATGAAAGTCATCTGAAGTATGAAGTTAATTTGAAGTTTACACACTCACTACACACCCACATTGTAATCAGGAAATCAGGATGTGGGATTTGCTTGTTTTACTTCAGGAGTAGAGTCTACCAATTTTGCTGTTAAAGGAGATCTGAGCTTATAGCACGTGCTGCTCAGGAGACACCACACAGATCCACCAGTGGAAATGGCAGGCAAACCCACATGCCTGAGGACTAATGGTCTGTTCACAGGGGCCCAAGGTTCCTCACCTGCAAGGTGAGTTTTGTCCCCACGACTCGTGCCCTCCCCAGGAACAGCAAGCAGGAGGGAGGCTCCCAGGCCAGAGCCAGCAGGAAAGCCCACCTTTCTCCTCCCCTAGGGCTTCCCTCAGTGAGAATGGTTCCAGATCCTTCTTGTTTACAGTTGATCCTGAGACCAAGGCAATTACAGGAAACACTGAGACCCAGGGGAGGCTGGGCACTGTGGGCCTAGGCCTGTGTTCTCCTGTCCAGTGAAAGCCCCAAGGCAGATGCAGCACCCCCAAAGAAAGACAGGGATGTCACCCTTTTTCATGTGTCTTAATGGAAAATTACAAGCTTCTTGATCCAGGAGGAAGATGGGGGCTGAGGACACGTCCCTCCCACACAGCTGACAGGATGGTGCTGCCATTGGCATGTCCCCTTGGCCCAGTGTCACATGATGAGAGAAGCAGTCCACCCCACCAAGGAAACCTCTATGTCATCTCTCTTGTGTGATGTCAGATTTCCAAGTGAGTTCATTTAAAAATAAGATAAACCAAGAAACGATTTCCCATCTTACCTTGGTATTAGAGGGGCCTCTTCCTGCAGCAGGGCCCCAGGAGGCCAGGAGGACACAGAGTACCTGTCAGCAAGAACATTGGTGGGGCTACTCAAGAATTCCTCAGGGAGTTGGGTCCATGTGGACACAGGACCAGAGTGGGCGGAGGAGTTTGCTTCACCAGCCTGGACTGAGCTGCTGCTGGGCCACCGTCCTGGGCAGAAGAAGCCTGGAGAGAGAGGACAGGACAGGAATGGGACTCAGGTCCTCAGCTGTGCAGCTGAAGGACACTCGGGTCAGCCTGAAATATTGAGTCTACAGATGGTGCTGGCCTGTGAGCTGTGCTTTCCTGGACGCTCATGGCTCCCATTCCTCCTGGTGGCCCATACAAAGTTCCTAGTCCAGGGTGGAATTGCTGCAGAGATTGAGAGTTTAAATTCAGATACCAGTGTTCACTGGTGCCCCATAGAGCCTCCTGAGTCAGAGTGGGGCTTCAGGGAGGTCGTGGACAGGGGCCATCAGCACACCTATGGATGGGGTAAGTGGGGACCATGTTCCTGTAGATGAGCCAGTGAAGAGCCAGAAGAAGAGCAGAGGGCCTGAGCACCTGGGTGCTGGTGCAGAGGGTCTGAGCTTAGAGCAGCCTGGAGCCACATGGACGTGTACATGTCATGCAATCCTGTGTCCTGGGTCCTCTACACTGTCATTTGAGCACTGAAATGTGCCTCCTTATTTGTATCATGAGGCTGAATGTAACCAGATGCAGGTGAAGCTTTAGCATAAAATGGCTGGCTCAGCATAAATGTGCATGGCCTTCCAATTTTAAATATCTGGGAGGAGAAGCCACACACTGGCTAGTGGCTGCCTCCAGGGAGGGAGTGGGTGGTTAAAGGCAGGGGACGGGGAATGGCTCCTCTCCTCCACTGTTGGGTGTGGTGATCTGCAGCTTCTGGGAGCTTTTGCATCATGGCTTGTGATCTCTAAGTCAACCTGTGACATGGTCTGAGTAGAAATGCTGACACCTGCTTTATAGTTAAGGACAGTGATATTTAGAGGAAAGAAGTGACATGGTACAGTAACAACATTAATAAGCAATGGATCTGAGACAGTTAAGTTTTTGCTTCCCTGGAGTGAGATACCCCCAAACCCGAGACTCCTTTTGTCTTGCTATCAGCTCCCCCTACTCGCTCAAACATTGTGACCAAAGATTTCTGCAGGGACAACAGCTGACACCTTAGAATAGGTGGCTGAGCCATGAGGGCTCAGGTCTTTGAATAGCCTCTGTCTCTATTTTCAGTCCCTGACCCCAAATGAGATGCATACATCAATTGAAGCTCCTCTGGAGGACCAGTTCACAGTGCCAGCTGCCTCATGGTGGACCTTCTTGGTGATAAGGACAACACTCAGGGACCAGTGTCCACTGGGCTCCAACTGAATCAGAACACAGGACATTCCCAACCAACTGTCACTGCCAAGAGTCACCTCTCTTCAACTGACCAAGGCTAGGCAAGCAGTTTCTTGTGACCCTTCTATAAGTGTCACTGGGCTGGTGTTTCTGTGGCTACTGAAGTAGGTCTGAGGTCCTCACTGTGTCACTTAACCTGGATTGAGAGCTGTCTCTGCAGCCTGAACCAAGTCCTGCTGTTGACAGACACGGGCTGTGGCTGCTCTGAGTGTGCCCTGCTCACTTCTTCCCCACCATGGGTGTGCCTGCACACTCTCATCCCTCCTGAGACCCCTCAGTGGCAGGAGACACAGCCCAATATTCTCCTGGAGGGACCACTCAGCAGCCTTAGCCTGAGACCTCACCCCAGGACAGGTTCTGGGGACCAACCTGTTCTTCCCTGTCAGTCTCCAAAGGTCCACTTAACTGGGGAGCACTGTCCCTTCTCTCTAATGGAAGCATACTGGTCTCAAATAGTGGTGATCCTGTCCTTACAATTCTGTGGAGTTCCCATTAAAAAAGCATAGTTTTTAAACTTTAGTCTGTGTTTCATGATCATGCCTGTTTGGAACTGGACTTTGGCCACATCCTTTAGAGGAGTTTAGGTTTCAGTTGCCAGTTCTTCATCATATTTGGTATCATGAATCTCCTGACCCAGTGGAGCAGCACAATTGTGTGTCCTCTGTATCAAATCCCTGGAGCATCTGCATGCCAGAGAAACATACTTTACATTTACAGTATTTGGTGGAAGATGAGTGAGAGGTTGGATATCAACATGATTACACTCTTGCAATTATTTGTGTTATTTTCTGGTTCATTACACATAAGTACATATTTTAATGAGGGTTTGCTATCTTTTGAAATTTTTAAAAAATTTCTTTCTTACATGACAATAGTGGAATGCATTACATTCATAATTATCCATTCACAGCACAATTTTTTGTAACTCGTATATAAAGTATGTTCAGCCAAATTATGCCATTATACATGAGCTCTTTTTTGCATTACAATTCTTAATACATCTTTATACCACAATTTATCATATCTCTGTTTTTATATAAAGTATTTTGACATCAAATTCACATCTTCATACATGTATTTTTTATAATCATGAGGGTCTCCTTCAACCATCCATGCTATTCCCCTTCTCCTTCCCTTTCCCTCCCACCCCTATTCCCTATCTAGAGAGTTTACGGTCTTATAAAGTATGTATATTTCTATAAAAGTATAAGTGGACACAGACAAGAGGGATAATAGTAGATTACTTAATTCAGTTTCAAAACACTATGAATTTCCTTAATGAGAAAAGAGTTATTTGATTTTAATAATATATTAAAACATAATTTATTCATTTTTTTAAAAAAGTTATAACTTTATATAAATCCATATAAAATCATCATTCAGAATGGCAAAACAAAATAGAACAATAAAGACAAAGACATGTAAAACATGTTAATATGATAATAAGATATTTATTTCTACCTAATATTTAAATAGGGTGCACAAATTATGTCAGTGACTGATATTAAACTATAAATTTTGCACTAATCTGTGAACACCTTGGGGATCCTGGGACATGTCATGGACATGGGGCTTGGTGGCTATGAATGACATCTCCATGATGCAGCTTAACTCTGCCTGCAGTTCTGGAGGTGAGCCTGGATGGCTTCATTCACATTAATCAGGATCATTGATTTCCACAGGGTTCCTGAAAGAGAATCCAGCAGGGATCTCCGGAGCTCACCAATCCTATCTGTTTATATTTTTCTTCTCTCTCTAAAAGGCTTGAATCCAGTTGAAGATGTAAGGAAAAGATAAAGCCACTGTTTTCTGGCTGGGAGGGTTGGTGGGTGGGCCAAGCTGGGAGAGATGCTCCTTCTACCTAGGGGTCTCTGCCAACTACAGAGAGCAACCACAGTGCAAGGTGACTTTCCGAGGGGCTCTCAGTGAAAGAGTGGGCTTAAAGTTCCAATTGAATGTGCACACACAGGACATTTCACTAAGAGAACGATCAACATACAGCATTGGAGCAACTATATCTATAAAAGTAAAACTATAAAATTATTCTATGCTTAATAAATTCCCTCAGTGATTTAGGTAAGACTTCATGCAAATTCCCTATCGATGAGAGCCACCAGCCAGGGGAGGGTAGCTTGGTGCTCCTCACTGTCTCCATGGGGCTTATGGGCATGTCCATCAGCTTCTGGCTCAGGTCAGCTGCTGGCCTTGCCTTTGTGATGGGAGGTGGGCTTCCTGAGCAGCTTTGGATCCCTCAGTGTAGTGGCACTTTTCTCCACAGAAAAGTCTTTAACTGGGCTTCTCCAAAAATCTACATCATGGCTGATTTTAGGACTATCTGCAAAAGAGTCTCTACAAAAGGGTTCAATGTAGATAAACTTCCTATTTTCATGTTGCCCTATCTTGCTTGGCCACTGGCCAGTAAGAAATCAGCACTCCAGGTGCTGGACACTTCCTTACTAGTTTTTCACAAACTTATCCAGTATAGTGGTTTGTATTAATGTGCAAACAAAGCCTCTGGCCTTGAGCTGGGCTTCACAGAGATGTCTACATTTTTAAGATAAGAGAAGTTACCAGCAGTCTGATTTTACCTGCTGGAGTTTCCTCATCTTCAGCTTGTAGCATCTTAATCGTAATCCTTGGGATGGAGCAGGTGCACTTACCTGGTCTAAATAGACCAAGTGAGTGAAACTGGAGTTTCCAAAATGGCTCTTCTGATTTTAAAATCAAAGCAGAGTAAATGGTCTTCCTTTCAGAATAAATCTCAGTCTATTTCTGCTTCTTACATCTTCTTCTGTATTTTTAAGGCCCACAGGTAGGTAAGATCCAGGTGTGGACTCACTTGGTAACTGATTGTCTTCTTGCTGGATTTGACCCATTCCTCCTGTGTTCAACCTTGGACTAGTCTCCTACACCAAGTTTTAATACATCAACTTTAAACTCTGATGTTTAAATGCCTCTCAATATCTTCCTAAACCATCAGTGTGATCCCTGGCCCTGCAGTGTCAGCGTCACACATTAGCTTGTAGAGTCCTCATTTTTAGGACCAGCCTGTACCTGCTGAACCAGAAGTTGGCATAGGGCTCAGCTCTCTACACTTTTAACAGCTGAACCTGTGGCACCCCCAAGTTGGAGACCCTATGCTCTAGGGGGTCCTCATAGAAGACTTGCTAGGCAGTGTGGTATGGTGATTCTGCCTGGGTTCTCTGGAACTACCAAAGCACAGCTGCCCCTTGGAGATGTTGCTGGAAGTGTGCACACAGGCATGTTAAGCTGGGCAGGTGGCCCGTCCTCACCCATGCTTTTCTCTGATCTGCTGCTAACACGGATGGCCTGAGTTCCTTGGAACTTTCTGAGCTCTCCCACTTCCCACACCTTCTCATGCTGGACAATGAGTTCCAGAGACCTAATGGGGGGATGAGGTTCTGTGAGTTAAAACTAAGCCAACTCACCATGCTTTGTCTTGAGTAGACCTAAGAAAAGAAAAGAAAGATGGATTGATTGGTAAGACTCACTGGGGCCTAGGGGAGCTGCCTTTCACCTCACAAGAGCTCTGCAGATCCAGTTAGATGCCAGGTCCCCAGAGGATTTCTTTCTGTAGTTGAAGGAGCCCAGACATGTCCACATTCCTGTCTTCTCCAACTAAAGAGAGCAGGATGCAGGAAAAAAAAAGAAGGCAAAAGAAAAAAAGCAATGCTTTAATCCAGAAGTGGAGTTCAGGGCTTTTACTTCCAAGCCCGATGTTACAAGAAAAGCAGCTTTGCCTGCTCTGGTGCCAATTCTTTGGTGCTTTAATCATTGTGAAGTGAGTGGCCCAGTGGCAACAGCTCTATTCCACAGCTGTGCCTTCCTCACCTCCGCTTCCCAGGCTCTGCTTCACACCAAATGGAACCTAAGCATTAGGCAGAGGCTCCCAGGCCTTCACCCCAGCTCCAGCTGTTCCCTAATCCACTTCCTCCTCCTAGGAATCAACATCTGACAATGTTGCATATTAATGAGTCACACACAGTTTGGCTGTTTATGTATGGCTCATTTTCTATGTAGCATTTTGAAAGTTTATCTCTATTAGAGAATACAATATAACTTGGTTTTTGTGTCTGAATACTATGCCATATTTGTTCATCTATTCATATGACCATGGATGCCTGGGATGCTGATGCCTGTGGCTCTTGTGAGTAATGTCACAATGGATGCTCAAGGGCGAGTGACCCCTGTTGTTGACTCTGTGGGCACACACACTGAGGGGGGTGCTTGGTCTTGGATAATTCTGTGCACAGCTTTTTGAGGAAATGCCAGGCTGCTTTTCACCAAGACTGCAGCATTTTAAATCCCATTAGCAATGTGTAGGACACAGAAGGAGGAAGAGGAGCCAAGCCTGAACCCTCTTTAGCAACCTTCTCAAGGGAACTAGCAATGAGTGGCGTGAGAACCACGTCACACCCTCAGTGACCTAAGGTCCTCCCATTAGACCAGCTAAGAAGTCTGACCGCCTTTCTGTTGTACAACCCTGGGGACCAAGCAGAACACAATGGGCCCTGGTAGTAACCAGATCAGGTTCCAACCACTGCAGCATCCCTGAACTGGACCTCACGCCAGCCACCAGGAAATTTAGAAAGTGGAAAACATTACTTCCCCCATGAGAAATAGAGTCACACCTGTGTTGCCTGTGCCCTTGACTTCTCCAGACACCTTGACACATGGACGATTCTCAATTAATGGACGCTAAGGAATAAATGCCCACATTTCAGCATGAATATAGATGTTCCTTGATAAATCAGTCATTTTTGACTTGAGGGTCTCACTGTGTTGCCAGGTTAATCAAGCCATCCTCTCTCCTTAGCTTGCAAAGCGGGGGCCACAGGTTGCACCACCACACCTGGCTCAAATAATTCTTTTTTATTTTCTAAATTTTGTTTCTGATTGTTTTCCATAGGTAATGCATGATAGATAGACAAACAGACAGACACATGCATCCATAAGGGGTTCTAGTTTCTGAATGCAATTATTTAAGTGAAGGATCTGAAAACAATCCCACAAACACACATGTACCTTTAATGACAAGGTGGCTGCCTCGACCAGAAAACCTGTCATCTGAGAAAGACGCAGGCCAGAAGGTGAAGGTGAATTCTGTTTCCTGTTCAGGTTATTTTTTCTCAGTTTTAATTCTGAAGACTGCCCCTCATCCACTCCTGACTTTCTTGCAAACCTTCCACAGCAGTCCTTCGGTCTGTCCCCACTCACCTTTGTCTTTCCTGGCGAGAAGGAACACAGCACAGATGGCTGCAGCAAGGACCAGGACAGAGATGAGCACGGCCAGCACCACCATCCAGGTGCAGGATCTGGGGAACAAGCCCTCTGCGAAACAGGACACTCTCTCAGGGTCCCTGGACCACGTGTCCTTCAGGGGACACTGTCAGGAAGGGCCCAGTTTCCTAGTCCAGGCCCCTCTCCTGGTAATCCTGAGGAATCAGGGACCCTGAAGAGACTCCTGCTGCCCTGCAACTCCAGAGGTACGGAGATACAGAGGATTTATTTTAAAAATTGTAAGAAATTTTAAATACAGTGAAGATACAAAACCAATTCATCAGCTACCTAGGTACTAAGAACATTTCTTAAAATCAACACAAAATTCTACATATCTATGGGGTGCCATGTGAAGTTTTGATACACATATGCAGTGTTTAGTGTTCAAATTGGGTTAACATTCATCTCTCTTCAAATAGTATTTCTTCTTGGTGAAAGCATACAAAAACCTTTCTGCTAGCTTTTTAAAACCACCATGTACTTCATCATTATCTATTGTCACTCTACTGGACAACAGAACACCCAGACCAATTCCTTCTTTCTGACTTCTTCCCCATTGACCACCTTTCCATTATTATTTAACTTACATTAGCATCTCTGGGTTTGTGGCTTGTAATTATTTTTTAATAAGTAATATCTTCAAAAGCACCACGTTTCTCCTTCTATCCACTTCTCCCACTCTACTAGGTCATCCCTAAGGGACTTTGTCACGAGGCCTCTCTATGCAATTAACTTTTACATATATGTATTTTTGATCCTAGTAACAATGCAGAGGAGTCCTGGGAGTTTCCCTGGGATCAGGGAGGGGTTGTGATGGTTTTGGAAAATAGGTTTCCTGTTCAAGGCTCTAGAAACAGAATTCTACTTCCCCTCAGGGCCTCTTCTGGAATGGCCATGGTCAGCAGGTCAAAGTGACTATTGGGCAAATATTTTAACAATGGGTCAGTTCAAGAGAAGCATCAAGGCCACCCATTGAAGGACTCTATTTAACTATAAAGCACTGTATACTTGGAATTCTGTAAGAGAGTACATCACTAACTACACACCAAATGTAATAAATATGTGAGTTGATAAATGCTAATTAGCTTAATTAGGGCAATCACTTCACAATGCATGTGCATATCGATGTCACCTGTCATACCTTACATAGGGGACCTTTACTGCCAACACCTTTTACTTAATAAGATTGGTTCAAAAAAGGCCTTAGGACACTATTGTTGATGGAATACCTTGATCTAAATCTTAGCAAAAGGCTTATAAGTGAATCAATTGGGAAACTATCACTCATAAATTAATTGCTTCCAACATAAATATGAAGAACTACAGTCTTTTTCTGTTTTATCTTCCACATTTTCATTTTCAAAAACTCTGTATTACTATAATTTTTGCTGCTCTAATCCCAGCTCATCATTTCCTGTTAAATGTCTATTCCTTTCTCCACTGTATAGTTCTGAGCAGGAGGCTCTATCCCTTTTCTCTCCTCTGAATTTATGTTATTAAGATTAATACTTTTTTAAAAAGTAATTTACTCCTCTGACATTAGTGCTTGTCTTCTTCATGATTCCAACTTTTCAAACAAATGTGACTTCCCAGAAGACTAAGGCACAAAAGGGTGTTGACCCAAAGTCCTTCCTCAGTGCTGTGCTAAGGAGGAGGAATATGAAAGAGGAATAAAGAAGAAGATTATGAAATAAGCCCAGTGTCTTCAGGGGCTTACCCTCCCATGATGACGCGCATGACCAAAAACACACACAGTGAGTGGGAAACTTGGTACAAATGCCTCAGGCAGGGCTTCCCAGAGGGGACGATGCCTCTGTCTGAACATGCAGGTGTGGCATCCAGCTGGGTACAGGGAAGAGGAGGGAACGGGAGGGTGAATGTTCAGAGTCCTGCTGTTGATCTGCAGGTGGGCAGAGAAGAGGTAGCAAAAGGTGACCCTTCAGGGGCCAAAGCAAATGGGGTGTCAGGAGCACCTCTGCAGACTTGCAGACCTCAAATCCAGACATTTCCTATTAAGGGCTGTTCACTGAACCATCTGGGCAGACTTCATGCCTGTACAGTCGATGTGGGAGGGCATAGAGCCTGTGGAGTCTTTCTGTGCTGGTGGCATGACTGCATCAGCTAACCTCATAACACTCTCTGGGGGAACCCTCTTATTCCTGCTCCCTAACACCTGGGCACTGGGAACAGGAAGGTCAATCTCACCCAAGTCTGCAAAGCTGGAAAGCGACATGGAGAGGATCCCCTCAACTTGTCAGATGTCATCTGCACTGCACTTGTTGGCAATGGTTTCCCTCAGCTGGGTGCTCAGAGGAGAGCACTGGCAGTGTCCTACAATGCTCCCTTACTCTCTGAATGCTTTTGCACAGGCAGATATTCATATTCTTGTGAAATAAACCAATGACATTTCTTTTCCATGGAGAGAATTATAAAACAGGACAGAAGACATGTTTTCCTAGCTCTCTGGGTAGGAGGAGTTGCAAACTGGTGAATGGCTGCATCCTTCTGGGTTGTCCATGGCGAGGCTTTGCTAGCCACACCCTCTCTCTTTCAATGGCCAGATCTCAAGAATATGATGCGGAGGGCACTGACCTGCTAAGGAGACACACACTCCCTTCTGAATGCTGAGGACTGTGTTCCTTATGAAGCTGGACACATTTGCCCTTGAGCTCTTGTCCACTGTGATAAAGGTTTGCATTCCAAACAAGCTGTCTCCATCTGTCATCTTAGTATCTGAGGCTGGGGTCAGGTGCTGGTTCATAACAAATCACCACAAATGAGTTTGCTTGAAACAACAGAAGTTGTTTATTTATCTAGATTTATTTACATTTCTGGAGGCCTTCAGTTCATATGGAAGAGTTAGAGCTGTGTCCTGATGGATTTAATAAAAATGGGCTTGTGTTTAGGTATACTCTAAAAATACAGAGCTCAGTTAGCAGGACTTTGTAGAAACATGGCGTCAAGGTTCCAGATTTTCTGGGTATAAGAGAGTAAGGTGGTGCTCTGAGTCAGGCCACTGTTCCCTGTGTTATCTATTTTGAGGATCTGAGATATTAACTTTGAGACCATCCAGGGAGGAAACCCATGGTTTTTGCTAGTACAAAGAGACTGAGGATATGACTTGACACCAAGGCTTTAAGTGGTATTTCCTCTCTCCTAGAGGAGAATTTCAACATCTGCCTATGGCTCCTGCAACATGTTAGTCCATGGATCTGTGCTCCTGTGAAGCTGGCTGGGGAGTGGGATAGGGATGAGCCTTGGCTTTAAGAACTCAGCTTCAGAATTCACTGAAGGCTGGGGTTCTGCAAAGATTTGCACCTGCAGTACCCATGATGGTTAAAGATGGGGGACCGCGTGGGGTCTCACTAAACTCAAGGTATGGGAGAACCTTTTCTCTAAAACACACAGTACACTGGGGCTGCCCAAATGGATGACATCTCCAGCAGGCACTGATTTCTGACCTTGAACCAAACTTCACTCCTCTAGGAGGGAGGAGCAGGTGAAGACATGTGAGCCAGAAACCACACAACCTAGACCACCAAAGGACACTGAGGAGTTCTGGAGAGGAGGGTCACAGGCTCAATCCAAGGAACTGTGGTTCACCTGGAGCTGGGCTCTGGTGAGGCCTCCTAACCTGGTGCAGCAGCCAGCACAATGCTGCATGGTGTGGAGTCCAGAGGGTGTGACCCAGAGGGCTCAACCCAGGATACCTGGTCTAGACAGGCTAAAGGACATGCTCACTGGGAGGGGGTGAAGAAACAGGCTATTTCATTTTCCTGGCTTAAGTAAAGAGAACAGCAGTTTCTCAGAGTGATGGTTCCCACTGTCATCATCAGGACATGAGGGAAACTGCAGCCTGCCTGGAGGTGTGCCAAGGGACGCTGCCTCAAGTAGGCAGCAGAGAAGCCTTTCTTTGGAGAAGCATCTCATGTTTAGAAACACATTTTGAAACTTACTATTGTGGTATTTATACCATGATGGACCCGAGGGCCTGTGATAATTTGGGAAGGCCTGGCCCTTCATGAATTCTGGCTTCACCATGTGCAGCGTGCTGTGAAAGTTGCATCCTAAACTCTATACCTACTGAAATACCAAGCACTCCACCCACAGAGAAGAAGTCAGTAACCCGCTTTGGACACAGTGGGGACCCAGAGCATGATAAGGAGCCCAGTAGAGCTCATTGCTATAGCTAGTGCTCCATGCCAACAGTGCCCTAGTGGAGGCTGACATGAGTTCCACCTCGTTTTCCTCAGCATTCTACCTGCTCTTTGTGCTTGAGTGGAAAGCTCAGTTGCACTTGCCCTGACTTGGGGAAGACGTGGGAGTGGAGCATCGGGGCTGCCCCCTGTTTGATACAGGAGGTGAGCAGGTCCAACCTGCCCTGCCTTCGGAAGCTCAGTAGGCTCAACGCCCTCCAATGGTGGTGGCTGCTTTCTCATGAGGCCCCCTGTGAGGAGGGAGATAGAGAAACTCTTTCTGAGGCCTTAAGACTTGTGTGAAGGGGTCTAATCCAGGCTCACCCTCTCACCGAAGCTGGGCCCTTTCTTCCTCCTTCACCTAGCAGGACAGATACTTTCCTGGGGTTCATATCTGAGCAGGAGCAATACAGAAAGGCATGAACTTAAGCAGGACCCAAGTAAACTAGAAGGCAAAAGTGGGCAGCACCACATGTGTGGCTGTTTTCTTGGTTTTTTAATGAGCCCTTTGTTTATCCCTCTGCCATTGCGGAAAACAGCATAAAAAGGAAAACTGAAGTCTTTATTGAGGTTGGAACCCTAGTATTTAGATGGAGATGGGGGATGGGAGGATTCCCAGCCACTCTCTGAGTTCCAACCACTGACATTTGACTAATGAAGAGCCTTGTGACTGAGTGTCTGCCTGAGCCTGCCACTTCCTTCACATTACTTTTAACACTAGGAAGAGAATCTTCCCAGTCAGTATCCCTGAGGAGGAAGTGGGGCAGCTGCAGAGGAGGCCTGAGCCCCCTCTGCCCCGGAATACCTGACCTTAGGCACCAACCCCATGTCAATCAAGTAGGTGGGAGTCCACGGCCACTGTGTGTTGTCCATTGGGATCTGCTTTCCCTAGATCTGCTCTGGCTTTTTTGCAGTTGATCCCTGTTTCATGGACTTGTTGGCTTTCATGTGTAGGATTAAATTGCCTAACCACTTTGCTATTTATTAATACCTTCTATTGTTGATGAACACACATGTTGCATTCCACGACTAAACAGGTGTACTGGGTGAACTGGGTTGCACAAAATAATCACACAGAGACAGAGTCCACAGGGCTCTGTGGAGCCCAGAGTCCAAAGGGCCCCTGTTGCCTCCAGATGCTCCAGCCGCCAGTGACCACCTCCAGAAACAGGAGAAAAGACCCGCTTGTTTATTCCACCCATCCCACAATGGTCCTTAGGCTGTAACTCACAGCCTTACAGGAAACCAGGTGACCCAGGAGGCAGGACAGGCCATCTGCAGGCTGAAGCCCTGCAGGTCAGGTGGCTGCAGGAAGCAGCCTGACCAACAGACAGGGTGGTAGAACAAGGCCATCACAAAACCTCCAGCTCAAGGGAAATGACTAGCATGGCTCCAGAATGTACACAGGGGCAAAGCTGAGAGAGAATTGGTGGCAAAGTCCAAGACGGTGGGCCTGCTTCTGACTTCCTGTTTTATCTCAGCTGCTACGACATGGTGTACACTCAACAGACGCTTGAAACACCTTCAGTTTGTAGGCAGGATAAGACTTTATTTTATTTTACTGCATTGAACACAGTACTTCAGGCATGCTAGGCAGGAGCTCTACCACTGAGCTACATGTCCATTGTTGGGATTTAATATTTAAAGCACAATTTTTATCTAGGTGACTATTTAAATTATCATTAAACCAGTTTGTGCTTTGAGACTTTGCAATAATTTGCATGTCAGAAATTCAAATTTAAAAAAGATTAAAATTGAATTCTAAACTAGAGTGACCTAGAAGGCCAGTGAACGACATGAAACAAGGAACACAAGCAGCCAGGTAATAGAGTGGGGGCAAGTTCAGAGGGGGACCCATGGCACTGACCAGGGTGATGGTTTTGACACATCAATTGAACTCTGAGCTTCAGGTTACATCCCCATGAATGATAGTGTCTCACAGAATCCACCTGAAGATCACACGAGTACACACACACACACACACACACACACACACACACACGCACACATGGTGTGTTTGATAAACCAATCCAGACTAACTCCTCCTACATGTCACTGGTCAGGCGTGGTAGACAGGGTGAGAGTGGATAGGATTGTTAACATTGGTGAAGTCTGGAGTTGAACAAATAGGGAGACAGGACAGGATGAGGATGACCCAGAGCTGTGCCCCAGAGAGCTCTGCTGCTTCCTTAGCTCTAACTGCAGTGTCCCCCAGGCCCCAGAGGATGTGTGAACAGACATGTCTCATCCAGTCCCCTGTGAGAATCCTAAACCAGGAGTGATGCCACCCTCCTCTTCCTGGTGACTTAGCCAAGCCACACTCCCTGGCCATCTGGGTGAGACACAGCCTCCTCTAAGGTGAGTTGAGCCAGGAAGCTGGCCCTGGAGCTCAGGGACATGACTGTGCTGGGCTTGTTGACCTGCTGTTGAGGAAGTCTGTTAGGTTCTCATGGCATTTCCTCATCTTTCTCTATCACCTGTTAATCTGAAAAAAATGTTTTCACCACAAAACTTTCATACACATTTATTTACTGTAACATCTTAAATATTGAGTTTTTATTTTCAATTATTTAAAGACATATAATGTTATAAATTCCTTCTTATGCTTCAGATGGTGGTAGGAAGCTGCATCACTTACCCTGAGACTACAACTTTGCAGAGGGAGAAGGGCTGTCCTTGCTGCAGGTGGAGGTAACTCCTGAGGTCGCAGTAATGCTGGAAGCAAGTGTCCTGAGAATCTTCATTTTTCCCTGATGACACACACGGTGAGTTGACCAGACCTGAGCTGTCCATGGCAGAGGGAGGACATTGCATTCCAAGGACACTGAGGCAGTGAGGTGCTCTACTGCACCCTGGGGTGGAACACAGCCCTCCCTCGGATCACTTGTATGTTGTTAGGCAGAGACCCTGAGACCCTGGATTGTCAGTCTGTACTAGGAGGAAATAAGAAGAGTAGGACCTCAGAGGCTCTGGAGAAGGCAGAGAGTGGTCAGTAATTCCTGGGTGCTGCTGGCTAATAAGGTGGCTCTGTGTTTGTCTACCAAAATTGTCACCAATTCCCCAAGTTAAACATGTGCCAGGCTGTTCCATTGAAACCTATGCAGTGCCTAGAGAAGAGTAAGACAGCAGGTGGGACAGGCCCAGGATATGGAGCAGACTGGTTGCCTGGTCGTGTGTGTTCTTGGGGTTCTGGGCTCTGGAACAGTAGCAGAGCCTCTCCCTCACTGCCCCCTCTCTCCTCTGTCCTCTCAGAAAATTCACCACTGTCTTCACTGCAGCTGTTTGTGTCCATTCCTTGCTCCACTTTGTCCACAGAGGTTGATGGGACAGAAGGTGTGATTTCAGTTCATGAGAAAGATCTCAAATTCTCCAAAGAGCTCAGCCTTCATCTGCCAACAGGTTAGGATTTCAAGGACAGGAAGTCTATCTGTCTATCATGTCTCTCTCCTCTGTCTATCATCCACCTACTACCCCCTACCCACCTACCATCTCTGTCCCTGTGCCTGCACCTCTCCTGCTGTCCACCTTTGCAGTGGGTCTCAGTCATGCTTCACCCTAGGGCTATAGCATCAGAAGCCATGTAGTGTGTCCACTGCTTCAGTGCCTCCCAGCAGGGGCTGTCAAAAGTGGACTATCACATCTGATTTAGGAAATACTACAAGGGAGTAAATGTGCTTCAACTTTCCTTTCTTAAAATAAAAGTACCTCTGAATTGTAGCTACTGCTAGTATTTCTAGAGAGAAGAGACATCAGAATCTCAGGCTGATAGAGAATAAAATTTAACAGTTAAGCTTTCAGAGACAGAAGATTGGAAAGATTTAATCTCTTTAATAGAAAACATGGAAGAAGCCATTATTGATTTCCTTAAGAAAGGTGGAAATGTGCATTGCCCTTTTTATTTATTTTGTCACTATATAAAAATCCTGCCTCAAATATTTTAGGTGGTATTTTCCTTGTAGAGAAGTAGAATGACCCCAGAATTGCAGGCAAGGTTAACAAGCCCTTTAACAGTGTCTAGCATCTACAGAAATGTGGCAGAGCATCAAGACAGAGAAGATAGATGTGACCTACCTCAGAGACCTGTCTGTGTGGTTTTGTTAACTCACTCTCTCCATGAAAATTGATTGTGGCTATTGATAAAGCCGATGGTGTTGGCAAAACAGCCAAAGTCTTTCTGGTGAATAGCAGTAATCCTTGAATGCTTGTTCTCCACCTGAGATTGAGTGCAATTGACAGAGCTTGAAGATAAAACAGGAGGAGCCCTGGATGTGCTGAAGCAGATGAGCCTTTCCACAAAGCTGAGTTTAGTCACGTCAAACTGATAACTATCTCAGACCATTGTTTATATTTGCGTATATTTAAATATATATTTAAAGTTTATTCATTTTAAATAAATAACAACATAAAAATTGTCAAATCTAAATACTTTCCTTTAAAGTTGATTGTAAGCTTTACTTGCATGTCTTTTCTCATGCAATCTTAAAAATCAAGTATTGGTTATATAAATAGGTGCCCAAATTGGAGAAATGAAGTATGGAATCTCACAGTACAATAGTAGTGACAGCCAGGTCTAGGACAGGTTCTGAAGAGTAGATAGAGCAGATGTCAATCAACAGCATGCCTGTTTCTTCATTTGTGAAAGTCAGAATTCAGGGAACTTTCATTTCTTTGTCTTACTTCATCCTCACCACACCTGGGGTCAGGCATCATTCTTATTATGTCTCAGGCAGAGTGGACAAGAAAGGGGAGGTCAGAGGTAGCAAGAGTCAAGGTTGGAAACCAGTCATGACCTTGGATGTTTATGGGTGGGTGCCCCTCAGGTCTCAAAAGGTTTGGTCCTCTGTGAAGACGGCAGTGTGCTGGAGAGAACAGCAGAGTCATTCCAGACTCACAGAACCTCCCAGCATGTCCTGGTCCTATAGGCTTGTGGGGTTCAAATGTTAAATGTGCATTCCACAAATTATGTCTCAGCAACGTTTAAACATTTCAAATATACCATATAGATCTGAGAGTCCTTAGATGCCAGCTAAAACCAGATTGTTAAACCAGAAATATTAACACATATTTCACACTTCAATAATTTAAACTCAGGAATTAGTGATTCCTCTTGTTTGCAAATGTCCCCTACTATTTTGAGCAATGATTCCGAAGATATGCACTTGTCATTGACAAACTCCTTTTTTCAGGAAGCTCATGAACTTGAACTGTTGCAACCTCACTACAAGTTATCAACTCACTTCACCCACAGGTGAGCTTTCATATACTTTTTTAAAAATATTGTTTACTACAGGTCATCTGAATTCCTAGGATCTACATCCTCTGGAACATCCTCTGGTTGGCACAATCAGGCTGGTGCACAGGTGTGTGGCAGCTAAGAAGTCACTTCAGCCCTCTGTACAACATTAACTCAAAGCTTTCTTGGTGGCCAAGGTGGAGCCTCATGGACATCACCACCTGGATGACCAACCACACAGGGTGGGCAGATTTCATCCTGGTGGAACTCTTCAGGCAATCTCAACACCCAGCTCTGCTTTGTGTGGTCATTTTTCTGATTTTCCTGATGGCCTTGTCTGGAAATGCTGTCCTGATCATTCTGATAGACTCCAGTGCCAAACTCCACACCCTCATGTATTTCTTCATCAACCTGCTGTCCCTCATGGACATGATGTACATCTCTATCACTGTGACCAAGATGCTCCTGGACGAGGTGCTAGGTGTGAGTACCAACTCAGTCTCTGAATGTGGGATACAGATGTTCCTCTACTTGACACTAGTAGGTTCTGAGTTTTTCCTTCTGGCAGCCATGGCCTATGACCACTATGTGGCCATCTGCCATCCACTTCGCTATCCAGTCCTCATTAATCATAGAGTGTGTCTCCTCCTGGCATCTGGTTGCTGGTTCCTGGGATCAGTGGATGGCTTCATGCTGACTCCTGTCACCATGACCTTCCCATTCTGCAGATCCCAGAAGATCCAGCACTTCTTCTGTGAAGTCCCTGCTGTGATGAAGCTCTCCTGCTCAGACATCTCGCTCTATGAGACGCTCATATACCTGTGCTGTGTCCTCATGCTCCTCATCCCTGTGACAGTCATTTCAGGCTCCTATTCCTGCATCCTCCTCACCATCCACAGGATGAACTCAGCAGAGGGCAGGAGGAAGGCCCTGGCCACCTGCTCCTCACACATGATGGTGGTCACACTCTTCTATGGTGCTGCCGTCTACACCTACATGCTCCCCAGCTCCTACCACACCCCTCAGAAGGACATGGTGGTGTCTGTGTTTTACACCATTCTCACCCCTGTGCTGAACTCCTTAATCTACAGTTTCAGGAACAAAGATGTCACTGGGGCTCTGAGGAAAATGTTGAGTGTGGGACCTGTCTTTCAGGAAACAGTAAAGTAGGGGATTTGGGTTCCATGGTTTCTCCTCTCTCCACATCAGATGATGAAGATCTCCTGGTGCCATCTCCTGGGCTCCTACTCCACAGTGCTGCACCCCTATGCTCCTCTCAGGGGTGAGCCTCCTTGTTCACTGCTTGTACATTCAGGATCCTCATGTAGCTCCCCTGGATCCACCTTATATACCTAAGTTGACAAGGACTTTCTCCTTCTAGGGGAAAAATCATATTATTAGGAAACACATTGTTGATATTTAGAGGATGTGGTCATGAGTGTTCATCTGATGAGGTGCAAACAGGAAAAAGTTTTGTGAAGCCAAAGGAGTTATAGGGTTCCTCATAGGTGTGTAGAAGTTAAGGGTACATGGGAATTCATAGAAGTAATCTATATCCTGCTAGTTCTCTGAAAATTTGAAATGTTGTATAAATAAATAGTTATATAACCATATAAGAGTTAAATAACCAAAGATTCATTCTGTTTAGCTATAGTCCACTGATTCTTATCAAATATAGAGAGGAATGAATGAAGAGAAAAACTTGTATATATGTAGGTATACAATGTAAAGTTGTAGCATTCGATATGCTGAATGTGATTACTAGAGTGAGTGAACTAACACATTCATCACCTCACAACTTTACTATCAGATTTGCTCTCTTTTTTCTTTGCACTGAACACAGTTAAAATGTACTCTCATGAAAAATTTCACACATACCACATGGTACTCTTAACCAAAGTCGTTGTGCTATGTTTTAAAATTCCAAATGTATTTGCATTGTAATTGAAAACTTGTCCTCCCTGTCAACCTGTCCCTACCACCCAAGCCCTTGGCGACCACCACCTACTCTCTGCATCTTAAGTAGTCCCTCCTACTTAGATTCCACGTAGACCTGAGGCCATGCACAGCTGGTCTTTCTGTGTCTGCCTTCATTTACTTGGCCTGGAGTTCTCCACCCATGGGATCTCAGTGGCAGTATCTCCTTCTGCGGACTGAGTGGCACCCATTCTATATGTCTATATGCCTGTAGATATAGATAGCTACATGCCACGTCTTCCTCATCTATCCACCTCTGCCGACAAGAAGTTGGCTTCCATGTCTTGCCTCTTCTGGGCACCAGCACAATAAACACGGAGAACATGTTCTTGAGGAGCTTATTTCACTACCTTTGGATACAGACCCAGAAATGGGGTCACCAAGTCCCTTAGCAGTCCCATTTTAGTAGATGTTGAGGGATCATGCTGCTTTCAATTGTAGCTGCCAGTATATACGATTCCTCCACAGGGTGCAAGCGTTCTGTGTTCTCCACATGTTCTACAACCTGACTTCATGTGAACTGGTATCTCAAGCTGGTTTTAAACTCCTCTTCCTGATGATCCAAGATGCTCAGCAGCTTTCCATAAACCTTTGGCCACTTGTCTGTCTAATTCAGAAAATGCCTATTTTTAAATTGAATTATTTGATTTTTGCTGTCATGTTGCTTGAGTTGCTCTTGTAGTGTGTATTTTAACCCCTCATGTGGTATACAGTTGGTCAATATTGTTTTCTGTTGGGTAGGCTGTCTGTGCAACTGGTTGATGTCTTTCTTTGCTGTGCAGAAACTTTCTAGCATCTTATATTCACTCATTTTAATTTTTACATGTTGCAGATTGTGTTTTCTGGTGTTGTCCAGAATATCATTGTCAAGACCAATGTGAAGGACTGTTTCCTGTTGTTATTTATTTATTTATTTATTTAGAGATTAAAATTTCATGTTTTACACCTAAGCATTATTCTACTTGATTTAAATTGTGTTTGTGGAATAAGGACTTAGTTCTGTTCTCCTGAGGAAGATGTGCAGCTTCTGCTGAGCCATTCACTGAACAGACTCTTCTATTCCACTCCTCATCCATGGGACCCTCATCAATGACTGATAGCCTACCATGAGTGGGTGTGTTTGGGGGCTCTTAGTTTTATTGATACACACTTCTGTACTTAGGACAGTGCTGTGATTTTATTATTGTAGTAAAAATCACTTGAAATAGAGCATTCTGGAGGCTCCAGCCCTGTTCTTCTCATCAAGGCTGCTTTGGTTATTTGGAGAATTCAGGGCATCCCTATAGTTTTTAGGACACTACTTTTTATTTCTGTAAACAATGCCATTTACTGTAGTTATGAACCCCTGAAATTACATTACATATCCCTCAGCCTATTGCCTGAATTTGCTATTGGATGGGCGAGCATAGTCTTCTTTTCACTAAGTAAACCAAATCTAGTGGCTGGAATACACTCTATTGGAATAAATAGCTATAAGTTATTGACCAAATTTTTTTGAATGAATGAGTTATAAAAAAAACTTTGGAAGTTCATAGCTATGTGAAAGGGGCCATGCCAACAGTCCCCAGCAAAGTGCAACCCAAATAAATTATTGGTGTCTCAGCAGTTAACTGTACAAAGCAAAAAACAAAACAAGCAAACAAAAAAAAAAAAACTCAACCTCATTCAATAGAAATTTGAAAGGGGATGGTTTAGAAGATCCCAAAATGTGTAAAGATTTTCCCATCAGAAACACATTGAAAGGAATAATTCAATTTGTCAAAATAAATACAATTCTTTAGAAAATTCTAATGAAAATAACCACTGAAATTAAATGTTGTAGTCCATACTGCTCAGTTACTGATTTGAATATATAAAGCATTGTATATCACTGTATAGTTATGAAGAAAAGATTTCACTAGAAAAAAATGTGCAAAGAACATAGTCATTCCATAAAGCAGTAGTTACATGGAAAAACATGAAAATCATATACATATATTAGTAAGCAAAAAATGCAAGTCAAATATGATAACTCTAACAAATTGACTAAGGTGAAAAAATACCATATTCCAGGCTGGTGTAGAAATACCATATTCCAGATGGATGTTGTAGCATGATTTGGTGGTTAACAGAAAGCAACTTATTGCTATATATCTAAATGTTTGGATGACTATTCCCTGGAGGGAATTACTTTACAAAATAAACTCTGCAACTGGTTGATGTCTTCAAGATAGTGATTTCTGCATAAGCATTTTTATTTCAGCTCAGTTTATAATTGATGGATTTGAGCATGGGAAAACTGCACCTTTAGGAAAGGACTACATTCCTGTTTAAATCACCTGATACATAGTAACCACATTAAATCAGTTTAATAAAAGAAACATCCCAAATTTCAAGCTGAAGAGACTTCATGCAAGGATTTGGCTACAAAGTGGCCATGACCTAAGTGAGGCTGGTGGAGCAGAAGGGAGCCTGTCAGCTAAGAACCCCAATCCTCCCTCTGCATCTGCTGTGTGCTCTCTACTGAGTGTGGAGACTGTATGCCCAGCCACAGGCACTACGCCATACAGACCCAGGTGCCCATGTCCTGCAGTGCTGCTGGAACACAAAATGCCTTCTGGATGCTGGAGTCTGGAGCCAACAGGGTTCCTGTTTTGCCCAGGTGCTTCAGCTGCAACAGACCATCTCCAGACAGGGAGAGAAGTCCTAGCTTCTTAGTTTCTCCTACACTTGACAGGACTCCAGGGCTGAATCCCACAGTGTTACAGGAAACCAAGGGGCAAAGAGGCAGGATGAGCCATCTACAGGCAGAAGCCCTGCAGGTCACAGGTAGGTACAGCTCAGGAGGCAGCCTGGCCAACAGTGTGTGTGTATGTGGACCCAGGTTGTCACAAGACCTCCATGTCAGGGTGAATGATAAGCATTGTTTCAGACATAGATTAAAAAAATAGTTGAGAAGAATTTCACTGCAAATTTTGAGAAGGAACTATTAAAAATAGATGTTGAAGGATCTTGCTTCTGTCTTCCTCTATTTCACTGTAGCTGCTACAACAGGTGTACACTGAACAGATATTTGAAGCACTTGTAGTTTGTAGGCAGGATAGGATTTACTTCATTTTACTGAAGAGCTAGTTATTGAACTCAGGGCTTCATGCATGCTCAGCAGGAGCCATAATCCCTGAGCTACACCTCCACTCTTAACATTTAAAGCATGATTTTTATCTGGGTAAATATATTACAGTAACGATTTAAATTTTCAATGAAACAGTTTGTGCTTTGAGACTTCTCAGTAATTTTCATGTCAGTAGTTGAAATAAAAACAAATACTTTAAAATTAAATTCTAACTTACAATGGCCTAGATGGCCAGTGAATGACAGGAAACAAGGAGCACAAGCAGACAGGTAAGACAGTGAGGTGGACCTGTGAGGAGGACTCTTTCCAGGCTTCCAGGACACTGAGGAGGTGATGCTTTTCACACACACACACACACACACACACACACACACACACACACACACGGTGTGTTTGATAAACCAATCAGACTAACTCCTCCTACATGTCACTGGTCAGGTGTTGTAGACAGGGTGAGAATGGAGAGGATTGTTAACATCGGTGAATTCTGGAGTTGAACAAAGAGGGAGACAGGACAGGATGAGGATGACCCAGAGCTGTGCCCCAGAGAGCTCTGCTGCTTCCTTAGCTCTGACTGCAGTGTCCTCCAGGCCCCAGAGGATCTGTGAACAGACATGTCTCATCCAGTCCCTTGTGAGCATCTTAAACCAGGGGTGACGCCACCCTCCTCTTCCTGGTGACTTATCCAGGCCACACTCCCTGGCCATCTGGGTGAGGCACAGCCTCCTCTGAGGTGAGTTGAGCCAGGCAGGTGGCCCTGGAGCCCAGGGCCATGGCTGTGCTGGGCTTGCTGACCTGCTGTTGAGGTGCTCTGTTAGGTCCTCATGGCATTTCCTCATCTTTCTCTATCACCTGTTTTTCTGACAAATAGAAATGTGTTCTCATCTTCGAATTTTCATACAGAATTTATTTGCTGCAACATCTTAAGAAATATGTTTTTATTTTGGATTATTTTTGGACATAGGAGTATATACTCCTTCTTATGCTTCAGATGGTAGAAAGCTGCATTAGTTGTCCCTAGCCTGCAACTTTGCAGAGGGAGAAAGGCTGTCCTTGCTTCACATGGAGTTGACTCCTGAGGTCACAGCAATGCTGGAAGCAAGTGTCCTGAGCATGTTCATTTTTCCCTGATGACACACACAGTGGTGGACCAGACCTGAGCTGTCCATGGCAGAGGGAGAACACTGCTTTCCAAGGACACTGAGGCAGTGAGGTGCTCTGCTGTACCCTGGGGTGGGATACGGCCCTCCCTCGAATCACTTGTGTGATGTTAGGCAGAGACCCTGAGACCCTGGATTGTCAGTCTGTACTAGGAGGAAATAAGAAGAGTAGGACCTCAGAGGCTCTGGGGAAGGCAGAGAGTGGTCAGCAATTCCTGGGTGCTGCTGGCTAATAAGGAGGCTCTGTGTTTGTCTACAAAAATTGTCACCAATTCCCCAAGTTAAAAGTGCATCAGGCTGTTCTCATGAAATGTATGCAGGTGCCTATAGAAAAGTAAGAGAGCAGGTCAGAAAGGCCCAGGATATGGAGCAGACTGGGTCCCTGGTCCTGTTTGTTCTCGGGGTTCTGAGCTCCAGAATAGTGTCAGAGCCTCTCCCTCACTGCCCCCTCTGTCCTCTGTCCTCTCAGAAAATTCTGTCCCTGTCTTCACTGCAGCTGTTTGTGTCCATTCCTTGCTCCACTTTGTCCACAGAGGTTGATGGGACAGAAGGTGTGATTTCAGTTCATGAGAAAGATCTCAAATTCTCCAAAGAGCTCAGCCTTCATCTGCCAACAGGTTAGGATTTCATGGACAGGAAGTCTATCTGTCTATTATGTCTCTCTCCTCTGTCTATCATCCACCTACTACCCCCTACCCACCTACCATCTCTGTCCCTGTGCCTGCACCTCTCTTGCTGTCCACCTCTGCAGTTGTCTCAGTCATGCTGGACCCTAGGGCTATAGCATCAGAAGCCATGTAGTGTGTCCACTGCTTCAGTGCCTCCCAGCAAGGGCTGTCAAAAGTGAACTATCACATATGATTTAGGAAATACTACAAGGGAGAAAATGTGCTTCAACTTTCCTTTCTTAAAAAAACACCTTTGTATTCTAGCTACTGTTAGTCTTTCTAGAGAGAAGAGACATCAGACCCTTAGGCTGATAGAGAATCAAATTTAACAGTTAAGCTTTCAGAGGCAGAAGATTGGAAAGGTTTAATCTCCTTAATAGAAAATGTGGAAGAAGCCACTATTGATTTCCTTAAGAAAGGTGGGGCACATTTTATGTTCATTGCCCTTTTTACTTATTTTGTCACTATATAAAAATCCTGCCTCAAATATTATGGATGCTGTTTTCTCCTGTAGAGATTGAAAATGACCTCTAGAAGTGCAGACAAGGTTAACAAGCCCTTGACTTGTGTTCAGCGTCTACACAGAGGTGCTGAGCATCAAGACAAAGCAGGCAACAGTGAGCTGCCCCTGAGACCTCTCCATGCGGTTCTGTTAACTCTCTGTCTCTCAGTGTTCCTGAAACTGATTGTGACTGTCAATAAAGCAGATGGTGTTGGCAAAACAGCCAAAGCCTTTCTGATGTATAGCAGTGATCCCCGAATGCTTGTTCTGCACCTGAGATTGAGTGCAAATGGCAGAGCTTGAAGATGGACCAGGAGGAGCCCTGGCTGGGCTGATTTTTCATAAGAGCTTTTCCAGGAAGCTGTGCATAGTGAAGGTCATACCAATAACTATCTCAGACAGTTGTTCATATTTACATTTATTTAAATATATATTTAAAACTTCTTTATTTTATATAAAATAAATAACACAACATAAAAGTTGTCAACTCCAAATACTTTTCTTTAAACTTGATTGTAAGATTTACTTGCAGGTCTTTTCTCATGAAATCTTAAAAATCAAGTATTGGATACATAAATAGGTACCCAAATTGGAGAAATGAAGGATGGTATCTCATTGTACAATAGCAGTGACAGCCAGGTCTAGGACAGGTCCTGAAGAGTGGGTAGTGCAGATGTCAATCAATAGCACGCCTGTTTCTTCATTTGTCAAAGTCAGAATTCAGGGAACTTTCATTTGTTTTTCTCACTTCATCCTCACCACACCTGGTGTCAGGTGTCATTCTCATCATCTCTCGGGCAGAGTGGACAAGAAAGGGGAGGTCAGAGGTAGCAAGAGTCAAGGTTTAAAACCAGTCATGACCTTGGATCTTTATGGGTGGGTGCCCCTCAGGTCTCAAAAGATTTGGTCCTGTGTGAAGACGGCAGTGTGCTGGAGAGAACAGCAGAGTCATCCCAGACTCACAGAACCTCCCACATATCCTGGTCCTATAGGCTTGGGGGTTCAAATGTTAAATGTGCATTTCATGAATTATGTCTCAGCAACTTGTTAAACATTTCGAATATACCATATAGATCTGAGAGTCCTTAGATGCCAGCTAAAACCAGATTGTTAAACCAGAAATATTAACACTTATTTCACACTTGAATAATTTAAACTCAGGAATTAGTGATTCCCCTTGTTTTCAAATGTCCCCTACTTTTTTGAGCAATAATTCTAAAAATATGCGCTTGTCATTGACAAACTCCTTTTTTCAGGAAGCTCATGAACCTGAACTGTTGCAACCTCACTACAAGTTACCAACTCACTTCACCCACAAGTGAGCTTTTAGATACTTTTTAAAATATATTATTTACTACAGGTCATCTGAACTCCTAGGATCTGCAGGCTCTGGTATGTCCTCTGGTTGGCACAATCAGACTGGTGCACAGGTGTGTGGCAGCTAAGAAGTCACTTCAGCCCTCTGTACAACATTAACTCAAAGCTTTCTTGGTGGCCAAGGTGGAACCTCATGGACATCACCACCTGGATGTCCAGCCACACAGGGTGGGCAGATTTCATCCTGGTGGGACTCTTCAGGCAATCCCAACACCCAGCTCTGCTTTGTGTGGTCATTTTTCTGATTTTCCTGATGGCCTTGTCTGGAAATGCTGTCCTGATCATCCTGATACACTCCAGTGCCAAACTCCACACCCCCATGTACTTCTTCATCAGCCAGCTGTCCCTCATGGACATGATGTACATTTCCATCACTGTGCCAAAGATGCTTCTGGACCAGGTGCTGGATGTGAGTACCATCTCAATCCCAGAATGTGGGATGCAAATGTTCCTCTACTTGACACTTGGTGGTTCAGAATATTTCCTTCTGGCAGCCATGGCCTATGACCGCTACATGGCCATCTGCTATCCGCTCCATTATCCTATGCTCATGAACCACAGGGTGTGTCTTCTTCTGGCATCTGGCTGCTGGTTCCTGGGATCAGTGGATGGCTTTATGCTGACACCTGTCACCATGACCTTCCCATTCTGCAGATCCCAGAAGATCCAGCACTTCTTCTGTGAAGTCCCTGCTGTGATGAAGCTCTCCTGCTCAGACACCTCGCTCTATGAGACACTCATGTACCTGTGCTGTGTCCTCATGCTCCTCATCCCTGTGACAGTCATTTCAGGCTCCTATTCCTGCATCCTCCTCACCATCCACAGGATGAACTCAGCAGAGGGCAGGAGGAAGGCCCTGGCCACCTGCTCCTCACACATGATGGTGGTCACACTCTTCTATGGCGCTGCCGTCTACACCTACATGCTCCCCAGCTCCTACCACACCCCTCAGAAGGACATGGTGGTGTCTGTGTTTTATACCATTCTCACCCCTGTGCTGAACCCCTTAATCTACAGTTTCAGGAACAAGGATGTCACTGGGGCTCTGAGGAAAATGTTGAGTGTGGGACCTGTCTTTCAGGAAACAGTAAAGTAGGGGATTTGGGTTTCATGGTTTCTCCTTCTCTCCATGTCAGATGATGAAGATCTCCTGGTGCCATCTCCTGGGCTCCTATTCCACAGTGCTGCACCCCTATGCTCCTCTCAGGGGTGAGCCTCCTCTGTCCACTGCTTGTTCATTCAGGGTCCTCATGCAGCTCCCCTGGATCCACCTTATATACCTAAGTTGACAAGAACTTTCTCCTTCTAGGGGAAAATATTCATATCATTACAAAATACATAGTGGATATTTAGAGGAAATGGTCATGAGGTGTTCTGGTATAGTGGAGAGAGAGGATATAAAAAAAGGTGCAGGGTTAATCAGAGGTTAGTCTAGGTTTAGGTTTCATTTGAATTATTTGTATTATTATTTTTCTTGCTAATTATCTGCAAAGTTGAAATGATGTATGAATAAAGAGTTAAATAACAGGCTCTTTCTTTCTTTTTATAAAAACGCAAATTTCTACTTTCTGCTTGGGGGCAGTGTGACATAGTATCTGGGAGACCATGCTCTTATCATTGTGTCTAATCTTTATTGAGACAGTGCAGCTGTTTCTCCACTTTCCTTGGGGAATGTTCTCAAGGTCCAATCATGAAGGCATCCAGTGGATGATGCTGTCTGAGATCATTAGGATCGAGTTGTGTGATGAAGAATCAAGACCACATGGATGACCACGGGGGGAATGCCAGTCCTGGGTGGAAGGAGAGTTTGGGGTAGGTTCCCTACCTGAAATGCATCTGAAGTGGCTCTTAAAACATGGAGCGTATTAAAGGATGTGGTTTGAATGTGAGGTGTCCTCAGAGCTCCTGTGCCAATGTAGGGGTATTCAGGAGGGAAATGACTGGGCTATGGGTGGTGTAACTCTGTCAGTCCATCTTACTGTGAATGGACTGACTGGGAGTTAAGTGTAGGAAGGTGGGGTTTGGTTGGAGGAGGTGGGTCCCTGCAGGTGAGCTCTGAAGGGTGCATCTTCCCTTTGGTTTAAATAACAGACATTTATAGCAGAAAGAGTACATCCTCCTGGCCACAGTACTGGCATTTACCCTCAGGACAGCCGACCTAGGCAGGAGGGTTCCTGGGGAGTTGAGGAAAAGGGTTTAACCTGCAACCCTGGGAGACCTAGGGTGCACACTGGCTTTCTGCAAGGAGAGCTTCCCTGCGTTTTAAATGCACCTACATGCGGTGCCTCCCTACCAAAGGGCAGGTTGTTCATCTCGCTGGGGGGTGACACGCCCCTGCTCCAGGCAGTCCAGCGTTGTCTTCTCCAGGTCCCTTCTAGTGGCACCCCTGAAGACAGCTACCTGCTGTTGTGTATTTTTGCTTGCTTCCTTTTGATTCCCTGAATCCTGCTTACAGAAGTTGGTTTTCCATATCCGTGATTTTGTGCTGGGTTTCAGGAGTGTGCCTGTTGAGTCAGAATGGCTACTGCATTTTGTGCATTTTGGGTTTCGGCTCCCTGGAAGTGGAAGTCAGCAAAACCTGTCCCGAGTTGGGGTCCACGCTGGAGCCCCAAGGCTGAGGCCTGGTCCCTGCTGTGCTGCTTATCTGCCCTTGATTGCTCTCTGCCATTAACATGACCACAGTATTAGGGCCAGTGCAGACGCCTCTTTGAGAAATTGGTATGAAAGGAATATGGAGCTGAGGTCTCTGGACACATTGGACTTTTGAGATGCTGTTATTCCTCCACAGTGGTGAGAAAATTTGGGGCATCAGAGGTTAGCAGGGCAATCTGGTCACTTCCCTTGAGGTCAGGTCCACTGTTCTGCAGTCAGACCTGTGCTGCAAAGGGAGCTTAGGCCTTAGCATGGGCTGTTCCAGGCACTAGGCTCCTAGTTCCCACAGGACAGCCTGGGGCCAGAGCTGAGGGAGGACCCCTGTGGATGCTGCTCAGCACGCTGGGCTTTGGGTCCTCGATGGGGTCTTTCCAGCTGACACTTGGAGTCTCTGAAATTTTGTGGCTGGGTACTGGCCACAGCACAGAGGGACAGCCTAGCTGCTGTCCAGAAGTTGTTCAGCCACGGCCTTGGCAGCCTCCCTGAGGGGATATTAAGCCTCCTCTCACAAGAAGAAGCCCTGGGCCAGCCAGGTCTTCTAGCCTTGCATTTATTTCTCTACAGTGTTACTGATCCTTCATGTTTATGAGTAACTGCAGAGGGTCAATAAATTCCTGGAATTGGAGAGGGAAACATATAGCAGTATTAAAATTCCCTTTTAAAAAATTTCATAAATTCTCATGATTTTTCTCTTAGGTAATTACATATGCACCTCTTGGATATGTTCAGAGATAGTGTGGGATGACCTGTCAGTTTTTATTAGATCATAGCATGTCTTTCTTCATTTCAGTGACAGGATTGCAGAAAAGGCATATCTCTGTCAAATGGGTTGGCCACCAATGATAAAAATGTGTTTTAGCAACAGGAATAACGTGACAGCAGCTGTCATGCAGTTGTGCCATGAGGAGTGGATCCGACCTAGGGATGGCAACAGGGATGGCCTTCTCTGCTCCTCAGGTTCATTCAGTAAGAGATGATATCATACTACTAACCAACAAGTCAAGGGTTACTTCTGAATGAAGAAAAGTTGGGCAAGGACAGCATATTGGGATGCAGCCACTCTGGGTAAATTTTGTATAAAAAGACAAAGATGTGAAGAAAGACCAAGAATTGTGACATTTTGTTCCCTGAACCTGAAAGAACAAATGGGTTGGTGTCATGAGAAAGCTGTGCCCTTAACAAACACATTCGAGTCTCTCCACAGTGTCAGAATTTACTGAATAACTATCAATTCACAGGCTACCCACTTTGGGCAGTAGTAGGTCACTGGATACTCATGGGTCACCTGGTAGTCACAAGCTGGGCAATTCTGAGCTCTTTAATTCCAGTCTTAACTACTAATGTCTGGAACATTGAAGTCACTCATCACACTTCACACAATGATAAACAGAGGTGACAGAAATTATAAGAGAGGGTTAAGGTGGCCACAGGGGTCCAGGAGGCTGAGCTGAGAGCAAAGGCAGAGGGCAGATACAGATGCAAAGAGTCACCACAGGTGGTCAGGTAAGATTAGGAACTAGCCAAGAACTTGTTCAGGCACAGAGCTGTGAAGCCCAGAGCTTATTCTAGGCCAGGGTTCAGAGGGCAGAGGTTCCACAGGGCCCCTGGAGATGTCAGCTTGGAGTGGGTTGTATGTGGTCACACGGGCAGGAGAAACCATGCTGTGCTGAAGCAGAGATCCAGAGGTCTGTCTTGTGGCAAATGTTCTGGGCAAGGCTCCTGAGGAGCAACCAAGTGACCGGTCAGGGTGCTTCCCTGCCTAGTCTTGGGATGTTCCTCCTTTTACAAGCCTCAAGTGAGGGGCTACTTCATTTGGTGGTCTGATGTTTTGAAAAGCTCCTGGCCTGGGTTTCCTGATATGAGTCTGACACGCCCATGCATCCCTTGCTTATGATGAATTCACAAGTGGTGCATGGGTGATCATTCTTATTAGCATGGTTTCTTTATCAGTTTGTGTCTCATGGCTGTGCCAGGCAGGTGGTGACTGCTTGCTTGTACAAATAAGGTGTGGAGTCATTCTTAAACTAAAAATAGAATTGCTCATGGCTAACTGCTTTGCAAAATGAAGTAACCCAGATTTAGGCCTGAAAAGTCCTGTTCTATACTTCAGCAGTAACCAGAAGAGGACACAGCCAGTTCTCCACAGTTGGGCACACACCAGCACTTCAGATGTCTTACATAGGCTAAGGTGCAGCAAATTGGAAGATACCCTGCATCTGCTCCAGCAGTGTCTGCCAGAATGCTGGTCCTGAATGGCCCATGAGGGCTGGAGAACAAAATGCCTTTAAAATGCAAGACACTCTTAAGCAATATGAAAACCAGCATAGAGGTGCCTCACAAGACTAGGAAGGGTGTCACCACATGACCAAAGTATGCTACTTCTCAGCATTATCCTAGAGAGGATAATTAAATTTGGCATGCTCTACTGAGACATGCATACCCACGTTTTAACAGCACAATTTACAATAATCAAAATATAGAACCTGCCTAGGTGTTTGTCAGTGGCTGAGAGGCTCAAGAAAATGTGCTATATATACCCAGAGGTTCTAGTCAGTCATAGAAAAGCATACAGTTGTGCCATTTGCAGAAAAATGGATGGAACTTGAGAGCATTATGTTAAGATAAATAAGCTAAATACAGAAGGTCAAGAGTGGTGTGTTTTCTTTCATATGCAGCAGCTAGAGAGGAAAGAGAAATAGAAAGTGGGAGTAAAGATCTCATGAAAATCAAAAGGCGTTCAGTAGGGGAAAGGGACCAGGTGGAAGGGTGCCAGGAGGGGAAAGTGCTGGGGAGGATACTGGCCTAATTATGTAGTTCCCACTGCCCCATTGTGGGAAGTACAATGTAATACAAAAAGTATTAAACATATAAAAAGTTTGAACTTGATCACTTTTCCGAAACCGAACTCTTAGTGTGAAATCAGCTTTCCCATTAAGGAACAGAAATTAACAGTTCCCACCAGATGCCTGCCTATGTGCTCTCCAACTGCTGACCCTCCTAAAATGTGGGCAATTTTGTTAGCTCTCTTTAAAACAGATGTATTGTCTGTGACTGAAGTTCACCTAGCGTTCATGAGACTAATCCCTGTGATTGCAGGCAGTATTAGAACATTTCTGCGTATTATGTAAACATGTCCCACGCGTTGCTATGGTAGCAGGTGCAAATATCTATGAGAGACACATCTCTGAGTCAAGCAAAGGTTTATTGACAGAGGATATCTCCCAGACTGCCCTTTGCAAGGCACAACAGTCTGCTAGAACAAACTTCCTAAGTATATATTCATGTATATGGAGTAATAAAAAATAACCTCTCTGGTTCTGTGATTGTTAATTGTTACTTGGCATCTTTATTGTGGTTTTGATCGTTAGAAACTCTTTGGGGGCAGGCCTAACGAAAAGGTCATGCCTTTGTGAACAGGTGCTGATTTTCATAATGGAGTTACTTTGCCCTAAGGACCTAATATGTGCAATTGTCCATTTCACTCTCCCTGGGCTCTAGGCAGCTTCCATATTTGGCGGGCTATTATACATCCTTTGGTGAACATCATGCACAGGTGTCTATTAGGAATCCACTCAAGGGTGGCCATGCTGGGTTCAGGGCACAGATATGTTCAGCTGTCTTCACGGCTACTGTTAGGTAGGAGCTAGCAGTAGGCAGTGAGATGCATGGTAAGGTCACAAAGTGTTATTTAACTTGCCTCAGGTCCTACTTTAAACTATCTTAAGATATCAAATGGTGGCAGTTTATCTGTAGAAAACAAACAAAGCAAGAGAGCTCTTTGTAAGACACGAAAAGAGAAAAGGATTAATGAGACTAATTATTGACAGGGTCCACTGAGGTTGATGTGAAGCTAGGAATTATGGCCATAAGTGTCTTCAATTTTCTGGGATTGAAGATTCCATTAGTAGCGCAGGCACACTAAGATAACTTCTGACCAGCTATTGACCCCAGTACCCACATTAACATGGGATTGACTTGTAGATGAAACCTCCCTAAAAAGAATGGCCACTATGACAGTTCCAGAGAGGACCGAGTAAGATCCATAACTCCATCTCCCAACATGAAGGAAGAGTTGAACACCGGACTGGCAAAGAGTACAGAAGAGGGCCCCCAGCTCTCCTATTGAACATCAAACACTAGTGAAATTGGGGACAGCATTGTCTTCTCTGTCATTCTCTGATTGGAGACAGCCCACTCTCTCCCTTGAGAGTGCTCTCGGCTCAAGCTTCACTTTTGTTTTACTGTCACCTATAATAAAGTTCTCCTGCATGACTTTTGATGTCTGTCTTTAAATTTTCTTTTGTCAGAACATAACACTGAGATTGGGAGTTTTAGCTTCCTGCTTTCTTGGGACACTCCCACACACAAACTGACTGGGGTACTAATTACTCCCCTTGCTTTCCTGTTTGGGTTGCTCTCTTTTCATAGTTTTTACTATAACAAAATTTCCTGAGTGCAGGTGCTTTGTCTTGCTCACAGCCATAAGGAATAATGTGAATAAATGCCTGACTCAGGGAGCTACATCTGCACACATGGTTCTATCATTCAAGGTCCTTTAAAGGCAGCAAGGTGTGTGTCCCCCCCACACACACACACACGTCACCCCAGAGAAGTCCCTTGCTTGATACACACTGTACTGCACCTGCCTGCAAATGAGAACTCATAATCATGAAGCTGGAGGACAAAAGGCAGTCAATATAGATAATAAATAATTGGGTTCGATCAGGAAAGTTGGGGCTAGTTGGAAAGTGAATCAAATGCTGCCTTTTCCCCCTCCTCTTTCCAAGGCCCTTCCCTCTGTTCCTGCTCCAACCTGTTGCCAAGGTAACCTGTCCCAGGAGTGGCTGTTCCTTGCAGGGAATCCTAAGAGTTGGCTGTTACCTTAATGCTAGATCATTCCACCATTTGGCCCTCCCCTTGCCCAACTGGCCCTCATCATTTGGCTCACCCTGGACACTGGTCATAGACAGGCTGGTGAGAGATAAGGAGGAAGGAAGGCACGAGAGCAGAGAAAATCTAAGATGTACAAAGGGGCAGGACACTCCCACTTCTTTGGATACCATCTATATCCCCCTTCTCCCTCCAGGGAGAAGTCTGTTTCTGTCCTTGAAATAAACCTTGCTCTCTATACTCCCCTTGGCATTTCTCCAGTAACCAGAGGTATCAATGCAGAGCTTAGAGAATGATGAACTGACAGGCATGTGAATCGTTACCTTTCACAGAGAGCCTGACCAGTGTGCTTCTAGCTATGCCCTTGGTTAAGTTCTTATGACAGCATTTCCACCTGGACACTGGAAACTGAGCAAAGTCACCCCTTTTCCCCCAGAGTGAACTCTTTGTATAGGCACATGATGCACTTCTCATGGCCTGCCACATGTTTTTCAGGAGGTGCTGAAAGGGAACCCAGGTATACTAGGCGAGCACCCCACCACTGAGCCATTTCCCAGTCCCTGCCACAGGCCTTCTGTCCTCAATTGCAGCATCAGTGGGGGATGGAGAGGAACTCAGCTGACCTCTATCACCTGGGCAGGTTAACTGGCGATCACTTAATGTACTTGAAATGTGATTTGCTATCTCCCCATCCCAGGTTTGCATGTTTCTCCAATGTTTTGAGACCCCTCCCACAGTGTGTTCATGTGCCCTCTGGGCAGTGCCCTTTACTTTCATACATCAGCTGTAACTTATCAGATCATTTTCACTCATGTGCTACAAACAAAAATTAAATGCTGAATTTTTACAGGAAATAATGAGCACCTAGTAATTGTGGTGCAGACAATGACCACTGGAGGAAACTGCCCAGTGGCTCTTCTTACCACCTATGAATGAGCCCGGAAGGTTCTCAGAAGATGATGTTCCTCTTCTCTTTCAACAGTGAGCTAGACTTACACCCGAGTGTCCTAAATCCCAAAGAACCATCTTCCCTCTTGTATTCCCTTTATTTATTAGTACCAGGGACTAAAGCCAGGGCCACTTAACCACTGAGCCACTCTCTAGCCCTTTTTTATTTTTTTCATTTTGAGACAGGGTCTCACGAAGCTGTTTAGGGGCTCTCTAAGTCCTGGAACTTTCCATCCTCCAGCCTTAGCCTCTGTAGTTGCTGGGATTACAGGCAGTGCACTCGCTCACTACTGCCCATGCCATTGACGATTACATATGACTTAAAATACCTCCAGAAGGTAAAACCCCAGGGGAAATTTTCCAACTTTTGTTTCTGGAAACCACTAGGTATTTATTTTTGCGTACATGTGAACTGAGTAGGGCAAAAAGGAGATGTAAGAACAGAAAAAGAGCTGAGAGAGGGAAGTACAGGGGACACACTTTCAAGTTAGCTGCTTTCGGCCACTAAGCCAGGGTTCCCATTGTCATCTGCACGACCAGAGCCGGCTGTCAGAAGGCCTCTCGGGACACTCCTTGAGAGCCCCGGAGTCTCCTGAGTCTCCGCAGGGCCCTCTGCAGAGCGCAGGCCACGTCCTTGTTCCTCAGGCTGTAGATGAGCGGGTTCAGCATGGGCGTGAGGATCGTGTAGAAGACGGAGAAGACTTTGTCCTGCGCTGGCTGGTGGCAAGCCTGCGGCACCATGTAGGTGTACATGGCGGCCCCGGTAGAACAAGGTCACCACGATCATGTGGGAAGAGCAGGTGGGGAAGGCCTTCCTCCTCCCCTCGGCCGAGCTCATGCGGGACAGCGGCCAGGATCCACGCGTAGGAGGCGACCACCACCGAGGACGGCGTCAGCAGCATCAGCACGCAGCACGCGTACATCACCGTCTCATAGAGCGCTGTGTCCGGTGCACGCCAGCCTCAGCACCGCGGGCGCCTCGCAGAAGAAGTGGTCGATCTCCCGGGAGCCGCAGAAGCGGAAGCTCATGGTGATGGGCGTGAGCAGGAAGCCGTCCAGCGAGCCCCCCAGCCAGGAGCCCGCGAGGATCAGCCAGCAGACGCGGCGGCTCATGAGCACCGGGTAGCGCAGCGGGCTGCAGATGGCCACATAGCGGTCGTAGGCCATGAGGCCCAGCAGGAAGAACTCGGCGCCCACCAGCGTCAGGTAGAGGAAGTGCTGCGCCGTGCAGCTCGCGAAGGAGATGGTCTTCTGGCCCCGCAGGTAGTCCACCAGCATCTTGGGCACGATGGTGGAGATGCACAGCATGTCGATGAGTGACAGGTGGCTGAGCAGGAAGTACATGGGCGTGTACAGGCGCGCATCAGCGCGGATCAGCACGACCATGACCCGGTTGGCCGTCAGAGCCGTGAAGAAGACGACACAGATGACCGCGAAGACAAGGCCCCCAGTTTCCTCGGTGCCGAACAGCCCCCCGAGGGTGAAGTCCGCGAAGGACACGTTGTCCCCTGCTATTGAGGCTGCAGTGGTGGGAGTAGCCAAATGTCTTCCAGGTAGAAGGGTGGCATTTCTCAGGGAATTAAAACAAGAACATTCGGATTAGAAGTCAAGCATCAGACTTCTAAGAGATGGAAGAAACAGTCTAAAATGGCTTTCTTAATAGTTCAGAACTGATAAGCAACAACTAATCTGTATCTGAATATTAATCTATACTGATTTTTAGTAAATTTGATCATTATTAAGCCATAATTCATTAACTATATTGGACAAGATGTCAGCAGATACTACTATATGACGATAATACTTGTAACAGTAAAGATGTAACCTATGCTCTGCAGCAACTGAGTGTACCATGGTTGTCGCTCCCTCTGTGTGTGTATGTGTGTGTGTGTGTGTGTGTGTGTGTGTGTACACATGAGTGTGAGCTCATGTTAATACAGATCAACTGGGACTGTTGTTAAACGCCCCTCAGTCATGGTCAGCATAACCATCATCTTCAAATCATCTTTATCTGCCTGTGAGTTGTCTGTCTGCCATTCAGCCACATGGGTGGTAATCTCCCACTCAGTCCAGGAGTTATAGTGTACATCTTGAAAGTCACGGGAGTCACAACCTACATTTTGAGGGTCACAGGAGTCACAGGCTACATGTTGAGGGTCACAGGAGTCACAGGCTACATGTTGAGGGTCAAGGAGTCACAGGCTACATCTTGAGGGTCACAGGAGTCAAAGGTTCCATCTTGAGAATACACTTAGTGTCAGTTCACCCATGTTGTGGGCAAATTGTGTGGGATAAGTGAATGGGAGAATGTGAATCACTCTTGCAAATTCAGATGCAAAAGGATCATCCACTATAGGAGACTATTGCTAACTTTTCTTTGTTTATTTTTAAGACAGAAATGTTAATGTTAATTTCAGGATAATGAGGAATTGATATTAGGATTGAGAAGCCTGAGAATTAGCAATTAGTGCTATCAAGAATGATTCAGAGTAAAAACACAAGGAAATACATATTAGGCTATAAAGCACATGCACTTTTGGAAATTTTAAAATTTTAAGTATTTCTTGGTTAGGAAAAACTTAGTGTGTCTCTTGTAATTTCAGGTTTTGATGAAGAAAAACAAAGAAATCCCTACAAACTTTATGAAAGTAAAGAATGGTCTTCCATTTATTTTAAGGCTGAATGCATGATAGATATTTTTCTGAACTGAGTTAATTTGACCAAACTAATCCACGGCTCCTCTAAACACTCCAAATCTGTGAGCCTCAGAGTCAGTGGCACAGAAGCACACCACTGAACAGTATTGACACCATTGTGAAATCACCCTGTGCCAAGCTGAGCTGAAGGATCTCCACACCTATTGGCTCTTTGGTCTGCAGTCAAACCAGGAAGAGAGGAGCTGTAAAGGCCCTCTTCCACCAGTGACCAAGTGTCAATGGCAAACCATCAATTAGTGGGGGAAGGGTGCCCTGGGTGGTGTCAGTTCCCTTGGTGTTCTCACCCATCACACAGGACAATAGCTAGATAGTGATTGCAGCTATCAAGTAAAACATGACAGCCAAGTGGTCTATTACATTTTTAGCTTTATGCAATTGAAACAGAGTCCCTTTAATTTTTTTTTTCTTTTTTGGCACTGGGGATTGAACCCAGGGACACTTTACCCCTAGGCTGATCCCCAGCCCATTTTAACTTTTATTTCCAGACAAGGACTCACTAAGTTGCTAGGCTTGTCTTAAACTTGCCTTCCTCCTGCCTCAGCCTCCCGAGTTTTGGGGATTATAGGCATGCACCACTGCGCCCAGCTAAAAGTAAAAGCAATTTCTGACAATTGTTTCTCTGTATCTGCTAACTTCCTCATGCTGACAGCCAAAAACTGAAAAACTAACTATGGTCTCAGGGGGCATCCAGGAAACTGAGACTGCCATGATCTCTGGCCAGGCCAGCCTAACTAAATCTCTGCACTTGGAACTCCTGGCTTTGGTTCTATCAAGTTATGCTTCTATGGGACCAGGGAGAAACGACATAGCTGCTTCTCCCCAGCTTTGTCAAAGTACATAAAATTAATTTTTTCCTTTTGTAACATTTTCTTATGTAGATGGATAATTGAATCCTGCCAGCTAGGGTCCAGGCAGGGTCCCTGGCTGAGCTCCAGATAACATAATCATTCACTTGATCTGTGAAAATTATTCATAATTGAGAGATACCATAAGTTATTTTAATCAGAACTGCTATTTCTTACGAGTGCAAATAATGTTGACCACATTTATTTAATTTTTCTAATTTTATAATCTTTAGCGCCAGTTTTCATAAATTTCCTTGATACTAGGTTCAGTTTCATAATTATTTACAATAGTCTTTATTTTTTTTTGTATTCTCTAGCCATCATTAATGGAGCCCATTATAATACACATGTTAAGGGAAATGCTTTCCACTCATGGGATGTCCAGACAGCAGTCTTGGTTCACTTAACTGCTGTCATACTCTAAAACCTCAATAACACAGAGAACCAAGTGTTGTAGTGTAGTCAAATGCCATTCTCTGCTCTGTTCCTACTCACTCCTAAATATTCTTTAAAACTTTGTCTGCTGTGCCTCCTATTTCTTTGTCAGCTTGCTGTGTGTGCCTAGAGGTGAAATGCCAGGGCTAATTCTAAGGGCTGGTCCTTCCTCCAGCTTGGCAGTCTTCTGTTGCTTGCTCTCAGAGGTCTAATTTGTCAGACAGCAGTCTTCCTCAGTGTGAACTGGGACTCTAAATCAAACACCTAGTTAGATCATACACTCTGGGGGAGCAGAGAATCTGAACTGGTTGAATAGCTAGGTGTCAGTTGCTTTTGATGTGGCTTAGTACTTAAGAATGTATCAGGAAGCATCTGGAGTGAGCCCCTTTACACAGGATCCACTCCTGCAGTCAGGGAGCAGACGTGCAGTGAGACAGAGTCACATTAGATGAACCAAGTTCTTCTGTTGTGACACTGATGAATCCTGTGGCCTTGGACTCCTCTCAAGCACTATGAACCTGGTACCTGCTCCTATTAGGTTGGGATCACAAAATATTCAGGCTACTTTAGAATTAAATTAAGAAATTTTGGGCTGGGATGTGGCTCAAGCCATAGCGCGCTCGCCTAGCGTGCGTGCGGCCCGGGTTCGATCCTCAGCACCACATACAAAACAAAGATGTTGTGTCCGCCGAGAACTAAGAAAAAAGTAAATAAATGTTAAAATTCTCTCTCTCTGTCCCCCTCTCTCTCTCACTCTCTCTTTAAAAAAAAAAAAAGAAATTTTTAGCTACAGGTGAAAATATTTCCTACAGTGGAAAGTAAAATGTCAGTGTTATACATATGTGTGTGAATTATTTCAAAACTATTAGTAAATATGTGAGAGTCCCCAGTCTCTTCATTGAAGCAATCAACATATGCTACTAAGATGCATGGATTTGAATTGCAAATATCTGCTGTTCTTCAGATATATAAACCCAGACAATCCAGAGAGTGAAGAAACTTCCACAGTCAGATCCTGTAACATTTTCCACAGAATATTTCCTTACATGAAGAAAATGGCGTTTCACAGAAATTCTCAGGAAAGTGCATATATTGTCATTAAGCCTGAAGAAAATCTAAATATCTTTCAGGGCCATAGATATGCTCAGCCTGCAAATAACAAGAACAAGAGAAAAAATATACAGGACAACATTGGCAAGAATTTATCTGATAAAACCTCTCAGGCTGACTTCAATTACCTCTCATCACCGGGGAAGGGAATGCATGTGTTCCACCCCGACACCCACAGATGGCCACTCCTGCTTCACAAGGGACACATGGCTGCTTGAGTTCCTGTACCACAGATTCCTTCCTCCCACGTTGCTGTGATTGGAAGTTGTAAGGTCAAGCACAGGTGACCAAAAGGAGGCAGATTAAAAGGCTGCTAAAGGAGGCTTTATTGAGATTCGCTCCTGGGCGAGAACTTGCAGTCCAACAGAGCGGGTCTGGAGAATCCCAGGAGGCTCAGCACAATTGGAATTTTTATTGTGCTAAGGGAAGGAAGGGAGGGCTTGGGACAGGAAAATGAGGGCTTGGGACAGGAAAAGGAGGGCTTGAGACAGGAAAGGGAGGTTAATTTTGGAGTCCCTTGTCCTACAGGGGTTGGTCTGGGGAGCTTGCAAATTTCTTCCCTTTGAATGTTGAACCTTCATAATGTAGTACCACTGCAGTCACCCTGTGTTCTTTTGCAGGTTCTGCACCCCCAATTCACATGTGCATTCATCTATGGCCTCTTTGCCAAAGTCCTCAAGTCCTCGCACTTAGAATGGTTTCTGCAATGTTCAGTTTAAGATGCAATCACAACAGTGAACTGTAGGTGCAGTTTTCCAGTACTGAAAAATTTCCTTGATTCTAGGTATGGTTTCATAATTACTTTCAACCGGCCTTATTTTCTTTTTGCATTTTCTAGCTGTCATTAATGGAGCCTATTATAATACATAGGTGAAGGGAAATGCTGTCCGCTCATGACAGCACGAGAACACTATTTTCTGTTTTGATGTAGACACATCACATCATTGACTCATTATATGCACATGAAAACAGTTATCTTCACAGAACAGTTGTTCAAGCCAAATCAACAGAGTTGTGTAATTTTGAGACAAAATATAAATGCATGTTGCTAAGGTTACAGGGGACTCCGTAAAACAAAACTTACCAGCAAAACACAGGAACCTCGTGCAACTACACTAGGGTGAGAGAATAAAGAGACTTTTCAAAATGTAGAGGGAGTTCTTTGGTTAGAGGAGAAAATGATACACTCAGAGGTCATAGTTTGTCCTCCATTTTATACTGAGAGGAATTCACAGTTGTGAGAGTCCTTCAAGGTCTGGTTCATCCAGTGTTGTCAGAGTGCAGGACAAAACACGAGAAGTCTCCAGCCTCCTAAGAATGTTGATACATTTGCTTTCCATCTTCACAAGGAAATAGCACATAAAGGGATGGAGGGTGGTAAAAGGAAAAAAAATTAAAAAGCATGAAAAAAGTCTCACTTATAAATGCTGAATTCACCTGGATTTTCCGCATTTGGGGACCCTGGCATGACAGGGAGTCCTCAGAGTGAGAGGGGACAGGAGTTTACATAGTTTTCTGAGAAGGCACGGAGAGCTCCTGGGCCAAACAATTCTCTCCCTGCTGACCTCAGGAGCCCGAGACACACTTGTCACAGTTAATGAGCTTGGCACCCCTGGGAGTGCACAAGTGGCCTCAGCGTCACACGAGCTTTGAGAACAGCACTTCTGTTGGGCTCCAAAGTATCAGACTCTGTTTCCTGAGCACTTCATCAGAATGTTCCTGGCAGCTCTTCCTCACAGAGAAATGTGAACAAAGGTGCTACTTAAACATGCAAATAAAGACTTAAGACTGAAAATATCCCAAGTTGGTTGAAAAAATATTAGCCTACATATCCAGAAAATGGAATAAACTCCAAGTAGGATAAATGCAAACAAATAGCTACATCCAGACACATTGGAGTCAAGGTGTTGGAAGCCAAAGATAAGAGAATCTTGGAACCTTTCAGGGAAAACAATTCATCACACACAAGTGAAACCCAGTAAGATTGGCATCTGACTTCCCATAACCCACAGAAGACACGATCAAAGTGTTGACGGCAAAAACCCTTGACTCCACAAAAATACTTCCATATTTCTAACATGAAGGGCAAATAAAGATATTTTCCAGGAAAACAAAAACTGATAACATTGATTGTTGTGACCTCTCTTTTAATAAATACCAAAAGAAGCTCTTTGGACTGAGAGTAGGTGGCCTCAGACTCATACCAAAGAAAACAAAGTAGGCAATTTCATAAGTAATCAGGAGATAGTCTATCTGCATATTGCATTTTCTGTGTTCTCCAAGATGCCATGAAAGCAATTGCAATAGAAATGTTCAAATTTACACTTGCTCATTGTGTCTCCTAGTTTCTTTAAAATACATTATAGGGTATTATAGGGTAATACCCAAAACAATGCTTTTTTGTGCTTATAGTATATAAAGATGCAATATGCACAACATGCTAGCCCAGGAAAGGGCCAGACTGCATGGACCCAGAGAGGGCCAGGTTTCTCTCCTGGAACCAAGTGGAACCATAGTTGGAGCTGGTATTTTATCTTTCTTTCCAAAGTTGGTTTTCTTTTTAGTCTGTTAATTTGGTGGAATACATTGGTTGAATTCCAGATGCTGAACCAGCTTTGCATTCTTAGAACAAACCCCACTTGGTCATGATGTATAATTATTTTTATGTATAGCCAGACTCAGTTTGCACATATTTTGCTGAGATTTTGAGTCTGTGTTCAGAGGGTTATTGATCCATAGTTTCTTTTCTCTTTTTATATTGCTTTTATCTGGTTTTGGTATCCTGGTAATCTTGGTCTCATAAAATGAGTTAGGATGTGTTACCTCTCTTAATGTCTGGAAGAAATTGTATGGAATTTGTTTTAATCCCTCTTTAAATGTATGTGTGTGTGTGTGTGTGTGTGTGTGTGTATGTGTGTGTGTGTGTATACCCAATTCATAACTATTGTATATCTAACAACCTCTGTCTATTTAAAAAAAAAAATTCACACTGATGCCTCTAATTTCAACCCAACCACAAGATTTATTCTGGCCTCCCCCCTTTTCCAAATCTATATCTCTCCTCACCAACAGTGAGAGTCCTACCTCTATTACCCTCAATGCACTAGCTTCTCTTACTTTCCCAGTAAGTAACCAATCTCCGGACCCCCCTGGCTACATCCAAGCGCTCCATGACCTCCACTCTCTCAGCCAGATCTTTAGCCATCTGCTCAACCCCATCTCTACCCCTTAAATTGCATTTTAGATAAAAATACACTTAAAATATAGTTGTCAGCAACATCTCTAAAATTACTAAATTTAATAGTTTATTTGAATATTCTTTGAATTTTCTTCATATGCAATCATGTCTATGATAGTTTTATTTCTTCATTTCTTTTTTTTAATTGCTCTTGTCAGGACCCTGTAAAAGGCCAATGGAAGGCATAGGTTTGTTCTCTAGCTCAGAGGAAAAGTGTTCCTAGTTCATTGATTAGATATACTTCTTATTGTAATTTTTTGTAAATATCTCATATATAACTTAAGAAGTACTGTTTTTTTCTAGATGGTTAAAAGCTTTAAAAATCATGAATGGAGGTTAATTTTATGGATTTTACTGTGTCCACATTTCTAGAGGTGAGCTGGTGGACTTTCTTATTATGTTAATGTGTATGGTACCTCAATTAATTTTAAAATCTATAACAACCTTGCATCTCCAAATAAACCCAACTTGTTGAAGGTGTATTCTTCTTTATACATATTGCTGCACTAGTTTGATAATTTTAAGGACTTTAATATCTCTGTTCATGAAAAAGAGTGGTTTACTGTTTTTCTTTCTTGTGGTGCCTGACAGGTTTTGGAATCACAACTAGGCTGGCCTCACAGACCAGTACCAGAAAATACTCCCTCTTTTCCAGTTCACTACAATACTTTTTGTTGTTGTTTTTAAGGTTAGGGTTATTTTCTTTTAAATGGTGAGATAATTTTCCAGAGATCTGCTCTGGGTCTAGCGTTTTCTTTGTGGAAGGTTTTCAATTACAGATTCAATTATTATAGGAATTTGTCAGTTTTAGGATATATTACAATTTTTGCATACAGTCATTCAAAATATGCTCCTGTGATACTCTTAAGATCTGTAGGATCTGTGGTATTGTCTGCTTTTTTCATCATGTTGGTTATCGGTACCTTCTCTCCTATTGGTTAGTTGTACCTTCTCTCCTATTAGTCAGTTGTAGCTTCTCTCCTATTGGTTATTTCTGCCTTCTCTCTTACTGGCTATTGGTACCTTCTCTCCTATTGGTTATTTGTGCTTTTTTGATATTTATAACTTGTATCTTCTCTTTATTTTGGACAATTCTAAGGCATTGTCTATTTTGTGTTTTAAAAGAGTTGAGTGTAGGTTTGGATCATATCTTTTGTATATTTGGGAACACCCACAACACCCTCCCTACCATCTCCGTCCTCATCTCCTTCCACAACTTCTTCACCTGTGGAATACAAATCAGGTCGCATTATTCCCTGCCCTGACAGTCATCAGAGATGGTGATCCACAAGGAGGGTGGAGAGTGAGGTATTTGAAAGGCCTTCAGGTTTTCCTGTGTCTGGGCCCCTGTGAGCCTCTCCAGTCTCAGCTCACCCCCTGCTCCCTCCTGACTCCTGTCCCCAGCCCAGAGCCTGCTCAATTCCTCTAGCCTCCCTTGCCCTCAGCTGTCTCTGGGTCTTTGTACACTACAGTGATTGTCCTACTCATTGCTCCAGGATCAAGCCACTGCAAACTCCCAACCTCTTAAGCCAAAGCCTTCATTATGTTCTGTTCTGAGAGCCTCGTGTTTTAATTTTGTAGACTGCATTGCAATTTGTAATTAATTTATCTGCACATTTGTTTTATTGTTTCTTTCCCCAAGGAGTTAAAGAACACCATGAAGAAAGGATCATTTGTCCTGTGACCAGGCACAGTGGCCCCTTGTCCCTGGACACCTTCCTCTCACGTACCATCCCTGCATGCACTCTCAGGCCATGATGTCCTCCAGGCTCATGGTGGTAGAAACGTGGGTCACACTGACTTCAGTGAACAGGGTGACCCCCAAGGAAAACGGCAAGAGAGGGGCAGGCTAACCAGAAGCCACAGCCAAGTTTAGCTTTCCCAGAAGACTGCAGGTGGGGACTGCATGTGGGCAGTAGGGTGTGCCAGGGGATTGAGACTGGCTGATACTTTACACACTGTACCTGTTGTGTATTTGACACCAGCCAAGATGTTGACACTGTTCCCCAAACTGCTTCAATCATAGAGCCCCAATCACAGAGCTCCATTCTGTTTATAGAAGCAGCACTTCAGAGTGAGAGGCAAGTTCTGACATCACTGTCTGGTCCTGCAAGTTATCTGGGGACCTGGTGGTCTGTGTACTGCCTCTCTAAACTTTTAGTGGTTTTATTAGCACATTAAAGTGGGGTTCATTTCCACCATTCATAAATGCATGTAACATAATATACTCCATTTCAATCCCCAGGACTTTCTCTGTCTCTTCTGTCCTCCTTTCCTATCCCCTTCCTCTGCTCTCTGGGACTTTCTTTTCTCTCTTTATTATTTTTATTTACTTATTTTTATTGTTGTTGTTTTTAACTGGTATGGGGACAAGTGCTGCATGGAACACTGCATACATGGCATACATTAAAAAAGGGCATCTGAGTAGCAGGCCACTCCTGTTGTGCTAGGCGAATAAGCAGCAGGACACTTACCTCACAGGCACAGCTCTGGGCATGAGGCCGTGTGTTGCAGTCCCCATGCTTACTCCATGGCCCACTCCTAGATTGATTGCTGCAAGGACAGTTAGCAGAAATTGCATTGGTGGCTGCCTGTAATCTGCTTAGCTACTGCCTGAGTATATATACATGGTAACTACACAATAAAATCAGACCTGCTTCCCGCTTGGTCTCTGGAGGTCTTGAATAGCAACTCTACAGCCATAGTCTCCTTTGCCTTGTTTTGTAGACTGCCTCTATGGACAAAAAAGAGCCCACATGAACTGGTACATTATGGGTATATATAAATTGCAGCTCATTGTGGTATATCTGTACATGCACACAGCATAATTTGGCCAATTCCCAGCTCCTCCCAATCTCCATTTCTACCATCCATGCTGGAACTCTCATTCTGAGAATCTCTTTTTCAATATTTGTCAAGACTCTGTGATCACAGAGCAGATTTATCACCGATTCTAGGTTCAATGAAATATTTGGGGGGGGGAGAGGCATGAGAATACAAAGATAGGACCATACATCTAGGAGTCAGTGGGAGAAATGTTGCATTTCTGAGCCTCTGGAGTTCTGTAAGAGAGGCTTTGCTCCCAAGTGTTAGTTCTTGATATTTCACCCCTGGATTTCTAGGAATCTGGACCTTTAACTCTAGGAGTCTTTACCTCTGAGTCTTCCAAAAGAAGACTACAAGTAGATTCACAGGGCAGTTTGTCAGCAAACCCCACTGCAGTGAAGTTCAGATGGGCAAAGTCTGATTGGACCTGCCTCTGTGGTGTTCCTTAAGCACTTCAGAGAGCTGTGAAAATCTGTTACTGAAAGAAGAGGAAGATCCCTGAAAGAAGATCAAGTCCCCCACTGTGCATGCATATTCTGCTACTACAGCATTTGAGATAATTATCTGCCTACAATTAGTGGCTGCTCCCTTTCTAGTATTGGTAACTTGAGGATATTGTCCAGCAAATACATGTGGCCACTGGAGAACTGGTCAAGAAGTTGTCTAGTGACATTGAAAACATAGCTCTGTTGATGTTCCAAGAATCACAAGTATTACAGGAATGTGTTTCCAGCAGTTCCAATGACTGTGTGAAGAAGCAAAGCAGTACAGGTCCAATCCAGAGCCTCAGGAAGCTTCATCAGGAGAAGTGCGGGTGTTTGGGCAGTGATGAGAAAGAGGAGAAGCAAAGGGTCTAGAGAGCCCCATAAAGCTAAAAGAAACCCAGGCGATAGTGGGAGGTGAGTTGGAGAAAAACTAGGTTTATGAAAGAAGATGAGGTATTGAGATGCTACCTTTATACCCCTTCTGTCTAGCATGTGTCTGGCACATAGTTAACATTTAATAAGACACAAAGTAATTTTCTAGCCCATGCAAGAGTCAATGATTTGTATTGAAATACACCCTTCTACATGGACTGTGTCAAGTTCCAGGTGTCTGCTGTCGGAGGTGTTGTCCCTGGGACAGCTGAATGAGTTGAGAATTTAAGAGGCTCATAAGTTTTTGGTCTGTCTCAAGCCAAGACAAAGGCTGAGATGGGAATTCCCTCAAATTCTGGCCTTCCCCACTTAGATAAGGCTCCATGTGTCCACTCTGTCCCTCTTGCTCTCAGAAAGAGGTGCTGTGCTGGGTGTGGGGCATCTGACTACTTCCATTCTTCTCCATCTGTTGTCTCTTTTTTCCCCAATATCTAGCCCATGCAAGAGTTTACTGGCTTGGTTAAAACAACAACAACATTTTTTCAGCTGAAAACTTCTAAAGAATTAAAAATCACATAAACAAATTTAACAAATTCACATAAACAAATTTACCAACTGAAATTCCATGTCCTATAGCAGCAAAGGCTCTCACTCCTTATTTGATTCACAATTCCAGAGGCAAACGAATCAATCAGGACAACAGGTGTCAATGAGAGGCCTGCAAGTGTTGGTGGCTGCATCAGGGATGGATGGGTGTAGTGGGTACATCAGGTGCTCAGGTGACACCTTGCAGAATTTGAGCCAGAGGCAAGCAGGAGGCTGGCTACACACTGCAGCGCTAGTTAGTATTTGGGGCATTAATGAGTCTGAGTCATGTGACAACAAGCTGTTTTCATGTTACACACACTTTCCTAAGCAGCCATTAATTTAAGGAGTTATTTAATGGCAAGAGGAAGTTTTTATTATACAAGTATCCTGGAATTTAATTTAACCATGTCTCCACTGTGGGGACATTCCAATGACTTCCAATTTTTGCTCATTGGGAATTACATAGACTAACTAAATCCCTTTTCATCTGAGTCACTGTGCACCTCTCTGATTACTTCCTTAGGACATAGTTCCACAACTGGAGTACTGGGTCAGTGGTAGAGTACTTTTGGGTGTTTTGAGGAGTGCTGCCACGGCCTTCCGAGAGTGCCAGAGCAGAGCCCAAGCCTTTACACGTGGACTTGGGGACAGTTCAGGTCCAGCCTCTAACACTAAGAGACCTTCTTTACAGGAAGTACTGAGGGACATCCTTCAGGTTGAAAGAAGTGACCCCAGACAGTAACCTGGATCCACACCCAAACACAGGAGCACCAGGAAAACTAAGGAGGTTGTGGAAAAGGCACTGCTAATGCCCTAAATGTTTTCATTTGTGTTATTTTACTTATAATAAACCATCTTTCTTGTTTTAACTGATTCAAAATTAATGGCATAAAACAACATGCGTGTGGCGTGTTGTTGGACATGTAGCTTATAGAAATGTAACACAGTTCCCAGAATCACACACAGATGGGTGGGTAAGAACCAGAAATGGTGAAGAAGGTTAGAATAAAACAGATCTAAGTATGCACTTGCTCTACACTTGGCTTCTGAAAAAAACAAAAGTATATAAGGTATATAATTATAAAAGCACATTTTTGTAGGTTTGTACAATTCTTATGTATAATTTTTTAATAGTAACAACATTAAAAGAAGAAAAGTAATGGAGTCATAGGAATGAAATTTCTGTCCTTCTAGCATGAAGTATAAATATAAATAGCATTATGACAAGGTAAAATACATATGGCCAACCCTGCAAGATAAATAAACATACATAGTGAAAGATAGCTGCAGAAATTAAAATAGCACATCAAAATTTACTTAATGTGGAAGGAAGTAGTTAAGGAGGGACAAAGGAACAACAATAATAAAAATGACACAGGAGAACAGGTAAAAGGGCAGAAAGAAATCCCACTGTACCATGATACATCACAAGTAGACGGAATATGAAGAGGATCCAGGACTCAGCACGGGAGGTCCTGGGCTCCATCCCCAGCACAAAACAAAACCAAAACAAAGAAGAAAAACCTCCACAGACCCATTGAATACAGTGTGTGGGAGAGACAGTTTAGAATCAAAGACACAAACTTTTGGACAATAGAAGGATGGAAGAATATGTGTTGTGCCCCCAGGAACCACAGACAGCTGGATCAGCGGTAGCAATGGGAGACAGAATAGAGTTTTAAAAAGAAAGTAAAACTAGAGAAGCATTTCTGGATGAGTAAAGGGCTGATGGACCAGGAAGATACATTGCTATAAACATGTACACCCAGCAACAGCTCCAGAACATGTGAAGTAAAACCCTCAGGAATGGAGGAGAAAGGGCAATTCAACAATAAGAGTTGGAATCTTCAATACCCACATTCAATGTGGAACAGGTGATGGAGCAGCACTACTGACCAGCTGGAAGTGATGGGCATGGGCAGAGGACAGGCCCAGCCCCAGGGCTCAGGGAACAGCCTCTCCAGTAGCTGCAAGGCAGATTAAAAAAAAAATATATTAGTAAGTATTTTTCTACTGGAATGAAGCTGCAGAAGATTGGAGGTGTTCGGGTGGACACATATGTCCCAGGCAAGAGTCAGCACAACCACAGATGTGTGCTCCAGGTGGTCTTCACGGAGCCAGCCTGCCAAGGCTCAGGAGGATGAAGCTTCAGCTGGGACCCAGGCAGAGGTCACCCAGCTCAGCCCAGTAGCCCACTCATAGACAAACAAATAAAATGGTTGTTTTTCAAAATAAATTTTGCGTCATTCATTACATATAAAATACTAACTGGTGTCTCTAATTCCCCAGTTTTCAATGTTTTTACCATATTAAAGATTAGGGGAGAAATAATTGAATGTTGTATCGAATTTAAAAAAAAATTGCACAAGCACATGTAGAAGCTTTCATAAACACAGGAAGTGAGAACCAGGTAACCCCCACAAGGTCGCGGGCACCAAGAGAGCATGTGTGAGCCCCACAAAAGTGGCCTGCAGAGCAGAAGGCTGCATTGACTGTTCCCACAGCAAGAGCCGGTCACCTGTGTTTCATTTACAGTCAAATAGACTAGTTAGTAGCAATTGGGGAATTCGGTTTAATTTCCCCAAACTTTTTTGTTGTTGTTGTTGGGGGTGAGCTGGGGATTGAAGCCAGGGATGCTTAACCACTAAGCCACATCCCCAACCCTTTTCTATATTTTATTTAGAGATAGGGTCTTACTAAGTTGCCTAGGGCCTCACTAAGTTTCTGAGACTGTCTTTGAGCTCATGATCCTCAGCCTCCTGAGCCACTGGGATTACAGGCATGTGCCACCACACCCAGTGATTTCACAAATTTTACATAATAGAAAATAATTTCCTTCTAATTGGCTTTAGAATTTATGGTTTTCCAAGGACAGATTACAGATATTAAGTGGAAAAATTTGGTGTTATTAACTCCCTGGTCATACCAGCCACAAAAAACACTGGGGGGAAAGGAACAGGCATATCTGGTCAATCTGATGAAACAACTTTTCTCCCAAATTGACTGTACTTCCTAAAATTGATCTGAAAACACAGAAGAGTTTTCACTTAAGTGCAACAAAACAGATAGCACTGAGCCAGAAGTCGGGATGCCTGACATCGACAAATCACGTGACCTGGATGTTCTCACTCATCTCTTCAAGTCCAGTGCTTTCCTTCTGTCATATGGGCCCCAAAGATGTGACACAGCTCCTGGGCCACCAGGAAAGGCTATCTGGACAGGTCTCCAGACACCAAATGGGGTGATATGCTATGCTCTAGAAAGCCTCGATTCTGGATACAGAGGGAGCTGTCCCTCACCCTCGTCATACCTCCAGACTTTTCCAACAAACAGCACCCCCCCAGACTGATGCCTGTCTTCACTGACCCAACTCTCATCCTCCTGAGCACTGGTCTATACTTTCTGACCTCATGAATTCCATGCTGGCTCCTGGATGAGATGCTGCCCCTCCAATTTCCCTCACTCCGGGCAGTGGCAGCACTAGTTGCCTGGGCCTTTCAAGCCCAGGACGTTCGTCTGTTTGTAGCCTTTCTGCTGGTCACTGGGTAGATGGTCATCTGTCTATAGCCTTTCTGCTGGTCACTGGCATGTTCTTTTCAGTGCAATTCATTTTCAAGAGGTTCCTTTTTCATATTCCTAAGGACTACTTTGATCCAAAGAAAACAGGACCCTCATCCTGTCCCTGAGTGTCCCTGGTAGAACTTCTTGTCCCAGGAACAAGGTCTTGTATCAAGTTCTGCAAACTCAAGCCAGGAGTGCTAGATAGGTAGAACATGCTGGGTGGGAGCAGAAGGGTCACTAACTCTAGAGATGTCAAGAAGTCACCCTAGTATACCTGCCTTGAGGCCAGGCTTAGTGGGCACAAGCTTCACTCTTAAGTCTCCCCTAATATGAAAGCCCTTCATCAGCCTGGGAGGGAACATGTCTAACAGCTAGGGAAGCCAGTGCTGCCTGGGACATGAGGATGCTTCAGTGACATCAGGGACACACACCTCAGCACACACCTCCCAGGACTACACCACTGCATACACCATAGCACACACCTCCCAAACCACATCACAGCACATACTACAACAAACACCTCCCAAGACCATACCACTGCACACACCACAGTACACACGTCCCAAACCACATCACAGCACACACCTCAGCACACACCTCCTAAACCACACCACAGCACCCAGCACACAACTCCCAGGACCATACCACAGCATACACTACAGCACACACCTCCCAAAACCACAAAGCACACTTGCTAGCCTGTGTCCCCTTGGAGACAAGCCAGGGGACCTTAGCTCCTTCCTCTTTTTCTGTGTCACAAGCTGCCAGCTGGATTGGCCTGGACCCAGACTGGAGTAAACAGCTCTCAGCCTCCCTTCACACTGGGGACAGGTAGGATGGGGTGGGAAGGGCTGTCAATGGGAGCTTGTCTGGGAGACCAGACAGATGCACTCCCAGGGCAGGGCAGACACAGTTCTAAATGGGAAGTCCCAGCAGCTGGTGCTCAGCTCAGATGTGACTTGCAGAACTTGGAGGCATGGCAAGTGCTCTGGGGAGATTAGATCAGCCCACCCTGGAGGCCAGGCAATGAAAGTCTCCACCAGAGGTCTAGAAACCCACTCAGCGTGGGGTGGCCAAACCTGCTGAGGTGTCACACTCCCCTCCCCACAAACATGGCCTCCCTGTTCCTGAGTGCAGTTGTACTTTATAGACCCTCTTCAGCTGGTTGTGTGGGCCAGACTATTCAGGTCATTTGCTCATTTTTCCATTGAAATATTTATGTTGTTAAGGTTTGTGAGCTCTTTGTGTATTCTGGATATTAATCCTCTATCAGATAAATATCTGACATTTTGTCCAATATTCAGGTTTTAGCTTCATTTTAATGATTACTTCTTTTTTGTGGTGCTGGGAATTGAACGGAGGGCCTTACATATTCGAGGCAAGCATTCTACCAACTGAGCTATATCCCCAGCCTCCCAGCCCCTAATTAACTATTTTTTTTTCTGAGCAGAGCTTTTTAATTTGAACAGAATACCCTGTTTCAATTCCTCATTGTTTTTTTCTGAGCAGCTGGGGCTGAGGGCAGGCCATCAGTGCCCATACCAATATCTAGAAGTGATTTCTGGGGTTCCATCTGCTTTCCCACCAACGTCAGGATTTCAGGCTGCTTCATGACTCTTCTGAAAGAGACTCTCTTGATCAGAAACAGCGCCACAGTTAAGAGTGATGTCTTAATACTAGAATCCAATGTGGGACAGCCTGTGGCGTCCACTGGAAGGCACCAAGCACCTGGCAGGTTCTGTGGACTGATGCTCACCTGTCAATCTTCAGGTGCCCTGTTTTATTATCATACCTGAGCTGAGGGGAGGCAGCAGGTGGACTCGAAGATAGAGTCATAGCAATTTTCCAGTAGGAAGAAAATTGGTGAAGAGCTTGAAGAGTACACTTCAGATGCCTTTGGACTGCTGGATTCCCAGAAGGAGGGAGGAGAGAAAAATTAGTGTGGAGAAAAGAAAAGAACAGGAAATAAATGAGAGCATGCAAAAATGGTAGAAAGCTTACACATCTGCACCTGGCTGAGCCAACATTCCCAAAGAAAACAAACAGAAACAGACAGGCACATCATAGTTAGGCTGGAAAATCTAGTGATGGACGTCATGTGAGTTGTGTAAAGGGAAAAATAACATGAATGGTGGTGTGTCTTCAAAACTAGGCACACAGTTCAAAATGTAGTTATACCTTCCAGGGGCAGAGAGAAAGCTAATGCCAATACAGGAATCTCTCTTCCACTGTGATTGTTCAAACATGGAGCAAAATTCATGATGAGATAGAAGTTACCAATGGGAATGGTATAAATGAAATTGAGTCATCCTCAAAAAGAGTAGACCATCCTGTCTCTGAAATGCCCCTTCAGTTGCCCAGAACTTAGCCGAGTCAAGGGGACAATGAAGGCTGACGTGGACTGGAATGCCTAGACACACATTGTCTTGCAGGAAAGGGCTTTCCCTCACACGTGTGGGGAATTCAGGCTGCTTTCTGGAACGCACTGCAGGATAGATGCTCTGTGCGATGCTAGTCATACAAGGAGCAAAGCAGACTAAGCAGACTAATGATGTCACTGCTTCTGCAGCCTCGCTTACGGAACTCCTCTCTTCAGAGACCAGTGAAGAAGTGCACAGTGTGGAGGCTAAGGGCTCATCCAGTCTGCTGCCAGGGACAGAGTGCCATGAGGAGGGGTGGTGCTGTTTTCTGATGAACCACCACAGGCAGTGTGAGAAAGGAAGGTGCCACCTGTCATCCATCACCACTGCACCTTCTGCAACATGGCCTCCCATCCCTGCCATAGCACAAGGGAACTCAGATGCCACATGTCCACACCCAGTATGGCCTTCTGCCTCCATGTGGGGGTACAGCAGTGATTATGGAAGTTAGGGACAACTGTGGGTACAGTGACACCATAACCCCCATATTGGGGAGGGTTACTGTCGCTCATTAGTTAGCAATGAGCTTTACAGGAAGGGAGCAAGCTAAGATCCTGCAGCCACAGGCAGCCCCTTCCTGCAGCAGCACAGTGGGCTGGAGGAGGCTGAGCTGTGGGGAGCTGCACGCAGCACTCTGCCTCCCTCCCTCCGGCCACCATGGCTGACTCCTGGCACAGGACTCTGTCAGGCTGGGCAGACTCCTGCACGTGCTGCCTGGGTGAGGTAAAGAGTCAAGGCTCCCCCTGCTGCTTCCTCACCCTGCTTGGAATCCATAGCTGTGGCTGAGAGAACAGCTGGCCTCGTCCCTGCCCAACTGTCCATCCCCATGGAGGCAAATCGGCTGTGGTGATGGTAGCAGTGGCAGAGAAATGAATGGGCCAGTGCCGGGTTTGCAGGGTCAGAGAAGAGGAGACCAATGGCCCATGCTGCCCCAGGCCTGGGCAGCAATCTCCATAAAGGCAGAGCTGTCTGAAGGGTGCTTACTATTGGGCCTACCGTCCACCTCCATTCTGTGTGGCCTTAAGAAAGGCATCACTAACTACCACACCCCCCAGGGGACACGGCAAGGAATCCAACTGGATCTTACAGGCCTGGCTGTGTTACTCTCTTAGTCTTCTCACCTAAAGAAAGCAGCTTAAATGCTGGTGACACATCCCTAAGAGAGAGGGCAGCTCATCAACACCTCCAATTTCAAGGACCTGGGCTTTCTGCCAACCACATTGATTGGTTAAAGATAAGGCAGAGCCAGGTGCTGCTGTAGGTGAAGTCCAAGCTTTCCCTCCCCTCCAGGACTACTCCCACACGGGTGCAGACCCCCCTATGCCAAGGTCCTGGCATCTCCCAGTTCCACACTCTGAGAGCAGAGGCTGGTGGGCCTGGGAGCCTGGGCACCTTGAGGCTTATTCCCAAATGCACACACCTAGAAAGCAATTGTGAGCCATGGACACATTCATCAGCCCAAGAAGGATCTTGTGAATTGCATGATTCTAGCCACCTAGTGGGTTTGGGTGGAGACCATGGCAGTGAAAAGGTAATAAATGAGCTATTCCCTTAGGATCAGGGTCACAGCTATGGAGGGGGACAGAGACAGGGTTCAGGGTCTTAGAAAAACTGAGTGCTATATAGCTGGTGGTACAAGTTGAGATCACCACCAAGACTATTGCCAGCAGTGTGAGCACACATCTGCTATCTTTAGATGGTTGCTGGATTCTTTCAAAAAGCCTAATTCTGGATCACCACCAACAGGCACAGCTGTCCAGTGGTGAGTGTATTTAAGCAGGCAGGGAAACCACACTAATTTCCAGCCCTTTAAGTGCAAAGATATATAGTATACCACGCAGGTATACCAGTGCAAAAAAGGAGATGTTAGATGACATGCTGGAACCCACCCCTTTACCCAAGGTAAGAGGAAAGAGAGACCAGAACTTACCTGGTCTGTGGATGGGTCGACCAGATGAATGGCGCTAAATTGGATGGCGCTGGTGGTCTTCTACTGCCATCGTGTGGTTGAATTTGAGAAGTGCATGGAGTAGTCCTCTGTACAGAAGCAAGACTGCAAACCCAGCAGCTTGGCCAGGCCCTCAGCAATTTGGGATTGGGTTTTGTTTGTTTGTTTGTTTGTTTGTTTGTTTGTTTGTTTGTTTTAAGAGCATTATAGTTATACACAGCAGTTAGTTTCATTTTGACAAAAATCACATATGCAAGAAATTTGGTTTCAGTCCTCATTTCCTCCCCATCCTCCTCTACTGATTTCCTTTGGCTCCTTTACTTTCTTGTTTTTTACTGGTACTTTCTGCATATTCATAAAGGTGAAATTCCACATGGTATGTTTACGTATGCATGTAACGTGGTTTTATGAAATGCATTCTGTATCCTCCCTTTTCCCATCTCCCTCTGGTCTCCTCCTACTCCAGTCATCTTTCCTACATTTTATATTTGAACCCCCACTACTTCATTTCCTTATTTTGTTCTAACTTCTACATATGAAAGAAATGATGAAGTCATATAATCCCTGCAGCAACTAGTGAAAGTAGGCAAGGAGTTGACCTTTAAAGGCTAATAAAAGAATGAAAATAAATATGAGCTTATACCCTGGTGCACACACCTGATATCCCAGAGGCTCGGAGGCTGAGGCAAGAGGATCACAAGTTCAAACTAGTCTCAGCATAAGTGAGGTGCTAAGCAACTTAGTGTCACCCTGTCTCTAAATAAAATACAAAATAGGACTGGGAATGTGACTCAGTGATCAAGTGCCCTTGAGTTCAATCCCCAGTACACCACCCCCGGCACACACACACACAAAAGAAAATGAATACAAGAATTACTTGAAGAATATTCATGGTCCTTTAGACATAATAACCCCATATAGTAATAACCCAAATGCATATCAATAGGAAAATAGATAAAGAAAGATAAATGCATCATCCATCATGACTTCCTGATGTCAAAATCTATTTGGGATTAATATAGTTTTAAAAATAGGAAGATAAAAATATTGCTACAACACAACACTGTTTTTTCTCCTCCTATCCTTTAGGGTACTGTTGCAAATCTGACATATACACAATAGAAATGTCCAATGCAGTGCAGAAAACATTTGTTTTTGTGGTTAGAGGTCTTCAAAGAAATTAAGAGGAGAAAAGCATCTATGAATGTTTAAGAGAAGACAATTCAAGGTTATAAATATTCACTGTTTCTCTCTTAAACTTCCCTACAGCTTTTGGAGTGGTGATTATTCCTCTGGGTCCTTATGGATGTTATCTATTTATGGTCCACATACATTCATAACAGGGGAATTTTCTGTGAAGAGAACTTGTCCCTTCTTTACTTCCTTCTCCCCACTCTCTTTTTTCCTAAAGTATGTAATCTTTTTCTATCACAGTGGTCTGGAGGACGTATGGTTTATTCCCTGGGTTATCATCCAGAGATAATGTGATTCCATTTGGGGCTTGTGGAGGTCTTTCACTTGTCTCCTTTAGATTCCTCCAGTGTTTAATTCTTTCTGAGCCATTCTGCACCCCCCCCGCCACACACACACACACACTGTGACTTAATGCATGAACACGTGATAGACATATATGTGTGGTCTGTCATGTGGACCATGAATGACCATGGAAGGGTGGATGCTGAGTTCCCAGATGCTGAGTCAAGAGCGTAGATAGAGAAATGAGGACAAGTCAGAGTCACTGCAGTGGTCAGACACAGGCACCCGTGGACCCGTCCTGCAGCTGTCAAGGCAGAGAGTCCACACACACGGCAGCCTGGGCTCCAGGTGTCAGCTTGGAGTGGGCCCTGGTGGTCGTCATGGCAGAAGTTGTGTTCTTCCAAAGCCCAATGGGGACTGGAAGTTGTAACACATAACGTGGCAAATTTCCTGGACACAGCTCATGAGGATGGCCAGGTGGTGGGGCCAGGGAGCCATCGTGTCCAGTTGGGGTACCCCTCCTGTTACACCTGAGGGGGCTGCTTCATTTGGTGTTCTGATGAGTTCATGGGCCTGGTGTTTCTGATATGCGTTGGATACGCCCAGGCATCTCTGTGTTTCTGATTATGTCCACAGTGATTATCTTTATTAGCATGGTTTAATTTGTTCACTTGTTCCCTATGGTTGGGCTAGGCAGATGGTGGCTGTTTATGTGGACAACAATTGGTGGCAATTTAGTTCTGAGGGAGGCAGGACCTCTGGGTCATCCAGAGCCAGATGTTTCATGTAGATGCTGCATTTGGGATAAAGGTAAGAGAACACACAGCGGGAAATGGAAGGGACGCGACCACGGCAAGAACAAGTGAAGGTGTGGAGCACTCAGACTCAAAACGCTTTGGCAAAATCCTGCTGTACAATGTAACAGGTTTGGGCACATCCTGGAAACTGCCGTCATACCCACCACGGAGCACCTCAGAGGAGGCAGTACCTATCCTTTAAGTTCTGTCCTTTGGGTTGATAAACAGCATGCTTTGGGGGCGGGGGTTGTCTTTCTTATCTTTTTTTTTTTTAATTGAATCCTGGGGTAGTCTACCACTGAGTTATATCTCCAGCCATTTTTACTTTTTATTTTGAGAGAAGTCTCCCTAAATTGCTGAGGTTGGCTTCAAACTTGTGATCCTCCAGCTTTAGTCTCCAGAGTTGTTGGAATTACTGTACACGAGCACTGAGCCCAGCAGGGTTGTGGTCTTCTTTTCCTTTGTCAGTCAAAACTTTTTTAAAAAGTGAGAGAGGGTTCTCAAAGGTAAAGAGCAAATTAACATTGCAAAGGGAATACACCTGGTGGTAACTTATGGCCATATTCAAAGATAATGAGCAAGGAGACGTTTTCAAAGGGAAACTGAGCAGGATGATGCAAGTTGCTTAGAAATAATATCACTTGACTATAAAAAAAATAACAAAGGTGGCATCTGTCCAAGGTTGTGCACGCACTTGCTGAACAAAATCTTTAATTTTTAGAAAACAGTCTAAGCTTGTGGAAGACTGTGTGTAGGTTGTGTTTCTGGCAGGCTCATGACGTCCTTGTCACCAGGCATGAGTGCTCCAGGTCCCCTCTTTCACAGCCTCCTGATGCTGTTTATTAATTTATTTTTATTAATGACAATAACCCACACGTTTTAACAGCAAATTTTGATTAGTTCATTATGACATAATCACATAAGCATGGAATACAGTATGTTGTAATTCAGTCCTCAATACTTTCCCCTTCCCTCCTCTCCTCCCTCCCTGTTGCTTTTCCTCAACTCTATTGCTCTTTCTTCTATTTATAGCTTATTTAAATTAGTGCCTTTTGATATACATGAAGGAGAGATTCACTGTGGGACTAGGGTTGAGACAAGTGACTTCTTTTTTGTTTTTTGTTTTGGTACCAGGGATTGAACACAGGGGTGTTTAACCACTGAGCCACATCCCTAGTCCCCCTGCCCTTTTTAAATTGTTATTTTAAATTTTTGGTTATGGTGAAACACATATAAAATAAAATTTACCACCTTGATCATTTTAAGTGCACAGTTCAGGGTCATGAAGTCTATTTACATTGGGTTGCTACTATCACATACCATCCATCTACATCATTCTTTTCTCTTGCAAAATGAAGCTCTGTATCTGTACCTACTAAGCAAGAACTTCCCATTCCCCTCTATCTCTGCAACCACCATTCCACTCTTTGTCTTTATTAAGAAAGACTCTAGGCATCTCATATTAAGTCAATCATATAATATTTGCCTTTTATTACTGGCTTATTTTCCATGCACAATGTCCTCAAGTTCACCCATGTTGTAACATATGTCTGAATGTCTTTCATTTTTAACACTGAATACCATTCCATTAAATGTGTTTACCAAAATTTGTGTATATATTCATCAACTGATGGACACGTGGGTTGTGGTGTGAGCCCAACCTTCTTTTATATTTTATTTTGAGACAGGGTCTCACTGAGTAGCTCAGGGCCTCGCTAAGTTGCTGAGGCTGGCTTTGAACTTGCAATCCTCTTGCCTCAGCCTCCCGAGCCATTGGGTTTACAAACCTGGCTGCCATGCCCGGCAAGTGACTCTATTTTAAGGGAAAACATTCAGATATCTCCTCTTTGGTAAAGAACTCTGCAAGATGACTTCCCACCAGCTGGACTGCTGTTAGGTTTGGTAGCCCCTCAGGGACAGGATGGATGTGGTCCCACATCAAAGGGAAGCAACTCATAATAGACTTTGAAGGGGCTACTCACACTCTTCACCTGCAACCAACACGAGACTCAGCTCTGGCTCTTTGGAAGATACTGCCTGTCATCTCACAGAACTGGGCCAGTATGATAACTGCTGTATCAGTTGAACTTTTGCAGAATTTTGATAGGGAACAAATACAAAGTTTAAAAGAAAAAAAATATATACAATAAAACAAAAAGGAGTATATGAGGCCAGTTTGTGTGATTGTTCTGAGTCAGGAATGTAACCCCAAATAACAGAACAAACATAAAGGTACAAGAGCACAAAGTGAGACTTTTGATAACTACATGTTAGAGGAAATTAATAAATTTAGCAGCTGAATGAATTTTCAAAAAAGGAGCAGTGCTACAATCTAATATTAGGCATATTATAGTTTGTCTTTAGAAACATAACTTTTCTCTCTACCATCATCCTAACACTTTACAAAAGATAATCAGAAAAAAAAATTTGTTTGCAAAATCAGTTGTTTTATCAGGTTTTACCTGATCATTTACATAACTGTTGAATACTGACTTACTGTATAATAACAACACATTAATATTGAAAACGTTTCTTCAGCCCAGAGAGCAATACCAAGGCACATGTCAGACTTATCCTCAGTATCTATAAAAAATATAAAATCCCATTGAAGATGCTGGGAAAATAACCAATACTTTCTGTATTTTATCCAATTATATGACTTTCTTATATTTGTTAATAACTGCATTGTAAAAAATGTAAGACTACTTCTTAAATTTTTTTTGAATTTTGGAGACATCAAGTATGGAGGAAAAAACGCTTTCACTTTTGTTCACAATCATAGCTGCTGTGCTGGATGCTATAATAAAATGCCCCATGCAAGGTTACTTTACAGGAAAAAAGGTTTGTTCAGGTCTGTTTCTCAGGTCCAGAGGCAAGGCGCTAGCATTGCTGAGTTCTGGTCAGGGTTCTTGGTGGCAGAACATCACAGTGGCTGGTGATGGTGGGACCACATGTGGAGCAAGAGCTCAGCTCAGACAGAAAGTGAGACAGGGTGGAGCCCCGCTCAGCCTTAATACCAATATCTCAGGAGAACTCATGCAGGCATCAGTCACACCTGACTCCCTTCTGAGGACAGCAACCCAGGGACCTGTGACCACCCATTGGAACCATCTCTTACAAATCCCAGCAACACCCACACTGCTGCACTGGAGAGCAAGCCTCATCAGCATGTGAGCTTTTGGGGATGCACTTGAACATACCCAAGCCATTACTCTCTGTCCCTTGCCCTGCAAGTCTCATGTCTGTGTCACAATTTCAAAAGTACAAGTCCAACATCTCCAGTGAGAATGAACGAATACTGCTTTAGGTGTGAGCCCCTTTAAAAAATCATCCCACACTTCCAAAAGTACAGGGCACAGGACAAACAGTCCTATTGCAAAGGGAGAAGCAGAGCAGCAGAGGGGAGGAATCAGCTCCATGCAAGACAAAACCCAGCAGGGAGGAATTCAACCCAAACTCTCCATGTCCAGCCTCCTGTGCACACTGTGGGGTTCACCCTCCCAAAGCCTGGGCAGCTCCGTCCCTGTGGCTTTCCTGGTCCTTGGCTGCTAGCAAGGCTTCATGCCAGTGGCTTTTCTACCCTACCGAATCCAGTTGGTGAGGAGTTGATTTTCCTGAGGACCTCTCTGCACCTCCACACCCACAGCTCCAGGAGGAACTTTCCATCAGGGGCTCCCTGCAGCAAACTTTCAATGTAAGTCAAGCAGCAGCTGCCCTAAGGGCTCTGCACTCTGCACTTGCAGGCTCCCTGCTGTGAGTGCCCAGGTGTGCCCCTCGCACAGCATGCACCTGGTCTGCTTAGAAGACCTGCAGCTGTGTGGGACCACTGAGCAGTGCACTGAGATCAGGGCCCCCAGTGCAGAGGTGACCCCGAGTAGGCAGCCTGTGGAAGGTGTTCCTGGGCTGTGACAGGAGGGGTGAGATGGCATCAGACTTCCAAGGCTCCCTGAAGGCCAGTTCCTCCTTGTCTTGCCACATGGCATAGGGCTCTTAGCTGCACTGATCTCTTGGGGGAAGTGGTTTCTCCACCGCAAGCTTTCCTTTTCCTTGCTCCTGCTCAGGCCATGAATTTTCCAGAGAACTCTGCTCTGCTTTCCTTTGTTCCTGCATCTCACAGTAAACACAATGAATGGTGCCCAGGCTGTGGCCAGAATGCTTTCCTGCTCTGACCTCTCCTTTGATGTCTTAGTGTCTCAGGCCATGAGCACAATGCAGGCTGATTCTCTGCCATGGTGAAACCAGGGGGCCTTTAGCTTAGTTTCCAGCAGAGCTCTCACTCCCTTCACAATCTGCTCTCCTCCCCTCTTCCAAACTCTAAGGTCTTGGACCTGGTCTGCTCATCTTCTGAGCCCTCCCCAGGGCCACCTATAACCATCTGCTTGGAACACACCAGGTTTTTTTCTACCTGCATCTCCAGACTCTTGTAACCTCTGCCTGGTCTCTAATGCAAAGTTGCCTCCCACCCTCAGGTAGTCTGATTGAGGAGGCTCCTCCTTGGCACCATGTTCTCCATTCACTCTCCACATGTCAGAGAAGTTTATTAGTTCACAGTTGAGAGAGTTTGAGAGCATGCTGCTTGCTCTGGCCCAGCCATGTGGGCTGCATTGCACCCTGGTAAATGGCGATGCTGGGAGCTCTTGTGGGAAACAGGTCATCTCACCAGCTAAGAAGCCAGATGAGCTGGAGGGAGCCAGGCTCTAGCTCCTGTACCAATCCCCTCATGAGCATGAATCAGGATCCCTCATGGAAGGCCTAATCCCTGCAAGGGCACAGCACCTAGTGTCTAAGCACCTCTAACCAGTAAAGGTATCACCACCTCCCATATCATGACACTGGGACCTCTAAAGGTTTCACCACCTCCCATGTCATGACACTGGGACCCTCTAAAGGTTTTACCACCTCCCATGTTACGACACTGGGACCAAGAGGCCAAACTAGGACCTTTAGAGACATGCCTACTCCACACCCATATCACAGCACTCAGAAAATTGCTGCAGACTTCAGACAGCCTGAGAAAATGTTTTCCTAAATCTTGAAAACAAACACACTTACATAAGGAACTAATAACACGTCACATAAAACTCCTGTGGATATATGGATCAGTTAATTTGGTCTCATGTAATTAATGTTGGTCTTTTGTAATTAACTCTTGTTTTGTTTTCTTATTTAAAAATTTCAGTATCTCATCAGGGTTTAAAGCAGTTTATTAAAGTGATAAAAATTTTTGATCAGTCCATTGGTCTTAAGATGATCAAAAATCTGAGTTCAAGGGTCTATACCATTTCCATGAATCTGACTGTGAAGCTTCTAGAGAAAGGAAAAAAGCAACTGCTTATGTATAAAATCACTAGAACATGTATGGTTAAAAATCTGATGAAATTTCAGCAATTGATGAAGAATTCAGTTATATCTTCTGCATACATCATTTAAAAAAAAAAAACTCAGTCATGGCCGATAGCATCATGCCAAGTCCAACAGACATTTTTAAACTTTATGTACTCTCTAACATATTCCCATTTTCACCTCAGCTACATAACCTTTAAAAACACTTGCAATTACTACATTATTTGAACTTGTTCCCATAAAACTCAACAAACTTGCCTGAATAGCTAACATCTCCTTTTTGTGAAATAAGCCTCTGTGAATTTCTGTGGTTCTCTAAAATGCCCCAAGTTTACTTTTAGTTAAAATAAAAACTAATACTAAAACCAAACAAACACACAAATAAAAAAAAAAAACTCTGAGTTTAAATGTTGACACCAGGGAAACCTGTCAAAGATGTTGCAACTGGTTTGAAACATGAGATTCAATCAACAATAAAATAATATTCGATGTTTTTCAGCATTGAAAGACTTTTCAAGCAAATAGATAAGCTTAACCCTTTCACACTCAGTTTTCTACAAAATAGGAAATCTAATACAATCTCCAGAGTACAAAAGAAATTATCTTGACAAAACATAAAATTTGTTTTTCTTAGTCAATTGCCCAAATGAGAACAAAATTTTTCTATAGAGTGATTTTATTTTTTTTTGTAAGGCCCACTGAGGTAGACTGGAAGTTTTATTACATGAAGTCATTTTAATTTAAATAGACACTGGGAAATTGTGTGTCCCAGCTAATCAGTTATATTATAGAAAAATAGGAAAATCAATACTTTGAACAGGGCACACATGATTATATAGTTATGCTGAAAAATACACACACATCAAGAAAATCCAACCATACAGAAAAAAAACTGAATTGAAGAAAAACACTGTGCTAAGCGCCGTAGGGTTACTGCCTATGTGCCAGCTTCCCACTGTGATAGTAGGAGCAAATGTGACTCCATTTTGTTTTCTGACTTCATCCTGTAAAACAACCATGCCAAGTAGAAGAGTCAGGACTGGAGCAAGATGTTCTTTTCCTTTTGCTATAGAAACCTTTAAGAACACGGAACTACCTAATGGGGCATTGTTTCTGTAACTAGGGTAATGGGGCTCTGTTTCTGTAACTGAGGTGACTAGGATAACTGTGATTGGTTAGGCTTCCCTCCGCTTGACTGCACTGTCCCACTTCTGTAACCTGGCTTGCTTGCATTGGCTAGACACCCCCCCCAAACATCCCTTTTGCGGTTTTCAGGCTTATAAGGAGTGCCCTTGCAATTGTTCGGGGCTGATCAGGGAACAGCTTTATGTCTGTTCAGCCACCACTGGTGTGCTTCAATAAAGGCTTGATTGGATTATATGTGAGTGGTCTGGAAGTCAGTTTATGAAACCCTGGGATGAAGCTTTAACTATAACATCTGGGGGCTCACCCAGGATCCATTTCTTCTCTACCCTCACGTCAAATTTGCCTCCAACGATGGGCCTTTGGACCTCTGCCCAGGAGTAGAGGGGAGCTCCTGAGAGATGTTCCTCAGCCTCACTCCGAGGATGACTCCAATCCTTCCTAGAAAGCTCTGAAAAGCTTCCTGCCAGCCTGTCAGTTCTGGTGAGCCGACTCTTCTGGGGAAAAAGTCAGATTGGATGCAGTTGCTTACACCTTTCCTGGGACAGGATGAGAAGTTGTCACTGTCTCCCTGGAGGTCTCCCAGTGAGGCCTCATCTGCCTGGAGGCAGGACAAGATGTTGTCTCTGTCCCACTGGAGGCCTCCCTGTGGGGCCTCATCTGTCTGGGGGCAGGACAAGTTGTGGTCTCTGCCCCATTAGAGGTCTCCCTGTGTGACCTTAGCGATTGTTGTTTGTCCTGTGTCTGTTCTGCTATTTGTCATTTCTCCAGCGTCTTCTTGGTGTTTGTCATTTGTGCAGTGTCTGTTCACCGGCTGTTTTGTCTTGTGTTTATCTGTCCGTGTGTTGTGCATGGGCCCTTTTCTTGTTCTCATAACCGCTCTTCTTTCATCAGGACTCCTTCGTTCCACCAACATCAGAGACAAGGAAGTGCTCCAGAGATCTCTACCTGGACCCCTTTAACTTGTTTTCTTAACAATTTTCAAGACTTTGTCTGTTGGTTTGTTTTTGTTTGCTCCCTTTGTGTTCTGTGTTAATTTCTACCTAAGTTTGTTTCTAATGGAAAAAAATGGTTAAAACAGTTTTAACTGTGCTCACTGCAGCTTGCATTAAAATGTAAAGTGCTGCCAACAAGATTAAAAGAATTGTCAAAAGTAAAAGCTAAGGATAAAAAAAAAGCATTCTGGAGATTGCCTTCATTTAGGAACTGGGCCAGGTGGCCAACTGGGTAAATCATGTCAGTTCCTATAGAGGATAGATTAAAACTAAAGTGTTTTATAAAATTATTATTCCTGAATTGTATAACAAAAAGCATAATTTTGTCTAGAAATTTGGCTTTTGTCTCTCAGTATTTGTAGGCAAGAATAATTCCAACTATTAAAAAATGGTCTAAAAATTTTTCAATGTCAGGCTAAAAGTTGGTGGCTACTATCCAAGAAGCCAGAAAAACCAGTTTAGAATGGAACCACAACCTGGGGGACTCTCCCAAGAAGACCAATAGAACTGTGCCTTTGGGAAGTTCCTCTGGGGAAAAATAAACACCCTTCATTTGTCTATGTTCCCTCAACTCTTTTCAGCTTTGATGAGCAGGACCACCTCAGGAAAAGGGTCAGAAGACTTTTAAAATTCTACATTTGTTAAATTCATGATTTTGATCTGACATGCTTAGGTTAATATATTTTTCCTAATTATACTCTGCTTTGCTCTAAAGTCAATTTACAACACTTAACTTTCAATCTAATAGGTTTTTAAAAAAGATAATGATCTACAAGGCTTTTGTCCATTTGCATTGTGTGGGTGCCCCCGTGTATGTCTGCATATATTGCCATGTCTACATATATTTGGTACCAAAATTGACACATGAGCTCATAAATTGAAATTTTAAAAAATGAATCCAAATACCTTTAGTTAATTTGATTTAAAAAGTTCAATTTAAATTGGGAAAATAAATAAAAGAAAAAATTTCTTCAAAGTTACTAATGAGCAGTTTTGTTTTTAGGTAGTTAAAAAGTTGTTAAAATGTTAATGTCTATAAAGTGTCTAATATCCATTGTCTCTAGGATTTTTCTTAAACAGGAAAAAATTACTAATGTTATTCAATACACTTGTCTAATACCTTGTTTTTTAAAAAAGTACATAAATTAGATCTGACATATGAAATTCATCAGAGATGTTTGTTAGAGATATTGGTTTACAGAGTTAAAATGCTAACTGTTAAATATAATATCAAGTACTCTTAACTCCTTAACTTCCATAAAATAAAATAATTAAACACTGTTGGTGTTTTCTTAAATTGGGAAATTAAAAAAAAAACTTGAAATTATTTTGTGTTATCATAAAATATGTTACTATAAATTGAAAATTCCCAAAAGGTATAATTCTACATACAAGAAGTCAAGAGGTTTCAACTGCATTTCAAGTAAAGTACTATAAATAACAAAATATTTCATCTTAATTTGACCCTCTTAATTTCTAAAAAGGGACTCCAAACTGCTTACCCACTGAACATTGCCCTCTCTCAGCTCGAAGCAGCAAGAATGGTCATCATCCTTTTTCCTTATAGCAGTAGGAGGTCCCTATCATTAGAGGGGCAATTATGGTCAATATAGATGTTTACCAATATGTCTAGCTCAGAAAGATATACCTGGAGAACTATTCCCAAGATCACCCTGGGTGATCACCCAGAAAGACATACTTGCTTTCACAACCCAAATTATAAGTGGGACAACTCCCCATTCACTAAAAATTGTGCTTCCCAGGTCCTACTTCAAACTCCTTGCCTAAATCTCCAAACTGTCAATAACTCTGAACTATGTAACCTACTATTTTGATGGAGTAAAAGGAAAAAAAAACAACACCTGGACTTGTTAGAAGGCCAGGGCCCACTGATTTATCATCATAGATGAACTGCCCCATTTTAGTTCCCCTCCTAGCTGGTTTGGAAATAGCTGGATCTACTGCTTTAGGAACTGCAACTCTTATCACAGGCTCTAAAAATTTTAAGTCCCTCAGCTGTCAAATAGATATAGATTTAGGAAAACTAAGAAGGTCAATCTCCAAACTAGAGGTTTCACTAGACTCTCTGACAGAAATAGTCTTACAAAACAGACAGGGTCTAGATATCTCTTTCTAAAACAAAGAGGACTTTGTATGGCCTTAGGAGAAACTTGTTTCTATGCAAACCATTCTGGGATAATAAAGGACAGTTTGCTGCTAGTGAGAAACAGGTTAAAGAGAAGAGAAAAAAAAACAAAAGAAGCTTCAGGCAATTAGTTCCAAAACTTGTTCTCATGGTCCCCTTGGTTGACTACCATCATCTCAGCCATAGTTAGGCTCTAGTCCTTCTGACTGGGACTACTGTAGGGCCCTGCCTCTTACACAAGAGTGTAGGTGATGTCCAACTTATGGTCTTGGAGCCTAGTATGTCCCTTAGAAACAGAAGGATAAAAAAGAAACTGAGGCCTAATGATGTGCAAGATTGACATCAAACCTACTAAAACCAGTGGGAGGAATGTAATAGGAAAAGCAAAAGTGACTCCATTTTGTTTTGTGACTCCATTCTGTAAAACAACCATGCCAAGTAGAAGGGTCATGACCAGGCAAGATGTTCTTTTCCTTTTGCTATAGAAACCTTTAAGAACACGGAACTACATAATGGAGCATTGTTTCTGTAACTAGGGTAATGGGGCTCTGTTTCTGTAACTGGGGTGACTGGGCTAATTGTGATTGGCTAAGGGTCCCACCACCTAACTGCACTCTCCCACTTCTGTAACCTGGCCTGCTTGCATTGGCTGGACCCCCAAATGTCCCTTTTGCATTTTTCAGGCTTATAAGGAGCGCCCTTGCAATTGTTCAGGGCTGATCGGGGAACAGCTTTATGTTCAGTCAGTCACCACCAGTGTGCTTCAATAAAGACTTGATTCGATTATATGTGAGTGGTCTGGAAGTCAGTTTACGAAACCCCAGGATGATGCTTTAACTATAACAGTAGTACCATCAAAGTGACATGCTCTTGGTTCCCTCAAAATTATGTGATTTGGGGTAGGGCTAGTTTGTAGGAAACAGAAACATCTTATATTATTACAGATTGATAAGAATTTAATACTATATTATGATGCTGTAAAATACTATATACTATATTAATTACATAGTGCTTAGTTACATTTTCTTATAAATTAGTTTTATATAACACACACTATTTACTTAAAATTGTACTGTATCCTATATATTATATACACACAGAAATATGTACATATCTACACTATATGTACTAGATAATACTGTTCTATATATCAGTGTACACAAACCTCTTTGCAATAGATACAAAATCCTTAACAAAACAATATAAAAGAAACTATGAATAGAAAGACTTACACTACAAGTTCAATGCAGTAACAAAATATGAAGAAAATCGATGTGTTTTCACACCTTAAGTCGAGCTAATACATACATCTTCTGGGTGCATCATCCTGCACCTCTGAATGTCACAGGGAGATGAAGGCATTCCCACTTTCCATGCACTCCTCATCTTTCTCTCACTAATGAGTTCTGTCGTGTGTCTGAATGAACTTAGAACAACTGAAGGCCTGGTGGCATTTCTTACATTCATTTACCACATTTCTCCAATGCGAATCCTTCTTTCTTTTCAAAGAAAACTGGAAAACTGAAAGCATTACCAGATTTCTTAGTCATCAGACCTTTCTCTAATGTGTATTTGAAGATAATCGAATCTAGCAAAACTTTCCAACACTGTTAACATTCATAGGGCTTTTCTCCAGTATGTATTTTCTGGTGTTTTCAAATGGAACAGAAATGGAAGTAAGCAAGGCTTTTCCACATAGCTTACATTCTTAGGACTCTAATCCAGTGTAAGATGGTCCATGTTTTTGAAAACTCCTGGAACAACTGAACCCTTTTCCACATTTATACTCATAAGGTCCATTTCCAGTGTGCTTTATCACTTCCTTTGAATACTTGGGAGAGAAATGAAGGCTTTCCTATACTGCTGAAGGTCATATGTCTTACCACCACACTTCTCATGTTCATCTGGTTTGTTTGCAGAGTGAACTCTGATGTGCCTATTAAGAAAGAAAAGGAAATATGAAGATATTTCCACATATACTGCAGTCATATTGATTTACTCAAGTAGGGATGTCTTCTTTTAAATTAAGATTTGGAACCTCATTAAAGGTTTTTCCACAATGAATAATTTTCTTTTTAATTTTGGGACATCCAATCATAGGACTTCTGTGAGAAAAGACAAGCACATATTTATTATTAGTTCTTTAATTGTTTTTAATAAATCTTAGCCTGTCATTATTAATAATACCAGAAAAAGCACAGGTTTTTGTCATGCCTAAATCATTTTCAAGTAAAGAGACTGATTATTTTGAAAAACTGCTTCAGCATAGCTATCATCAAAACTGTGGGTCAGGCAAAGTGGTGCACGCCTATAATACCAAAGGCTTGGGAGGAAGGAGGATTGTGAGTTCAATGCAGTAACAAAAAAAGTGAGTTTCTAAGCAATTCAGCAAGAATAGGGCTGGGGATGTGGCTCAGTGGTTGAGTGCCCCTGAGTTAAATCCCTGGTACCCCTGGCAAAAAAAAAAAATTATGGTAACAAAAATGTGTTATCAGTATAGGGCTGGAGTTGTGGTTCAGTTGGTTCAGTGCTTGCCTAGCATGTATATGGCACTGGGTCTGATTCTCAACACCACATATAAACAAATAAATAAATAAAGGTCCATCAATAACTAATAAACATAAAAAGTAGTATAATTAATGTCAGCAAATAAATTATTATGAATATATTAAACATGTATATCTTCATTAAATCTTACATTCCTGGTGAAAAATTGTCAAGAATAAACATGTTTTATATTGTACTTATTTCGTCTGTTTGGTTGTTTGTAAGCTTACAGGATTTGCTAGAATTCAAGGGACTCTGCTTCTTCTTATGATTATAATCACCTTAGATTTCCCCCTGGATTTTTGTTCTCATCTTCAATGTTCCATTTGCTTCCTAAAAGAAAACCATAAAATCATCATGGACAGTGAATTATGAAAAAAATGAGATTTATGCTGCACTGTACAGTCACACAAGGTTTGATTAATTCCTCAAATATTCCCTTTACACATTCTAAGTTCATGAGGGGAAATAAATCAGGAAAAACAAACAAATATAACAAAACAACAAAAAACAACTATTTATTTGATTAAGTAAAGAAACATCATCTTTATCTATAGAAGCCAGGATTCTGAGGACTTTATGCATCAAATCTCTGTAGAGATTCTTTAGGTAAAGATGCAGGAAAACTTACTTTTCCTGGTGAAATTCACACTCAACATCCTCAAAGAACACTGAGTTCTAAATTATCACACAAATGTGTGGTGGACATTTTACATATAGAGAAGAGATCTCTCATGCTTTCAGTAGAGATTGAAAGCATGAGAGATCTCTTCTCTATATGCAAGATGTTCACATGATTCTGGGGTCTCCAATATTTATTCCATGATTTGTTCAGAAAAACTCAAACTGTTGGAATTCACTTCCTCAAATATATCCATTCTAATATTAGAAATAAACTACTCAGAAAAGAAATAGAAAATCCAAAACACCCTTCTCGTGAAGCCCAGGATGTAAGGCATGCTCCTGGGTCATCCCTAACATCTTTGTAGGTGCATGTCTAATATATGGAATAATGAAGCCCTGCTACCTCGTGTGCAGAAGACAGTTAAGATTAATCCTCCCGACAGAACTCTCTTAGAAAGGCCTGCTGACAAAGCTGGACATTTGCTTGTAGGGGAAGCTAAGGATTTAGGAGGGATCCCACCAAACTAAGCATTAACACTAGTAAATAGTGTTGAGAGTGCAGGGAAACAACATGCTATATTCTAAATTCTGTTTTCTTTCAGAAAGCCTATAATTTAATTGTACTCTTAGGGTAAGACCATAAAGGATCAGGACCACCACCTTCTGCCAACCAAAAAAGATTAATAAGTCCCTGAGCAGGCAAAGAGTCTCTGATGCACTTTCCTGGTAGACAATATTTCATCCAGGTGGTCACAATGTGTTAACTGGGGATTGAGCTCATCCTGTGGGAGTACACCAAGAGAACCATTGGGTGTTTGAACAGATTTCCACAGGCCAAATGATCAACAAATAGAACAAGTTGATTATTTCTATTGGTTAATATCAAAACAGAATGGGATAATAGAAATATAACATAAATATTAAAGAAAATTCAATGTCCCCAAGATGTCATTCTTCAACATGATGCCTATATAAAACTTGATATATCTCAAAAACACTTAGTAGTAGTCAGTAGAAGCTACTTTTCCAAGCCTAATAGGAATAACGAATGTGTAAATGCAGCACACTGTTGGCTTATCTAGTCTACAGTCATGTGCCTCATAACAATGTTTTGCTCAAAGATGTTTTGGGTTAATAATAGGTCATTATATACTAAAGTTGTCTATAATAAAGGGACTCCATGTGTGTGCACCATGCTTCTGGTATAAACAAACCTAATGCACTGTCAACTGCAGGATTTGGTAAAGCAATATGCTGGGAAGGTTTGTAGCCCAGGAACCACAGACACCATAGAGCCTAAGTGTGCAAGAGGCTGTGCCATCCAGGATTTGGGGAATACAGAACGATGTTTGTGCAATGGTGAGGCAGCCTAAAAATGCTCCTCCAGAATGTATCCCTGTATTTATGTGACATATGATGTTCATAAAGGACTTTCCAATTATGATACTCCAAATAGCACAGAATCAGCAGAGAGAGTAAGAATGAATGAAGACAGAGGAAATTTTTTGGTGGGCTAGCATTTATAGGAAAAGCTGATTAATGACATAACAGGTATTATACAGGGAGAAAAATCACAAGCAATATGAAACAGGGGCCAAGACTAACTGGTATCTAATTGCAAACAGACACTGTTTTCCTCTCTGTTTCATAGACTGTGGTTCATTTGGGATTCTCATATGAAAGATAAAACTAAACACTTTCAGATGTTTATAAAAAATGTCTTACAGGATACAAAAAACTTTTTCACATAAAAAGAGTACACAATATTGTGGAAAAAATGAGAAATTCAAATACATTAAAATAAAGGGAATAAAAGATAAAAATGGAGGAGAAACCTGCAATACATGAGACAAAACAGAGCAAGGTCACAGAGTGAGAGGAATAAATACACAATTGAAATGGAACACAGCCAGGATGAGGAGCAGAAGGTGAAAGCCGCGTGTGGAGAGAGGACCACCTCAGTGAAGAGGAAGGCCCAGGAGAACCGCAAGCACATGGGTGTTGACACCCACTGCAGGCCCAGGACCCTTGGGTCAGGACAGAGGACTGGGGAGAGCAGGAGGCTACCCCTGCAGCAGTATTGCCTCTTGTGAAATTTACCACGACCTGCAGCCCAGGGGTTTTCCTGACTATTCCTACAAATTCATAAAGTTTTTCCCCCAGAAACATTGCCAGTAGTATATCACATGAAGATTCTCTCTCGCTCCCTCCCTCCCTCCCTCCCTCCCTAGCTCCTTCATGATCCTGCACACATGCATGCGTACATACTGCCCCACCTCAAGCTCACTGGTTAAGGCATGGGGACAAGAAAGATAGCATTTTCCAGTTTTCAAAGAGAACCCCATCCTTCCTGAGCCCTACATTCAGAAGAAGCTCTTTCCAAAGGCTCACTCCCCTGAGATGTTCTGAGCCAACATGTCTGGGGAAAGAGAATCACCCAGCCCATCTTCTCCTACTCTCCCTGCATAGATCAGAAGGAGGAAGGGCTGAGAAGTGCTCATGAAGAATGGCCCTAGGAGCCTGAATGTCCTGAAGACCAGGGAAAGGCCCAGGCAAGAGAATGCCCCCCACAAGACCAGTAGAATACCCCCATCACAACAGCATGGCTGAAGGAACTATAGGTCACACCTCAGTTAATAAGTCCCCAAGGTACAACAGATGGAGTGACACAGAGGAAATGGACAGAAGTTGAGAAACACATCATGTATGGAAGAAAGAGAAAATATGAACAGTTCTAGATACGGACAGAGTGAATTAATCTCAGTGAATGAAAACCCAGGAGCGGCAGTTCACTGCTGAAATCTCACAAATGTTCATAACCATTACTACGTATGTCCTTCAAATCCTTTCTAAAAACTGAAGAGGAAGAACCATTTCAAGTCTCACTCTTTGAGGCTAAAATTGTGCTGATTAGGAACAAAAAAAAAAATTCAGATAAAGTCTTTCATGAGTGCTAATGCAAAAACTCTCAAATAAATACCAAGATACAATCACAGGAGGTTTATATAAAGAATATACATGTAGACAAAGAAACTGAACTGCAAGATGGTCTGACACGTGAATATCAACTGATGTGACACAGGATTAGCAACATGCCTAAAACACAACCATCTTAGTTGCTGCAGAAAAAAAAATTTGAAAAAGATTACATGCTTCTACAATAAAAAGTATACAACAAATGAGGTCTAGAGGGGATAACTTCAACATAAATTAAGTAATATCTGGAAAGCAGAGAGGACCATCATGATCTATGGTGAAAAAAAAGAAATGCTTTCCCCTAGGATTAGAATATAAAATGTAAATCTCACCAATTCTTAGAAGAACATGCAGAGCACAAGTCTCACAACACTAGATTTGGGAATGATTTCTGGGATGTTGTACTGTCTATGAGATTAATGAAAGCATAACAGACCAATTTGATTTCACCAAAAATAGCTTTCAGTTCTGTTATTTGCAGCAATGAGGCTGGGACTATGGCACCAAGTTCAGTGAAAGAATGCAGCACACAAGGCTACTTGTGTGTTCCACTCAAAGAGTGAGCTACAAGGTGATTTCACAGAAAGTACACGAGTAGTTACCAGAGGGAGGAAGAGAGGGACGGGAGGACAGGGTGGGCCTGAGGAAGGAGGCTGGGTATCAGGTACAAGAATACCTCAGGAGTGGCCAGCAGTACTGCCCACCAGCACAGTAGGTGACCAGGGTGCACAGAATGTCCCTGTGTATTTCATAATGAAGCTGGGAGCAGTCCACAAACACCAAGAAATGATAAATGTTAACAGATGGAAGAGCTAATGCCCTGATCTGATCATGACACACTGGAACAGGTGTGCAACTAGCTCACTGCTCCTAATCAACATGAGCAACTTAAATATGAATCAACACTAAAGAGGAAAATGTTTCCTTTGTAGGAAATAATCAGAGTGAAGTGGCCCCCAAGTAACTGTAGAAAACACCCACACATCAAGCATCTGGAAAGGTGAAAACACATGGAAAGAATGAAGAAAAAGCAGCTGACAAAGCTCAAGCCATTGGCATGACACAAACATGCACATACCTGGAAAGAATGAAAATCCCTAATGGGCCACAGGTCTACAATACATGAGCCTAACATGTAGTTGAGGCTGAAGGACAAAAGACTCCCTCCATCATGATAAAAACAAGTGAAGGATGCATGCTCTCACCACTTCCAGACAACCCAGCAAGAAGAGTGCTACCAGGGAAAACAGGAAGAAAATCCCTGTGTTCCAGACTTCAGCCAACTCACATAGCCCCAGACAGTGGGACAACATCAAGGACTTTACCATTCAGATACAGGTGGGTGCAGGTGACTCAGATTCAGACTCACCCACAGAGACAGCATCCACAGGCCCCAAGATGGAAGGAGACAGAGCAGCCTCTGCACCCATCACCTCTTTCCATCATCCATAGTGACTAGCTCACACAGTGTGCATTTGACTTATTTCTGGCTTCCTGCTCCCTAGAGTCTCTACTGCAAAAGAACAGGGACATTTGAGGTTGCTCCTTCACTGCTGCTCCTACCAGAAAGCTTGCTCACAGCGGGAGATCAGAACCTGAGAATTTGTGGGGCTCCAGTACACCCACACATACACAGAGACCTCACACAAACCTCCTCACAGGGCCATGACCGCTCAACTTTCAAAGGCTAAAGTGACCATCTCCATGTCATATGTCACAGCAGTGGCTCCTGGACCCCAAGCCATTTCCCAAAATTGATGTAACCCAAATGAGTCCACAGGTAGGTCCACATTCAACACCCCACTGTAAGTTTATACCAGTAGGACAAGTGGTGCTCAAAACCTGGAAGCATCCAATAAATAGGAAGATGTGTGCCCAAGTCCAGCAGTGAAAAGTAAGGCACAAAACTCAATAAAAATCAATTAAAATGGGCTGGGAATATAGTTCAGTTGGTAGAGTGCTTGCCTGTCATGTACAAAGCCCTGGGTTTGATCCCCAGCACAAAAAAATATATATCAATATATACATAACAATATATAAAACAGCAGATTCAGGATTACAGTTTGGATGTGTCCCTCAAAAGCTCATGAGTGAGAAAATGCAACACAGTTTGGAGGAGAACTGATTGTGTAGTAGCCTTAAAATAATGGGTAAATTAGTCTCTGATGGGATTAACTGCAGGGTCACTCGAGGCAGGTAGCCTGTGGCTGGAGGAAGTGCTTCATTGAAGGAGTGGCTATAGGGTAAATATTTGTATCTGGTGAGTGGAGACCTCTTTGCTTCATCACCATGTGAACTGCTAAGCTCTGCCACACTTTCCCCCATGATGTGCTGCCTGAGAGTGTCCCTCTTGCTGTTCTACCTCATCCAGAGCCATGAAGAATGGAGCCTGCCTTCTGTGGACTAAGACCTCTGAAACTGTGGCCCTCAAATAAACTTTTCCTTCTCCACAATTGTTTCATTGGGTCCTTTAGTCACAGTGGCAAAAAAGATGACTGAAATGCTGAGTACACTGTGTGGGGTACTGGTCACAGACCCCAGAAGGAACAGGGAAGGGCTTACCTGTGAATTACTGATAAACCCAGCCTAATTCCCTCTTAAGATTGGGAGCCATCTCACCACAAAGATATGAAAAGTTAATTTCGGCTTTACTATAAATTACGGTGATTTCTAAACTTGCTTGGAATGCCTGCCCGTGCCTTGAACTCACTCATGCCTGGCTTTCCCTGTCCAGATAACAACCCTCTCTGAAACCCTAATGGCACCTCACAAATTGTGGCTTTCCCTGGCCAGATAACAACCCTTTCTGAAACTCTGGCAGTGCCTCATAAATTCTGATGTTGGGATCTAAATTTACTCCCTAAGTTCTAGACTACCTGCCTTTGGGTTATGCTTGTCAAAATCCTGTTATCTGTAAGTTCTCAAGACACTTCACCTTTTTTCAACTTTCTGTGCTATAAAGCTGTGCTCCTAGAGAGCTGGAGTGCTTGCTATCTTCTGTTCCCACAGGTTTCAGGAGAGATAGGCCCAGCCCATTGGAATTACAAGCTTGCTTTAATTTGATTTAAATTGGAGTTGGTGGTCTTTTTTTTTTTTTTTTTTTTTTTTTTCATCATGGTTTAACATTTGGAGGCCCCAGAGAGCTAAGACTGCCAAAACTCTGAAGCCAAACCTTCGCTCCAGAACTCTGGGCTAGAGAGCCGCTCTAGGGGGTGCACACCTTGAGACATCCCAAGACATGCCTTTGATTTATCAGGTTGCTGGAGTGAACTACCACATTAAAACAATTCACAAGCATTTGATGGAGGAGGCCTCCATAGGTAAGTGGCGCCCTTATAATATCTGGTATTCAGTTAAGGGAGATCTCTTCTGAAGACAGAGAGGTTGTCTCGTGAGGCACATATACTCCTGTCCAGGACAGTAACAAACATTCTGTCATCTGGTACTGGTTTGATAAGGAATTCCTCTGGAAGGACAGAGAGGTACCTGATGGGGTACTACACACTCCTGTCCTGGAGCATTAGCAAGACATTGCACTGCTCCTTGGTTTTGGTGCATGGGCCTCGTTTTTTCATATGACTTGTTCTGTGTTCTATATGTTTTTTCTGCCTTTTGTTGTGTGTCCTCTCTAATAGAAACTTAAGACAATTGAACATCAAAATGAGTAATAAAGCAAATAAGCCTGACACCCCTTTAAGCTGTGTTTTAAAGAACTTTGATAAACTTTACCCCTCCTTTGTTAAGCAGGATTAGGGAAGCAATATTTTCTTCCCCTAGTTGGTCACCTTGAGTACATCCACTGCAAAGGAAAATGCCTGCTGGGGATCTAAGAACTGAATATCTCCCAAATTAACAAGTGAATATAACCTGCCATCAGGCACCCTGGGAAACCCTACCAAAATTAACTTTTGAAAATTCCTTTAAAACCCCTTGTCCCTCCAGATCAAGAGAGTCACAACCTTTGGAACAGGAGTCCCTTGTGTTTATTCTTTGTTAGCAAAGCAATAAACTTCCCTTTTCCTTTTCTCAAAACCCTGTCCTCATTATTAAATTGGCTTTGAGAATAGGAACCTTACTTTCAGTTACAAATTTTGACACCCCAGGGGTACTCCAGAGGAGCCCCCACTCCACTTTCTTGGGGAAGCCTAGCACTCCAAACAACTGCATGCCAAGAATATAAGATAAACTTTTTGAGAGCTGACTGCTGGAAAGTTAGGAGATATTGAGAGTGCCTGAGGTCAAACCTAACAACAGGAGCTAATCCTGTAAGTAAAAGGAGGGACTAAGGAACTCCCAGCAGCTGCCGAAGCCCCTTTTGCTTCAGGAAACTCCTACCTTCCTTCCCTGCACTGTAAGGATTGCTCCACCAGTCTACTTAAAAAAAAAAAAATTGTGTGTGTGTGGGGGTGGGGGGACTGAATGCAATAAAGTCGCCACACTGAGACCCTTGATTTTACACTTCTGGTTGCCCCTCTGTGACAACATCTGGTCCACTCATGGGGACATCTGTAGTACCACTGGTTTTTAGGAGTCATAATTAAATGGGCATTGGAAACTTGGGGAGATTTTTTCCCTTATCTGGTCTGTTTGTTTTAAAGGTTCCTGTGTGTTGGCATTAGTCTGGAGCTCCTATCTGTCTGTCTGCCATTGTGTCTTTGTTTGTATCTGTTTCTGGCCCTTTAAGACATGGGCAATAATGTGTTGATATTATTGACTGTTTCTTGGGAATGATCTTGGCTGAAAAAGTGCTGCCTCTAATGCATGAACATAGCAGGACTCTCAGGAAGACCCTCCCCTTCCTTCAGCTCCTCTTTATCCTCTCACTACAGTGTTGCCATGCCACTTTCTTTCTTTCTGGAGGATGATATGAGCACCCAACAGCTACTTAAATGCTTCTAATGCATCTGCAACTCTTCAAAATTTGGGTGAAAGATTTCCCAGCCTTGGTAGCTCTCAATCACTGTTCAATACAGAGCAGGCATGTTGGGCTCTACCTGCTGAGGCCGTTTCCTACTTTTCTGTCTAGGCCTAGAGAACCTGAGTACACAGTGTTCCAAGTTCTGATCTGCCTTAGATGTGTGGAGGTAACCTTAGCCAAACTTTAGCCTCAAATGCCCCTACTATGCTTCTCCTGCTTCTCTGTAAGGGACCAAAAGTCAATTTCCCCTTGAATAGAAACATCAGCTTTTCTGTTCTCACCTCTTACCTTAGACCTATCAAAAATATCTAAACAGCCTATTACTAAAAGGTCTACTCCCCCTGAGTTATGAGCAAGCTTTAGAGCAAGATTTATCCTGTTTGTCACTCAGAGAGAAAGATGAAACCTAGGAATGGCCACACAAAGAAGTGGACCTGCTCCACAGCAAATGGCTTATCTTAGTAAGAAACTTAACATCATAGCTTTGTTCCCAAAGTTAATAGAAAGTAAGTATCATAATTATAGACATCCAAACCTGTCCAACTATGGACTAAAAAGAAAAAAAATGGTTAAAACGCCTTAGGCATGAGGTTTCTGCTCAGAACAGCAGTTTTCCTAGCTCCTTCCTGACCTAAGCCAGGACTTACAATGAAATGCAAATGAAAGCTCAGCAGGAGACTAATCTCAAATCTTAAAAAAGGAAAGTAAAAGTGTTCTTTATCTGAATTTATATTAGACTGAACCAAAAAGTAAATTGTAGAAAACTTTACTAATTACTGGCTGGTCATTTTTTTAGGATTCTTGCTTTTACTTAGAGTCTGTATTTTTTGAGTTCATAATTTTGATCCTACAGACCTGGGTTAATGTTTTTCCATTCAGCCCTATTTTTTATTCAACTATGGAGTTTTTAAACAGTGCAATGGAAATTTTACCTGCAAAAAACTACAAGGCCATTACTATTGTGTCATGTGTGCACACTTGTGTTACATGTTGTATATCTATATTTGCAAATGTCCATATATCATGTACATGATATGAAAATTGGTAGATATATAAGGAGCACTCATAAAATTAAAAATTGAATCCAAATACCTTTAATTCACATGATTTAAAAAGGTTCAATTTAAATTGGATAAACAGATAAGACTGGATATGTCTTTAAAATTAAACTTAACTCATAAGTCTCTCTAGATGGTCAAAAAATAATAAATATTAATGTCTATAACATGTAAGTATCATAATTTTAGAATACAAACCTGTCCAACTTGGCTCCAGAAATTTCCTTCAACAAGGAAAATGGCTAATACTGTTCAATTTACTTGTCTGATATTTTGGTAAAATAAGTAAAGTAGATTTAACATGGGATTACTCATATTTATCAGTAATTTTGTTTGTTAGACATCTGATTAATTTACAAGATTAAAATGCTAACTGTTAAATATACTATCAAGTACTCTTAACTCCTTCAATTCCATTGGGTAACATAATTGAAGTTTTCATAAAATGATAAATGAAAGAAAGGATTTAAAGTTACTTTATCAGCACTAAAAAGAAAGGTTTTACTAAAAATTTAAAGTCCCAACGGACATAATTCTATATACTTAAATATTGTGTTTTCATAAAATGGTAAACAGATGTAATTCTATATTCAAAGGTTTATTAAAGATTTTTATATGCAAAGGTGCAAAAGTTTCAACTGTTTCAATTAAGAGTTATGTAAACAACATAAAGTATTTCTTTTTATTAAAATGAAATAATTTGTCTAAACTCAAAAATTTATAAGGAGTGTTTCATATTGTGAACAAAAGGGGAATAACAGATAAAAAAGAAAAATTAAAAGTTCTATGAGTTGGTTTTATATATGTAAAATGATTCGTCAAGGCTATTTGAAGTTTTTCCTTAAGGTTAAAGTTTAATCTGTATGTTAAAAACTAGAATTTCTTAAACCCTTGATTTACTCATAACATTGTGTTTATTAAGTCTTGTATTTTTTGAGCAAGTAATCTTAAAGAAATTAAGGATTATAAAATTGTGGTTAAAAAACAACTATTATTTTAAAATATTATAATATGTTATTTCCTTAAGAGCTAAGTTTAATTAATATAAAAACATCATGGTAATTATAATGCTATTACTATTTTTTGTATATTAAATATGTTCATATCTTCCAGGTATACAAGTTTTTAAGGTATAAACTTTAAAAGAATATTATATCAAGATGGTTTTCTCTGAACTAAAGTTTTATGGTAACTTTGGGCTTATAAAAATGATAAACTTTATTGGAGATTTATTTATACTATTTAATATTCTATAACTGGAACTGTTATCAATAAGATCTAGAGTTTTATGTTACCTTTTATACTGGGGTGCAATTTAAATGTATTTTAAGTTAAGGAGAGCCTAATGTATGTAAAGGTTAATATTGTAGAACACAAATATTTTGCAACTTTTCCACAAAGGTTAAAAGTTCTCAGTCTTTCTGTAATTCATGTTGAAATGTAATATCATATTATGTTAGCTGATATTCATGTGACCTCAAGCAACAATATATGTAAACTTTATAAAATGATATTTAAGAAACAAAAATCAGCTTCAAAACTAGAAAAGTTTACTTAAGATTTATAAGGATTTATGAAGATCCCTGCCTTTCCCGAGATAAGGCTCTGCCTCCCATTTTAATACATGTCAGAATGACTCCACAGCAGGCCAGACTTCAGTTCATTTAAAGTTGTATTTAAACGATTGATTTTTATTGCTAAGATTAGTAGGCTCTCAAATGGGGGTTATAATATAACTCAGTCAAAATTGAAGGTAGATATTACACAAACTAAATACGTTTTTACTCTAGTTAATTTTTTTTTTTTTTTTTTGTAGATGGACACAACATAATGTCTTTATTTTTATATGGTGCTGAGAATCGAACCTGGGTCCCGCCCATGCTATGCACACGCTCTACTGCTGAGCCACAATCCCAGCCCTACTCTAGTTAATTTTATTTTGTATTTTTTTATAAACTGTCTAAATGTTGCCTGTTAATGATTTACAGAGGTATTGCTTCAAGAACACACAACCTGGGTTAATTTAAGATAATAAGCCATCACTTAAAGGACAGATAGGATAGCACTGATCCCAGTTGATTTGAGGTTATAGACATTAAAGTTAAAGCCCAGTATTCTTAATTTGAGACTGGAGAGGCTGACTTACTAGGTGTTTAAGATCAAGTCTTAAAAAGTAAAGTTAAATTAAAAGGGACCAAGAACCAATATTTGGCTCTTGGCCTCTGAGTCAGTGTAAACCCAGGGGACAGAGAATTTCTCTAAAGAGCTTTGCAACTCTGGGCCACATAACCTCCTGACCAGAGAGATTAATGAGATCACTGGAGAACAGAGAGCCAATCGATGCACTTGCCATGAAGAGGGAAGACATCCCTGGTGCTTCCAAGGGAAGCCACGTGGTCAGCAAGACCTGGACCTCTCCTAGACCAAATGGCACTAGCAGAACTAAGAAATTGCTCTCAAGTTTCCCAAGAGTGACTCCCATGGAAACTCAGCTGACTCTTAATAATAGAAACAAAAGTCAGTTTGACTTGCTTTATCTTAAACACCTAGCAAAAACAGTTAAAACCAAAATAGCCACTCCTGGGCATTTCAAAATAGATAATCATAGTTAAATATTAAGATATACACTTATGTTAGCCCCCAAATAAGTAAGACTGGAGGCTACAAAGAGGGATTCTCAGGCAGAAATGCCTGATAACTATCAAAAGAGACTATCAAAAGGAACTGCCAGAGTCAGAAGGTTTTAGTTAATTTAATGCCTACAGATATTTCTAACTTACACAGGTAGGCTTGATGTTTGCTAGTATAATTATCCAGCCTAAATAACAGAAACAAAGGGATCTCTACTGGACACGGAGGTCATACCAGCAACATTTTATAAGATGACATTGAGTAACTTAACTACATCTCATGAAGATGGATATCTGCAACCTTAAAATTAAATATTGTGTTTACATTCCTAATAACTCTAAAGATGTTAAAGATTTACATTCCTATATAAAGGTCTTGTCCACTCTGGCCTTATTATGGGGACAGCATCTCAATCTTCACACCTCCTGGGGAAAAAAATATTAACTTCTGCCACCTTCATGATATTCATTGTCATGTTCCAGAGGTGGCAATATTTGTTCAGTACTCATGTTTTCTGTTTCTTTCATAGAAAACACCCATCTGCACAGGACTTTACAACCTATTCTTCCCCAACCAGACTTCAATCTGACCTGAACTGCCACATCACCCCTTCTCAGCTCAGAGGAAGCCAGAATGAGTACCACCCCTTTTCTTACAACAATTGTGCAAGAAATAGATAGACAGTCAATATAAATGGGTAAATTGGGTCAGGTCAGATCAGGGAGACTTGTTTTGGGTGAGTTTGAGAAGTTGGGAACTGTTACCTGAAGGATTAAAATTCCTTCAGAGCTCTTCCCCTACCCTATCAAAGATTTGAAAGTGACACATAAGAAAAGGGGGAATGATAAACCCAGCCTAATTCCCTCTTAAGATTGGGAGCCTTCTCATCACAAAGACATGAAAAGTTAATTTCAGCTTTACTATAACTTACTGTGATTTCTAAACTTGCTTAGAATGTCTGCCCATGCCTTGAACTCACCCATGCATAGCATTCCCTGACCAGATAACAACCCTCTCTGAAACTTTAGTGGCATCTCATAAATTCTGATATTGGGGTCTAAATTTACTCCCTAAGTGCTGGACTATCAACCTACGATCTGCCTTTGTGTTATGTTTGTCAAAATCCTGTTATCTGTAAGTTCTCAAGACCGCCCCCCCCCCATTTTTCAACTTTCTGTGCTATAAATCTGTGCTCCTAGAGAGCTGGGGTGCTGCCTTCTATTCCCACAGGTTTCAGGAGAGACAGCCCTGGCTGGTCAGAATCACAAGCTTGCTTTAATTTGGTTTAAATTGGAGTTGGTAGTCTTTTCTTTCTGTAGTGGTTTAACATTACTGCATTTGCACATCACATTGGAACTAGTGTGGTCTGAGGTCTGAAAAAAGTCTCTCACAGCTTTGCCTAATGAGAAGACAACTGTTGAGAAAATCAGTGAAAAGTGATTAAGCACATTTTAAGGAAACAAAATCCTGCATCTGGCTGAAGGTTTATACAAAAAAAATCACAATGTGGAGTGTAAGAGAAAAAGGTATAATAAAAACTATCGAGAATCCAAGACGGTGGGCCAGAGGGAGGCAGCATTCTGTGTCACTCCGTGAACTGGGATTCAAGTAGTGAGAATACTGTTTCTCTTTGAGTGATATTCCTGCTCCCATGCAGGAATCACCGCCCACCATGCCTATCCAGGGCTCCAGGCCTCAGCATCAGAGTAGGTCTCCCAACTACTCATCCATGCAGGACTAACAGGTACCCAGTGGGACCACCATCACCTGCACAGAACATTCGGCCACCTACCCAAGTAGAAATCACCAATGCCATTCCCATGCAGGACACTCAGAATTCCCACATGCAGGAATTCTGGCTGCCACTCCCAGGTGGGCCCCCATCAATCAATGTGGGGCTCCCCCATCACCACCATCTTGGAACTCTGCAGCAGCAGAGATAGTCCCCTACATGCAGTAGCCTTCCTGCACCCAAGAACTTCACAGAGGCTCTGAAATCAGCCAACAGCCACAGAGCTTATCTCTGAATTCATCGTCCAACATCATTGCTCGGCTCCCCCAACCCAGCCTGACATCCTACCACTGAAAGCAGGCACCTCCCTCTTGGGTCACCTTCATCACCATCTTCAGTGGGGGGCAACTCCCAGATTGGAATTCTGGATGGCCAGATATCCAGTTTCTAACTCCCCCCTCTCCTCAGCAGCCACTATCCCGGCACAGTGACACCCTGGTAACCTTCACCATCCTGAGGGAGGAGATAACAGCTAACAACAGACAACCCCACCTATTGGATGAGAAGGGAAGCAATAAAGATACTGATCTCCACCAAAACAATACCTCTTTCTTCCTTCAAGATATATATATACATATATATTTTTTTTCTTCTCCCTCTTTATTCCCCCACCCTCACATCCTCAACATAATGTAAAAGCAAGTACTTTGCATGAATTAGAATTCTGGGATGTCTGAATAGTATATTACAGTTGTGATATATATTCCTTCTTTTTTCTTTTTCTCCACCAATTTCTATTATTTTTATTTTTCTTAATATATGTGTGTGTTTGTTTTATGTACTCTACTGTCTTCCTACTTACTTGTCTACCCAAATTTACTTCCTCTCCCTTCTCCTGCTACTAACCTTCCTCTTTAGATTTCTCTTTCACACTTCCTAAGATACAACAACTCTATCTCCTCACCCCCTACCTCCTCAGCATATCATCCTATTCCTCGCCCTTGGTTTTTTGTCCATCAGAAACTGTAAACCCTTTTACAAATCTACTGAGTATATTATAGATAACAATTAAATTCACCATTTCTGTACATTGTGACCAAATTGTAAATGTCTTAATGGCAAACATCAGTTTTTAGGGTGTATATTTTTTATACTAGGATCTGATAACATTGTCCTTCACCTCAAAGGAGTAGTATCCCTACAGGGGATAAGCCTATAGGGTAAAAAATAACATCTAAGATCCACAGAGCTAGAAGGAAGACACACAGCAACATGGAAAGACAAGGGAAGAGAGTGCCCCAAACAAATCAAGATGCCACGTGATTTGAACCCATGGCCAGCATAGCAGAAGGAACGACAGAGAAGGAGTTCAGGAATTCATAATTAAAATGTTCTGTGAATTAAAGGATATTATAAGAGAGCAAATACAGGCAGCAAAAGATGATTTTGACAAAGAGCTACACAAACAAATATAGGAAGCAGAAGACAACTTTAATAGGGAGACAGAGGTTCTAAAAACAAAACAAAACAGAAATCCTTAAAATGAAAAAAAAAACACAATAAACTAAATTAAAAGTTCAATTGAAAACATCACGAACAGATTAGACCACTTGGAAGACAGGACCTCAGACAATAAAGACAAAATATACAATCTTGAAAACAATGTAGACCACACAGGGAAAATGGTAAGAGACCATGAGCAGAACATTCAGGAAATATGGGATAGCATAAAGAGACCAAAATTAAGAGTTATTGGGATAGAGGAAGGCATAGAATTCCAAACCAAAGGAATGAACAATTTATTCAACAAAATAATATCAAAAAATTTCCCAAATATGAAGAATGAGTTAAAAAAAACAAATTCAAGAGCCTTTCAGGTAGCCAAAGGTACAAAATCACAACAGATCCACATCAAGACACATTATAATGAAAATGACAAACATACAGAATAAGGAGAGAATATTAAAAGCCCTGAAGAAAGAAATAAGATTATATATAGGAAGAAACCAATTAGATTTTGTGCAGATTTTTCAACCCAGACCCTGGAAGCTAGAATATCCTAGAACAACATATATCAAGCTCTGAAAAAAAATGATGCCAAGCAAGAATCTTATATCCAGCAAAATTAAGCTTTAATTTGGCAATGGAATAAAAACCTTCCATGATAAACAAAAGTTAAAAGAATTTACAACTCAAAAGCCTATACAATAGAACATCCTCAGCAAAATATTCCATGAAGAGAAATTGAAAAACAACAACAAAAATGAACAAAGGGAGGTATTACACTAAAGAAAAAACTAATCAAAGAAGAAACCAAGTCTACTTATATAACAAAAATGGCTGGGAATACAAATCATGTCTCAATAATAACCCTGAATGTTAATGGCCTAAACTCACCAATCAAAAGACATAGACTGGCAGATTGGATTAAATAACAAGACCCAACAATACGCTGCCTCCAAGATAGCTGGGGTTGTGGCTCAGTGATAGAGTGCATGCCTGGCATGTGTGAGGTACTGGGTTTGATTCTCAGCACCACATATAAATAAATTAACAAAATAAAGGTCCATCAATGTCTAAAAAATATTTTTAAATATATTCTGCCTCCAAGAGACTCATCTTATAGGAAAAGACATCCACAGACTGAAGGTGAAGGGTTGGTAAAAATCAGACCACTCACATGGACTGTGGAAGCAAGCAGGGCTTTCCATCCTCATATCAAATAAAGTAGACTTCAAACCAAAGTTAAGCAAAAGGGATAAAAAAGGATATTTTATACTGCTTAGGGGAACCATTCATCAACAAGACATTATCAATAATAAATGTATATGCCCCAACAATGGAGCTTCTACGTTTATCAAACAAACTCTCTCAAGTTCAAATAGACCACAACACAATAATTATGGGTGACTTTAACATATCTCTTTAACAACTGGATCTTCCAAACAAAAGCCAAAGAAGCTATAGAACTCAAAAACGTAATCAATCACTTAGATTTAACTGACATATATAGAATATTTCATCCTTCAATAAAAGAATTCACTTCCTTTTCAGCAGCACATGGATCCTTCTCTAAAATAGACCTTACATTATGCCACAAAACAACTCCAAGCAAATATAAAATAGTAGAGATACTACCTTGCATTCTATCAGATCATAATTGAATGAAATTAGAAATCAATGATAAAATAAAAAACAAAAGCTACTCCAACACCTGGAGAATAAATAATATGCTACTGAATGAACAATGGGTTGCAGAAGACATAAAGGAGAACTTAAAAAGTTTTTAGAAGTAAATGAGAACACACATACAAAGTATCGAAATTTCTGGGACACCATGAAGGCAGTACTAAGAGGAAAGTTCATTGCATGGAGTTTATTCCTTCAAAGAAAAATGTCTACAAATAAATGACTTAAATGACTACAAATAAATGACTATAACTTATAGTTATAAACATATAACATTATATCTCAAAACCCTAGAAAAAGAACAAATCAACATCAAAAGTTGTAGAAGACAGAAAATAATTAAAATCAGAGCTAAAAATCAATTAAATTGAAACAAAAGAAACAATTGAAAACATTGACAAAACAAAAAGTTGATTCTTTGAAAAAATAAATGAAACTGATAGACCATTAGCCATGCTAATGATGAGAAGGAAAGAGAAAACTCAAATTATTAACATAGGTGATAAAAAAGGAAATATCACAAGAGACACTACACAAATACAGAAGATAATCAGAAATTATTTTGAAAACTTGAACTCAATAAAATAGAAAATAATTTATCAAAGGCATTGACAAATTTCTAGAGTCCTATGATTTGCCCATATTGAATCAGGATTATATACACAATTTAAACAGATCAATTTCAAGCAATGAAATAGAAGATGCCATCAGAAGCCTACCAACCAAAAAAAGCCCAAGACTGGATGGATACACAGCCGAGTTCTACAAGACCTTTAAAGAAGAACTAATACCGATACTTTTCAATTTATTTCAGGAAATAGAGAAAGAGGGAGCACTTCTAAACTCATTCTATGAGGCCAATATCACCCTGATTCCAAAACCAGGCTAAGGCACATCAAAATAAGAAAACTTCAGACAAATATCTTTAATGAACGTAGATGTAAAAATTCTCAATAAAATTCTGAAAAATCAAATACAAAATCATATAAAAAAGATAGTATACCACAATCAAGTGGGGTTCATCCCAGGGATGCAACATTCAGAAATAATAAGTGTAATTCATCACATCAATAGACTTAGAGATAAGAATCATATGATCATCTCAATAGATGCATAAAAAGCATTCGACAAAATACAGCACCACTTGATGTTCAAAACACTAGAAAAACTAGAGATAACAGGAGCATATCTCAACACTGTAAAAGCTATCTATGCTAAGCTCCAGGCCAACATCATTCTAGATGGAGACAAATTGAAGCATTTCCTCTAAAAACTAGAACAAGACAAGGATGCCCTCTTGCACCACTTCTGTTTAACACAGTTCTTGAAACACTGGCCAGAGCAATTAGACAGATGAAAGGGATACACATAGAAAAAGAAGGGATACACATAGAAAAAGAAGAACTTAAATTAGCACAATTTGCCAAAGATATGATTCTATACCTAGAAGACCCAAAAATCTCCATCAGAAAACTTCTAGAACTAGTAAGTAAATTCAGCAAAGTAGCAGGATATAAAATGAACACCCTTAAATCAAAGGTATTTCTGTATATCAATGACAAATTATCTGAAAGAAAAACTAGGAAAACCACCACATTTATAATAGTCTCAAAAAAATGAAATAGTTGGGAATCAACCTAACAAAATGGGGAAAGACCTGAAAACTACAGAACACTAAAGAAAGACATTAAAGAAGATCTTAGAATATGGAAATATCTCCCATGTTCTTGAATAGGCAGAATTAATATTGTCAAAATGACCATATAACCAAAAGCATTATACAATTTAATGTAATTCCAATCAAAATCCCAATGACATTCCTCATAGAAATAGAAAAAGCAGTCATGACATTCATCTGGAAAAAATAAGAGACCCAGAATAGCCAAAGCAACCCTTAGCAGGAAGAGTGAAGCAGGAGGTATCACAATACCAAATCTTAAACTATACTACAGAGTAATAGGGACAAAACAGGCATGGTACTGGCACCAAAATAGACTTGTAGACCAGTGGTACAGAAGAGAGGACACAGAGACTAACCCATATAATTACAATTATGTTATTTTCGACAAAGGTATATAAAGGACTAAAAGAGGTAAACACCAAGAATAACTGATAACCCAATCAATACATGGGCCAAGAAACTGAACAAACACCTCTCAGAAGAGGATATACAATCAATCAACAAACACATGAAAAAATATTCATCTTCTCTAGCAATTAGAGAAATGCAAATCAAAACTACTCTAAGATTTCATCTCACTCCAGTCAGAATGGTAGCTATTAAGAACACAAACAACAATAAGTGTTGGTGAGGATGTGGGGAAAAAGGCACACTCATACATTGCTAGTGGGACTGCAAATTGATGCAGCCAATATGGAAAGCAGTATAGAGATTCCTTAAAACCTGAGAATGTAACCACCTTTAGACCAGCTATCCCTCTCCTCGGTCTATAACCAAAGGACTTAAAAATAGCATACTACAGGGACACAGCCACATCAATGTTTACAGCAGCACAATTTGCAATAGCTAAACTGTGGAGCCAACTTAAATGCCCTTCAATAGATGAAAGGATAAAAAAAAATGTGGCATATATACACAATGGAATATTACTCAGCAATAAAAGAGAATAAAATCATGGCATTTTCAGGTAAATGGATGGAGTTAGAGAACATAATGCTAAGTGAAGTTAGCCAATCTCAAAAAACCAAATGCTGAATGTTTTCTCTGATAGAAGGAGGCTGATTCACAGTGGGGTTGGGAGGGGGAGCAAGGAAGGAATAGACAAACTCTAGATAGGGCAAAGGGGACTGAGGGGAAGGGAGGGGATGAGGGGGTAAAAACGATGGTGGAATGAGATGGACATCATTACCCTAAGTACATGTATGAAGAAATGAATGATGTGAATATACATTGAATACAACCAGAGATATGAAAACATTGTGCTCTATATGTGTTATATGAGCTGTAATACATTCTGCTGTCACATATAACAAATTAGAATAAAAACTTAAAAACTATTCTTAGAAATTTGAGTATTCAGGGCTGGGGATATAGCTCAGTTGGTAGAATGCTTGCCTCACATGCACAAGACCCTTGGTTCAAAAACCAGCACCACCAAAATGAAAGAAAAAAAAATAGAGTATTCAGGTTGGGCATGAGGGCACATGGCTCCAATTCCAGTGATTTGGCAGGCTCATGTAGGAGGATCACAAGTTCAAAGCCAGTCTTAGAAATTAGATACTTCTTAAGCAACTTAGTGAGAATTTGTCTCTAGAAAAATAAAAAGCTGTGGTTGTAGTTTAGTGATTAAGCACCACCAGGTTCAATCTCTGATATTAAAAAAAAAAGTATTCAGGTGGGCACAGTGGTGCACGGCTCAAATCCCAGGTATTTGGGAGGCTGAGGTGCAAGGAGTATATGTTGCATTCTAACCTAAGCTACATAGTGAGAACCTGCCTCAAAATAAAAAATAAAAAGACCTAGGGATATAGCTCATGGAGGAGCATCCATGAGTTTAATTCCTACTATAGAAAAAAAATGAGTGTTCACCAGCACCCAAGTGTACCAGGGAACTAAGGAAGCCCACCCAGGCCAAGAGAAATCCTTTCAGACAGGACCAAGACCCAATGCTCAGCACTGCCTTCTCTCCAGGCTCAGGTCTGCAGAGAACTGAGGATGAAGGAGATTTAAACAGCACGACCATGTGTTAAAGCAGCAGCCTCAGCACAAATGTCCACAGAAACAGGAGGAGATGAGCCCTTGTTATTTCTTCTGTTTTCTTTCCAGCTATTTCCTCACAGAACTCCATCAAAACCCAAGCTCAACACAAGCTAAGAGAGACCCTCTGAGTACATTGAATAATGAAACTACTGTCTCCAAAAACTATCTACAAGTCACTACATACAGTGGCTAGAGCATTCATCAAACAAAAGAAACTCTGAATAGAGGGAGAAACTGATTTCAGAGAAGAAATTATTATAATATTCAAATAACCACTTTTCAAAAGCAGCAAAATAAGGAATACACAGAAATAGAAAAATACATCTCATGAATAGAAAAAATGCTTGAGTTAAACCACTACTGAGAAAACGTGGACACTAGACTCACTAACAAGTCTTAAAACCAACTGCCTGAATCTTTAAGATGCACCACCTACAACAGGTCAAAACACCCAATAAACAACTGAGACTCTCACATGGACACTCGGTGAAATCCAGTGACAGGAGGAGTCAGTGGCAATTGTCTGACAGTGAGTGACAGCTGGAGCACACAGAAGAGCTGTCGTGGTGTCAGTCTAGCTCAACAGCACACCCACCACAGCACTACCAACAGCAGCCCAGCACACATCCTTCTCAACATCACAGGGAAGTCTCCACGACCAGCCACCTTCAGCCACAACAGGCGTTAGTGCAGAAGGCTACCAAATCCCAATGTGGCACCAGGAACACTGGAATTACCATGGCATCAGTAACAGAAACACAACTGGGTGACCTCCAGATATAGGAAGGTCAAATCCCAAAGTTCTAAACAGCACACGGGTCAAGGGTGTCTCAGGATCAGTTTGAATATTTCAAAGGAAAAGAACTGAAACTGTATCTTAGAAACTTTGTGGAACAGAGCACAGGCAGGGCTTAGGGGGAATTAGAGGAGCTGAAGGCTTACATTATAAAAGAAGAACTAAAATCAACCCTTCATCCCGCCACTTCAGGAACTAAAGAACGAACAGCAAGGAGAACCTACATCTGATGCTAGCATATAATTAAAGACATCAATGATACTGTGATGAGGAAATCAATAGAAAATCAAATCAAAAGCAGGTTCTTCATTAACATGCTTGTAACAGATACACTTAAGAAAAAAGACCCTCTCTAGAAATTAGAGAAATGTATATCAAACTTACTCTAAGATTTCATCTCACTCCAGTCAGAATGGCAGCTATCAAGAATACAAAATAACAATAAGTGTTGGTGTGGATGTGGGGGAAAAGGCACACACATACATTGCTGGTGGGATTGAAAATTGTTGTAACCACTCTGGAAAACAGTATGGAGATTCCTGGGAAAACTTGGAATGAGACTACCATTTGACCCAGCTGTTTCACTCCTTGGTTTATACCCAAAGGACTTAAAAACAGTATACTACTGGGACACATCAATGTTGATAGCAGCACAATTCACAATAGCTAAATTATGGAACCATCTCAGATCCCCTTCAGTAGATGAATGGATAGGGAAAGTTGATATATATACACAACGGAACATTAATCAGCATTAAAAGAGAATAAAATCATGGCATTTGCAGGTAAATGGATGGGGCTGGGATAATGCTAAGTGAAGCAAGCCATTCCCCAAAAAACCAAAGGCTGAATGTTTTCTTTGCTATGAGGATGCTGACTCATAATGTCATTGGGGGTGGGGGGAGCATGTGAAGAATGGAGGAACTTAGGGGAAAGGGGAAGGAGGGGAAGGGAGGGGGAAAGGGAGGAGGAATGATGATGGAATGAGTTAGACAACATTACCCTAAGTACATGTATGAAGATACAAGTGGTGTGAACATACTTTGTGTACAATCAGTGACTTGAAAAATTGTGCTCTATATGTGTAACATGAAATGAATTGCATTCTGCCATCATGTATAACAAATTAGAATAAATAATTTAATTTTTAAAAAAAGAAAAGAAAAAAGACACAAACTTAGAAATGAAAGACACCATTATTATTCCTACAGAGAGTAAAAGAACTATCCAGGAATATTATGAATAACTGTCTGAACACAATTTGTGAACTCAAATATAGTGGACCAACTCCTGGAGGAAAATAGTCTACCACAACTCACACACAATGGGAACAGTGAACAGGCTAATGAAGTGATACTGACCATCATCAGAGGAAAGGCATGGCCCAGGGGTGTCATGGTGGATTCTGCACCACACTAAGGAGGAAATGAAAACTGACCTTAATCCCTCTAAAAGGAATCACGAAACAATTCCAACTCATTCCTCCAGGTGTAGCCTACATGATATGCCATGATGTAAACAGTTTTTGGCAGCCAGACCAGGGAAACTGCCTGGACCACAGATGGCTGGATTGAGCACCCTGGCTAAATAGGAAATAAGTGACAATGAAAAAAGCAGAAATAAATTGCATACATTTTGATTAAATTTGGAAAAGTAGCTCAATTGTTTTAATTTCTTATATTCTATGAAATCCAAGACCAGGTTGGCTTTGTTGAGGAAATTCAGAAAAGTATTTCTACAAGTGGAAATAGTAGACAAATATCTAAGAGTAGCCAAAATGTCCAGGAGTCTCCAACAGCTTGTAGAGAACAGTATCAGGAAGTGTAGACTGAGGTCTATGTAAACCCCCAAATTCACAAGGTACAAGGTCAACTCCCAGTGGGATGCTATTAGGAGGGGGCATATGAGAGAGAATTGGAATTAGATGAGATCATGAAAGATACCTGAATGTTTTATTAGAATGTTATTAGTGTTCTCATAAAAAACTGTTCTGTTCAGACAACAGAGATGTGATTTAATATCAATGATAGAGAATCAATAAATTCTATGATACTGAATCAATTCATAAACAAATAATCATATTTTGATATTGCCATGTTTATCACATAGAATCTAGTGTTAATCTTCCAAGTTCAGAAAACAGGAAGCAAAGTAGACTTATTCACCATCAGGAGGAATTCTTACTGCACGAAGCAACAATACTCTCATGGATCTTTGTAGTCTGAACTTACTACCAACCTTTTGTGGATATATAATCCCTTTCTTCAGCAACAATGACAGATGGGCTTTTTTCTCTTTTCTCTAGTAGCATTCCTGAGTAAAGACCTGCAATTTCATTTGAAATCAAATTATAAAAAGGGGTGAGGTCTCAGAAACGTTCTACACATGCTCAGAGGAAGCAAACTGGTACATAAGAATTTGTATCAAATAGAAAAAAAATAAGTATTTTTTTGAAATCTACATTTTTTTTACTCCTTTAGAATATTTTACCTTGCTCATCTCACATTTAAGGAAAATCTGTGTCTCTAATAAGTGAGCAGATTATTTCAAAGTGATAAACAGAAAGGGCTGGGGCTGAGGGAGTACCGACATGTCAGACTCAAAGGCAGGTAAGGTCCCTGCCAGCTGGACATCTCCCACCTGGTCCTGCTCACTGAAACACTTCATGATCACCCTCCCAGGAGACCTGGACCATGACTCCAGTCTATGAGACTTTCAGGTTTGCACAGCACTGCACTGGGGTGGGTGGTCCTTATGCTCTGGGAGAATTTTCCTCCTACACAACTGTGAGAGAATGCAAGGGCAGGAATCACTGCTGACCTGGCCCCTCAGCACCAGCATCCACAGGCTCTTTGTCCACCTGTCTCTAAGAAATGAGGACAGGGCTTGGGGAGACAATGTTTCAAGGAGGGATATGTCTAGATGAGTCTTGCTCCTGGAGATTCCTCAGGCCCACCCAGGGACCCCAACTTCTCCCCTAAGAGTCTGCACCCCATACCTCAGACTGTCTTCTAGGAGGAGCTGACCCAGGAAGTGAAATTCCCTGTAACCTATAGGACACAAGGCATCTGTGGGCACCTTTGGGCAGCCCTAGGAAAGAATAGGAAAGTGGCTGAGGAGACAGGAGCCTCTGAATTACCAAAGGAAATTTCTACCCAAAGACATTACATCATGTATGCCTGGAGAAGATAATGGAAGAGAGGCACAAACTCTTTCAACAGTGGAGTTCCAGGTAAGTGCTCTCTGCTCTCACCACAGGGCACATTCACCAAAGAAAACCATCTCTGATGCTGTGCCCAGGTGAATGCAGTGTGAAGAGCAAAGAATTGGTGATTCTGGGGAGGTGGATTCTGTAAAGGTGGGGACAGAGCAAGAATTTTAAGGACTTACTGACAGCCACAGCAAGGGCTAGATTGGTGAAAGCAAGGGGACTACTGGAAAGAAAGAGGAACATGGACCCCATGGGTCAGCACCTTCCACACAGGAGCCCACACCTGAGGCAAGATCCCCTGAGGCCCTCTGTCTTCAATGCTCACTGAGGGGCTGGGCTGGCATCAAGCTGCACAGAGCGGGTTCTGACAAAGGGGCTGCAGACCAGGCAGCACACTAGGAACCCACCTGCACCAGCCTACACCATGGCCTGAAGGCACTAAGGACTGATCTGTAGCAGCATCTGACTCAGGTCTGGCTTGACTGACTCTGGAGCTGACAGTGGGAGGCCAGAGTCCAGCCACAGCTGGTTCCCACCAGTTCTAACCAGCCCACCTCCCTGAGCAGTCCTGCCTTCTGGAGAGTTCTGACATCCTTCCTAAGAATCTCATAGCACCTGCAAGTCACAGGGAGACCTGAGCCAGAGCCACTTGGGCCTCATGCAACAGAGAAGACACAGTCCTTGAGATGGATATTCTGAGCTGCAGAGGATGAGAGATGAAGGCCTCTGAGACTGTGTATATCTACCATCTCTCACCAGCTGCCTACAGAGTGGCCAGGGCTCCACATGACCCCTCTCTCACCCCAGCTCACATATGCACACTCTGGAACCTGAGAGACAGAAGATGTATCAGCCTCCCAGATAAAGCCAGAAGGACAGGGTCTTTGCAAAAGCTCTTTTTCAAGCACTATTTCCACCCTACAACGGGACCTGCCCCACTGGGGGGACATTTCCACTTAGGTAGCGCTGAGCTTTCCTTACCAAAGCAAGCCTGGTTGGCTTCCTGCTCTTCTAGGCACAGAGTTACAAGCATGTTGAGAAATTTCAGCCGTGGTGTCCAAGGAAGCCAACCCTAACCTCAGAGAAGGTGGGTGCCAGATCTGGCCAGAATAGAAAGGTGAGAGCCAGGCAGCCAATACTTGGGAATTCGTGACTGAGGCTGCATGGCCAAGTCCTCCTCACACTTTAATTCTGTCAACACATTTCCAGTCAAGAAAATAAAAAGATATCAGGAAATATAATTATTAAGTGCATGAAAAGTAATTATATGGCAATAATAAAAAGAAGTCAGTGAAAAAAAATGCAAGCATTTGAACCGGCTTAGGTAAGGAGCTTGCTTCTCCCACTGTTCAGAATAAAAACCAACTTGCAGAGGAGTAAACACATTCCAAGTTTAGCTCTAGAATCTGACTGCTGAAATGTGGCCTCAGAAGGGCTCATTCACCGGTGGCCAGGAGGGGACACTTAATGATTTATCTCTCAGAACCCACCATGTCCCTTGTCCTGTAGGTTTCTTAATAAGAAGATTAAAGAATTCCAAAAGAAGTGAGTGATACACTCACATCTATTAAAAATGAGGTCCCTCCATCAAACTGCAATTCGGTGCAAGAAGGCTGCCTTACCTTAGGGGAAATGTCTGAAGTCTTTACAAAGAAAAATGAAATCATATGCAGGGAATTTTAAATGGAAAAAGAAATAACCTCACAAATAAATTAAACATGAGAAAATTATTAAAAACATTTCCAAGAACATAGAAATACTTGGAAAAATGCTCATGCAAATGGTATTCAGTAAAAAGCAATATATAGGCACAGGGAAATAAACAAGGATAGACAGTATTAGATGCTGGAATACTTTTGGTTTGCAGCTAGCAGCTATGAGCAGCTCAGAATGCTAGGAAAACCTTCACTCCTACAGGCCTGACAGGAACACCTGCAGGATGGGGCACTCTGCCCTAGTGAGCCCTCTGTGAAACCACATCCTCAGTGCTTGAGGTCAGCGTTGCCAGGCTACAAGGCCAGGAAACCAAGAGTCGGGTGCTTCAGGGCATGAAACCCCAACTCATAAGGCCCCCTCTCAAAGGGACAAAGACCCTACCAATCTGCCTTCCACTGCATAGCAATATTTAGTGCTTCCTTATAGTGCGGCTACATTAGACATAAGATGATTGGTTTCTAGATGTTGCATAACCTGCTTGCTTATGTATGATTGGAAGATGCATTCTATATCAATTGCAGTCAGTTCCGCATTAAACAAGCTGCTAGAGGTCACTGAGGTTGCCACCTGCCAGCTCTCTCACCAGCTCCCGGTGTCTGTGTGTTGACTCTGCGTCTCTACCCCCCATGACTGAGGTAGCCGAGTAACCAAGTGAACCATACTAGTGACCAGACAAACCACAATAAGGGATAAACACACATGTATTACCAGTAAGATGTACTGTACTGTACTGGAATTTTCTAGTAATTTGAATTTATCCATAATCTATAACCTGACAATGTTTTTTCAATGTGTACATTCACAAAGTGTGTGCACTTGGGGACAAAATTTTTAAAAGAATGAAATGGTTAAGAAATTAAAAATTAAACTGGAAACAGGTTCCCGAAGCAGGAACGTGGGAGGGAACTGAGACTCACCAACTCAGACAGCAATAGGAGTCTTATCAACTGAGGCAGAGAAACCACACAATACACATTACAGCATTACAGTAACAGAGCATTAATGGTAACACTAAGTTGCTGAAAACTCAATGACAGAAACAAGTAAAATTCTGGTTCCCTAAGATGGTCAAACTATAAGGAATGACACAAATATTTGGTAGTGCACTCCCTTCCAGGCAGAGGCAGGGGAGAGCAGGGAGAGAGGGCACCTGCCCAGGGCCCATTCACCTCTATTTGGATGAGACATACAGGTGTCAGCTGGATGCAGTGGTACATGCCTCTAATCGAAGTGGCTAAGTACCCTGAAGCAGGAGGATTGAGAGTTCAAAGCCAGTCTCAGCAACTTAGCTAGGCCCTAATTAACTCAGACCCTGTCTTTAAATAAAATGTAAAAAAGGGCTGAGGATGTGGCTCAGTGGTTAAGCACCCTTGGGTTCAAACCCTGGATTGAGCAAAAGGGAGGGAGAAGAGGGGAGGGGGAAAAGGGATAGAAAAGATAGTGGAATGGGATGGACATTATTACCCTAGCTACACATGATTGCGTGAATGGGTGATTCTACATCATGTACAACCAGGGAAATGGTAAGTTGTGCTCTATCTGTGTACAGTGAGTTAAAAACATTCTGCTGTCATGCATGACTAATTAGAACAAATAAAATAAATCATGAGTAATTGATAAAGTGTATAGAAACTGAAGATTTACAAACTATAAATCTTAGAATTACTGACTGTTCAGAAACTACACTGGATCATGGGTGGCGGTGAACAACTGAAAAGGATTAGGGGTCAATCTACATTGTTCAAGCAGCTCCCCATACAACTTCCTCTCTGAGGAAAGCCTGAGGTTGATGAGATACTGAGCCAGGCTAATGCTGGCAGCAGATACAGTGATGAATGTTAACCTGCCAATCAGCAGATCCTTCCACTGGGCTCAGAACTTTCATCTGTGCTCCAGACATCTGAAGGATCTCAAATATTTTGGCACCTTGCAACCTGATTGTGCAACCAATCAAGTTGTTTGGAACACTGAGTTTATGAGTAACCTGAACAAGTGCATGCAAACCTGCCTGATAGCCTTTCATCTTTGGAGAGCTGGATTCAATGCCGCTGAATCTGGTGTTGCCACACATCAGAGGACAATGAGACGGTTACATTGCCAACTGGTACAGCTTAGCTGCCTCTGGAATGGCAGATTGTCCTTGAATGGCACAGGTCTCTACAAGGGTCCCTCCATATCAGGGTTGAAGCACATAAACAGGGTACTGTGGGGAAAGCTCACACTGTCACTGCCTGTGCTGTATCTGTCATGACCCCCTGCAAAGAGGACTGCAGAAGGTGGCTGCTTGAGCATATATGATTACCAACACTGGGGAAACTCCAACATGATGGTGCACATCTGTTTGACACTCATTGTTGGATTGCGGGATGCCCACCCTGCTGCTTTGGGGGAGCATATCCTTGACACCAGGGCTTGAGCCCCTGTGTTCTCTCAAATATCCTTCATCGCACAACCACCTTTTCCAATGAGGGAGCCACAATGAATAGCAGGGACCACCACCAGGGTCTATGGGCAGCTGTGCTACTTGTCAAAAAAACTGCTAATGTCTAGTTGGTCAATGATCATAGCAAAGCTTTGAAAGTGACATTCATGTGTTCAGCCATAGTGACCATTCTCTCAGGACAGTTCCCTCAGCAAAGTTCATACGTGCAACACTCTCCTCCCACAACTTAACTGATTCTCCTTCCTTTCCAATGATAATGCATCTTACTTTCCACACATAAGTAGCTGAATGCTGAGAGTGACATTTAATCCTCCTTCCATCGTCCATGTTGAGCAGGGTTATAGGGAGATGGACTTTGAGTGTTCAAGTCTTTGGCCACTGGTGGGAGTGAAAGGAAACCCTGCAGGGGTGAGGCTACCTAGGGGAAAGACAGTGGGCAGGAAGGGGTAGGGGGAAGCTGAGACCCAAGGATAGGGCAATGCAGAGGAAAATTGGGGTATAGGAGAAGGAGAGGGTGAAGAAGAAAGAGGGAGAAGGAAGGAGGTGGAAGAGGAGGAAGAAGGGGAGGAGGAAGAAGGGGAGAAGGAAGGGAGTGGAGAAGGAGGAACTGAGTGGAGAAGGGGAAGAAGGGGGAGGAGGAGAAGTGATGGAGGAAAAGGAGGGGAGAGTGGAGGTGGAGGAAGGGGAGGAGGAATTGGAAGAGGATGGAGAAGGGGGAGGAAAGGGTAGAGGAGGGGAGAGGGAGGGGTTGGGAGGAGGAGTTGGAGGAGGGGGAGTGGAGGCAGAGGTGGAGGGCTTGGAGGAGGAGGGGAGGAGCTATAGAGCAATGCCAATGATCCTGGCTTATGATTTGGTTGGTCAGAGATAAATTATATTTTTTAAACTGCACCAAGATAAAGATAATTTACATGCAAAGAAATATACTGGGCCTGTTGGGTGCAGTGGCACACACCTGCAATCCCAGCACCTTGCGAGGTTGAGGCAGGAGGATCATGAGTTCAAATCCACCTATAGCAAAAAGCAAGGTAAGTTGCTAAGCAACTCAGTGAGACCCTGTCTCTAACTAAAATACAAAATAGGGCTGGGGATGTGACTCAGCAGTTGAATGCCCCTGAGTTTAATCCCTGGTACCACCCCCCCAAAATATATTTACATACACAAACACACACGTGCACACACACACACACACACACACACACACACACGGTAGTATGCTAAAGAGGAAAATGCAGGGATATCTTTGTGTTAAAAACGTGTTGTGGGGCTGGGGTTGTAGCTCAGTGGTAGAGTGCTTGCTTAGTACAGGTGAGGCACTAGGTTTGATCACTAGCATAACTTAATAAAACTAAATAAACAAGAAGCCTCATAACTAAAAAAAAATGTGCTGTACCTGGGAGCTTATGTTCATAAACTATCACTGGGTAAAACTATGAATCTAGAAGTCCACTAGGCTGATTAGAACAAACCCCATTGTGTTTGTGTCCACCTATAACTAAAAAAAAATATTTTTTAAAAAAGTAGTAGAATGAATCAGACATTATTACTATATGTATATATGTGACTGCAGGACCAATATGATTCTGCAACATGTACAATCAGAAAAATGAGAAATTATATCCCATCTATGTATGATATTTCAAAGTGAATAAATGCATTCTACTGTCAAATATAACTAATTAAAACAAAAAATTTTAAAAAGAAAAAAGAAAAATATTGACTACCTCTTCAATGTACATATATGATCGTGCTTTGGTTATATATTACTGCCAGGTGCTTAATAGCAGGTTCATAAAAAACACACCTTGTTCTTATATTTAATGTCAGGTGAGATTCCTCAGGGTTCACTGGCAAGTTGTGAGAAGCCTCTTGGGTTTTTTTTTTTTTTTTGATACTGGGAAATTAAACTCAGGGTCACTCAACCACTGAGCCACATCCCCAGCCCTGTTTTGTATTTTATTTAGACAGGGTCTCATTGAGTTTATTAGCACCTTGCTTTTGCTGAGTCTGGCTTTGAACTTGCAATCCTCCTGCCTCAGCCTCCTGAGCCACTGGAATTACAGGCAAGTGCCACCATGATCAGCCCTTCTTGGCTCCTTTGGCTTTCCTCTACATGTTGTGCCATCTGCCAGGTTGGGTCAGGCGCTTGCTGAACACATGTGTCTTCCCTCTCCAGTGACCCTCTTTGCAGAGTGTATACTGGTTGACTCCTTGTTCTCTTGGGTCCTCACAACCCTCCTGATTGGGAAGTCAGGTGACAAACCAGAGTTTTTGTGTTAGACATCCAGTAGCATTTAAGTGGAAGTAAGTAATGAGTTTTAACTTTAATGCCTATAATTTTAGAGTCTCCCCTTCCATATAATTAGAGTCAGTATTGTATTGGGACTCAACATTTTATTCTATGTTTCTTTTAGGCTTCTTGTCTTAAATTAATTCAGGTTGTTCTATTAGAGGAAAATTGGGGTACAGGAGAAGGAGGGAGTGCAGAAGAAAGCTGGAGGAGAAGGAAGGAGGTGGAAGAGGAGGAAGAAGGGGAGAAGGAAGGGAGTAGAGAAGGAGGAACTGAGTGGAGAAGGGGAAGAAGGGGGAGGAGTCAAACACACTCTACTGTCAACTATAACTAAAAAGAACAAATAATTTTCTTTATATATATTAAGTTTTGGTGAAGAATATTTCCAAGGTGCTACAGTAGAGAGATATCTTGAGGAGGGATCTATTGTCTAAGTCTCATCTACTCCTGAGGTCAGAAACCACCCATTCCCACAGTAGGCTCCTGTGGCCATTGGTGCACTGCCAGATGCTGTCTCACAGGTCCTGACCTGGTCGGGAGACGTGGGTGCAACCCTGCTGGAGTCCCACGAGGTGGGGAACAGGAGCTACAGCCTGGAGGGCGGCACTCCAGATGAAGCAGAAAGCTTTGGTCTGCCCTCTGAGAATCATGGCAGGTCAGAAGCACCTGGCCTAGCAAGGTTCCAAAACGGGGGATGCCAAGGTTGAGGTGGGTGATGGAACCACAGTTCCTTTGCCACCCAGAACAAAATGTTGTGGTAACAGCATGTCCCGTGACTACAGGGGCATCCTGTGGAGACCTTCCCAACAAGCTGACCTGGTCCAGGCTGATGCACCCCTGGACGTGCAGTACAAGAACCTGGAGGAACTTCTGCTTGATGCTGGCTGCATTCTGCCCTTGCTCGCCCCTATGAATATCTCAGCTGACAGAAATAACACCTGGCTTAGCTGCCACCTACTTCTGCTTAGTACCTGGTGGGTAATACACCTGAATGAATTAGGAAAACCTTGGCCTCAGTCTGCCCCTGAGGCACACAACCTATGATCCAGAGAGAAGCTGCTCAACTCAGCCATGAATGCACCTCCTCCAAGAGGAACTCGTGTGTGTGTGTGTGTGTGTGTGTGTGTGTGTGTGTGTGTGTATTTTACTGGTGAGGAACACAGGGCTTCAAATGTATTTCAGGACTCTGCCACTGCACTGCACCCCAAGCCCAGATGACGGGACTTTTGCCCAGCTCCAACCACCATCCACTCATACTCACACCCAGGCACTCACTTTCATGACAGAATTAGGGGGAGAAAAAGACCCAGTTGTTAATGCCTCCTAGTGACTCACACATGGAGACACAGACACCAGGTGCACAGGGCCTTGGAACCCCAAATGCAATGATGAGAAAATCCCGCCACCACAACTGTCCTTCAGTGAAAAGTGAAGCACAAGAAACTTTAGAACCAGCATGAGAGAGCACCAAACAGTACCAAAGACAAGACCACTTCCTTCTCAGAAGACCTAAGGGCCACATGACATAGATGGTGTATTTCAAGTCCTGAAGTAAAACAAGTGCCATCAAAGAATACTATACCCAGCAATGGTAGACTGCACAGTCAAAGGAGAAATAAAGACCTCCCAGGATATGCTTCCATCAAGGGAATTCATGAATACACACTAGCATTGCAAAGGAAACTGAAGTGAATCCCACACCTGGGAATGGATGAAGACACACTACCAAAACAAGAACGAGGGAAAGAATGAATCCCAATACAAGAGCACACATTTAATTGAGACTAGGAAAGAATCAGACATGATCAATCAGTATGCATCAAACCACAGAGATGAATAAGACAGGACGAAGTAACAAAGGACATACAAAAAAATGAGAAGAAAATCAACAAAATGATAAAGCCCGTGCCTTTCAATAATTCAACATAAGTTGCTATTTCTCCACTTAAAGACATCTATCTACTGCTTGAATGAATAAAAAACAAGACCCCAAAATATACTGCCTCAAGAACGTAACCTTGGGCAGGGTGTGGCTCAGCAATGGAGTACTTGCCTAGCATGTTCGGGGCCCTGGGTTCCATCCTCAACACCACATAAAAATAAATAAATCGAGGTATTAGTCCAACTACAACTAAAAAATAAATATTAAAAAAAAAGAACCTAACCTCTCCTGTAAAGACACACAGAGTGACAGTGAGAGAATGGAAATGACAAGCCAGCTAATGGAGGCTGCGTCATAGAGTTGATATGAGAGAGTTAGGACCTATCAAGACTTGTGAGTGGATAAAGTAAAAAAAATGATAATTTGTTAATATTTTGACAACCAAAGAAAGAACACCAGTGATATAAGATCTGTTATTTTTAAGATTTAAAAAGTGTTTCTTGTTCACCATGAAGATTCACACAATTTCCACCCAGGTTATCATTGAAAACCACAATTTTCCCACCTTGCAACTGGCATCTCAGCAGTACTTTGCTTCTTTGATTGTACACTTCATGGCTATTCAATCATGCAGGCCCATGTCCATTGACCCAGCTGCCTGTCATTGGGCTGTCATCCACATGGTGATGCTACTCAGTGCTGTGGAGCGGTCTCTAGAAAAGTGTGAGTCCCTGAGTACAGAGAATGACTTAGAGGCCTGCACTCTTTCATGTGCACCAGGGAGAAGCTGCCCCTCTCCTTCAACTGCTTCTCACATATGCCCCTGGCCTCACCATCAGCACAACGTCTGCTAGATGAGGTGTGAACATAAATGTGCACATCCAGTATGTCCACGTGGCTCCTTTAAATGCTACCTCTTCTTACAGCATAATGGAAAGGCTGCCCCTGTCCTGGATCAGGATATGGTTCCCGAAGTGTTATTCATCTGTTTCTCCAAGGTTATTGACAGGCTCTGTGCAAACACCCCACACCTCTGGAGCCTGGGGGATTTGAGGGCCTGTTTCCACTCACTGCCCAGGTGACACAGTCTGAGGCTAACTTGGACTCTTGAGAGCAGTGCAGCCCTGTGATCCTGCAGGAGCCAGGCAGGGGCACCCTTCCCACACACGTCACACTTCTGCAGGATTTCATTATTCTCCTTTTTTGCTTTTAATATTTTTTAGATGTCACTTACCTTTATTTTTATTTTTGTTTTTTGTATGTGGTGTTGAGAATCATACCCAGTGCCTTACACATGCTAGGCAAGCTCTCTACCACTGAGCCACAACCCCAGCCCAGGATTTCTTAATTCGAGAAGGACTGATGGAGTCTGAATCTCATTCATGCTTTCACCACAAGTGAGGCAACAAAACAACTCCAAAGCTGTAGAGGACAAATTTACCACTATTCTCAATACCACCACCAGAGACCCCTTTGCTGCTGTCCTTAGTTAGCACAGCACAGCCACGGGTGTGCTGCCACCTCCTCTTCCTATTTTCCCTCCATTGCTTTCCTTAATGATCTGTAAACCCAGATTACTCAGATGCCATTTCCAGAGCACACATTCTAGGTGGGCAGAACTTCACTCTCCTGGGGATCATCTTCGCATTGGCCCAGATAAACTGCATTCCCACACCGTTGGTGCTTCATTCTCTCAGGTAGACAAATGAGGATGATCACAGCATCACCCCTTCACACAAGAGGAAACCAAGCCTCTGGTGAGACACACCCATCACATGAGCTGGCAAGTGATGAAGCCAGGATCCTGTCCAGCAGTCTGTCTCCTAGGGCCCATGTGTAGCCTGAGCTTCACCCAGAACAAGGGAACCCACCTCCAGGCCCTCTATATATTTCACTTTGAAACTGGGCCAAATTGGGAGCTGACAGGACTCCTCTGGGTGCTTGTCTGGCCAGGCATCCTAGATTGCCTAGATAGCACTGGTGGCAGGCAGCAGAGTCTCAGTCCTCTGCTTCCATTTCAAATCCCCCTCCTAGGGAACCTTGGTGTCTATGCTGTTGGGCTGCCCTTGCTGCCAGAGGACAGGCTACCTCAACCCCCAAGCCCATGTGGCTGTCCTGATCAGGGGAACACTGGTCATCCAACAGGGTTACCGCACACCTCTGTGGGTGTCACCTTCCTGCTGAGACTCTTCTAGACGGTCAGAGCCCCAAACTGTGTGCACTCAAGCAGCCAGGAAGGAGACCCGCGGCAGCCTTGGGAACAAGTTGCTCACTGCATTTTCTCTTATGGACCCTGGGTGCTCATGAAATGTGGGGACAGGGGGCTAACTCCGGTATGGGATTGTCACTCTCCTAAATAGTTCTTGCAGGAGACTCTGCAGAGGCCCAGATCATCTTTTCAACCCAAGTGGCCTGGGACATGTCTCTCGTCCCTTTTAAGGAACAGCCTCCAAAACTCAGCCTTCTTGTGGGAGGAAGATATGGCATGTCTGTCCATCTGTCATTCTCCCCACCTACCAGGCTCGCTAGGCAAGCTATAGCACTGAGCCCCAGGCCCAGCCCCTTCTCCTGTCTTAAAGACTCTTTACCTACACACACCTTCACCTGATTGGGCAAATGATGGTACTTGACACAATGCTGAGCCTGAAGCCCAAACTCAGAGCTTTTAGATGTCAATTTTCTACCCTGCCTTTCTAGAACCTGATAGCTGTCAGTCCTAGAATGTAAATTTGAGGAGTTGGCTCAGAAAAGAAAAAAGTGAAAAAAGGAGCAGGAAATTCTGCTAGTAATAGATTGCTTTTGTGCTAATTGCTTATAGAAAATGTGTTACTTCTTGTTTATTGTTATCTTAACATCATATCTGCCATATGTGTGCCTAGGTGGTAAGATTTTCCTTGACATATTTTGTTAAATGTCAATAATAATATTAAACTCAACAGTTTCAGTTACCTACACAGTAGGACATTATATACTCACATTAGTCATGTTTTGTTACAAATGTCCTTTTTCTTTATCTCAAAACTCCTACTTCATTGGAATCAAAATTTAAACTTCAAAAGATTCAGGTTTTACATTAACGCCAAAGAATAATTCTCTCATAATTTAATTATATTTAAGTAAAATTTCAGGTTTTAGCTGGTAAAACCCCCTTTTTGGGGGGTGGGTACCAGAGATTAAACTCAGGGGGTTTAACCACTGAGCCACATCTCCAGTCCTATTTTCTATTTTTTTTAGAAACAAGGTCTCACTGAGTTGCTTAGAACCTAGCTTTTGCTGAGGCTGGCTTTGAACTCATAGTTCTCCTTCCTGAGCCTCCTTAGCTACTGGGATTATAGGCGTTCGCCACCATGCCTGGTGGTAAGACCACTTTTAAATCTACTATTTTCCTTTTTAAAAATATTTTTTATTTATACATGGACACAATATATTTATTTTTGTTAATTTATTTTTGAGTGGTACTGAGGATCGAATCCTGCCAGTGCCTCACATGTGTGTGGCAAGCACTCTGCCACTGAGCCACAACCCCAGCCCAAATCTACAATTTTAATCAGCTTTTTTGCTGCCATGACTAGAAGATCTGACAACAACTTTAGAGCAGGTAGTTTATTTGTTGCTCATAGTTTCAGAGGTCTGAGTCCATGGCCAGCTGACTCCCTTGCTCTGGGCACAATGTGAGGTAGAACACCATGTCAGAAGGGCATGGAGAAGAAAAGCAGCTCAGGATGTAGCAGTCAGGAAGCAGAAAGAGAGGGCTGCCTTCACCAAGGACAAAATATAACCTGCAAAGCCACATCCCCAGCTACCTATCTCCACTAGCCACACCCTACCTCTTAAGTTGCCACAAAGGTAATCCATTAAAGTGGATTAGTGAGCTGATCAGGGTAAAATGCTCATCACCCCATCATTTCACCTCTAAGCCAACTTCCAGTGTCACACATGTGAGCTTTTGCAAGACACCTCCAATCTGAACCACGTCTACCAGAAAGGAACAGTATTTTGGTCACTGTGACCAAAATATCCAATATAAATAATGTAGAGGAGGAAGTTTGATTTGGGACTCCTGGTTTTAGAGGTCTCAGACCACAAATGGCTGACTACTTTGCTCTGGGCTCAAGGAGAGGCAGCACAATTGGGTGGAAGAACCAACCTGATGGAAACTGTTGGGGTCATGGTGGGGCCAAGAGGAGAGAGAGGGAGGGGGAGAGAGAGAGGTGCTCCAGGAAGAATAACCCTTCCAGGACATGCTCCAGTGACTCATTCCACCTACCTACACCCCACCTATCTGCTTTTACCACCCAGTCAGTCCATCCAAACTAGAATGAATTGATAAGATCACAGATTTCATAATCTAATCATTTCACCTCTGGATATTTCTGAATAAACAGCAAAATTTGGGGCACACCACGGATCCAAAACTACCAACTCTCCTTTGGGAATCTCTGTATTTCATATACCAAACCTTTCCAGCCAAAACAAACTTTCTTATTATGCAAAGGAAAAAAGAAAGCATGCTAATGTGGGTCTAGTCAACTGCCTAACAGTTTTTTCATTATTCCTGGAGATAGTAAGTTATGACAAATTTCATATAACAAATATAATTTTGTCAACTTATTGTAGCTCAATCTGTTTCCCAGTGCAACAAACCTGAGTGGACATCCACTCCTTGTCATTGTGGTACAAATCCCAAAGTCTGCACTTAACCTTATTAATCACCCAAGTTAACTACTATTTATAGGAACAATTTTTTGAACCCCAAATTCCTGATGATGTAAATACTATCATCAGCTGCAGAAAATGCTTGGGAGCACTATGACCTATGGAATTCTACCACCTCACTGTCACTTCTACTCTGTTGACTGTCATATGGGATTCCCAAAGATTTTGAATCTTATAAAAACTGTACATATAGAGGGAATAAGAGTTACAATAATTTGGACATTAAAGATAAACCTTTCTTAGAACCAGGTACTGAACACGAATCTATGGCCATGGACTCAAATTGGCCAGGAGAAAAAAGTCAAACTGATAATGAATTAAATACTCCAAACATCAAGTGAAGTAATTCACAAAGTACAGATAACTGTACATACAGGGGGAAAACATACTGTTAGTCCCATCAGAGTATGATGATGTACAAAGAGGTTTGGGGGTTGGTTTGGATACCTAACCATTCATTCACCACATTTTCTTTATAGTATAATCTTGATCATGTGTACTTTGGGTATATTATACCTATTTTATGTTGGAGGGAAATGCTGTCAGATGCAGAGGATGGAAATGACTAAAGCTGAGAACGAGCTCACAATGGCTAGTATCACTAACATCATGCAGGGATTGCTTCCTTGAAGGCTTTAGAACTATTTCCTTTTCCAGAAGACCACATTCCTTCCTCTCAGATGCTCTATCAAATGCTATGATTGAGACTTTCAAGCTCTGTATGCATACTGTGGTACTTAGCCCAAAGGGTCCATTATGAAGCTGAACTTCTCTGAAGCGGCATATGTATTGGAGATCCTGCACAGTATAAGATCTTTATAAAGCAGACCCTCATGACTGTGGAGGGAGGAAAATTGCACATGACAAGATCCATAAGTATTTTGGGCTATCTCATGCCTTTAAAAGCTGTGCGTTGCCAGGCATGGTGGCACAAGCTTGGGTGGCTGAGACAAGAGGATCATGAGCTCAAAATGAGCTTGAGCAAAAAGCAAGTTGCTAAGCAACTCAGTGTGACCCTTTCTCTAAATAAAATATAAAATAGGCGTGGGGGTGTGGCTCAATCGTCGGGTGCCCCTGAACTCAATCTCTGTTACAAAAAAAAAAAAGCTGTGTATTTTTAACTATTTTATCTAATCAAACATCCTTGTGATATTATGAAAATGTATCACTAAGCTTAGCCAACCTCTTCCCTATATCAATCTTAAAGCTACAAATTCTACAATTTCTGAAAACTATAAACCAGGTCTCCTTGCCTGCCTACATAAGGACCCCAGTGAAGAATTTGTTAAACCTACAGATTCATGGTCTTTGATCCATGGGCATAAATGTTCATCAAAGCATTTCCACAGTGGAACATGGTATGTACAGTAACATGAATCTGTGTATTATCAAGGCCATGATAAAACTAATAAACTAATTTCTTAGTTTGCCTCAGAATAAAATAATTTCTTATTTCCCTAAAAGCTACATTATCATTTTATGTCACCACTTTCTCAATATTTCTCTTGTGAAACAATGAGGAGCCCTATGTAGTGAGAACTGGCTTGGGACACCTGCCTGGATGACAACAGCACAAGCACGAGTTGCCACAGTCCATTAGCGAAGCCGATGGACATTATAACCCAGCATAGGTCAGGATATGCACATAGGGAGCAACTCTCCTGGAGCTGGCTACTGTTTCCAAATTTGGGGATGAAGGTACCCCAGAGGGAACCTGAAACCTTCACTCTCTACTTGCCTTCCCACGCATGCTGTGATTCCCAGTTGGCACTGGCCCTGAGGTGGAAACTCCTCCTTGGGGTTGCCTCCAACAGGAGGGGAGGAATAGGATGCAGAGAAATTCAGACACTGGGATTACAGATTAGCTGGAATGTACCCTTTCTTTTTTCCTGTATTTTCCTTAGTGCATGATACTTACACGTAATGCTGTGATGCACAAAGTAGAACAATATAACTTTGCCATTACCCTCCCAGCATCTCTTCTTCTTCCTTATTCTTCCCTCCTCCTTGTGCCTGGTCCCTCCCTCTACTGATCTCCCTCTGATTGTCATAAGAGCTCCCTCTATACATTTCCTTTCTTTGTAGCTTCCACACTTGAGGGAAAATATGAACCTTTACTTTCTGAGTTGACTTTTTTCACTTCACATACATTCTCCTGTTCCATACATTCTCCTGTAAATAACAATTTCATCCTTCTTTATGACTGAATGAGCTTCTACTGTGGATTGACCCCACGTTTTCTTATCCATACATCTACTGGTACACATTGAGGCCAGTTCTATATTTTAAGTTGTGCTCCTTTAAATCTGGCCATGCATGTATCACTATAATATCCTAACTTCAATATTTTATGTTAAATACCAAGCGATGATATAGCTGTATCGGGTGGTTTTTCATTCCTAGTGTTTTGAGGAACTTCCTACTAATTTCCAGTTACAATCCCTCCAAGGGTGGGAATGTATCAATTTTATTCCACAATATCTCCAGGATTTATTATTGTTTGTATTCAAATGACTGCCATTCTAAACAAAGTGAGATGAAATGCAATGTAGTTTTGATTTTCATTTCCCTAATTCCTAAAGATGGTAAATTTATCATTATATATGTGTGTGTGTATTATATCTGTATACATATATTTTTTCTCATTATATATGTATGTGTGTGTGTGTATATATATATATATATATATACACACATACATACATACATACATACATACATATGGTCAAATATATTTCTTCTTTTAATAAGTGTTTACTTAATTAAATTCCTTATTAATTGGGTTATTTTTGATTATAAGATGCTGGAGTTCTTTATGCATACTGGATACTACTATTCTCTCAGAAAATTTATTCTCTTCCTATGGGTTATCCACATTTTTTTTTGCTTTGCCTTGCAGAAAATTCTGAATTTGATGTCATCCAATTTATTAATTCATCAAGTTAGTTCTCAACATTCAGGAATTCTCCTGAGAAAATTGTTGCTTGCAACCATGTTGCAGTGTTGACTGTTTTCTCCTAGGAATTCATAGCTTATCATCTAATTCATAGCTCTTTCATCCATGAATTGAATTTTGTGCAAGGTGAGGGACAGAGACTCAATCTCATTCTTCTACAAGTTTTGCCAGCACATTTTTTTTTTAATAAAGGCTGTTCTTTCTCTAATATATTTTTGGCACACTTGTCTAGGATCAAATGACAATATGTGTGGGTTTAACTCTTTGAATTCTATTGTAATCTATTGTCTTGTTTCTCTGGTGGAAAATGTTCATGTTTTAAGAACATAATATCAGGGCTGGGGATGTGGCTAAAGTGGAAGCGTGCTCGCCTGGCATGCGTGCGACCCGGGTTCGATCCTCAGCACCACATACCAACAAAGATGTTGTGTCCGCCAAGAACTAAAAAATAAATATTAAAAATTCTCTCTCTCTCTCTCTCTCTCTCCCTCCTCTCTCACTCTCTCTTTTAAAAAAAAAAGAACATAATATCCTAAAATTTCAGAGACTTATTTACAAATTTGTAAATTTAAGTATTATTATTCTTTAGTAGTTAGCTCTTTCAAACTTTAGGATTCATTTTCATATTAATAAATTACTTAAATGTGGATTAAATGAATCATGTGACCATATAGCATATTTAGTCAATCAACATGAATTTCTAAATTCTCATCCCCTAATGCAATTTGTGTTTACAGTAGTCTACCTCTGAATACATAGGAAGGAAGTTAGTATATTATGCAGATTCCACAGTACAAACAGTTAGAATTCAGGAATTTTATGTATCTTGCCTTCTGGGACACTGTTCCCCATTCCCTTGAGCTCAGTGAACGCACCAGGAAACTGAAAACACAAGGTCAAATATGTGAATAATATTCTTGCTTTCCCTTCACCTACCCTCCAGATATGAGAATGTCAACAATTTTCCTCCAATACTTCATCCCAGTATTATTCTCAATTATCCTTTGGAGATTCACTGAAAATAAGAACAGAGACATTTACTCTAATGTGGCCTTAAGAGACAAATCCTTTAAAGACTCCATCCCATTGTACTGGACCCTAGTCCAGGGAGGGACATGGTCAGTGGGTTCTCTCCCCGTCTCTTTCTACTTCCCATTCTGCCGCCTCTTACTTTTGCCTTCCCACACTTCTCCTTCTCCAAGAGACAGACAGTTTGGCCTGTCATCTCATGGGATTGCTTTTCATTCTTCTACGTCCACATTCTACATGTATTCTTGAGATTTACAATGAACAAAGTGGGGTGGGGAAGAACTGGGGAAAGCCAACTGAAGAACATCCTGTACTTGATACCAGGGGATCATCACACTTCTTGAGCTGGACGCAGCGCATGTAGTATTCAAGGGTCTTGGTTAGCCAGACCCTAATAACAACTTCATTTGTTATTAGGTTGCTAGAACAGCCCATTACCCATAACTTCTCTTCTCTCTACATAAAGTGCTTCTGAAAAACTTGGGGTAGATATTCATGCAAATTTGCAGGTTGCACAGGAAATATCTTCATCTGATCCCCAATAGTGGTCATGTTCTGTGTGGTTCAATGAAAGAGTTTAGCTATCCAATAACCCACAATGGAAGCCACCAACTCAATCTTCAGGAAATGCACAAAATGCAGTGTCATTTTCTCCAAGGTCATCAAACCTTATTCTCATGAAAACTTTGCAATGCTGGTAGACAGCATTGCTAAGGAAAACCCACATGCTGACTAGGGATTTTGCCCTCAGAACACTTGAGGTAGTAGCCTCTCTCATGTTTTCTTAGAAGCTAGCATCATTGTTTTCTCTTCCTTTACTAATCAGTACCTGGACCATGAGGCACCAAAGATGTGAACCCCACCACAAGTGCACACTACATTATCAAGGGAAGCAGCATTACAGAAAATAGAAAGACCACAACTAAGGTCTGCACAATAAAACCTGCGAGGTAACTAGTGATATACTTAATTCATATTCTCTCTCTTCTTCCCAGCTGCCATGAGATAAGTAGGTCTACCCCACTTCACCATTGCATCCCATGGTCTGCTTGACCTCGGGGCTAAAGCAAGGCAGTCAGCCCATGATGGACTGAATGTTATAAAACCATGAGCCAAAATAAATCTTCCCTCCCTTCGGTTGAATTTTCTCTGGTATTTTCATAAGTACAGTGGAAATCTGACACAAAAATCAAACTGGAATTTATGAAAACTCTATCAGATTTCTGGTTCAGTTTCTCACCCTGTGCAATTGTTCTTCAAAGGACCTGAAGAAATTCAAAAGTTTCACACATTTCTTTACTCTATTACCTTTCATGTATAGGAGGTAAGTATCAGATATTTAGAGGGTTTCTTTTCCACTATGAGTGAAATGGCTTTTAAAGCAACTGGAGCACTGATTGACCATATTTTTAATGTTCAGAGTTTCTGTAGTGTGAATACTTTCATGTGTTTGTAGATGACCAGGAAAGTTGAATGATTTGTGACAATTATTGCATTCAAAGGGCATTTCTACATTACCATTTATTTAATACTTATTAGGAGTAAAGAAAGAAGGTATTTCTGAGTGTTTATACTAGTATAGCTTTGTTATATTAGTATAGCTTTGTTCCTATGTGAGTTATTTCATGTCGTAACTGCCACAAATAAAGGCTTTTCTACATTGTTTATACTTGAAGGGCTTCTAACCAGCATTTGTTCTTGTATTTGAAGGTAGGAAGATCAATGGAAGGCTTTCACGTATTGTTGACATTCATAAGGCTTCTATCCAGTGTGAATTTATGATTGGAATCTGATAAGAATACATGAAACCTTTCCTTCATTGCTTATATTTATAAGGTTTCTTTGTAGTATGTGTGCATTTATACACTTGAAGGTGAGTGGAAATCTTGAATGTTTTTCCAGATTGTTTACATTCATACAATCTCTCTCCAGTGTGTGTTCCCTAGTGTTTTTCAAAATGAATTGGAATAAGGAAAGGTTGCACCACATTGTTTACATTCCTGAGGCCTCTCCCCAGTATGAGTTCATTCACAACATGAAAATAAGCACAATCAGTGAAGGATTTAACACACCATTTACATTCATAGGGTCGTCCCCTATATAAATATTTTTATGTACACAAAGCCCAAAGGTTTAAGTGAAGGCTTTCCCACATTGTTTACATCCATAAAGTTTTTCCCCAGTATGGGATTTTTCATATCTTTCATAATAAGTCAAACTACTGAAGGTTTTACCAAGGTCATCAATTTACACTTATAAGGCCTTTCTCCACAGAGATAGTTCATGTATTCAAAGGAAAAGGGAAAAAATGAAAATTTTACCATACTATTTACATTGATAGGGCTTATCTCCAGTGTGAGGCTTTTCATGCACAGGAAGATAAGTGGAACAACTGAAGGCTTTACCAGATTGTTTACCCACATTGGCCTTCTTTCCTCTATGAGTTCGTTCATGTGAGTGAAGGTGACTGGACTGGGTAAAGGCTTTGCCACACTGCTTACAGTCATAGGGCTTCTCTCCAGTATGAGTCCTTTCATGTATTTTAAGGCAAGTAGAACTACTGTAGGCTTTTCCACATTGTTTACATTCATAGGGCTTTCTTCCTGTATGAGTTCGTTCATGTGAGTGAAGGTTACCAGATGTAGCAAAGGCTTTACCACATTGTTTACATTCATAGGGCTTCTCTCCAGTATGAGTTCGTTCATGCACTTTAAGGGGACTGGAAAAAGTGAAGGCTTTTCCACATTGTTTACATTCATAGGGCTTCTTTCCTGTATGAATTGCTATATGTGTGTTAAGCTGACTAGATATAGCAAAGGCTTTCCCACATTGTTCACATTGATAGGGATTCTCTCCAGTATGTGTTCGTTCATGTATTTGAAGGTAAGAGGAAGTAGTAAAGGCTTTTCCACATTGTTTGCATTCATAGGGTTTCTCTCCAGAATGAGTTCGTTCATGTATTAGAAGGTGAGAGTAAGTAGTGAAGGCTTTTCCACATTGTTTGCATTCATAGGGCTTCTCTCCTGTATGAGTTCGTTCATGTGTGTGAAGCTGACTGGACTGTGTGAAGGCTTTCCCACACTGCTTACATTCATAGGGCTTCTCTCCAGTATGAGTTCGTTTATGTATTTGAAGGTAAGAGGAACTAGTGAAAGCTTTCCCACATTGTTTACATTCATAGGGCTTTGTTCCTGTATGAGTTCGTTCATGTGCATGAAGGTCACTGGATGAAGCAAAGGGTTTCCCACATTGTTTACATTTATAGGGCTTCTCTCCACTATGAGTTCGTTCATGTATTTGAAGGTAAGAAAAACTACAGAGGGATTTTCCACATTGTTTACATTCATAGGGCTTCTTTACTGCATGAGTTCTTTTATGTATTTGAAGGTGACTGGACTGAGTGAAGGCTTTGCCACACTGCTTACATTCATAGGGCTTCAATCCAGTATGAGTTCGTTCATGTATTTGAAGGTAAGATGAAGTAGTGTACGCTTTACCACATTGTTTACATTCATTGAGCTTCTCTCCTGTATGAGTTCGTTTATGAATCTGAAGATAAGAAGAACTAGTGAAGGCTTTTCCACATTGTTTACATTCATATAGTTTCTTTCCTTTATGTGTTTGTTCTTGTGTGTATAGCTTAGAAGATATAACTAAGGCTTTCCCACCTTGTTCACATTGATTAGGGTTCTCTCCAGCATAAGTATGTTCATGTTTTTGAAGGGAACTGGAACAACTGAAGGCTTTTCCACATTGTTTACATCTCATAATCTCCCCATTATGAGATTCTTCATGTACTTCAAGATTAGCCAGACGAATGAATGCATTTCCACATTGTTTACATCTGTAAGCTGCCGCTCCAGTGTGAGTTTGTACTTGTAACTGAAGATAATTTGAAGTACTGAAGGCTTTCCCACATTGCTTGCCTCCATATATCTTCTCTCTAGTATGCGATCGTCGAGACTTTTCAATACACCTGGGACAAATAAACTCTTTTGCACAGGTCAAACATCCATAGGATCCATTTACAGTGTGCTCTGACACGTGTCTTTGAACATTTGTGAGAGAAATAAAGGATTTTCTGTTCTGCTTAAATTCATATGGCTTTCCTCCATACTCCTCATCCTCATGTGGTTTGTTTGCAGAGAGAGATATGATGTGCCTGTTTAGGAAAACATTATATATGAAGACCTGTCCACACATACTGCTTTCACATGGAATTTCTAGCAGGAATGTCCTTTTAAGACTAAGATTTGGAATCTCTCTGAAATATCTTTTTAAATTTTTCCAGAGCCTACCATAAGATTCCTGTAAAAACAAAACAAAACAAACAAACAAAAAAAAAAACTACAAGTACAATTTATGGTTGGCTAATTAACAATATTATATTTATTTATAGGCATTGGACTTACACTAATATCAGGGAAAGTACTGGTTTTCTGTCATGTCTAAACTGTTTGAAAGTCAATATCATGACTACTTTTTGAGACTGCTTCTCCATAGCTACTATGAAAATAGTGGTATTATAAATGCAGTTTGTGAGCTCTGTCAAAAACATCAATTATTTTGAAAACACTAAATGTGTATCTTACATTAAAGTTCATGTTTTGGGTTTAAAAAGAATAAATATAGTTCATACCATGCTTGCTTACTTTGCTTGTTTGTAAAATTATAGGATATGCTAGGATTCCTTCAGGGCTCTCTGTTTCCTCTCATGAGTACAAGTTACCTTAGATCTATGCCAGGATTTATGTTCAGATCTTCAGCACTTTGGTTCTCCCATCTGAATCCTAAAACGTACACCCAGAACAATGATTAAAATTATCATAATTTCAGAATGGATTATGGGATTTATAATATGGATAACTAAAACATAAAAATAATAAAAAAGAAAAAAACAATTATGGTATTTATGCTGTACAGTGCACTAATATTAGGCCCATTTTTTCCTAAAAGTACTCCCTTTCCACCTTCTAAATGCATGAGTGGGTGGGTGGGGGACTCCCATGTGCTCTGTCTTTCAATATGTAATGAAACATCATCCTTACCTATAGAAGCCAGGTTTCTAAGGACTTCCTGCATCACATCTCTGTAGAGATTCTTCTGGGAAGGATCCAGCAAAGCCCACTCCTCCTGGGTGAAGTTCACAGCCAAATCTTCAAAGAACACTGAGGTCTAAAATATCATCAAAAAAAAAAAAGTGGTACAGCATATAAATGAAAAAAATAAAGCTCTTTCAACAATTTTTAAAAATTTTTAAAAAGGGGGGGTGCTGGGGCTGGGGCTCGGCATTAGCGCATTACCTGGTATGTGTGAGGCACTGGGTTTGATTCTCAGCACCACATATAAATAAATAAAATAAAGATCTATCAATAGTTAAAAAAAATAATAAATATGTAGTGTGGGGCACGAGAGACTGAAAACATAAGGGCTCTATTCTAGACATGTGAGATATTCTCATGATTCTATGGTCTCCAAGAATTTAGTCCATATTTGTACTCAGGGCTGGGATTGTAGCTCAGAGACAGAGTATTTGCACAGCATTTGTGAGGTACTGGGTTGAAGCCTTAGCACGGCACAAATATAAACACATAAAATAAGGCATGCTATCTGTCTTCAACAAAAAAAAAAAAAAAAAAAAAAAAAAAAAACCAACTGCTTTGGATCTACACTCACTTCCTCAAAGAGAGGCATTCCAATATAAGATCTAAACTGATCCATAAAAGTATCAGCAGAGCAAACACACCCTTCTCATTGTGGGGCAAAGGTATAATAAGGTATGTTCCCAGAACACCCCTAACATCTTAATAGGGTGCATGTCTAACACCACCAGTAATAATGAAGCCCTACTATCTCATGTTTGAAGAGAGGTAGTATTAGTCCTGATAGTGTCTATCCTTACAAAAGGTGGCTGACAAAGTTGCATCTTTGCTGGATGGGGGAACTAAAATTTGGGAAGGATCCCTGCAAACTTAATCTTTATTTTCCTTTGGAAATTCTATTATTTTATTCCACTCTTATCTTAGAACCTAAAAAATCAAAGTCCTTCCCACCAAAACAGAACCCTTTGAGCAAAGAATCTAGGAACTGCCCTAGTAGACCACATTTCATCCAGGTACTCACAACATGGCAACTGGGGATTGAGCTCATCCTCTGTGACTACAGCAAAAGAATAAGTAGAATATGTAGGTGCTTTACTCAACATCAAATTTAACCAACTAGTAAGCAACAACAGTGATCAATAAACAGTTTGATAATTACTTCTGATTAATATCAAGATACAGTTGGATAAGTGTCAAATACCTTTACTGACATTTAACAAACAGAATTTCTAGAAATCAACGGTAAGTACTTTTCCAAGTCAAATGAAAATAAGAAATGTGTAATACCTATCCAACTGTGGTAGACAGCAGACTGTTGGCTTTTCCAATATATAGTCATGTGCCACATGACTATGTTTTGGTCAAAGACATTTGGGGTTAATAATGGGCTACATATACATGGTTATCAGTAGTAAAGGGATAATTGATGTGTTTATAGTGATGATGGTACAAACAATATTTTCCTAGAGGAATAGGGAAAACATTTTCACATAACAAGAGTAAGCAGTAATGAAGAATGAGAAATACAAACATTAAAATTAGAGGAATTAAAAGATGAAAACATTTGCAAGAGGGGAGACACCTGCAATATGCGACACAGAGAGTTAGGGTGCCGAGCACGCGGCTCAGGGGGCTGAGGCAGGACAATCGAATGCAGGATCAAAGCCAGCCTCAGCAACATAGCAAAGCCCCGAGCAAATGGGCAACAACCTGGCTCTAAATGAAATATTCGAAGAAGCTGGGGATGTGGCTCAGTGGTTAAGCGCCCCTAAGTTTAAACCCTGGTACAGAGAGAGAGAGAGAGACAGAGAGAGAGAGAGAGAGACACACACACACACACGAAGAGATGGAGCACATGCACACACACACCAGGGCCCAGAGTGAGAATAATCAACATATGACTCAAATGGGAAATAGCCAAACATGGGACAGAAGGTGAAAGCTGCCTATGGAGAAAGGACCACCTCTGGGTGCAGAAAAGCCCAGGAGAAGGCCAAGCACATGAGCACTGACACCCACTCCAGACCCAGCGCCCCTCAGTCAGGATGTGGGTAGTGGGGAGAGCAGGGCGGCTGCCCCTATAGTGGTATTTCCTCACACCCAAAATTTACCATGACCTGCATCCCAGAGACTTTTTCTGTGTATTCTTAGAGGTCCTCACAAATTCACAACGTCTTACCTCCTCCTGTGTGAGCTGCCAAGCTCACACAGTCAAGATCACAAAAACCTGCCCTTTGCTGCCAGCACAGGGAGGAAAAGGAGCCATTTCCAGCACACCCAGAGAACTCTATCTTCCTGAGCCTACATTCAAAGGAAACTACTTCTCCAAGGCTGAGTCACCCAAGACATTATCAGCCAAAACCTGTGGGGAAAAAGAAACACTGGGCCCGGCTCCCCCTAATCTTCCTGCCTAGGTCAATAGGAGGAAGGGCTGAGGCTCTTAGAAACAAAGCCATGAAATGATCTCCTAAGTAGAAAATTCTAAACTGTACATGCGCTGAAGAAGAAAATGCAAATACCTGGAACTGAAAAATAAAGCCAAGCTGTACACTACCACAATAAACACCACACACTTACATCCACTAAAACACAAGCAACCTGAAAGCCATCACAGAAGATCAAGAGTAAAAGTATTTAGAAATTACCAAGAAGACTTAACAAAAACCACAAAATATTTCTGAAAGAAATGATACACATAAAATATCTAGTGTTTGTGAGCTCAAAGAATTGTAAATCTGCCTAAAAATCAACCATGAGGTCAATTCACTGCTTTTCATAATACCAATGACATTTTTATACAAAATAAGAAGTACTATTCTAAGATTCACATGGAATTGAAAAAAACTCAACAATGGAAGAAGAAAAATAAAGTGTAAAGCGTTTTCAAAACCTGCTTTAAAAAAGTAACAAAGGGAGTGTAGACCTGGTTTAAAGGCAGACACACAGAGCAGTGAAGGAGGACAGGGTGACCCAGGACCATGCAGATATAAAGAAGGAAATGATGTCTCTCAAGGGGCCAGGGTCATTCCAGGGGACCAGGAACTCTGGAGAATGAATGGCTGGGAAACTGGATGTTCATGGAAGCACCTAAAGTCAGACACTCCCCTCACAGCACACGCATACATGAGATCCATGGGGACCAAGGTCCTGAAGTAACATGTGAACCTCACCAATTCTTAGAGGAAAATGCAGACCACATGTCTCACAACACTGGATTTGGGGATGGTTTCTGGGATATAGTACCATCAATTTGATTCATGAGAATAATAGATAAACCTAATGTCACCAAAAATAGCTTTTAGTCCTTTCATTTGCAGCAATGAAGCCAGGACTATTGAATACCATCCTAAGTGAAATAAGTCAGGAAGACAGAGAGACACCAACTGTGTGATCTTACACAGCAAAGCTCCAAGTTTGCTTCACAGAAAGTATAAGGGTATTCAGCAGAGATGAGGAAGAGAGAGGAGAGGGGACAGCAGGCCAGGGTATCAGGTACCAGAGTCCACTCAGGAGGAGCCAGCACTTCTGCTGTCCAGCAGAAAAGATGGCCATAGTGCACAACATGACACTGTGGTTTTCATAATAAAGCTGACCCTAAGAAATGATAAATGTTAGGAATGGAAGAGCTAGTGCCCTGATCTGATTAAGATGCAATGAAACAGGTGAGCAACCAGCTCACTGCACCTCATCCACATGTGCAACTTAAAAGTGAATCAGCATTAGAAAGGAAAATGTTGTCCTTCATAGAACACCATCAGCAGGTGAAATGGCACTGGAAGGAGTTGTAGAAAATAACTGCACATTGTACATCTGGAAAGGAGTTGAAAACTTGAAAGAATGAAGAAAAACCAGCTGACAAAGCTCAAATCCTTCTGACAAAGCTCAACTCCTTCTGACATAAGGATGCAAATCTAACTGCAATAAAATGAAACACCTTAAAAAGTGCCAGAGATCTTCAAAACCTACACTGAAGGCTACTCTGAAGGATGAAAGGCTGTCTCCATGAAAACAAAAACAAGTCAAGGATGCCTGCTCTCACCACTTCCAGACAACACAGTAAGAGGAGTGCTACCAGGGAAAAAATCCCTGTGTTCCAGACTTCAGCCAACTCACATAGCCCCAGACAGTGGGAGAAAATCAAGGACTTCACCAAGCAGATGGAGGTGGGCATAGGCAACTCAGACTCAGACTATCACCTGCAGAGAGAACAGCCACAGGCACCAAGATGGGAGGAGACAGTGCAGCCTCTGCACCCTTCACCCATCTCGTTTCCCATCAATAAGGACTACCTGGCAGTAGTACCTGTGTGACTTGTATTTCTAGCTTTCTGTTCCCTAAAGTGTCTACTGCAAGGGGCCAGGAACACATGATGGTGTTTCTTCACTGCTGTTCCTACCAGAAAGCGTGCTATATGGACATAGATCCACACTTGATAAGTCCCAGGGCTCTGAAACACACACAAATACACACAGGTCTCAAACAAACCTCCTGGCAGGCCCATGACCCCTCAACTTTCACAGGCTGAAGTGATCAACCACATCTCATGTATCACAGTGCTGACTCCTGGATCCCAAGCCTTTTCCCAAAGTTGGGATAACCCAAATGAGTTCACACTGTAGATCCACATAAAATCCTGTGCTGCAAAACTTACACATGATTTCACTGTAGAAACTGAAAACATCATACAACATTGCAAGGGATCCAGAATACCACACAACTCTGAAAAACAGAGTAGCAATTTGACTAGCACTTTATGAGTAAAAAAATACTTGCTTCAAGTTAACAGTAACCAAGGTGCAGTAATGGCACCAGGAACCCCATGTAGACCAGGAATCACAACTCCAGGGAGCAGGAGGTCAAGAAAACAGCAGACTCAGCTGCTCCACACAGAAACTTGGAAATACAAGCAGAACCATCATGATGTTGGAGCAGCCTCAAATTTCACCTAACTGCAAGATGCAGCTTCAGGGAAGCATGGCTGGCGGCCTTGCAGAGGTTTCACTGTCCTTGTTGCAAACCATGAAACTCAGCACCATCCTTTATACAGTAGCCTGAGCGCTCAGTGTGGGCTCCTGTCATTGATGCCAGTAACCAAGGACTTAACCTGTGAATCACTGCATTTGTACATTACAGGGGATCTAGAGCTATCTGACTCTGAAAAAAGCCTCTGACTGCTGTGTCTAAGTCAGAAGACAACAGGTGTAAAAAATTATTCGGAATTGCTTAAACATGTTTTAAGTAAAAAAAAATCCTGCCTCTGGATGGATGTTTATACAAAACTATCACAACATGAAACTGGCAAAAAAAAAAAAAAAGGTCCAATAAACATTTTTCTCAGATATTACAATATTCAGGTGGGCAAAGTAGGGCATGTCTCAAATCCCAGGAATTTAGCAGGCTGAGGTGAGAGGATGACATGTTCTAGTCTATCCTAGGTTACAATGCAATAACCTGTCTCAAAATTAAAAATTAAAGGACCTGGGGATGTAGCTGAGTGACACAGCTCCCCTGGATTCAATTCCTAGAATATAAAAAAAATGAGAGTGTTCACCGCACCCAGGTATTCCAGGGAACTGAGAAAGCCCACGCAGGCCAGGAAGAATCCTTTCAGAGAGGACCAAGACCGACATGCCCAGCACTGGTTGCTCTCCAGGCTCAGGTCTGCAGAGAACTGAGGCTGGAGGGGTAGAAACAGCACGACCATGTGTTAAAGTAGCAGCCCCAGCTCCACTATCCACAGGCCCTGGAGGAGCTGAGCTCTTGCTGTTTTTTTTGTTTTCTTTTCAGCTATTTCCTCATGGAACTCCATTAAAACTCAAGCTTAACACAAGCTAAGAGAGACCCTCTGAGTACACTGAGCAACTAAACTCTGTCTCCAAAAATACTTTGGAAAGTCACTATACACAATGGCTAAAGCCTTCAACAAAAGCAAACTCTGAATAGAGGGAGAAACTGATTTCAGAGGAATCCATTGTAATATTCAAATACTCACTTCTCAAAAGCAACAAAATAAAGAATACACAGAAATAGGAATACACATCTCAACAATGGAAAAATGCTTGAATTAAACCACTATTAAGAAAACATGGACAGGGCTAAGGTGTGGCTCAGTGGTAGAGCACTTGCCTGGCATGGGTGAGGCACTGGGTTCAAACCTCAGCACCACATTAAAAAACAAATAAACAAATAAAATAAAGACATTGTGTTCACTTATAATTAAAAAAAAACTTAAAAAAAACAAGAAAACATGAACACTAGAGTCACTAACAAGACTTAAAACCAACTGCCTGAATCTTTAAGATGCACTACCTACAACAGGTCAAAACACCTGATGAACAACTGAGAGACTCACATGGACAAGCGATGAAATCCAGTGACAGAAGGAGTCAGAGGCAATTGTCTGACAGTGAGTGACAGCTGGAACACATAGAAGAGCTGTCCTGGTGTCAGTCTAGCTCAACAGCACACCCACCACAGGTACCTCTAGGGCACTTAGCCAACAGCAGCCCAGCACACATCCTTCTTAACATCACAGGGAAGTCTCCACGACCAGCCACCTTCAGGCGTTAGTGCAGAAGGCTACCAAATCCCAACATGGCACCAGGAACACTGGAATTACCATGGCATCAGTAACAGAAACACAGCTGGGTGACCTCCAGATATCTGCAGGTCAAATCCCAAACAACAACACATGGGTCAAGGGTGTCTCAGGATCAGTCTGAATATTTCAAAGGAAAAGAACTGAAACTGCATCTTAGGAAACTACAGGCAGGGTTAGGGGGAATTAGAGGAGCTGAAGGATTACATTACAAAAGAAGAACTAAAATCAACCCTTCATCCTTCCACTTCAGGAACTAAAGAACAAACAGCAAGGAGAACCTACATCTGATGCTAGCATATAATTTAAGACATCAATGAAACTGTGATGAGGAAATCAATAGAGAATCAACTCAAAAGCAGGCTCTTTGTGGACATACTTGTAACAGATACACCACAGCTAAGTTAAGAAAAGAGACACAAAACTTACTCAGAAGAAATGAAAGATACCATTACTCATCCTACAGAAAGTAAAAAAACCATAAAGGAATATTATGAATAACTGTCTGGACCCAATTTGAGAACTCAGATGAACGGGACCAACTCCAGGAGGAAAACAATCTACCACAACGCACATCAGAGGAGGAACACACAACATGGACAGGCTAATGAAATGATAATGACCATCATCAGAGGAAAGGCATGGCCCAGAGGTGTCATGGTGGATTCTGTACCACACTAAGGAGGAAATGAAAACTACCCTTAATCCCCTCTAAGAGGAGGCAGGTAACACTTCCAATTCATTCCTCAAGGTGTAGCCTATATGATATGCTGTGATGTGAACAGTTTCTGGCAGCCAGACCAGGGAACCTGCGTGGACCACAGATGAATGGATTCAGCACCCTGGCGAAATTGCAAAGTAAGCATCAATATAAAAAGGAGAAATGAATTGCATGTACTTTGATCAAATTGCAGGGAAGCAGCTCGATTGTTTCTTTAATTTCATTTCTTAACTTCTATGAAGTCCAAGACCAGGATTGGTTTGTTGAGGAACTTCAGAAAACTATTTCTACAAGTGGAAATAGTAGACAAACATTTAAGAGTAGCCAAAATGTCCAGGAGTCTCCAATAGCTTATAGAAAACAATATCTGGTAGTATTATAGACTGAAGGTCCATGTAAACCCCAAATTCACAAGGTACAAGGTGAACTCCCAGTGGGTGGCATTAGGAAGGGGCATCTGGGAGGGACCTAAAATTAGATGAGATCATAAAAGATGCTCATGAATTATTAGTAATCTCATGAAAATCTATTCTGTTCACACAACAGAATTTTCATTTAATAACAATTTCTATGATACTGAATTGATTTGTAATTGCCATGTTTATCCCATAAAATTTATTGTATCTTCCAAGTTCAAAAAACAGGAAGCAAAATGAAGCTGTCCACTATAAGGAGTTCTTCATTATACAAAGGAACCAATATTCTCATGAATCTTTGTAGTCCAAATTTATCTACCACAACTTTTGTGGAAATGCAATCATTTTCTGCAGGAACAATGACAGATTTTTTTTTTATATTTCTTTTCTCTAGTAGCATTCTTGATCCTAACACACATAACTACATTTGAATCAAATTATAAAAAAAGGTGAGGTCTCACAAACTTTCTACATGTGGAAAGAGGAAGCAGAAAGGTAAACAAGAATTTTTTTTAAACACACAAACACACACACACACACAAAAAAAAACTATCTTTTTTTGAAATCATTTTTTTAAAGTCTTTTAGAATAGTTTACTTTGCTGAGCTCTGAATAAACACATTCTACATTTAAAACTGGGTCTTAAATAAGGGGGCAGATTATTTCAAAGTGAAAAACACAGAGAGTGCTGGTGCTGAGAGAGCATAGATGTGTCAGGCTCAAGGGGCAGGTAAGGTCCCGCCTGGTCCTGCTCACTGAAACACTCCATGATCACCCTCCCAGGAGACCTGGACCATGACTCCAGTCTATGAGGCTTTTCAGGTTTGCAAAGCACTACACTGGGGTGGGTGGTTCTTATGCTCTGGGAGAGTTTTCCTCCTATACAACTGTGAGAGAATGCAAGGGTAGGAATCACTGCTGATCTGGCCCCTCAGCACCAGCATCCACAGGCTATTGTCCACCTGTCTCCAAGGAATGGGAACAGGGCTTGGGGGAGACAGTGTCCCTAGGAGGCAGCTGTCTAGATGAGGCCTATTCCAGGAGATTCCTCAGTCCCAAGGCCTCCAGCTTCTCCCCTAAGAAGCTGAAACCCACATCTCAGGCTGCTCTCTAGGAGGAGTTGACCCTGAAATTGCCTGTACCCTGCAGGACAAAGGTCAGCTATAGGCACCTAGGGGCAGCCCCATGAAAGGGCAGTGGCCTAGTACACAGGACCTTGTGAAGAGTCTAGAGGGAACTTTTACCCTAAGGCATTAAGCCTCTGTGCCTGGGCAAGGTAAAGGAAGACAGACCCAAAGAGTTGTGAAGTGGGGCTAGCTGGTGGTGCACTCCTGTAATCCCAGAAAGGAAGATCGAAAGTTCAGAGCCAGCCTCAGCAACTGGTGAGGCACTAAGCAACTCAGTGAGACCCAGTCTCTAATGAAAATACAAAATAGAACTGGGATATAGGTCAGCTGTTGAGTGCCCCTGAGTTCAATCCCTAGTACCCCCACACACACCCTGAAATAAATAGCAAGAGTTACAAAAATGGAGTTCCAGGTGACTGTCCTCTGCTTTCACCACTTGGCAAATGTTCACAAACAGAAACAAATATTTGATGCTGTGCCCAATGAATGCAGTGTGAGGAGCAAAGAATGGATAATGGTCTGAACTGGACCAGGAAATTGAGCCTGGAAATGTGAGGAGAAAGTAGGTATTATAAGGATCAATAACAAGCTCTAGCAGGGATTAGGTGTGGGAGATGGGGGCAAGTTGACTCCTAGTGAAGAGCATGGACATGGACTCCGCAGATCAGCATTCTCCACACAGGAGCCCCACACCTGAGGCAAGATCCCCTGAAGTCCACTGTCTTCAATGCACACTGAGGGGCTGGGCTGGCAACAAGCTGCACAGAGAGTGTTCTGCCAAAGTGGCTACAGACCAGGCAGCACACTGGGAACTCACCTGCACCAGCCCACACCATGGACTGAAGGCATCAAGGGCTGAGCTGTAGCAGCATCAGACTCAGGTCTGGGCTGACTGACTCTGGAGCTGACAGTGGGAGGCCAGAATCCAGCCACAGCTGGTTACCACCAGTTCTAAACAGCCCACCTCCCTGAACAGTCCTGGCCCCACACACTCACCATTTCCTGCCTTCTGGAGAGTCCTGACTTCCTTCCTGTGGACCTCATAGCACCTGGAGGTCAAAAAAAGATAGACCTGAGCCAGAGCCACTTGGGCCTCAGACAACAGAGAAGACACAGTCCTGGAGATGGATTCTGAGCTGCAGAGGATGAGAGATGAAGGCCTCTGAGACCACAGAAGGCCACCTGCTCCAGAAGACCCCTCTCTTGTTCCAGCCCACATAGGCACACTTTGGGGCATGAGTGAAAGGAGATGTATCAGGCTCCTGGATAAATGAGGCCAGAAGGACAGGGTTTTGGCTACGGCCCTTTTCAGGCAAGGTTTCCTCCCTGCAAGGGGACCTGCCCCACTAGGGGACACTTCCACTTAGGGAGAGCCGAGTCCTGGCTTTCCAAAGCAGGCCCCGAAGTTCTTCTGCACTTCTGGGCACAAAGTCACAAGCATATGTGAGGAATTACAGCCTTGGTGTCCAAGGCAGCCGACTGCCATCTTTTTAACCCATGGCAGACACCTTCGGATACTGAAAATCCCTCCCCTCTTTTTTTCCCCTTCATAAGCAATTAGGGGAACCATTTTCTCTTCAGGAATCAGAACAAATACTTGGTACTCAAACTCAAGTTTCCCTCCTTCCTCCAGGACCCTGGACTCTGACCCACTGGTGCTAGAAATAACTTAGAACCCTTCTTCCTGGTGCCTCTTGAGAACAGGCTGACTTCTGGGGAAACACTCTCTGACCTGGCCCCCTCCTCACTGCTCTCCCCTCCGGTTTCTCTCTGATCCTGTTTGCCCCTCCCTAGGAAAGCAGCCCTTTCTGCAGGAGCTGTGGGTGCTTGCAGAGCTGACTGGTTCCACACACCCATAAGTTCAACCCCTGGTACAAAAAAAAAAAAAAAAAAAAAGGCAATAAACTCAGTGTGAGGGAGGAAACAGTATATAAGAATCTTTATTTGACAGAATATTAGACCAAATATTTCTTTTTCTTATTCTTCTGAATTACCCTTCTTCCTTGCCCTCTGGAAATATTTTCTCATCTTTTTTGCATCTACTAATAAATAGCATTTTGCAGCTAATGAGTAATTGAAGTGAGCAAGTCTTTCCAAGGCAGCAAACCCAGGGAAGGGGGACACTGACCTGTCAGACTCCAGCTTCAGGTCAGCCCACCTGACACCAGGTACATCCTCCCACCCCCTCAGGTTGCCTTTGTAGTTTCTTGGGTGGTAGTGGTCGTTGTGATCATTGAGCCTCATCTGCAGCTCATTTTATTTTTTATTTTGAGACAGGGTGTTGCTAAAGCAGTTTCAAAACTGTGATCCTCCTGCCTAAGCTTCCCAAGCTTGCTGGGATTACAGGCTGGGCCAAAAGTTTATAGGTTTTTGCTCCACACTGCTGGGGTCAGTTTTCCCTGCTTTGGAATACTTGTTGTCCATCCATGACTCTAGAATCCAGAGGACAGGAATCATGTCTGTCCCTCTCCCTTCATACCAGCATCCCACTGTCTGACCAGCGGGTCCCTAAGAATGGACAAGGTCACAGGGTGCAGTGGCACATACTTGTAATCCCAGCAGCTCAGGAGACTGAGGCAGGAGGATTGTGAGTTCAAAGCCATCCTTAGCATCTTAGGGATGCCCTAAGCAGCAACTAAGTGAGACTCTTGTCTCCAAATATTTAAAAAAGGCTGTGGATGTGGCTCATAGATTAAGTGCCCCTGGGTTCAATACCTGGCTTAAAAAAAAAAAAAAAAAAAAAGAATGGAACAGGTCTTACGGGGAGACAGTGTCCCTCTCCAGGAGATTCCTCAGCCCCAGGGCCTCCAGCTTCTCCCTTCAGAAGCTGCACTCCACACCTCAAACTGTCCTCTAGGAGGAGCTAACCAGGGCCTGAAATTCCCTGCATCTTGCAGGACACGGGGCAGCTGTGGACACTCTGTGACAACCCCCATGAAAGAACAGGATAGTGGGTCGGGACACAGGATCCTGTAAAGTGGCCAAAAGACACCTGTGCCCAAAGGCATTTATGAGGCATTTGTCCTTAGAGAAGATAAAGAGTCATAAGTGCTTCTTAATCTCAAATTCGGGTCATTCCTCTCTGCTTTCCACTCCTAGGAAAGAAATGTTCACCCACGTAAAAAAAAGGGGTGGGGGCATCCATTACTCGGTGAAACTACGACAACTAAATCACTGTCACCTGCACGTCGCCTTAAGAATGGAGGGTCCAGAAGATGCACACCAGAGGGTGCAGTCAGCGGCATCTGGGAACGCGGGAAGGCATTGCTGCTGCCCTAGGAGGAGCCAGGCTCTAGAATGGCAATGCATTTGGGACCCGCTTCTTGCGCACGGGGAACCGGGCGCGCGGATAAGCGCGTTCTTCCCACCGACCACCGCCGCTGTGTGCCTGGGAGCCGCAGGCTGCGGGAACTGCCCACATGACCCATGGAGGTCGGAAGTCGCCAAAGGGTGAGGACTAAACTCCAGGGTCCCGCTGCCGCTTAGCCCACTCCGGGGACCCAGGTGACAGGGGACAGCGCCACTCACCAACGGGGACCCGCGCCAGCCCACCAGGACAGGGCCCTGGGCCACCCACCAGCCCGGACTCCGCCCCACGTTCCGCAGCTGAACCTCACGCCGGTCCCCACGCCGGGCGCTGATCGGGTCCCGCCAGTCTTGACCGCACACCCACCGTCTCTGGTCTGCCGAGTGATTCGCTGACCTCCCGAGGAATCTTTAGAAACCCGTGCGGGGAGACACAGGCCGCGCAGAGCCTGCCGAGCTTCCGGAGCAGAGGACGCGGGCCTGCGTGGAAGGAGCTCCGCAGACGAGGAAGAAAAGCCCGCGAGACTGCCGAAGCCCGCCTTTGCTGTCCGTTCGCGCGCGCTGGACTGGACAGTTCCGCCCCAGCGCCCTGATGGACAATACCTAGGCAACGCCCCCGTCGTGAGTGACAGCTAAGCTCATCCAATCCCTGCCTGCCAGAGGCCAGAGTGACAGGTGTATTGACCCATCTCTTTTCAGGTTCACCCTCGCGGTTGCGCTGAGACCTGATCCTGTGGGGACGCGTTCGCTGTGAAGCCGGCAGAAGATAGTTTAGAAATGGTTGTCACGAACGGAGCAAAGCAGAGGAAGAGATGTGCCGCTCCTGCCTGAAGCGACTTGAGCTTTGCTTCCTGACCCTTCCTACTGTTGTGACTGCTTGGACGCTCAAGGGAGCCCGGCTTCTAGGGCAGCAGCCTGCGGTGGCGACCTGATGGGTGCCACCAGCGTAGTTCACAGGTCTGGAAGCCACAGGGACCAAGTTCAAGCAGGTGAAGTTGATTATAAATTACTCAACGAATGTGTGCAGTGTTTTTTTTTTTTAACATGTGATCAACCCAATACAGTAGATTTTTATTAGTGGGTATTTTCCGGGAGACTGCCCTGACATTTACTCTGCATTCTGATCTTCATTCCAGAATACGCCACCTTCCGTGTTGATATGGATTGCACACCAGATGTTCCCCAAGAGCTCACATGTGACACCCATCAGGAACATTCAGAGGTGAAATTTTTATAGGCCTGAGGCATTCTAGGAAACTGAGGCAGTGTGACCTCCCCTTTCAGACCCCAATTCTTTAGAAAAACAAAGGTCTCAGGCAAGTTGCTCAGAATTATAGGCATGAGTTTATTAGAAGAGATAGGAAGGAGAAAGGGGACATTCTCGAGACAGGGGGACCTCTCAGGAGAGGAACGGTGTGCCCTCCAATCCTCCAGTTTTATTGGGGTCCCAGGGAAGTTCCTGGAGAGTTCCAAAGTTACACATATTGACTTTTGACTGACAATAAAATGACATCAGACTTTTGCTCCCCGCTGTCTTGACAGTGCTAGGTCACTTTGGTCGACGGTGACTGGTTCTGATTGGAACCTGTTCTTACAAATTTTATAGTTAGGGAGAATGAGCCATATCTCTGAGCTTTAGGATCTAATCTGGGAAAGTGTCACAAAAGTCCCCCCTCAGAGTAACTTGGGTTCATCTTATTGACATTATTCTGGGCCTGCATTTCTCCTGCAGATAACAGGTAGTTTGTTGAGGAGAATGTGACATATGAGGCCAGGCAGTAGTGTGTATGAATTACTTCTTGGAAAATAAAGCATGAGGAGGGGCAGAACAGTGGGCCCATTTTAGAGGATTATTCACTGGACCTCATGTTTCCACCACTCACATCTGTCCGCCTCCTATCAAAATGATTATTTTTTGAGAGTTGTAACTTCATCAGTGGGTTCATCCACTTGATGGATTAATCATTTGAAAGAACCGCTATACTGGATGGTACCTGTAAACAGCCAGGGCCTGCTGGAGGAAGTATGTCCTGTGAGCTTGCCTTTGGGGTTTATCTTTGGTCCCTGGCATTCCTCTGTTTTTAAAAACATTTATTCTTTTAGTTATATACAACACCAGGATATGCCCTGACATGTTCATAAAGATATGAAATCAACCTATACCACTTCAGTCCCCAGCACTTCCCCCTGCCCCCTCAACCCTCCTTCCACTCCACTGATCTCTTTAGTTCATCTACAGTAGAGTTTTTAAAAAATCATTAGTATCCTGTGGATGTGCCTGATGCCAGGATCCACCATGCCCCGACCAGGCATATAGGAAAATTCTGTCAGATCCCTTCCACTGCTCCTTCCTTATCCCATCCCTTCTTCCTCCTCCTCTGTCCCCTTTGTCTATTGTACTCATCTTTCCTCTACTTTGTTGATATTTCCTCTCCTGTGTTTTTTTCTCTTCCTTTTTTTTTATACCACCCCTCCTCTCTTATTTTTAATTAGCTCCTGCATATCGGAGAAACTTTTCAATTTACCTGCATGTATTTCTTTTTTTTTTAATCCCTAATTTATTTATTTATTTATTTATTATTGGTTGTTCACAACATTACAAAGCTCTTGACATATCATATTTCATACATTAGATTGAAGTGGGTTATGAACTCTCAATTTTACCCCAAATGAAGATTGCAGAATCGCGTCAGTTACACATCCACAATTTTACATAATGCCCTATTAGTAATTGTTGTATTCTGCTACCTTTCCTATCCCCTACTATCCCCCATCCCCTTCCCTTGCATCTATTTCTTTATGTATTTCTTACCTATTGCTGCAAAACAAATCACTCCAAAAGTCATTAGTTTATGAAGGAGCTGGCCAGCAATTCCAGGTAGGCTCAGCTGGGCTCCTTCAGATGAGCATTAGGATGGCTGACCAGACAGCTCTGCTTCTGGGGTGAGCTGGCTGTGTACTGGGGCACCTCCACTTTCCTCCCTGTGCGGTGTGCCTTTCTCCAGCAGGCTGATGTGGGCTTGTTCTCATGGAGATTTCAGGGTCCCCTCTATTGCTACTGTGGTATGTCCTAGCTGGCATGCCTGGGGACGAGAAGACAGCCAGGTCTTTCCTCTACCAACAGGGAGCAAGCTGGAGCCAGAGCCAGGGACACTTCCTCCCAGGCCTCCTGTGCACCCAAGGACAATGACAGGGATTTTCACCCCACAACTCTTTGAACTAAAGTACCCATGGAATCAAGCTAGACAGGATGTGGCAAAGTCCCTCTCCACACCAACTTAGGCTGTGTACCCCAGGGGTGGGCAGACGTACAGGGCCAAGTCACGGCTCATGTGACCCTCAGTGCAGCCTGTGTCTGGAGCAGCTCTGGAACCATGGAGCTCTTTCCCACCCCATGGTGATGTTACAGGTATGAGGCTTTCCACACAACTGAGGCAGCATGAAGAGCCCCCCCTTCACCCCAAGACTTGCAATCATGCCAGAAAGATTCCAGACATGTTTCTCAGTGTATCAGAAGTGAGCTCATTTGAATGCATGTGAAAGTGGCAAAGGATCACTGAAGGCAGAGAGTGAGTCCTCTCAGGATGGAAAGGGACAGCACACTCCTTCTGCTCTCCAGTTTCACTGGGGGGTCCAGGAAGTTTCAAGAGTCCTGTCCATGCCACCTTTTGACTTACATCATATGAGCTGCATGGACTTCCTCCCAGAGAGGATGATGTACTGCTCAGAATTGGGAGTTTTTAGGGAGATTGAGTCCCATTGTTTTGTCTCAATTTCCCCATCCCCTAATGGGTTTCTTATTGAATTTCCCTATTTTTTGCCTCAATTTCCTGCCCTTTAATTAGTTCATTACCTTTTAATACGTGTTATGACCTAGTTTTGGAGATAAAGGAGGATCCAGGAGGCTTGGTTACATGAAATAATGATGACATTGTCCAGAAATGATAGTTTATCTCAATGAATGCTAGAGGAGGCTTTGACCTAGCAGGCCCCCATCTTACAGGTGTTTGCCATTCAGATAAGGCTCCTGAGGCTCAGCCACACTTCTTGATCTCTTCCTGCTCACCCATTCATGGCCAACTGCCACCTAACAGTCTCTCCTGGATTCTATTGTTTTCTGATGTGCTAGGGATTGAGTCCAGGGCCTTATGCATGCAAGGCAAGCACCTGAGCTATATCTACCAACTGAGCTATATATACCCCCGCATCCCCCCAGATTATTCCAAGACATTTGCACATCAGCATGATCTGGCTGCTTTCTGCTGAAGGAAGTGAACCTAGGAGAGGTGTCCACGCGTCCTTGTTCTTCCTCAGGTAGGGCATGGAACATGAAGGGTATGTAGCACTGCGGAACATCAGAGGTTCATGTTGGTGCATGAGGCACATGTAGAGCAAGAATCATGCTAAGACAACAGTAAAAAGCACAACAAAGCACTATTGTCTGCAGACAGCACAGAAGCAATCAGTTCCATCGGCCAGTCTCTGAAAACAATGAAGACAGTAACTCGTAAAAGCTTCGGGGATAAGCCATATGCCACTGATTTGTGAGTGGAAGCCATTTAAGGCTTTAGAAAGATTTTCAGAATCGTGAGAAACATGTACACATCATATAGTTTTAATAAAATCATAGGTGTCCCTTAAACTATAGAAATCTAATGTTATCGGATTCTGTAAAACACCTTTTTAAAAAATATTTGTCCTAAGTAGTAATACATGACAGTAGAGTGCACTTTGATAGATCATCAGATTGTGCATGATGTAGAATCCCACCAGTCATACAGTCATATATATATACATATGGTAATAATGTCTCGTACTTTCTACTATTCTTCCTGCCCCCATACCTCCTCCCCTTCCTTTATTCCTCTCTACTTAAAGTAACTTTATTCTTCCCTAGCTTATCCCCACATTGTGAATTACATCTGCATATCAGAGAAAACACTGGGCCTTTGGTTTGGGGGAATGGGCTTATTTTACTTAGCATGATATTCTCCAATTCTATCCATTTACCAATAAATGCCATAATTTCATTCTTCTTTAAGGGCTGAGTAATAGTTCATCACACACACACACACACACACACACACACACACACACACACACACATACACACTACATTTTTAAATCCATTCATGTGTTAAAGGGCACCTAGATTGGTTCCATAGTTTAGCTATTACGAGTTGACCTGCTATAAACATTGATGTGGCTGCATCATGGTAATATGCTGATTTTAAGTCCTTAGGGTATAAACTGAGGAGTGGGATACCTGACTCCAATGGTGGTTCCATTTCAAGTTTTCTGAGGAATCTCCAAACTGCTTTCCATAATGATTGCACCAATTTTCATTCCCACAAGGAATGTATGAATGTATACCTTGCTGCCCTCACCACCCCCACATCCTTGCAACATTTTTTATTGTTTATATTCTTGATGAATGCCATTCTGACTGGAATGAGATGAAATCTTAGAGTAGTTTTGTTTGCATTCTGTAATTGGTAGAGATGTTGAACAGTTTTTACATGTTTGTTGATTGATTGCATATATTGTACTCTGAAGTGTCTGTTTAGTTCATTAGCCCATTTATTGATTAGGTTATTTGGTTTTTTGGTGTTAAGTTTTTTTGAGTTCTTTAGATACTCTAGAGATTAGTTTGCTCTCTGTGGGTGGGAAAGATTTTCTCCCATTCTGAGGGTTATGTCTTCAAGTTTTTTTTTTGTTTTTTTTTTTAATGCTGAGGATTGAACTTAGGGCCTTGTGCATGTGACACAAGCACTCTACCAACTGAGCTATCTCCCTAGCCCTATGTAGGCTCTTTCTTCAACTCATTGTTTCCTTTCTGAGAAGAAGCTTTGTAGTTTGAATTCATCTCATTTATTGATTCTTGATATTACTTCTTGTGTTTTAGGAGTTTTGTTAAGAAAGTCAACATTGTGAAGGTTTAGGCCTACTTTTTATTAGGTGTAGGGTCTGGTCTTTTTTGAGTTGAGTTCCATGCAGGGTGGGAGATAGGGAATTAATGTCATTTTTATATGAGGAGTTCCAGTTTTCCTATCACCATTTATTGAATAGGCTATTTTTTCTCTAATGTATGTTTTGGCCACCTTTGTCTAGTATGAGATAACTGTATTTAAATGGGTTTGTTTCTGTGTCTCTATTCTGTACCATTGGACTACATGTCTGTTTTATTGCCAATACCATGTTGTTTTTGTTACTGTGGCTCTATAGTATAGTTTAAGGTCTGGTATTGTGATGCCACCTGCTTCACTCTTCTTGCTAAGGGTTGCTTTGGCTACTGTGTGTCTCTTAGTTTTCCAAATGGGTCCCATGTTACTTTTTCTATTTCTATTAAGAATGTCATTGGGATTTTATTTTTTTAAATATTTTTATATATATTTTTTAGTTGTAGGTGAACACACAGTTTTTTATTTTTATGTGGTGCTGAGGATTGAACTCAGTGCCTCGGCATGCGGGGCAAAAGCTTTATCACTGAGCTACAGCCTCAGCCCACTTACTGGGACTTTAATAGGAATTGAATTAAATCTATATAATGCTTTTGGCAGTATGATAATTTTGACTATATTAATTTTGCATATCCAATAACATTAGAGATCTTTCCATCTTCTGAAGTCTTCTTCAATTTATTTCTTTAGTGTTCTATAGTTTTCATTGTAGAGATCTTTCACCTTTTTTGTTAGATTGATTCACAGTTGTTTTTTTTTTTTTTGAGGCTATTGTGAATGGGGTAATTTTACTAATTTGTCTTTCAGTAGATTCATCACTAATATATAGGAATGTGTTTGATTTATCCATGTTGATTTTATAATATGAAACTTTGCTGAATTGATTTATGAGTTCTAGAAGTTTTCTGGTGCAATTTTGGGGGGTCTTCTAAATATAGAATCATGTCATCAGCAAATAATTTGAGTTCTTCTTTTCTCCTGTCTAATTACTTTGGCTAGAATTTCAAGGATGATGTTGAATAGAAGTCATCAAAGAGGACATTCTTGTCTTGTTCCATTGTTTCAGAGGGAATGCTTTCAATTTTTATCCATTTAGAATGATGTTGGCCTTGAGTTTAGCATACATAGCTTCTATGATGTTGAGGTATGCTCCTACTACATTTAGTTTTTCTAGTGTTTTGAACATTAAGGGGTGATGTATTTTGTCAAATGCTTTTTTTAAATCTATTGAGATGATCATATGATTCTTATTTTTATATCTATTGATGTGATGAATTATTGTTATTCATTGAACCAACCTTCATCCCTTGGATGAACCCTACTTGATCATGGTGCACTCTTTAATTTGTTTTTATATGCAGTTTGCCAGAATTTTATTGAGAATTTTTATGTGTATATTCATCTGGGATATTGGTGTGAAGTTTTCTTCCTTTGGTGTTCCTTTGACTGGTTGACCTGCAGACAAGATCATAAGAAACCAAGAACAGAACTTCCAAGAATTATGGGATAATATGAAAAAAACAAAATTTAAGAGTTACTGAGGTAGATGAAGGAGTATAGATAAAAACCAAAGAAATGCACAATCTTTTCAAAGATATAATATCAGAAAATTTCTGAAACTTAATGAATGAAATGGAAAATCAAATACAAGAGGCTTCCAAAACTCCAAATGTACAAAACACCAGACCTTCCCAAGACACATTATAATGAGAATGATTAACAGAGAAAAAGGATAAATTTTTAAATATCACAAGAGAGTGGGGGAAAAAACTATGTAAGTGATAAGTCCTGGAATAATATATTTAAGCTCTGAAAGAAAATGGATGCCAACCAAGTATTTTAAATCCAGGAAAATTAAGTTTCAGCTTTGAAAATTAAATAAAAAATCTTGCATGATAAACAAAAGTTAAAACAATTCACATTAGAAAGCCTGTACTACAGAACATTCTCAAAATATTCCATGAGGATGAAGTGGGAAAAAAAAGTAAAAACCAGCAAATAGAGGAACTACACCAAAGGAATAGTCAACCAAAGGAGAAACTAAGTCAAATTAAAAACCAGAAATAAACCAAAATGACCAGAAATATAAATCATGGATGTTAATGGCTCAAACTCTTCAATCAAAATACATAGACTGTCAAATGGGAATAAAAAACAAAACCCAACAATATGCTGTCTCCAAGAGATTCACCTCGTAGGCCAAGACATCCACAGACTGAAGTTGAAAGGATGGGGAAAATCACATATATGGACTGTGTAAACAAGCAAGGTTTCCATCGTCATATCAGATAAAGTGGACTTCAAGCCAGAGTTAATCAAAAGGGATAGAAGAAGGCAATTTTATACTGCTTAAGGGAATTATTCATCAACCAGACATTACAATCATATATATTTATGCCCTAAACAATGGAGCATCTATATACATCAAACAAACACTTTTCAACTTCAAGAATCAAATAGACAGGGTCTGGGGTTTTGGCTCAGAGGTAGAGTGCTTGCCTTGAATATGTGATGTACTGAGTTGAATTCTCAGCACCACATATAAATAAAAAATAAAAGTCCATCAATAACTAAAATGAATAAATGAATAAAATAAATATTTTTTAAAAAAAGAATCAAATACACCACAACACAATGATACTGGATGATTTTAACACATTTGTAGCCACTGGATAGATCCCACAAGCAAAAACTAAACAAAGAAACTCTAGAACTAAATAATATAATCAATAATTTAGACATAACAGACACATATAAATTTCATCCATTAATGATACACTTTCTTCTCAGCAGCACATGGATCCTTCTCTAAAATAGACCATATCACATGCCATAAAGCAACTTTTAGCAAATACAAAAAATAGAAATAATACCCTGAGTCCTATCAAATCATAATGGAATGAAATTAGAAATCAATGATAGAATAAAACATAGAAGCTACTCTAACACCTAGAGACTAAATAATATGCTATTAAATGACAAGTGAATAACAGATGAAATCAGGGATGAAATTTAAAAAATACTCAGGGTAAATAAGAAGAGTGATACAACATATCAAAATCTCTGGGACACGCTGAGGTCAGTGTTAAGAGGAACCTTCATTGCATTGAGCTCATTTATTAAAAGAATAAAAATCAAAAAATAAATGACGTAAATTTACATCTCAAAGGCCTAGGAAAATAAGAACAAATCAACATAAAATACAATACAAGGCAGGAAATCATTAAAAAATCAGAGTTGAAATCATGGAGTTGAAACAAACAATTTTAAAAATTGACAAAACAAAAAGTTGGTTCTTTGAAAAACTAAATAAAATCAATAAACCCATAGTTACACTATGGAAGAGTACTAAAATACACAATGACAAAGGAAACATCACAGCAGATACAGCTGAAATACAGAAGAAAATTAGAAACTATTTTGAAAATTTACACTCCAATAAAATAGAAAATCTTGAAGACATCTACAAATCTCTAGAGATATATGACCTACACAAACTGAATCAGGAGGACATACACAATTTAAACAGATCAATTAAAGTAAAGAAATAAAAAACATCATCAAAAGACTACTGATTAAGAAAATCCCAGGACCAGATGAATTTTTAGCAATATCCTACAAGAACTTCAAAGAAGAATTAACACCAATACTCCTCCAAGTATTCTATGAAATAGAAAAGGAAGAAACCCTTCCAAAATCATTCTATGAGGCTAATATCACCCTGATACAAAAACCAGACAAAGATACATCAAAATAAAACAGCTTTTTTTCTCTGTTACCACTGTGTTAGTAGAGGGATCCTTTGATCTGTGTCATTTGGGATCTCTTGGTGAAGTTAGCACTTTAACATGCCATCTTTTAGACCAATCTGAGGAATAAATATTCGGGCTAGATAATCATACCAGCAAAAAATAGTTACAGATAAATTCTGCTTATGTAGCAAGTTAGAAGGATTTTAGGCTTATGAAATTAGGCCAAACTTGACTCAGGATAAACTTCTGACTCTGGAGGAGCCTTTGTGATAGATATTACTAGGTACCCCCACACTAGAACCCTTTCCTTATAATCTTCCACCTTTATTTATTTTTGAGAACTTTGACACAACTGCACATCACAAGTTTCAGTTAAAAAAACATTGTCTGTTCCTACTATCCCTAGTTTTTCACATGATGGTGTGCTGTACTTTGTCAAATGCTTTTTCTGCATCTATTGAGATGATCATGATTCTTGTTTTTAAGTCTATTAATATGATGAATTATGTTTATTGATTTCTGTATGTTGATCCAACCCTGCATCCCTGGGATAAATCCCACTTGATCATCGTGCACTATCTTTTAAATATGTTTTTGTATGCAAATTTGCCAGAATTTTATTGAGAATTTTTGCATCTATGTTCATCAGGGATATTGACCTGAAGTTTTCTTTCCTTGATGTGTCTTTGTCTGGTTTTGGTATCAGGGTGTTATTAGCCTCATAGAATGAGTTTGGAAGGGTTACCTCCTTTACTATTTCATGGAATGCTTTGAGGAGTATTGGTGTTAATTTTTCTTTGAAAGTCTTGTAAAACTTGGCTGAGAATCCATCTGGTCCTTGGCTATCCTTGGTTGGTAGGCTTTTTAAAAATTTTTATATTCTTTTTATTTACTTATTTATTAGTTGTTGATGGACCTTTATTTTTATTTATTTGTAGGTGGTGCTGAGCATCGAACCCAGTGCCTCATGCATGCTAGGCAAGCACGTTATCACTGAGCTACAACTGCGGATGGTAGGCTTCTGATGGCATTTTCTATTTCATTACTTGAAACTGATCTGTTTAAAGCATGCATGACTTCCTCATTCAGTTTGTATAGGTCATATGTCTAGAAATTTGTCAATGTCTTTAATATTTTCTATTTTATTAGAGTATAAATTTTCAAAATAGTTTCTAGTTATCTTCTGTATTTGAGACATGTCCATTGTAGTATTTTCTCCATCTTGTATTTTAGTAATTGGAGTTTTCTCTCTTTTTCTCTTTGTTAGCATGACCAGAGGTTTACCTATTTCATTTATTTTTTCAAAGAACCAACTTTTTTTTTCCAAATGGAATATTTTATTAACATGGTAGTTGTCTTTTTAACATGTGCACACACACTCTGCACACTCAGAATGATCTGCCTGGGGAAGAAAGACTATGCCTAAGTGGAAAATGAAAAATAAAAAAATTCCTGTAGGTTTTCATTATTGTAGGCAATTATGTCCACATCACTTACAAAGCTATTGCCAAATCTGTCCAAGGAAGCAGAGTTTGAAAGGGGAGGAGGAGATCTTGGGATAAATTCCACAGTACTATAGCAGAGCTCTCAATATGAGAAAGCTGACCTAATGTGGACTTTTGCGGTGAATTTTCTGTTTGCAAAATATGAGAAGAAGTTTATCAACGGGGAGAAAATAAGAGAAGGTGGTGTGAAGTAGGCTTTTGCACTCAATTTTCCTCACAGTATTGTGCAGGGTCATTAAGAAAATGCTTAGTCTTTTTCTGGAACCAATTTTACAACTTTTGCAATTACAATGGTCTTACCCTCATCTCTTAAAGTAAAATTACCCATTTGAGGGAAGTCTTTAAAGGTCTCAAGGCAGATGATTCCTGCTGTCCTTAAGCAGGCGATGTATACTTGATCTTGTTTCACAAAACGGGATTGAGTCTTACTTTTTCCCCTGATTTTTTGTCTACCAAGCACATTAAGGCTGTTATTTTGACTTCCTCAATACAGGTAAGAATATACAGCACCACATTATACCCTGGGCAGATGATGGATTTGTGCTATATAATCACTATCTGGCATCAAATATGCATCCAGAATGACAAAGATTATTAGGATCACAAAGTTTGAATCCTGGAAGAATCACTTCTTCTTCAATAGTTTTGAGTCTGATTTTGAAGTTTTCACCTAGTGCTACAGAAACTGTTTCTACATCATCAGAAAGTATGCCTACAACTTCCACATTGTACTTATTTGGCATCATCACAAGTTTCTGACCTTTACAAATAGATCCTGATTCCAGCTTTCCCAGGACCATAGTGCCCATATCCTTGTACTTATCCACAATTGCAGCCTGATTGATCCATCAACTGATCTATTGAAGTTTGGCAAATTATACAGTTATGGAATAAATGGTAATCCAATGTACCAAGGATAGAAATCTGATTGCTCAAAGAACCAACTTTTTGTTTTGCCAGTTTTTGTTTCAATTTCACTTATTTCAGCTCTGATTTTAATTATTTCTTGTCATCTACTGCTTTTGGTGTTGATTTATTCTTTTTTCTAAGGCTTTGAGATGTCCTAAACCCAAGGCTAGCATCATCCTAAATAGAGAAAAATTGAAAACATTCCCACTAAAAATTGAAACAAGACAAGGATGTCCTCTTTCACCACTTCTGTTCAACATCATCCTTGAAACTCTAGCCAGAGCAAGTAAAAGAAAGAAATTAAGTGGCTACAAAAAGGTAAAGAAGAACTCAAACTATCACTATTTGCAAAAACATGATTCTATATCTGAAAAATCAAAAAAAATCCACCAGAAAACTTCTAGAACTAATAAACAAATTCAGCAAAATAGCAGTATATAAAATCAATACCCACAAATTAAACACATTCCTATACATCACCAATGAATCCACTAAAAGAGAAATTAGGAAAACTACTCCATTCACAATAGCCTCAAAAAACATAAATAAATAAAATACCTGGGAATCAGTCTAACAAAAGAGGTGAAAAACCTACACAATGAAAATTACAGAACATTAAAGAAAGAAATTGAAGAAAACCTCAGAAGACGGAAAGATCTTCCATGCTCCTGGATAGGCAGAATTAATAGTATCACAATGACTATACTACCAAAAGCATAATAGTAAATGAGGGAATCCTTTCAAACTCATTCTATGAGGCTAATAACACCTTGATACCAAAACCAGACAAAGACACATCAAGGAAAGAAAACTTCAGATCAATATCCCTGATGAACATAGATGCAAAAATTCTCAATTATCAGATTTAATGCAATTCCTACCAATGACATTCTTCATAGAAATGGAAAAAGCAATCATGAAATTTATTTGGAAAAATAAGAGACCCAGAATAGTTAACGCAATCCTTAGCAAGAAAAGCGAAGCAGGAGGCATCACAATACTAGAGCTTAAACTATTCTACAGAGCTACAGTAACAAAAAACGGCATGATATTGGCACCAAAACAGACATGTAGACCAATGGTACAGAATAGAGGACACAGAGACAAACCCACATAAATACGGTTATCTCACACTAAACAAGGGTGCCAAAAACATTCATTGGAGAAAAGATAGCCTATTCAACAAAGGGTGCTGGCAAAAGAAGAAATCCGTATGTAGCAAAATTAAATTAAACCTCTGTCTCTCATCTTGCACAAAAATCAACTCAAAATAGATCAAAGATTTAGGCACTAAAACAGAGACCCTGTACCTAATATAAAAAAAAATAGGCCCCAATCTTCAACACATCAATCTAGGATCTGACTTCCTTTACAAGATTCCTAAAGCACAAGAAGTAAATCAAGAACAAATAAAAGGGATGTATTCAAAATAAAAAGTTTCTTCTCAGCAAAGGAAACAATTAATAATTTAAGGATAGGGCCTACAGATTGGGAGAAAATCTTTATCACTTGCACTCCGATAAAGCATTATTCTCTTGGATATTAAGAACACAAAAATCTTAACACCAAAAAAACAAATAACCCAATTAATAAATGGGCTAAGGAATTGAACAGACACTTCACAGGAGAAATAAAATTGATCAACAAATATATGAAAAAGTGTTCAACATGTCTAGCAATTAGAGAAATGCAAATCAAAACTATTCTAAGATTTCATCTCACTCCTGTCAGAATGTCATTCATCAAGAATACAGGCAACAATAAATGTTAGCGAGGATGTTGGGGAAAATGTACACTCATACACTGCTTGTGGAACTGCAAATTGGTGCAACCACTATGGAAAGAAGTATGGAGATTCCTCAGAAAACTGGAAATGGAACCACCATTTGGCCGAGCTATCCCACTCCTTGGTTTATACCCAAAGGACTTTAAATCAGAATACTATAGTGAGACAGACATATAAATGTTTATAGCAGCTCAATTCACAGTAGCTAAATAGTGAAGGCAACCTAGATGCCCTTCAATAGTTGAATGGATAAAAAAATGGAATATTACTCAGCTTTAAAGAATTGTGAAATTATGACATTTTCCACTGAGTGGTTGAACTTGGAGAATATTATGCTAAGCAAAATAAGCCAATCCCACAAAATCCAAGGCCAAATATTTTCTCTAATATGTGGATGCTAATTCACAGTAAGGCAGGAGGCACTAGGGAAGAATAACATTATCTTAGATTATGTAGCAGGAAATGATGGGAGGGGAGGGATGGGGATGTGAGGATAGTAGAATGAGCGCTGGGGTTGCGGCTCAGAGGCACAGTGCTTAACTACCATGCAAGAGGCACCAGGTTCAAGCCTCAGCACCACATAAAAATAAAGATATTGTGTCCACCTATAACTAAAAATAAATATTTTTAAAAAGGCAGTAGAATGAATCAGACATTATTACTATATGTATATATGTGACTGTGACCAATATGATTCTGCAACATGTACAATCAGAAAAATGAGAAATTATATCCCATCTATATATGATATGTTAAAGTGCATAAATGCATTCTACTGTCACATATAACTAATTAAAACAAAAAATTTTAAAAAGAAGAAAGAAAAATATTGACTACCTCTTCAATGTACACTGCCAGGTGCTTAATCTCAGGTTCATAAAAAACAGACCTTATTCTTATATTGTTAATGTCAGGTGAGATTCCTTGGGGTTCACTGGCAAGTTGTGAGAAGCCTCTTGGGTTTTTTTTTTTGTTTGTTTGTTTGTTTTTTGTTTTTTTTGATACCAGGAAATTGAACTCAGGGTCACTCAACCACTGAGCCACATCCCCAGCCCTGTTTTGTATTTTATTTAGACAGGGTCTCACTGAGTTTATTAGCACCTTGCTTTTGCTGAGTCTGGCTTTGAACTTGCAATCCTCCTGCCTCAGCCTCCTGAGCCACTGGAATTACAGGTAAGTGCCACCATGACCAGCCCTTCTTGGCTCCTTTAGCTTTCCTCTACATGTTGTGCCATCTGCCAGGTTGGGTCAGGCGCTTGCTGAACACATGTGTCTTCCCTCTCCAGTGACCCTCTTTGCAGAGTGTATACTGGTTGACTCCTTGTTCTCTTGGGTCCTCACAACCCTCCTGATTGGGAAGTCAGGTGACAAACCAGAGTTTTTGTGTTAGACATCCAGTAGCATTTAAGTGGAAGTAAGTAATGAGTTTTAACTTTAATGCCTATAATTTTAGAGTCTCCCCTTCCATGTAATTAGAGTCAGTATTGTATTGGGACTCAACATTTTATTCTATGTTTCTTTTAGGCTTCTTGTCTTAAATTAATTCAGGTTGTTCTATTAGAGGAAAATTGGGGTACAGAAGAAGGAGGGGGTGCAGAAAAAGAGGGAGGAGGTGGAAGGAGGTGGAAGAGGAGGAAGAAGGGGAGAAGGAAGGGAGTGGAGAAGGAGGAACTGAGTGGAGAAGGGGAAGAAGGGGGAGGAGGAGAAGTGATGGAGGAAAAGGAGGGGAGAGTGGAGGTGGAGGAAGGGGAGGAGGAATTGGAAGAGGATGGAGAAGGGGGAGGAAAGGGTAGAGAAGGGGCAGGGAGGGGTTGGGAGGAGGAGTTGGAGGAGGTGGAGTGGAGGCAGAGGTGGAGGGCTTGGAGGAGGAGGGGAGGAGCTATAGAGCAATGCCAATGCTCCTGGCTGCTGATTTGGTTGAACAGGGATGAATTATATTTTTTAAACTGCACCAAGATAAAGATAATTTACATGCAAAGAAATATACTGGGTGTGTTGGGTGCAGTGGCACACACCTGCAATCCCAGCAGCTTGGGAGGTTGAGGCAGGAGGATCATGAGTTCAAATCCACCCTCAGCAAAAAGCAAGGTAAGGTGCTAAGCAACTCAGTGAGACCCTGTCTCTAACTAAAATACAAAATAGGTCTGGGGATGTGACTCAGCAGTTGAGTGCCCCTGAGTTTAATCCCTGGTACCACCCCCCAAAAAATATATTTACAGACACAAACACACACAGGTGCACACACACACATACACACACACACACAAGATCGTATGCTAAAGAGGAAAATGCAGGGATATCTTTGTGTTTAAAACGTGTTGTGGGGCTGGGGTTGTAGCTCAGTGGTAGAGTGCTTGCTTAGCACAGATGAGGCACTAGGTTTGATCACTAGCACAACTTAATAAAACTAAATAAACAAAAAGCCTCATAACTTAAAAAAATGTGTTGTACCTGGGAGCTTATGTTCATGAACTATCACTGGGTAAAATTATGATTCTAGAAGTCCACTAGGCTGATTAGAACAAACGCCATTTTGTTTGGTCAGGAAAGCGACTTCAGTGGTCAGATAAAGGAAGGACTAGGATCACTAAAATTTTGTGGCCCCTCATCTACTTTAACTGATTACAGCTTGTTGTAAAATATAATTGAGAGTTTCAATATTTTCTAGAAAAATGCTCCATTCAATTACTTTTCTTATCAGACCTCCTTTCAGGTCTGTGCATTGAAGCCGATGGAGGACCTCACCCAGGTAGGCCGATGATTCATTCTCAAGGGAGTACCACCATCTTGCACTCACATGGCATTCCCATCTGGGATGCCACTGTATCTTTCCAATGCTTCAGTGTCCACTCCAGAAGGATTCTCTGACACAAGAATGCAGAGTAGGATGCTGTGCCATGGCCCACCAAACCCTGTAGAAAGCCAATCTGACATGGCAGGATGAGATCCAAGCATCATTATTTATGCTCCTTTTGGAGAGGCACAAATCGTGTGAAAATATTTGATGGCTTTCTTCTATTTTTACACTTGGAACAATGAATCGATACTTTCTTTACATTCTTATAAAAGACCTTATATAAACCAGAGATACTGCCACACACGTGGGCAACCATTTTTCATCAGGGATAAAACTACAGTCATTCTTCTATCCAGTTGTTTCAAACCAAGGTGCATTAAAGACTCTTGTTAAAATTGTTCATATAAAATGCTGATTGGGATCATAGTCACTGTTTAAGAAGTCAGACTTTAAGAAGTAGTGTTCTAATCCAGAGCTCACTCATCACTCATGCTCCTTCACTCAGGAAGCAGTTCAGCCTGGAAGATGTCACTTTGACAGACACTCACAGAGTGAATTGTGGATGCATGGTTATAGGATTTTAGACCTGACATTAAAGGGTTGAAGTCATGATTTTAATGGAATAAAGTGAGTAACACTGGTCAAAGGTCACAACAATTAGTTTTTAATCTGGAAACACAGAGGGACGAATATGTTGAGGTGAGATTTGAAGTGTCATAGGGCAAGTCTTGGTGAGCCAACCCTTATTTTCAAAATGAGGTTGATGACTCAGATGCCAAAATGTGTTCCCAGGAAAACCACTGAGTTTTCTCAATCAAATCATAAACCTAGTTTTTCTTTTTTCATTATTAACTTCAAAAGCACAAATTTAGTAGGGGAAATGATAATTTTGAGGCAGGTGTTCTCAAGAGTGTGTATCCCTCCCCTGGCTGTGGTCCATCCTAAGTTGAAGCATGGACCATTTCTGACAATAAAGACATTGACTCACACCTGCACCAAGGCTGGCTGTGTCACTACTGCCTCTCAACCTTCCCTTCCTCATCAATTGACCCCACCAGTGTGAAGTGGAACAGCCCTGTTAGTAACAGCACAGGAGACTGAAGGAGGGGATCAGGACTTCCACAATTAAAGAAGGTATCTCAGGAAGGCATGTGCACATCCCAATCCTCTGTTGCTCAGGGAAGGGAGTGGTCATTTCCACCCTCCATCAATGCTCCTGTCTCACCAAATGAGGCCTAGGAAGAAATGCCACCTGCATTCTTCTTTCATGACAGGGCTTGTCTCAAGGCTGCCATCTTCTCAAGGAAAGTTCTGTCAAACTGAAACACAATCTCACACAACCATGTAAGACAAGCAAATCATTTGAGCCACTATGGAGGATGAAAACATGGAAATCAGATGCTTCTGTTGCCCAGAATCAGTGTCCTGAGATGGTCTCCACAGGGTCTCTCCCTCTTTTTCACAGGAGCAGCCTCCAGAACTCAGACTTATAGGAATGATTGTCATTGTTTCCCCACCCACCATCCAGATGGCAACCCACGCTTCCATGTAGACACAAGGCTTTCTTTCAGTTCCAAAGTCAGCTTGAGTTTAAGTGAACCCTGGAATCTTCCATCTTGGTACGATGGGAAACAATGCTTCCCTATCCAGGGGAGGCCAAGAGGGCAGATAATACAATATCCTGTGGAGATTACCAGCTTTTGTGTCTAGTGGGCTGTGTTCTCATTTCTACATTAGAAAGCCAAGATTCAAACCAGGTTACCTTAATTCCAAACCCTAATTAACCACCAAGGCCTTCCTAGAGAGTTAAATACTTAATTTGCCTTTCTTCTGGACACACCTTTTAAATATTCCTTGTGTAACCCCTTGCTAGACCCCTAAATCACTAACAGGTTGGTTCTGTCTCATTTGTGAATTGCTATTAGCTCAAATAACCAGGCATGAGGAACCTGGGGAGTCCATAAGCTCAATATATATATATATATATATATATATATATATATATATATATATATGCTTTCTCATTGTATATTGAAATGTCACAGAAGTTTCTCTCAAATCTCAGCTGCAAAACTTTTCATGAGTTCTGAATTTACATGAATATTTAAAATTCACGTTATGCCAGAAAGTTGATTTGAGCTCAATGTCAGTCAGACTGCACCTGACAGAAACTGGACTGTACACAGAAGCAGGTCTCAGGTAGATAAGGTCTAGCAAGACAGGAATAATTATACATATATAAGCATTCATATATATGAATGAAAAAATTCCAAATCTTCTCCACTGTGGAATCTGTGCATTGCCACAGAATGAAGTCAGTCTTACTAAAGATTGCACAGAATTTTAGTGTCAGGTTGGAGATGTTTTACTCTAAAAATGTTGTAAATATGCAGAATGCATTTGAGAAAATAAAAGAGATAACAAATGCCTCAAAATCAATGAGGTGATTTTTTCTTCTAAAAGACTAAACAAATGTCATCTCTCTAAAAAAACAAACAACAACAACAAAAACTACTAACAAAGGTAAGAAGAGTACCCCTATACACACACCTTCTTGCTTTTAACACACATATAAACTTATGACTGAGATGGCTAGAGGGATTAAGAGGACTACCTCATACATTTTTAAACCAAAATTGTAGGCCACAAACTAAAGAGTCTTCTGTTTTTTGAGAAGCTACCTCCATTGTAAATCACCCAAGCACTGGAAGATAAACTCTTCACTCTCATACTAGCCTTCTGAGGGAATCTACTTTTCAACTAGATTGCTCCCCTTTTAAAGAGTATGTCTCTGGTTGGAGTTTATAAAATGTCCCAAATTCCCCATTAATAAAAGTAAGAGCTAATTGTTGGCTACTTTCCCATATCTACCATGAGCCCTCTCTTCTGAAAGCCCTGTTGACCATGTGCTCTACTAACACTGTTGACCTGTTTCTTATTGTTTTTTACTATACTGCAAACTTCTTTTTGTGAATAAGACAGTGTGAAAGAACAAATTAGTATCTTACTAGAAGGCAATATTATAAGTACCCATGTTGACTCCAAGCATACAAAGTACTCAACGAATACAATGGTATTCATCATGAATACCATTAATGGAGTTGAAATTGAGGAAAAACAAATAAATCTTCTTTCACCAAGAATGTTATTATACTCTGTTCTAGAGGTCATAAGACTGAGGGTATAATCCTATTGACTTTGCTGTAGATGATACCTCTGACATAAGGGTCACAATAGTAGTTGTCTACCCAGTTGTTTTCCTGAACTTGTGTCATGGGAGTCTTAGACCAGATGCCTCATTCTGGGAGCCCTAACTAATTACACATGGCCACTCACGACCAAAAATGAAAGTGTAATTCTGCAAAGCTGGAAAGACAACTAATCAACATGGTCACATTGGGAAATCAAAAGGAAACCAGCATCTCGGATCTGTCCTCCAGTTGCTGAGATGAGCTTCAGGTGTGGAGGAAGGACGGGGGCAGAGCTGAGAGGTCTGCATACTTAAGCAGCCATGGATCATCTCTCAGTCCTGCTTCTGTGAGGAGGCTTCCTCGAGAGAATGTTATTGCTTAAGGGAAAATTGCCCCTTGATGCTCAGGATGCTTGTCTATCAGACCTATGATCCTGGAAGAGGCAATTCAATCTGCATGAGAGGACAGCTCCTGCTTAAGGGAGGGTCCCACTGTGGGTGATCTGCCTCCCTTGCATCATTCTTGAAATTTTATGACAAAAATTTAAAATCTCTAGAGGCTACTCCAGGGGTCTGAAATGGGAAACCACAAATTTTGCCCATCTTGAGGGGGAATAGAAAGATTAGCTAAATTTGGGGTTGATAAACCTTACATAGCTAGGTTTTTTGAGTACTCCTTAAATGATTAGCATGCCTACATGAAGAACTCAACAGGAATCTGACCCAATGTTTACAGTAACAAAGAGAAAAGATACAAAATGAAGGCAGATACAGCAATCTTTATCTTGCTCAGTTACCCACAGGACATCTTTAGGCAGAAGTAAAGGGTTATGGCTTTTAGCCAAGCAGTCCCTCTTTACTCTGTCTATCTCAAATTAGTAAAAATCAATAGTTCTTCAGTTGGGCCTGCATGTGTGTCCAGTGGGTGAACTGTTCACACCAGAGTGTCAAAAGCACTCCGTAGCATGCTAATGCTGCCATTTCTTGAACACACAATACAAAGAGTCAGGATGACAGCATACCACAATGACCTCAACTCCCCCATCCTCCAGAGACAGAATGAAGGCTGCTCCTATCTTCTCACATCTGAACTCTGCTTGGATGAGTTCTCTCTCATTTGCACAGCTCATCATTCCAGGGATTAGTTTACTGTGGCAGGCAAAATGGGCCTCATTTCTTAACACAGTTAAAAAACAGATTATAGCTGGGCCCGGTGGGTGGTACATGCCTGCAATCCCAGCAGCCCAGGAGGCTGAGGCAGAAGGATCATGAGTTCACAGCCAGCCTCAGCAAAAAGTGAGGGCTAAGCAACTCAGTGAGACCCTATCTCTAAATAAAATATAGTATAGGACGGGGGTGTGGCTCAGTGCCCAAGTGCCCCTGAGTTCCTTCCTGGTACCAAAAAATGATTGGAAAATCAATGATCTATGAAAATAAGATTTCAAAAACTACTATTTTCAGTTTGAGACCCTTTTGTTTTAAAAATGATGTATATAAGGGAAGTTTCCATTTATAGAGTGTGTCTCTCAGCCTCAGGATAGGAAAGATGACTGGAACACTAAAGAATGGAAAATGTGTCAACTTAGATGTACGTGTGTGTGTGTGTGTGTGTGTGTGTGTGTGTGTGTGTGTGTGTATGGAGAGAGAGAGAGAGAGAGAGAGAGAGAGAGAGAGAGAGAGAGAGAGAGAGAGTGAGTTGAAGATGGACACAACATCTCTCTTATTCATTTCTATGTGGTGCTGAGAATAGAACCCAGGGCCTCACACATACTAGGCAAGCTCTACACTGAGCCACAACCCCAACCCCTCATCTTTTCTTAGAATGATGCTAAACAACAGCTTCAATTAACTACAAATTATAACATTATATCCACATTAATCATGTGTTGTTACAAATGTGTTTTTTTTTTTAAACTCAAATCTCCTACTTTACTGAGACAAAAACTGAAACTTTGAAAGATTCAAAGTTTACATTAACCCCAGGTAATAATTCCCTCATTATTACATTTAAAGAAAAAATCCAGGTTTTAGCTTGGTAAAACCACATTTTAAATCTACCATTTTAATTAGCTTTTTTTCTGCCATGACTAGAAGATCTGACAACAACTTTAGACCAGGTAGTGTATTTGCTGCTCATGGTTTCAGAGGTCTCAGTCCATGGCCAGCTGACTCCCTTGCTCTAGGACCAATGTGAGGCAGAACACCATGTCAGAAGGGCATAGAGAAGAAAAGCAGCTCAGGATGTAGCAGTCAGGAAGCAGAAAGAGAGGGCTGCCTTCACCAAGGACAAAATATAGCCTGCAAAGCCACATCCCCAGCTACCTATCTCCACCAGCCACACTCTACCTCCGAAGCTGCCACCAAGGTAATCCATTAAAGTGGATTAGTGAGCTGATCAGGTGAAAATGCTCATCACCCCATCATTTCACCTCTAAACTTTCTTCCAGTGTCACACATGTGAGCTTATGTGGAACATCACAAATCTAAATCACATCTAGAGAAAGGAACTATATTTTGGTCAGTTTCTGCATCACTGCGACCAAAATATTCAACAAAAACAACATAAAGGTGGAAAGGTTGATTTGGGGTTCTTGGTTTCAGAGGTCTAATTTTCAGAAGGTTGACTGCCTTACTCTGGGCCCAAGGTGAGGCAGCACAATTGGGTGTAAGAGCCAACAGTGGATTAAAGAAATGGGGTGGCTGCAGGACGAATAATACTCCAGGACATGCTCCCAATGACCCATCATATCTACCCATGTCCCACCTATCTGCTTTTACCACCCAGTCAGTCCATCCAAACTAGAATGGACTGATAAGATCCCAGCTCTCATAATCTAATCAACTCACCTCTGGATATTCCTGCATTAACAGAAACTTTTGGGGCACACCACGGATCCAAACCATAACAAATCCCCTTTGGAAATGCCTTTATTTCATACACCAAACCTTTCCAGCCCAAACAAACTTTCTTCCTATTGAAAGGAAAAAAAGGAAGTATGCATGTTTTATCCTGGAGAGTATAAAGACAAATTTCATATGACAAGTATAATGGTTAATTTCTTGTAGCTCAACCTGTTTCCCAATGCAACAAACCTGTCCTGACATCTATTCCTTGTCATTGTGGCACACATCCCAAAGTCTGGGCTCTAATCCTATGTGAACCCAATCACCAAAGTGAACTACTATTTACAGGACAAATTGGTGGATTCAAAATTCTAGATGATATAAATACTATCATCAGATGCAGAAAATGCTTGGGAGCACTCTGCCACATTCAGACTTCTACCACCTCACTGTCACTTCTACTCTGCTGTCATATGGGATTCCCAAAGATTTTAAACCTAATCTTACAAAAATTACACATATAGAGTGAATAATAATTAAAATGATTTGGATATTAAAGAAAGATGAACCTTTCTTAAAACTAGCTATTGCACATGACTGTATGAATGCAGACTCAAATTGGACAGGGAAAAAAATAGAACCAATAAATAATAAATTATTTTAAATACTCCAAACATCAAATAAATAATTCATCAAGTACAGGTAGTTGTACATACAGGGGAAAACCATTGTCAGTCTGATTAAAGTATGATGATATACAGAGAGGATTTGGGGGTTGGTTTGGACCACTCATTCACATTTTCTTCACAATATAATCTTGATCATTGGCACTTTTTAAGATACATTAGACCTATTTTATGTTGGAGGGAAATGCTGTCAGATGCAGAGGATGGAAATTATTAAAGCTGAGAACGAGCTCACAATGGCTAGTATCACTAACATCATTCAGGGATTGCTTCCTTGATGCCTTTAGAACTATTTCCTTTTCCTGAAGACTACGATCTTTTCTCTCAGACTCTCTATCAAATGCTATGATTGAGCCTTTCAAGTTCTGCATGCACACTGTGGTACTTAGCCCAAAGGGTCCACTGTGAAGCTGAACTTCTCTGAAGCTGCATATGTATTAGAGATCCTGCACAGTGTAAAGCCTTGATTGAGCAGACCCTCATGACTTAGGAGAGGAATATTGCATGTCAAGAACCAAAATTATTTTGGGCTATCTTAGAGCCTTTAAAATCTGTTTATTTTCAACCTTTATATCTTATCTAAAATCCCTGTTATGAAAATGTATCACTAATTTTAGCCAACCTCTTCCCTATATCAATCTTAAAGCTACAAATTCTACAAGATTATTTCTGAAAATTATAAGCAGGTTTCCTCGCCTGCCTACGTAAGGACCCCAAGGAAAAATCTGGTAAACCTACTGATTCACAAATATCTTTGTTCCATGGGTAAGGAAGTTCATCAAAACTCTCCAGTGGAGGAACAAATCTTTAAGTGTAATATGAATCTGTGTGTCAAGGCCACGGTCATTCACATTCGCCTCAGAATAAAGTAATTTCTTATTTCCTTTAAAACAATGTTAACATTTTATATCACCATTTTCTCAATATTTCTCTTGTGAAACAATCAGGTGCCCTATGTAATGAGGGCTGGCTTGGGACATAGGCTTGGATGCTAGTAGCACAATCATGAGTTGCCGCAGTCTAATAGAGGAAGTAGATGAACAACACAACCCAGCAAAGGTCAGGATATGCACATGGGGAGCAACTCTCCTGGAGCTGACTAGTTTTTGCAAATACAGAGATGAAGGTACCCCAAAAGGGACCTGCAATCTTCACTCTCTACTTGCCTTCCCATGCATGCTTGATTCCCAGTTGGCACTGGCCCTGAGATGGAAACTCCTCCTTGGGGTCGCCTCCAACAGGAGGGGAGGAATAGGATGCAGAGAACTTCAGACACTAGGATTGCAGATTAGCTGGAATGTACCCTTTCCTTTTTCCTGTATTTTCCTTAGTGCATGATACTTACACATAATGCTGTGATGTTATAAGGCAGTCACACATGCACAAGGTAGAACAATATAACTTTGCCATTACACTCCCAGCATCTCTTCTTTTTCCTTATCCTTCCCTCGTCCTTGTGCCTGGTCCTTTCCTCTACTGATCTCAGATTCTCTTACGATCTCCCTCTATACATTTCTTTTACTTTTTTTTTTTTGGTACTGGGAACTAAACGCAGGGCCTTGGACATGCAAGGCAGCCACTCTACCAAATGAGCTGTATCCCCAGCCCCCTTCTTTTCCTTTCTTTGTAACTTCAACCCCAGAGAAAACATGAGCCTTGACTTTCTGAGTTGACTTTTTTCACTTCACATATATTCTCCTGTTCCATACATTCTACTAACAGATAACAATTTCATCCTTCTTTATGACTGAATAAAATTCTACTGTGAATTTACCCCATATTTTTTGTATTAATTCATCCACTGATACACACTGATGCCAGTTCCATATTTTAAATTGTGCTGCTATGGTCCTGGACATGCAGGTATCACTATAATATCCAAACATCAATATTTTACAGTAAATACCAAAAAGTGGTATAGCTCATCATATGATTTTCCACAATTTTTTTTATAAAGGCTGTCCTTACTCCAATATGTCCTTACTCCAGGATCAAATAACAATCTGTGTGGGTTTGTCTCTTTAAATTCTACTCTGAACCACTGGTTTGTCTCACTTCTCTGGTTGAATGTGTTCATGTTTTAAGAACATTATATCCTCAAATTTCTGAGATTTACTTTACAAATTTCTTAATCTAATTAAAGTATTATTATTTCTTCAGTAGTTAGCTCATTTCAAACCTAATGATTCATTTTTCATGTTAATAAATTACTGAAATGTGGATTAAATGAATCATCTGATCATACAGCATATTTAGTCCCTCAACAAATTCCTTGTTGCTCATCCCCAAATGCAATTTTTGTTTACAGAAGTTTGCCTTTGAATATACAGGAGTGAAGTTAGCATACAAACCAGAATCCATGGTTTGAGCAAGTAGTGTTCAGGATTTGGACGTGGGTCTCATCTTCTGAGATATTGTTCTCCATTGCTCTGAGCTCAGTGATCACACCAGGATATTGAAAACCAGCTCACATATATGAATAATATCCACACCATCCCTCCACCTGCTGCCCAGATTTGAGATTGTCAAAAATGTTCTCCAATATCCTACCCCAATATTATTCTCAATTATTCCTCAGAAAAATTGAGAATAACTGTCCTATAAGAACAGAGACATTTACTCTGATGCTGCCTCAAAAGACAAATCCTTTAAAGATTCCATCCCATTATACTGGCCCCTGAGTCAGGGAGGGGCATGGTCAGTGGGCTCTCCCCCCATCTCTTTCCACTTCCCATTTTGCCGCCTCTTACCTTTTGCCTTCCCACACTTCTCCTTCTCCAAGAGACAGTTTGGCCTGTCATCTCATGGGATTGCTTTTCATTCTTCTATGTCCACATTCTACATGTATTCTTGAGATTTACAAGCAACAAAGAGGGGTGGGGAGAAAGTGGGCTGGTTCAAGACCAACTGAAGAGCCATCCAGTATCTAATACCAGAGGATCAGCACACTTGTTGAGCTGTAAGCATAGCATGTTGTACTCAAGGGTCTTGGTGAGCAGGTCAGTTGTTATTAGGTTGCTAGAACTGCATGTTACACATTAACTACTTTTTTGTGTGTGTGCCAGGGATTGAACTCAGGGCCTTGTGCATGCATGAGAGACAAAACACTCTACTATCTGAACTACACTCCAGCCCTTTGTCTCCTCTTCTTTCTACACAAATTGCTTCTGAAAATTTGGGGGTAGTTACTCATGCAAACTTGCAGGTTGCACAGGTTATCTTCATCTGATCCCCACTAATGCTCATGTTCTGTGTGGTTAAGTGAAAGAGTTTAGCTGCCCAGTAACCTACAATGGAAGTCATCATGTCAATCTTCAGGAAATGTGATTTATTCTTGTTCAGGATAGTACACAATGCAATGTCATTTTCTCCAAGGACATCAAAACTTTTTCTCATTGGACTTCTGAAATGATGGCAAACAGCAGTGCCAAGGAAACACACACTGACAAAGGAGTTTGCCCTCAGAACACTGGAGGTAGCCTCTCCCATGCTTTATTGGAAGCAAACACCATTGTTTCCTCTTCCTTTATCAATCAGTACCTGGAACATCAGGCACCAAGGATATAAACCCCATCAAGGCTGCACTCTACAGTATCAAGGGAAGCAGACACACAGAAAATAGAAAGGCCACAGCTGCACTCTGCACAATCTAAACCTGTTAGACAACTAGGGATGGGTTTGGTTCACTCTCGCCCTCCTCCCCAGCTGCCATGAGGTAAGTAGGTCTACCCTCCTACACCATTCCACATTATGTTCTGCTCCACCTCAGGCCTAAAGCAAAGCAGTCAGCCAGTCATGGACCAAAATAAATCTGAGGTTTATTCCCTCCCTGAGGTTGATTTTTCTCTGCTATTATTGTCAATTCAGTGGAAATCCAGTCTGACACATAAATCAAACTGGAACATGTGAAGACTCTATCCGATTTCTGTTTCAGAATTTATCACCCTTGCAAATTGTTTTATGTTCTTCAAAAGAATTGGAAAAATTGGACATTTACACACATTTCCTTGATCCATTACCTTTCATGTATAGGAAGTAAATATCACACATTTAGAAGGTTTTCTCCCTACTGTGAGTGAAATGGCTTTGAAAGCAAGTAGGGAAACTGACTTACCATGTTTTAATGTTCAGAGTTTCTGTCATGTGACTCCTTTCATGTACTTGAAGATGACCAGGGAAACTGAAAAATTTGCCAAAATTTTTGCATGCAAAGTGCATTTCTACATTACCATTTCTTTAAGGCTTATTAGGGAACTGCACCACTTTTCTGATTCTTTATATTAGTATAGTGTTATTCTAATATGAGTTACTTCTTGATTTTGAATGTAACTGCAGCATATGAAGTTTTCACTCCCTTGTTTATATTCAAAGGGCTTCTCACTGTTAAGGGATGATCACTCAGAAAACTCTCTAAGTCCAAATTTAAAGAAAATTTCAGAGTCTTTATTATCTGACCAGAGACCCCTCACAGAGTCCAAGCAACCCTATGGGAGAACAGCTTCAAATTGTCTGTGGCCAGAGTATTTAAGGAAGAAAACCACAACCTACAGAATCTGCAAGTTGTAAGCAAGCAGGATACAAGTGATGAGAAAGCAGGGAGCAAAAACAGACAACTACATCCTGGGTTCGAGAACATTTATGGATTTACATCCTGTGCTCAAGTACAGAAAAACAATTTTTTTTTTAGCATCTTAAAAATAACTTATATGAGAGTTCATAGAGGAGTTAAAAAAATTGAGTCATTATGGCTATATCAATCTATATTTGTCTATGGCTATATTGATTTAACCTTATCTATATCTGTTAATCAATTAGCCTATATTTATCTATAACTCTACTGGCCTACTGATTTATCACCTCACACTGTTCTATATTTTATGTCCTGTAGCTTAAATCCTAAATCTTACAGTTATACAATTTACTACTATTACTTAGGCTTACTCCTAATGAACTTATGTTTTATGCTTACTTCTAACTTATTACAGGGCAATTTAACATTATTTATCCCATAGTACTTATTTTTTTAAATTTTATCTTATTTATTCTGCTTATCAATATCTTATATCTACAATCTATAATCTATATTGATTAGACTCAAACCATAACACTCACCAGTGTGTTTGTTCTTGTATTTGAAGGTAGAAAGATCAATTAAAGGCTTTCACACATTTTGACAGCCGTAATACTTCTATCCAGTATGAATTTATGATTTAAAGCTGATAAGAATAAGTGAAACCTTTCCGGCATTGCTTACATTATACTTGCTCAGCAGTATAAGTGCATCTGTTCTTGAAGGTGAGTGGAAGTACTAAACTTTTCCAGACTGTTTACATTCATACAGGCTCTCTGCAGTATGAGTTCTCTGGTGTTTTCACACTGAATTGGAATAAGCAAAGGGTGTACCACACTGTTTATATTCAAGAGGCCTCTCTCCAGTATGATTTATTTCATTTACATGAAGATAATCACAACTTGTAAATGTTTTGCCCTACTGTTTACACTCAAATGACTCTTCTTTAGAATAAATATATGTATGTAAAACCCACAGGAAGAAGTAAAGGCTTTCCTTGTATACATTCATAATGTTTTTTCCCATTGAGTTTTCTTATGTATTTGAAGAAGCCAAACTATTAAAATTAATACCACAACACTTATGTCATAGGGCCTTTCTCCTCTATGAGATTGTTCACTTATATTTTAGGAAAAGGGAGAAAATATGAAAATTTTAATACATTATTTATCTTCATAGAGCTTCTCTCCAGGGTAAGTCTGTTCATGTACGTGAAGATGAATGGTAAAACTAAGTTTGACCACAATGTTTACAGACATGAGGCTTCTCTCCAGTATCAGTTTTTTCATGGGACTGAAAGCCATCAAATTAAGCAAAACCTTCCCCATGTTGTTTACATTCATAGCGTTCTTTCCTATATGAATTCGTTCACGTGGGTGAAGTGGAATGGACTGCATGAAGGCTTTGCCACACTGCTTAAATTCATAGGGCTTCTCTCCAGTATGAGTTTAATTACGTACTTGAAGGTAAGAGGACCTAGTGAAGGCTTTCTCACTTAGTTTACAATCATAGGTCTCATTTCCTATATGAGTTCATTCATGTGAGTGAAGCTGACTGAATGTAGCCAAACCTCTTCAAGGTTGTTTACATTCATAGGGCTTCTTTCCTATATGAGTTCTTTTATGTTTGTGAAGCTGACAGCTTAACCCAAAGTCTTTCCCACATTGTTTACATTCATAGGGCTGCCTTACAGTATTGAGTTATTTCATGTGAGTGAAGGTAACTGGATGATGCAAAGTCTTTCCCACATTGTTTACACTGATAGGGCTTCTCTCCAGTATGAGTGTTTACGCATTTGAAGGTGAGAGGACCAGGTGAAGGTGTTCCCACATTGTTTAATTCATAGGGCTTCTTTCCAATGTAAATCTATTCATGCACATGAAGTTAGGGGTAAAATAAAGGCTTTGTTTACATTTATTTATATTTGTATACATTTATAGGAGTTTGTTCACATGTTTGAAGGGAAAAGGGCCAGGGGAAGGCTTTTCCACATTGTTTACATTCATAGGGCTTCTCTCCAATATGAGTTTGTTTATGTATTTGAAGGGAAGAAGAAGTGAAGGCTTTTAAACATTATTTACGTTTATAGGGCTTCATTCCAATGTGAGTCTGTTCATGCACATGAAGATAAGTGGAACAACTAAAGGCTTTCCCACATTGTTTACATTCATAGGGCTTCTCTCCAGAATGAGTTCGTTCATGTATTTGAAGGGAAGAGGGCCAGGGGAAGGCTTTCCCACATTGTTTGCATTCATAGGGCTTCTTTATACTATGATATTTTTCATGTGAGTGAAGGTGACTGGATGTAGCAAAGGCTTTCCCACATTGTTTACATTCATAGGGCTTCTCTACAGTATGAGTTTCTTCATGTGAGCGAAGGTAACTAGATCTACCAAAGGCTTTCCCACATTGTTTACATTTATAGGGCTTCTCTCCAGTATGAGTTCGTTTATGTATTTGAAGGGAATAGGGCCAGCGGAAGGCTTTTCCACATTGTTTGCATTCATAGCGTTTCTTTATAGTATGAGTTTTTTCATGTGCATGAAGATGACTGGATGCAGCAAAGGCTTTCCCACACTGTTTACATTCATAGGGCTTCTCTGCAGTATGAGTTTCTTCATGTGAGGGAAGGTGACGGGATGTAGCAAACGCTTTCCCACATTGTTTACATTTAAAAGGCTTCTCTCCAGTATGAGTTCGTTTATGTATTTGAAGGGAAGACGGCCAAGCAAAGGCTTTTCCACATTCTTTGCATTCATAGGGCTTCTTTACCGTATGAGTTTTTTCATGTGCGTGAAGGCGACTGGATGTAGCAAAGGCTTTCCCACACTGTTTACATTCATAGGGCTTCTCTGCAGTATGAGTTTCTTCATGTGCACGAAGGTGACTGGATCTAGCAAAGGCTTTCCCACATTGTTTACATTTAAAAGGCTTCTCTCCAGTATGAGTTCGTTCATGTACTTGAAGGGAAGAGGGCCAGGGGAAGGTTTTTCCACACTGTTTACATTCATAGGGCTTCTTTAGAGTATGAGTTTTTTTATGTGAACAAAGGTAACTGGATCTAGCAAAGGCTTTCCCACATTTTTCACATTGGTAAGGATTCTCTCCAGTATGTGTTCTATTATACTTTCGAAGGGAACTGGAACAAGTTAAGTCTTCCCCAGGTTGCTTACTTCCATATATCTTCTCCCAAGTATGAGATTGTCCACATTTTTCAAAACTCCTGAAACAATTAAACTCTTTTCTACACGTCAAATATCCATAAGGTCCATTGACATCATGTACTGACACTTGTCTTTGAACACTGGTGAAAGAAATGAAGGAATTCCTGTTCTGTTTAACTTCATATGGCTTCCCTCCACACTCCTCATTCTTATATGATTTGTTTGCACAGTGAGATATGATATGCCTATTAAGGAAAACATAATATATGAAGATCTGTCCACACATATTGCTTTCACATAAACTTTCTACCAGAAATATCCTTTAAGACTAAGATTTGGAGCCAGGCACGATGGTTCACACCTGTAATCCAAGTGACTGAGGATACTGAGGCAGAAGGATCTCGAGTTCAAATCCAGCTTCAGCAAAAAACGAGGTGCTAAGCAGCTCAGTGAGACCCTGTCTCTAAATAAAACACAAAAATAGGGATGGGGATGTGGCTCAGTTGTCAAGTGCCCGAGAGGTTCAATCATGAGTACCAAAAAAAAAAAAAAACCCTATGATATGGAATTCACTGAGCGTTTTTTCCAAACTGAGCACCTTTCAAATTTGTTCCAGAGCCTACCATATGATTTCTGTATAAAAAATTACAAGCACAGTTTATGGCTGGCTCATTAATACTCTTACATTTATTAACAGGCATTGGACTTACACTATTACCTATGTCAGGGAAAGTACTGGTTTTCTGTCATGTCTACACTGTATTCTGTTTGAAAGTCAATGTAACAATTACTTTGCAAAACTGCTCCTCCACAGCTGCTAATAAAGCAGTGCTATTAAATACAGGTTGTTAGCACCGTCAACAAGTCAATTATTTTGAAAACACTAAACATGTATTTTACATTAAGGTTAATTTTGGAAAAAAAAAAGAATAAACATTATTCATATCATGCTTATTTTCCTTGTTTGTTTGTAAAACTATAGGAAAAGAATTCCCTCAGGGCTCTGATTCCTCTTATGAGTACAAATTACCTTACATCTCTCCCAGGATTTGTGTTCTGATCTTCAACATTTTGGTCCTCCCATCTGACTCCTAAAATGTAGACCCAGAACAGTCATTATGGATTATCGTAATTTCAGAATGCATTTTGAGATTTACAATTTGGACAACTATCATGCACTAATAAAAAAGACGGAAAAAAGAAAAGACAGAATTATGATATTCATGCTGCTTAGTACAATGACATTGGGCCCAATTTATTCCCCAGTTACTCCCTTTTCCACATTCCACATGCATGAGCAAAGTACACCTCCCAGGTGCTCTGTCTTTCATTATGTAATGAAACATCATCCTTACCTATAGAAGCCAGGTTTCTAAGTACTTCCTGCATCACATCTCTGTGGAGATTCTTCTGGGAAAGATCAAGCAGAGCCCACTCCTCCTGGGTGAAGTTCACAGCCACATCCTCAAAGGCCACTGAGGTCTAAAATATGCCACAAACATGTAGTGCATACCAGGAGAGACTGACAACATGAGGGCTCTATTCTCAACATGTGAGATGTTCTCACATTTCTGTGGTCTCCATATATTTATTTCATGATATGATTTTTGAGACTTGTACTCTATATCTGCACTCACTTCCCAAACAAGCATTCCAATGTAATAGCTACTTTTCTATCTAGAAATGTAGCAGCAGAGCAAAAACACCCTTCTCCTTGTGGAGTCCAAGGAATAAGGCATGCTCCTGGGTCACCCCTAAGGTCTTTCTAGGGTGCATGTCTAATACATGGAATAATAAAGCCCTACTAACTCATGTGCAGAAGAGAACTAATATTAGTCTTCCTGACAGTACCTATTCTGAAAAATGCCTACTGACAAAGTGGTACTTTAGTGGGTAGGGGGAGCTAAGAATTTGGGAAGGATCATACCAAACTAAGCATTTACACTGAGTCAGAGTGCTTTAGAGGGTACATAAGCAACATAGGACTTACTGAACGTTTGCTTACCTTCAGATATCCTGTTATTTTGTTCCACTCTTAAATTAGAACTTCAAGGATTAAAGTCCCCCAACCCCTCAAAAAGAAAAAAAAACCCTTTGAACAAAGAATCTCAGAGCTTCCCTAGTAGACAACATTTAATTGAAGTGGTCAAAACATAGAAACTGGGGATTAAGCTTATCCTGTGAGATAACACCAAGAAAATCAAGTAGAATTTGCAGGTGCTTCATCAAGAGAAAATACTTGACCAAGAACAATAAGAATTTTTTTAAAAAGTAATACCTATCAATATGTTCTAGACAGCAGACCTTTGGTTTATATAATATACAGTCATGTGCCACATAACAATGTTTTGGTCAAAGACATTTTGGTTAATAATGGACTACATACACATGGTTATCAGTAGTAAAGAAAAAAAGCAATGTGTTTGTAGGAATGACTATACAAAAACACCTACTGCATGATCACCTTTGGTATTTTGTTGTGCATGGCTGTAGCCTAGGAAGCCCTGAAACAACAGAGTCTAGGCATGTAATAGGCTGTTCCTTTTAGGATTCTGTAAATACACTGTGGTGTTTGTGCAATCATCAGGCAGCCTAAAGAAGAACACCCAGAATGTTAAGTGACACCTGACTATAAATAAGAAACTTTTAAATTATACTATTAAACACAGCATAAGATTAGCAGAAAGATGAACCAAGAAACAGACCAAGAGAAAAGAAAATTTCAAATTCATATGAAATTGACTAAAGAAATAGAAGGTATTGTGGAGAAGTGGAAACATTCACATGCAAGTTAAAGTATGAGTCAAGGCTGGGCTCTGAGGCACATGCCTGTAATCCCAGAGTCTCGGGAGGCTGAGGCAGGAAGATCATAAATTCAAAGCCGCCTTCAAAAAAGCAAGGTGCTAAGCAACTCAGTGAGGCCCTGTCTCTAAATAAAATACAATAAAGGGCTGGAGATATGGCTCAGTAATCGAGTGCCCCTGAGGTCAATATCAGGCACCAAAAAAAAAAAAAAAAAATGATGAGTCAAGACAAACTGGTATCTAATTGAAAAAATGCATTGTTTTCCTCAATTCCATGGGCAGAATTGACATTAGATTCTAATTGATATTAGATTCTGCTGTGAAAATAAAATTAAAACAACTTTTTTGCTAGAAAAAAGGGAAAACATTTTTACATAAGAATAGTTTTAAGGAAGAAGAATGGGAAATTCAAACTATTAAAATTATGTGGATTTAACAATGAGAATGAGTGGAGGAGAAGCCTGTAATCCATGGGACATCAGAGCGCCACAGCACATTGTGAGATGCATAAAAGCACAACTAAAATGGAAAATAGCCAGGAGGGGGACAGAAGGTGAAAGCCACATAAAAACGGTTACAAACTATCTGCAAAGTCTTACACAACAAAAACTAAAAAATACTTCTGAAGGAAGTGATGCATTTTAACGATAAATGGTATTTGCCAGCATACAGAATTGTAAATCTCCCCAAACATTATCCATGAAGTCAGTTCAATCACTTTCCAAATACCAAAGACATTTTTATACAAAAAGAAGAGGTATTCTTCTAATGTTCACATGGAATTGCAAGACACTCAACAATGAAAGAAGAAGAAAAAAGAAGAAGCATAACACTTCGTAATTTCAAAATCTGCTCAAACTACAGTAACAAAGACAGAGCAGGTTACAGCACGACCAGAGATCTGGAGGAAAGGCCCAACCTCCACACTGAAGCCCAGAGATCCGGAGGAGAGGCCTGTCCCAGGCCCAGAGATACATGGTAAGGCACCTCGTGCTGTGGTTCCTTATTCACCAAAGCATGGCTCCAAAGCCCAACATCAGGGTACATATAGGCTTGAGGCTGCCACCACCACAAAACTGAGATATCGCCGCTTCTATCAAGGGACAATAATAAAGTCCTGGTAAGACATCACCAAGGTCCCTGTAGTCCTGGCTGCACCAAAGGTATCTCTACTAGGGGTGATAACAGTTATCCTGTTGCTGAGGTGACAGGGAGTCTTGTATGGGGTTCCCTATCTCTTGTTTCTCCTACTAATGATTACCCTCTCATTACTCATATAATCTAATACCTGCATACTCTCACATCCTACCTCATAAACATCTCAGCCAAGCCCCACCCTCTCTTCTACCATTAGAAACTGTGAACCATTACAGAAACCTATTGACTATATGGTAGAAGATAACCAAACCCATCATTTCTGATTATAGTGACAAGACTGTAAATATAAAAATAGAAGCTAATTGATCTATGGCTGCACATTAGGTACATTAAGTGTTATAATATTGATCTCCCCCTTAAAGGTGAGGTATTGGTAACTTATAGGAACACTATAAGACAATAGGGAAGAAGTTGTCATACCTCAGATCTACACATCAAGAGAGGAAGACACATAGACATCATAAAAAAACCAAGGGAGGAAAGTGCCCCAAACAAACCAAGATACCACAACAATAGGATCCATAGATAGCACCATAGATGATGTATCAGAGAAGGAGTTTGGAATATACATAACTAAAATGACCTGGGAATTAAAGAAAAACCTAAGTGAGCAGATACAGGCAAAAATCAATCACTCCAACAAAGAGATGAGAGAGCAAATATAAGTTGCAAGAGATTACTTCAAGAAAGAGACAAAGATACTGAAAAAAATATAAATCCTCAAAATGAAAAAAACAATAAGCCAATTAAAAACTTGATAGCATCATCAACAGACTAGATCACTTGGAAATGAGGACCTCAGACAATGAAGAAAAAATATACAATCTTGAAAATACAGTTGGCCTAACAGTGAAGATAGTAAGAAATAGTAAGAAACCATGAACAGAATATCCAAGAATTATGGGATACCATCAAAAGACCAAATTTAAGATTTACTGGGATAGAGGAAGGTTCAGAGATTCAAACCAAAGGAATGCACAATCTCTTAAATGAAATAATAGCAGAAAATTTTCCACGCATGAAGAATAAACTGGAAAATCGAATAAAAGAGGCCTATAGGACACCAAATGTATAAAATTACAACAGATCTACAACAAGACACATTATAATGAAAATGCATAGCATATAGAAAAAGGTTAGAATTTTAAAGGCTGCAAGAGAGAAAAATCACATTACCTATAAAGGAAGATCAATTTGGATCTCAGATTTTTCAACTCAGACTCTTAAAGTTAGGAGATCCTGGAATAACATATACCAAGTTCTAAAAGATAATGGATACCAACCAAGAATCTTATATCCAGCAAAAATAAACCTTCCATGATTAAAAAAAAAATAAAGCTAAAAGAATTTACAGCAAGAAAGCCTGCACTACAGAACATTGTAGGCAAAATATTCCATGAGGAGGAAATTAAAAACAATGATGAAAATCTGCAAAGGGAAGAACTACAATAAAGAAAAAGCCAACCAAAGAAGGAACCAAGTCAAGTTAAATATCAAAAATAAACAAAAATGACCTGTAATACAATTCATGTCTCTTTCAACTCTTTTTGATAAATGTTTACACATAAAAATTTTAAGTACGATATCATTTAATTTTTCAAGTTTTTGTTTATCTCATATTTTTTGTTTTCCATTTCTCTTCACAAAGTTATACAAATATGTTCTTTAAAAGATTTAGTATTTTATATGTTATATTTTAATATATAATTAATCTGGCATTATATATACAGTGCCTGTGATATGAGATGAGGTATAATTTACTCTTATAATTTAAAATCCAGTAGTCAAGATTTAAGGATGAAAAAGATCAATCAGAGTAAAAATTGTTTAATAAGGTATTTATAAAAGATAAGGGCAAGATTGAGGGAAACTAACAAATTTTGTGAAGCATCTTTCCTTCTGTAAACTTGGAGAGGTAGGAGGTGAAAGAAGAGAGAACCATTATGAAAAACTTGTAGGAGAAGGTGACCTAACTGAAGCTACACCAAAAGCATGTAGAAACCAACTCACAGTCTAAAAGAGTCTTATAGGGAGAATAAAGCACCATGCTCTACTCTTGTATATTCTAAATTCATCTCTTGGTGTCCCTCTCTGATGGAACTCAACAAGAAACCATATCACAAGGGGACTTATCATGCAGCCTACATCATGAACTGCTAAAAGGAGAAAGATGAAGAAAGGAGCCATATGAGGCCAGTGAGTATCTGAAATGTGTCTACTCTAAATTGAGGTGTGCTATGTGTTAGATAGACATTTGATTCCACAGAATTACTAGGACAAAGAAATGAACATGAAATATCTTACTAACAATTATTTTCCTTGCAAATTATGTTGGTAATCCATTGGGTTAAATGAAAATATATTAAAATTAATTTATCTAAAGTAAAGGAGAACAGGTAACTTCTGTATCTTGACTGTAATACTATCTATCTATGTATCTATCTATCCATCTATCTATAGTCATTTTTTATATTTGTGTTATCAAAATTCATATAAATATAAAACTAAATAGGGTAACTTGTACCATATATTTAAAGTCAACAAACACGACTTTAAGAAGAAATCTAGGTCATGAAGTATCTTAACAGGATTAGGCACATACTAACCACCTGATAAATAATGGCTATTATTATGAGTCATTAAAACAACCAGCATCGAATACACCTGTAATCCCAGTGGCATGGGAGGCAAAGGCAGGAGGATGGAAAGTTCACAGCCAGCCTCAGCAATTTAGCCAGGCCCTAAGCAACTCAGTGAGACCCTGTCTCTAATAAAATTCAAAATGGGGCTAAGGATGTGGCTAAATGCTCAACTGTCCCTGAGTTCAATCCCTGGTTCCCCCAAAATAAATAAAAGAAAGATAGATAGATGGATGGATGGATAGATAGATAGACAGACAGACAGATAAAAACAACCAGCATCAAGTTGTTTAATAGTTGGGTAGGGAGGGAAGCATGGGAGAAACAGACAAACACTAGATAGGGAAAAGGGGAAGGAGGAGAAGGAAGGGGGCAGGGGGTTAGAAATGATGGTGGTATGTGATGGACATGATTATGCAGAGTACATGTATGAAGACATGAATAGTGTGAATATACTTTGTATACAACCAGAGACATGAAAAATTGTGCTCTATATGTGTAATATGAATTGTAATACATTCCGTGTCATATACAACAAATCATAATAAAAAGAAATTTAAAACAAACAAACAAACAAAGACATAGTAGCACAGGTTTAAATGCAGACACATGTGGCAATGGAGGAGAATGGGGGACCCAGGAAGTGCTGACCCATACAGAAGGAGCCAAATCTTTCCAAGGATAAAGAACCCTGGGGAATGAACGGCTGGAAAAACTGTATGTTCACATCAACACCAGAAATCAGACCCCACCTCACAGCACATGCATACTTGAAATCTACATGGAACAAAGTCATGAAGTAAGATGTGAGCCTCACGATTCCTACAAGAAAACACAGAGCACACGTCTCACAACACTGAGTTTGGAAATGTTTCTGGGATATTATATCATCTATGAGATTCATGAAAGAATAGGTAAACTTAATTTCACCAAAAATACCTTCAGTCCTGTCATTGCAGCAATGAAGCTGGAACTACGGATGCCATGCTAAGTGGAAGAAGGCAGCACAGAGGGACACACTGCGTGTCCTCACTCACACAGGGAAGCTGCCAGCTGATGTCACAGAAAGCACTGAGTACTTACCAGATGTGAGGAAGAGAGGAGAGGGGACAGCAGGGCTGGGGGAGGAGGCTGGGTCTCAGGTGACAGGATACACTCAGAGGAGCCAGCACTTCCACTCTCTGTCACAGTAGGGTGGCCACAGTGTACAGTATGCCACTGTGGTTTTCATAATTCAGCTGGGGAGCAGTCCACAGACACCAAGAAATGGCAGATGTTAACAGATGGAAGAGCTGACACCCTGATCTGATCATGGCACACTGGAACAGGTGCGCAACTAGCTCACTGCTCCTCGTCCATATGTGTAACTTAAAAGTGCATCAGCATAGAAAGGAAAAATGGTGTCCTCCATGGACACCATCTGAAGAGTAAAATGGCACCCCAAGGAATTGTAGAAAATACCTATGCATCGAGCCTCTGGAGAGGTGTTAATACCTGGAATGAATGAAGAATAAGCCACTGACAATGCTCAACCCATCTTGAGGACATAAACACACACATACATGGCAAAGAATACAACACCCTGAAGAAAGACACAAGGATCTAGAAAATGTGAGGCTCCACTGCAGGATGAAAGGCTCTCACTGTGACAAAAAGAAAAAGTCGAGGAAGGCTGCTCTCATCACTTCTGACAACACAGCAGAGGTGCTCCCAGGGAAGCCAGGAAGAACACAAAGGTATTCCAGACTTCAGGGCCAACTCACACAGCCCCAGACACTGAGCAAAATCAAGGACTTCGCCAAGCACACAGAGGCAGGCACAGGCTCAGGCTCAGGCTCAGATCCAGACACATTCGCCAGAAGACACAGCAGCCACAGGCACCAAGATGGGAGGAGACAGCACATTCTGCACCCTGCACCACCTCTCTCCCCATCACAGCGAACACCAGACATAGTGCCCAATGACTGGTTTTGCTAGATTCCTGCTCCCTAAAACCTCTACTGCAAGTGGAAAGGGACATCAAATGGGCTTTCATCACTGCAGCGCCTACCAGAAAGCCAGCTACAGGGTGGAGATCAGTACCTGAGAAGTGGTGGGGCTCTGACACACACAAAGGCACAGAGGGAGGCCTCCCACAAATGTCTTCACAGCCCACATCCACTCAACTTTCACAGGTTTAAGTGACGAAGCCCATCTCCCATGTCACAACTGTGGCTCCAGGATCCCAAATCACTTCACAAAGTTGGGGTAATCCAAGTGATTTCACAATGGAGGCTCTCATGAAATCCTTTACTGCAAAGTTTACAGTAGAAATACAAATGATTCTGAAAACCTGTAAACACCCAAGAGGGAGATCTGTTCCCAAGGTCATCAGTGAAAAATTAATACACAAATTTCAATAAAAATCAATTTAAAATTAAAAAGTCAACTTCTGTACACATGAAATACTGAAACGCAATTAACACAAAACTTCATTTATAATAGCACCACAAGAATAAATATAGAATAATAACATAAGAACATACAATACATACATAATAACTAACACAACAGAAAAGTATAAAACTTATTTCCTAAATCGCAACACTTGTTGGAAGAAGCTCAAGATCCAAACAAAAGAAAAACCATCCCATGCTCATGGACTAAAGTTTTAACATTATTAATGTGGTGATACCCCCAAAAGAATCTACAGATTCTATTTACCAATGAAATCCTAAGTGAAGATTTCTTTTTAGAAATTGAAAACATCATATGACATTGCAAGGGACCGAGAATAGAAAACAACTTTGAAAAAGAGAAGAGCACTTTGACTAGCGCGTCATGAGCACAAAACTTACTTCAAGTCAACAGTAATCGAGGGTGCAGTAATCACACCAGGAACACCATGTAGATGATGAATGACAACAGTTGTGGGGAGCAGGAGGTCACCAAAACAGCAGTGGAGCAGCTCCACATAGAAACCCAGGAAAACCTGCAGGACCACTGTGATGCTACAACAGCATCAAATCTCACATAACTGCAGGATGCACCTCAGTGAAACACGGCTGGAAGCTTCACGGAGGTCTTACCTGTCCTTACTGCAAACCCAGGGACTCAGTACCATCCTGCAGACAGCAGCCGGAGTGCCCAGTGTAACATCAACACGCTACAGTGACAGTCATCATAATCCACAATATGCACGGTATTGAGCCATACCAGGTGCCCATCAACAGATGAAAGGATAAAGAACATATGGTACACAAACACAATGGAATTTCACTCAGTGCTAAAGAATGAACATGCCACTGGGATGAAAATGGGTGGAACTGGAAGACAACATACTTAGTGCAAAAAATGAGAGCCAGAAAGCCAGCTGTTGAATGTTTTTTCCCATATGTGGCAGCTAGAGCAGAATCAGGAAAGAAGTGGGGAATGAGGGATCTCACGAAAGTAGACGAGAGATCAATATAGTACACCAAGGAGACTGAGAGAAAGGGAAGAGGGTCAGGAAAATAGAGTAAGAGTGGAATAAAACTGAACAAATTATGCTGTGTGCACGTAGGAATATATAACAGAAAATTGCATTGTGTTTATCTATAAGGCATTAATTTGAAAAAAAAAACTATAAATAAATAGGAGGAAGGCCAGTAGCATAGAGGAAAGGAAATAGGAAGATAGTAGGAGAGAGAAAGAGGAGTTACTGGCATCTGAAGTGGAGAACATTATATCCCATGCTTCCATGTTATGTAAAAACTGAACCACAACATTAGCCAGGCACAGTGGTGCACAGCTGCAATCCTAGGAACCCAGGAGGCTGAAGCAGAGGATGAAAGTTTGAGGTGACCCTCAGCAAAGTAGAAAGGTCCTAAACAATTTACTGAGACAGCCTCAAAATAAAAACCACAAAGGGCTGGCAATGGGGCTCAGTGGTAAAGAGTTCATTCAATCCCTGTTGGCAAAGAGATAAATAAATAAAACAAACCCCAATATTATGTATAACTAATCTACTAATAAAATCAGAAAGAAAATAGAAAGCCAAAGAAGGGTATAATTTGAGAAAATACCAGTGTAAGCAATGCCCTGGGTACGACACTCAATACCACAAAGGACATGAAAAAGACACCATAGCCTATTAGGGACTTTTTTTCCTAAATTCCCAAAATATGTCCAAATGAAATGATGACATAGAAAAGACTTTTCAAAAAAAAAAGACTTTTCACCTTGCTTACCTCTGAATAAATACATTTCACATTTAAGGAAAACCTGAGTCTCAAATAAGGAAGCATTCATTTCAAAGTGAGGAACACAGAAAAGGCTGGGACTGAGGGAACACAGATGTCTCAGGCTCAAGGAGTAGGTAAGGTCTCTATGAGCTGGGCATCCTCCCACCTGGTCCTGCTCACTGAAACACTCCATGATCCAGGAGTCCTGGACCATGACTCCAGTCTATGAGGCTTTTCAGGTTTGCACAGCACTGCACTGGGGTGGGTGGTCCTTAAGCTCTGGGAGAGTTTTCCTCCTTCACAACTGTGACAGAATGCAAAGGCAGGAATCACTGCTGACCTGGCCCCTGAGCACCAGCATCCACAGGCTCATTGTCCACCTGTCTCCAAGGAATGAGAACAGGGCTTGGGGGAGACAATATCCCTAGGAGGGAATCTGTCTAGATGAGGCCTGTTCCAGCACATTCCTCAACCAATGGCCCTCCCAGCTACTCTCCTGAGAGTCTGTACTCCACACCTCAGGCTGCCCTTTAGAAGGAGGGCACCCAGGGCCTAAAATTCCCTGCACCCTGCAGCTTTTGGTACCCAGAGGTAGCCCCAGAAAAGGACAGGACAGTGGCTAAAGAAACAGGACTCCAGAAGAGTACAAAAGAAACTCCTACACAAAGACATCCTAGCATCTCTGGTGGGGAAGGTAAAGGAAGAGAGACAGGAGTCCTTTCACAGTGGAGCTCCGGGTGACTCTGCTCTGCTCTCACCACAGGGCAAACTCATCAACAGAAGACACATCTTTGAGGCTGTGCCCACTTGAATGTAGTGTGAGGAGCAGAAAGTTGATAATGCTGTGAGCTGGAGAAGAATGTGGATTCCAGGCACCTGCAACATAGGCGGACCTGCGACCCACGGGCAGGACAGGCCCAGCAACCTGTGGAGTGACTGAGCTGCCCCACGGCGCCTGCAGGGTAGGGAGACCTGCGACCCACCAGCAGGACAGGTCCAGCGGCCTGCTGAGAAGCAGGCCCGCCCCCTCCCCCAGTGCCTGCAAGGTAGGCAGGACTGTGAACACCAGCAGATGAGGCCCAGTGGCCTGCTGAGGGGCGGAGCCGCCCCCTCCCTCCGCACCTGCAAGGTAGGCGGACCAGCGACCCACGGGCAGGTCAGGCCCAGCAACCTGCAGAGTGACAGAGCTGCCCCACGCGCCTGCAGGGTAGGCAGACCTGCGACAGACCGGCAGAGCAGACCTAGTGGCCCGCCAGGGTGGTAGACAGATCACCCCAATTGGAGGAAGATCACAGCCACTACGTGCCCTGCAAGGGAGATTTTTCAACTATACAAGAGCAATATAAATAAATAGAGGGAAAATTTAAAAAACACAACAGTTTCACCAAGCAGAAAGAAACGCGAGCAGTATGAAAAGACAAGGAAAGAAAGGACCACAAGCAATGAAGGTGAACTCAACTCTAGAAGAGGTAATAGCTGCAACAGATGGAATGTCAGATAAAGAATTCAGGATATACAAGCTTCAGATGATCTGGAGTCTCAAGGAAGACATAAGACAGCAATATCAGACAATGAAAGATCACTTTGACAATGAATTACATAAACAAATCCAAGAAGCAAAAGATCAATTACACAGGGAAATAGAGGTAATAAAAAAGAAACAAATAGAAATCCTAGAAATGCAGGAAGCAATAAACCAACTTAAAAACTCAATTGAGAATACTACCAGCAGAGTAGAACACTTAGAAGATAGAACATCAGACAATGAAGACAAAGTATTTCAACTTGAAAAGAACATAGACAGCTCAGCAAGACTGTTAAGAAACCATGAGCAGAACATCCAAGAAATATGGGATAACATAAAGAGACCAAACTTAAGAGTCATTGGGGTACAGGAAGGCATAGAGGTCCAAACCAAAGGAATAAACAATCTATTCAATGAAATAATATGAGAAAACTTCCCAGATTTGAAGAGACAGAATCCCAAATCCTAGAAGCCTACAGGACATCGAATGTGCAAAACCATAAGAGATCCACACCTAGACACATTATAATGAAGATGTCCAACATACAGAATAAGGAGAGAATTTTAAAAGCTACAAAAGAAAGGAAGCAGATTACATTTAGGGGTAAACCAATCAGGATAACAGCTGATCTCTCAACACAGACTCTGAAAGCTAGAAGATCCTGGAATAACATATTTCAAACACTGAAAGAAAATGGGTTCCAACCAAGAATCGTGTATCCGGCGAAATTAAGCTTCAGGATGGAAGATGAAATTAAAACCTTCCACGATAAACAAAAGTTAAAAGAATTTGCAGCTAGAAAACCATCTCTTCAAAAAATCCTTGGCAAACATTACAGGAAGAGGAAATGGAAAACAACAATGAAAACCAACAGTGGGAGGTAGGACAGTAAAGGGGGGAAATTAATCAAAGAGGAAAACAAATCAGGTTTAGTAGCATTAATAAACAAATATGGCTGGAAGAACAAACCATATCTCAATAATAACCCTAAATGTTAATGGCTTAAACTCACCAATTAAGAGACACAGGCTAGTTGAATGGGTCACAAAACAAGACCCAACAATATGCTGCCTACAGGAGACGCATTTGATAGGAAAAGATATACATAGACTTAAGATGAAAGGTTGGGAAAAATCATATCACTCATATGGACTGCGGAAAGAGGCAGGAGTGTCCATACGCATATCAAATAAAATAGATTTCAAGCCAAAGTTAATCAAAAGGGATAAAGAGGGACACTACACACTACTCAAGGGAACCATACACCAACAAGACATAACAATCATAAATATATATGCCCCAAACAACGGTGCTGCTATGTTCATCAAGCAAAATCTTCTCAAGTTCAAGAGTCTAATAGACCACCATACAATAATCATGGGAGACTTCAACACACCTCTCTCACCACTGGACAGATCTTCCAAACAAAAGTTGAATAAGGAAACTATAGAACTCAATAACACAATTAACAACCTAGACGTAATTGACATATATAGAATATACCACCCAACATCAAGCAGTTACACTTTTTTCTCAGCAGCACCTGGATCCTACTCAAAAATAGATCATATATTATGTCACAGGGCAACTCTTAGACAATATAAAGGACTAGAGATAATACCATGCATCTTATCTGATCATAATGGAATGAAACTAAAAATCAACAATAAAAGAAGGAAGGAAAAATCATGCATCACTTGGAGAATGAACAATAGGTTACTGAATGATCAATGGGTTTTAGAAGACATCAAGGAGGAAATTAAAAAATTCTTAGAGTTAAATGAAAATACAGACACAACATATCAGAATCTATGGGACACATTGAAAGCAGTTCTAAGAGGAAAATTCATTGCTTGGAGTTCATTCCTTAAAAAAAGAAAAAAAACAACAAATAAATGATCTCATACTTCATCTCAAAATCCTAGAAAAAGAAGAGCAAAACAACAGCAAAAGAAGTAGAAGGCAAGAAATAATTAAAATCAGAGCTGAAATTAATGAAATTGAAACAAAAGAAACAATTGAAAAAATTGACAAAACTAAAAGTTGGTTCTTTGAAAAAATAGATAAAATTGACAGACCCTTAGCCATGCTAGCGAAGAGAAGAAGAGAGAGAACTCAAATTACTAGCATACGGGATGAAAAAGGCAATATCATGACAGACACTTCAGAAATACAGAAGATAATCAGAAATTATTTTGAATCCTTATACTCCAATAAAATAGAAGATAATGAAGGCATCGGTAAATTTCTTAAGTCATATAATCTGCCCAGATTGAGTCAGGAGGATATAGACAACCTAAACAGACCAACATCAATTGAGGAAATAGAAGAAACCATCAAAAGATTACCATCTAAGCCCAGGACCGGATGGGTATATAGCAGAGTTTTACAAAACCTTTAAAGAGGAACTAATACCAATACTTTTCAAGCTATTTCAGGAAATAGAAAAAGAGGGTGCTGGGGATGTGGCTCAAGCGGTAGCGCGTTCGCCTGGCATGCGTGCGACCCGGGTTCGATCCTCAGCACCACATACCAACAAAGATGTTGTGTCCACCGAGAACTAAAAAATAAATATTAAAAAAAAATTTCTCTCTCTCTCTGTCTCTTCCCCCCCCCCCGACTCTCTCTTTAAAAAAAAAAAAAGAAAGAAAAAGAAAAAGAGGGAGAACTTCCAAATTCCATTCTACGAGGCCAACATCACCCTGATTCCAAAACCAGACAAAGACACTTCAAAGAAAGAAAACTACAGACCAATATCTCTAATGAACCTAGTTGCAAAAATCCTCAATAAAATTCTGGTGAATCGGATACAAAAACATATCAAAAAAAATGTGCACCATGATCAAGTAGGATTCATCCCTGGTATGCAAGGCTGGTTCAATGTACGGAAATCAACAAATGTTATTCACCACATCAATAGACTTAAAAATAAGAACCATATGATCATCTCGATAGATGCAGAAAAAGCATTCGACAAAGTACAGCATCCCTTTATGTTCAAAACTCTCGAAAAACTAGGGATAACAGGAACATACCTCAACATTGTACAAGCAATCTATGCTAAGCCTCAGGCTAGCATCATTCTGAATGGAGAAAAATTGAAGGCATTACCTCTAATATCTGGAACAAGACAGGGATGCCCTCTCTCACCACTTCTCTTCAACATAGTTGTCGAAACACTGGCCAGAGCAATTAGACAGACGAAAGAAATTAAAGGCATAAAAATAGGAAAAGAAGAACTTAAATTATCACTATTTGCAGATGACATGATTCTATACCTAGCAGACCCAAAAGGGTCTACAAAGAAACTATTAGAGCTAATAAATGAATTCAGCAAAGTGGCAGGATATAAAATCAACACGCATAAATCAAAGGCATTCCTGTATATCAGCGACAAATCCTGTGAAATGGAAATGAGGACAACCACTCCGTTCACAATATCCTCAAAAAGAATAAAATACTTGGGAATCAACCTAACAAAAGAGGTGAAAGACTTATACAAGGAAAACTACAGAACCCTAAAGAGAGAAATTGAAGAAGATCTTAGAAGATGGAAAAATATACCCTGTTCATGGATAGGCAGAACTAACATTATCAAAATGGTGATATTACAAAAAGTTCTCTATAGGTTTAATGCAATGCCAATCAAAATCCCAACGGCATTTCTTGTAGAAATAGAGAAAGCAATCATGAAATTCATATGGAAAAATAAAAGACCCAGAATAGCAAAAACAATAATAAGCAGGAAGTATGAATCAGGTGGTATAGCGATTCCAGATTTCAAACTATACTACAGAGCAATAGTAACAAAAACAGCATGGTACTGGTACCAAAACAGGCGGGTGGACCAATGGTACAGAATAGAGGACACAGAAACCAACCCACAAAACTACAACTTTCTTATATTTGATAAAGGGGCTAAAAGCATGCAATGGAGGAAGGATAGCATCTTCAACAAATGGTGCTGGGAAAACTGGAAATCCATATGCAACAAAATGAAACTGAATCCCTTTCTCTCGCCATGCACAAAAGTTAACTCAAAATGGATCAAGGAGCTTGATATCAAATCAGAGATACGGCATCTGATAGAAGAAAAAGTTGGCTACGACCTACATACTGTGGGGTCAGGCTCCAAATTCCTCAATAGGACACAAGAGTTAACATCTAGAATCAACAAATGGGACTTACTCAAACTAAAAAGTTTTTTCTCAGCAAAAGAAACAATAAGAGAGGTAAATAGGGAGCCTACATCATGGGAACAAATTTTTACTCCTCACACTTCAGATACAGCCCTAATATCCAGAATATACAAAGAACTCAAAAAATTAGACAATAAGATAACAAATAACCCTATCAACAAATGGGCCAAGGACCTGAACAGACACTTCTCAGAGGAGGACATACAATCAATCAATAAGTACATGGAAAAATGCTCACCATCTCTAGCAGTCAGAGAAATGCAAATCAAAACTACCCTAAGATACCATCTCACTCCAGTAAGATTGGCAGCCATTATGAAGTCAAACAACAAGTGCTGGCAAGGATGTGGGGAAAAGGGTACACTTGTACATTGTTGGTGGGACTGCAAATTGGTGCAGCCACTTTGGAAAGCAGTATGGAGATTTCTTGGAAAGCTGGGAATGGAACCACCATTTGACCCAGCTATTCCCCTTCTCGGTCTATTCCCTAAAGACCTAAAAAGAGCATGCTACAGGGACACTGCTACATCGATGTTCATAGCAGCACAATTCACAATAGCAAGACTGTGGAACCAACCTAGATGCCCTTCAGTAGACGAATGGATAAAAAAAAAATGTTGCATTTATACACAATGGAGTATTACTCTGCATTAAAAAATGACAAAATCATAGAATTTGGAGGGAAATGGATGGCATTAGAGCAGATTATGCTAAGTGAAGCTAGCCAAGCCCTAAAAAACAAATGCCAAATGTCTTCTTTGATATAAGGAGAGTAACTAAGAACAGACTAGGGAGAAGAGCACGAGAAGAAGACCAACATTAAACAAGGATGAGAGGTAGGAGGGAAAGGGAGAGAGAAGGGAAATTGCATGGAAATGGAAGGAGACCCTCAGGGTTATACAAAATTACATACAAGAGGAAGTGAGGAGAAAGGGAAAAATAATACAAGGGGAAGGAATGAATTACAGTAGAGGGGGTAGAGAGAGAAGAGGGGAGGGGAGGGGGGATAGTAGAGGATAGGAAAGGAAGCAGAATACAACAGACATGAGTATGTCAATATGTAAATCAATGAAAGTGTAACTGATGTGATTCTGCAAGCTGTATACGGAGTAAAATAGGAGTTCATAACCCACTTGAATCAAAATGTGAAATATGATATATCAAGAACTTTGTAATGTTTTGAACAACCAACAATAAAAAAAAATTGAAACTGAAAAAAAAAAAAGAATGTGGATTCCAGCAATGTCATCAAAGAGCAGAAATTTTAAAGATATACTGAGAGCCCCAGCAGGCCCTAGATGGGGGAAAGCAAGGTAACTCCAGGGATCCCTCAAACCAGCATCCTTCACACAGAAGACCCATACCCGCAGCAGAATCCATGAGGTCCTCTACCTTCACTGCACACTAAAGGGCTGGGATTGAGGTCCAGCTGGGCATAGAGGGTTCTTCCAAAGATTAGGCAGACCAGGCAGCACACTGGGAACCCACCATGGACCAGCCCATACCATGAGCTGAAGGCATCAAGGGCTGAGCTGTAGCAGCATCTGACTCAAGTCTGGCTTGGCTGACTCTGGAGCTGACAGTTGGGAGGCCAGAGTCCAGCCACAGATCGTTCCCATCAGTTCTAAACAGCCCACCTTCCCCCACCCACCACCCCTGTAATCTGACTTGGCCCCACACACTCACCACTTCCTGCCTTCTGAGGAGACCAGACATCCTTCCTATGGATCTCAGCCGGTGTAGGTCACAGGGAGACAGATCTGAGACACAGCCACTTGGGCCTCATGCAGTAGAGAAGACACAGTCCTGGAGATACACAGGGTGAGAGATGAAGGCCTCTGAGACTGTGGAAGACCACCCCCTCCCACCAGCTGCCTGCTACCTGCCCAGGGTTCATAAGATCCCTGCATACCCCAGCCACATATACAAACTTGGGGCCCTGAGTGACAGGAGATGTAGCCGAGTCCTGGGTAAATAGGCCCGAAAGACAGAGTCTTGGCAAAAGTCCTTCTCAGATAGCATTTCCTCCCTGCAAGGAGACCTGCCCCATCAGGGGGACATTTCCACTTAGGCAGGGCTGAGACAGCTCTCTGCAGCCAGCTCTGTTGTCTTCCTGCTCCTCTGGGCACAGAAACACAAGCATGTGTGAGGAATTACAGCCTTGGTGTCCAAGGCAGCCGACCCTGACCTCAGAGAAAGTAGGTGCCAGGTCTGGCCAGAATGGAAGGGAAGGAGACCGGCATCCATCACTTGAGAAGAAGCCAAGGTTGCATGGCTAAGGCCTCCTCACACTTTCACTCTCAATCAACTCTTTTTCACCCAAGAAAATAAAAAGACAATCAGGAAATACAATTAGTAAGTGCATGAAAAGCTAATTATATGGCAATAATAAAAAGAATTCAATGAATGGAAAACCAAGCCCTTGAACCACCTCATGTAAGGAGCCTGCTTCACCCACAGTACAGAATGAAAACCCCCTTGCAGAGAGGTAAACACATTCCCAAGTTGGGAGCCAGGCTCTGACAGCTGGCCCCTGGAGGACTCATTCTTTGGTGACCAGGAGGGGACAACTAAGTATTTCTCTCTTGAAACCCATCATGTCCCCTGTCCTATAGGTTTTCTGAATAAGAAGACAAAGAAATTCCAAAGGAAGAGATTGATACACTCACATCTATGAAAAATGAGGCTCTTGCATGAAACAACAATTGGGTACAAGATGGTTGCCTTACCTCAGGGGAAATGTCTACAGTCTTTACAAAGAAAAATAAATTCATGTTGAGGGAATATTAAAGGAAAGAATACATTACCTCACAAACGAATTAAATTTGAATTGAGTTTTAACTGAATTAAATTTTAGAAAATTACTGAAAACCTTTCCAAGAACATGAAGATACACAAAAAAATGCTCATTGAAATAGTATTCAGTAAAAAGCAATGTACATCCACATGGAAATAAACAAGAACAGACATGTATTAGAGATATACACACAAGGATTAAAAGCCAGAGAGCTGATCCATATAATGCAATGTAGTTTATACATAATCAATAGCCTGATGATTTTCCAATGTGTACAACATAAAGTGTGCATACTTAGGGCCCAAATTTTTAAAAAGGATGGAATTATCAAGAACATAAAAATTACACTCAAAACAACTCAGGGTCCCAAAGCAGAAACAGTGGAGGGACCTGGGGGAACCACAGCCTAAAACAGCAACATGAGTCTAACCAACTGAGACAGAGACCACATACTACATGTTACGGTCCCACAGTAATAGAGTACTAATGGAAACACAAAGTTATTGAAAACTCAAATAAGACAAAACCAAGTAACATTCTGCTTCAGAATCGGACCTGTCTGCACCTCCAGGCAGAGGTAGCAGAGACCAGGGCAGCCTGCCCAGGGCCAAGTCATCTCTATTTGGGTAGGGATATATGGGAGTTTAGAATCTGACTACACTGAGCATTAAAAATATATTTCAAGGGGCTGGGGATACAGCTCAGTTGGTAGAGTGCTTGCCTCACATGCACGAGGCCTTAGTTTGAATCCCCACCAGCACCACACACATACACACACACACACACACACAATTATATCAAGAACTCTCAATTCTTCTTTACATCAAATTACTCTATCCAAATAAATGTTAACCAAGAACATAAAAATACTAAGTTCAATGAAGAAATGAAATTCCTGGCCAGGCATGGTAAGGCACACCTGTAATCCCAGCAGCTACTGAGGCTGAGGCAGGAGATCATGAGTTAAAGTTGGCCTCAGCAAAAGGGAGGCACTAAGCAACTCAGTGAGACTCTGTGTCTAAATCAAAAAATACAAAAAAATATATATTTTTAAAGATGCTGAGGCTGTCGATTAATGGTTGAGTGCCCCTGAATTCTATCCCCAGTACCCTAGAGGGGGAAAAAAATAGGTTCCTAAGTACTTGGGGGAAAACTGGAATTTTGTGGCAGTAAGAGTTGATAAAGACTACACCAGAAGCAAGCTCAGATAAGCAGCCTGTCACCCCCAGTTCTCCAGGAACCCCGCTTGGTAGCTAAACACATTCCCAAGCATGGGGACAACTCTCACAGTGGATGCAGTCTAGGTTGCTCCTCCTAGGGAATGAGGAAACCTGAGCAACTGGACATTTGGTTCTGGAAGGTCACTGTGCTCTCCTCTCCCCAGAGTGGAATGTTCCCTCCTGAAGGACCTCAGTTCTCACTGACACCCAAGCACTCACCAACAGGCACATGAGGGCCCTTACCTGTGAGGCCTTTTCCCTGAAACCCCTTCTGACACCTAAAACGTGAGTCTGATAAACACCAATCCATTCTCCAAAACCACTGGTCATTCAACAGTTAATTCTGACACCACCAGGGTCAGCACAAACCCTGGTTCAGGGTCAGCTCCACTGCTCCAGTATGGATGCCAGGTGCAAGGTAGCCAGCCACACTGCTGCGAGCAAAGAACCACAAACTGGGGACTTCCGTCACCCCCTCTTCAAGTTCAATGATTTGATTTTAGCAAAACACATTGCTTACATTCAGCTTACTATAAAAGATACAGCTTAGGATTAGCCAAAATAAAAAGATATGTAAAAAAAAAATGGAAGAGTCAAAGAGAATACTGGGAAAGATCTATGAATGAAGAAAATCTCTTCCTCTGCATTCTGCTATAGCAATTCTGCACAGAGACCCCTTTCCCATCCTGACTTTGAAGATGCTCCCCTTTTTAAAAAAAAAAAAATTTATTTTATTTATTTATTTTTATGTGGTGTTGAGGATCGAACACACTGCCTCACGAGTGCCAGGCAGCACTCTAACACTGAGCCACAATCTCAGCCCCATGAAGATGCTCCCTTTTTAACTCAGACACCCTCTGATACTAAAAATCCCTCCCCTATTTTTTCCCCCTCATAAGCAATTAGGGGAACAGTCTTCTCTTCAGGAATCAGAACAAATACTTGTTAATCAAACTTGACTCAAGTTTCCCTCCTTCCTCCAGGACCCTGAACTCTGACCCACTGGCACCTGGAGACAACATAGGACCCTTCTTCCTGGTGCCTCTTAAGAACAGGCTGACTCCTCACAGTTCTCCCCTCCAGCTTCTTCCTAACCCTGTTTGCCCCTCTCTATGAAGCAGCCCTTTTCTGCAAGAGCTGTGGTTGCTTGCAGAGCTCACCTGTGGTTCTCCCCCCTCCTGCTCCTTTAGATAAGTTGCTTCTCACCCAAATCTGCATTTGCTTCATTGCAAACTCTGGGATCAATATGCACCCTCAGAAAGGGGCTCCCTTTAGCCTTCCCATCCAGTCCCCCACCACATATGCCTGAGGATCCCCAGCTTTCCAGAGCTCTGTAGCTTTTCCATATAAGGGAGCCTTCCAGGGTTGGTGTGAGCAGCCTGGGCCTCTGCAGGAAAGGCTGCCCAGAAAGCTCTGACTGGATCTTCAATGACCTCCTTTTGCAGAAGGAAGTCTGGCCTTGGTTTACAGTCACTGGAATCAAGGATCTCTTCTTCTCAGTCAAGTTTTCTTTCTTTTTTTTTTTTTTAACATTTATTTATTTATTTATTTATTTATTTTTATGTGGTGCTGAGGATCGAACCCAGGGGCCTCACATATGCTAGGTGAGTGCTCTACTGCTAAGCCACAACCCCTAGCCCCTCAGTCAAGTTTTCAATCAGAACAGACTTGGTGTTTAGAGAACCCAGTAAAATCAAACTTTATGTCTGTGTTTATAGGAGGAACAATTTTAAACACTCACATTTGATTTTCACTTCAACAGGAAAATCAAAATTATTCCTTTTCAGACAATAAACATGTTACTCAATGCTATATCCAAGATAATATTTGATAATCATCACAGGTGACTATTATTAGGAATTGACTAGTTTTGGTCAACAGAATCAGTGTTAAACATTCACCTGCAGTTCACAGGGTACAGAACAGACCCATCCACTGCCAAACCACTGCAAATTACAGGAGTGGATGTTTTGGTGAATCTTTGTAATGAGCCAATTCACCTACCACAATGGGTTGGGGAAATATACTCACTTTCTGCAACCATATTAGAAGAAATCTTCCCTGTTTCTTTTCCCAGGTAGCATCCAAAAGGCCAAGCCCTGGAATTATATTTTAAACCACTCTTCCATCCCCATTGCAAAAAAAGAACATATCTAAAGGGAGAAAAAAATATACATAAAAATTTTTGACAGGCCAGGTGCTATAGTGCAGACCTGTAATCCCAGTGACTCCAGTGGATGACATAAGAATCCAAGTTCAAAACCAGCCTCAGCAATTAGCAAGGCCTTCAGCAACTTAGTGAGGTTGAATCTTTGTGATAAAGATACCAACTTCTTGGGGCTGGGATTGTAGCACAGTGGGGAAGCACTGCCTTGCAAGTGTAAGGCACTGGGTTCGATCCTCAGCACCACACTAAAATAAATTAAGATACTGTGCCCATCTACAACTTAAATATATATATATATATATATATATATATATATATATACACAACAAATTGATATATACATATATATGTATATACCAATTTCTCTACCACACTTTCATCTGGGAATGCATGCATTTCTGCAACCACACTGAAACAGAGGTTTTCACTGATTCTATTCTCAGGTATCATTCCCAAAGCAAAGGCCTGCAGTTCTAATTTAAATTTGCAACATGTTCCCCTGCAAAAAAATAGAAGTCATCCAAGAAACGCAGTAAACTCACTCTGGGGAAGAAAAACAGTACGTAAAAATTTTTAGAGAGGGGAATATAAGACCTAATATTTGTTTTTTTTTTTTTTTCTATCTTTTCCCCCCTGCCTTATACCTCTAGCTTATCCTTTGGAAATATTTTCTAATCAGCTCTACTAATAAGCTACACTTTACAATTACTGAAAAACTGACACTTAAATAAGCGGGCAAGTCTTTCCAAGGCAACAAACCCAGGGAGCTGTAGCACCACTGGACACTGACCTGTCAGACTCTAGCTTCAGGTCAGGGCATTTGTCACCAGGCACATCCTCCCAACCCCCACCTGCTGCTGAAGAGCTTTGTAGCATTTTGCTCCACCTTGCTGGGATCAGTTTCCCCTGCTCTTTGGGATAACTGTTTTCCTTCAAAGCTCTGAGTGCATCCGGAGGGCAGGAACCATGTCTGTCATGTTACCTGAACACCAGCATCTCACTGCCAGACCTGGATATCTCCAGCTGCTCCCCTGAGAGGCTGCACCCCACCTCAGGCTGCCCTGTAGGAGGAGGTGACCCAAGGTCTGAAACTGCCTGCACCCTGCAGGGCACAGGGTAGCTGTGGGCAACTTGCAGCAACACCAGAAAAGAACAGGGCAGTGATTGAAGACATAGGTCACAATGTGGTGGCCAAAGGACACCTATGCCCAAAGACAAGCCACGGCCAAGATAAAGGGAGGCATAAGTACCTTTTAAACACAAGTTCCAGGTAATTCCTCTCTATTTTCCACTCCTGGGAAATGTTTACCCATATTTTTAAAATAAAATATTTTAAACGTGCCATTCATTAATAGGAGAAACTACCACAATTAAAACACCAAAAACAAATGGTTGGCAAAGTGTGCACTGGAGGGTGCAGCTGGCATCTGGGAATGTGGGAGGGAACTGGAATTTCAGGTTTCTGCTGCCAGTCTTGGAAGGAGCCAGGCTTTGAATGGAAAATGGACTTGATACCCTGTTTCCTGCACATTTAGGAGTACGTGTCCCTAGGACGCACAGGTTATTCCTGGGGAGAAACAGGGACAGACAGGGACCCCTAAGGCTAACACAGTCAGAACACACCTGAGTCCAGAACCCTGACACCTTCCCCTGCTCACCACACACCCTCGGAGCATCAAGCCACATGAGCTGGTCAGAGCTGACCCAGGGATGTCGCCAACAGGGAGGCGAAATAGAGGACAAGGATCTGTTGTCCAGCCCACCCATGGGACAGGGACCCAGGGCGACCTGCCACAGAGAACTCGGCCGCGCTCTGCAGCTTACCTTAAGGACACGCCACCAAACTCACCCGCAGACCCAGGATCCAGGGCCACCCGCCAACGCAGACTCGAGCACGCTCCGCAGCTAACCTCAGGGACCTGTCATCCAACCCATTCCGCGGGCCCAGGGCCACCCGACAGTGGGGGGGCCACCAGACAGTGGGGAATCCGCCCCACGCTCCGTAGCTCACACGCACTCGGTCCCCAAGGCAGGTGGTGATCGGGTCCCGCCAGTCCTGGCCGCACACTCACCGTTTTGGGCCACCGGGGTGACCTGCCGTCCTCCGGAGGAATATCTCGGGTACCCGAGCTCGTCGGGGACTCAGGCTATGCGGAGGAACCGGGGATTCGGGAAGAAGACGCGGAAGCTGTGGGCAAAGAACTCTGCGAGCAAGGAGGAAAACCCCGCGAGAATGCGGAAGCCCGCCCCTCCCCGCCTTCTGCGCACCTCATTGGACAGTTCCTCTCCGGCGCCCCCGATAGCCAGGCTCCGCGCACCGCCCTAGTCTTGAGTGACAACTTACGTCACCCAATCGGTGCTGTACTCGGCCCGAATGACAGGTTCTTGGTCCAGCCCCCTTTCCAGACTGGACTTCCCTGCAGTGCCCGGACCTGAGCGCGGCAATAGCGCTCGGATCCCACCGGGCGTGGAAGGCAGGGTCTGAGGAGCCCCCTGGGCTGCTCAGCGGCGCCCGCCCAGTCCGCAGCTGTCCCACTGAGAGCTTCCCATTTAGCCAGCTGGCGTCTGTTCCCTGCGGACCTGAAAGGGAGGCGAGGGACCGGGCAGGGCGAGCGAGCATTGAAAGACAAGACTGGGCCAACTCCCACGAAGCGTGTTTGTCAGCGCTGACAAGTGAAGGCCACCTCCCCACGGACGGGGGGAGGACGCAGCTGGGGTTCGGGACTTCTGGGGGCAGGTTCGAGGATCCGAACTGGGCGGGTGCTCCCGCGCGGTTAAGGGTGGGGCTGGAATGGGGGAGTGCTGATCGCCCTCGGGCTGGAAGGAATGTGGGCGGTGGAGGGTGGGGTAGTGTGAGCGGGTGGTGAGCCTTTTTCGGGTGGGAAGGAAACTTTTTCTTAACGTGGCGGCTGTCACTTAAGATGGTCATCCAGGTGCTAAGCAAGGACCTTACAACGGAAACCCTAAATCTTCAGCTGTATCCACTGTTGACCTCCAAAGTTTAAAGGTATAGGTACTGCCCTGCGCAGAGGCCCACACCTAGAATCCCAGCGGCTCAGGAGGCTGAGACAGGATCGAGAGTTCAAAGCCAGCCTCAACAAAAGTGAGGCCCTAAGCAACTCAGTGAAACCCTGTCTTTAAATAAAATACAATAGGGCTGGGGATGTGGCTCAGGGGCTGAGTGGCTGTAAGGATGGCCTTAGCCTAGGCAACTCCATTTTAAAACTCTAGTTTGAAACCTGCAGTCTCACCAGCACACCTACGGAGCCCTCCAGTATGGCCCTCAGACCCAAACAAGTCACTTCTCCCCACCCTGACAAACTCAGAGTGAACTCTTTGACATGTTGCCCTCTGCCTGATATGAGCAAGAAGCAAGAATATCAGGGTGGGGACCACCAGATCAGATGCTTTAACCTCAGGAGGAATGACATCATTGAGAAATCCAGTAGCAGCTGATAGGGATTGACAAATGGTCAAAAGCCCCAAAACTTTGTATAAATGATGGAGCAAATGAACAGACATTCAGCCAGCTGACACTGATGCACACAAGTCTGAGAGCCTGATGAGGACCTGGGCTGACATCCCAGCTCATCTCATCTGCCTGATCTTCTGCATTATTCTCACCTCTCAAACTCTACAGCAGTCTCTGGACTCTGGTAAGAAAAGGACACCTCCCTGTGACCGCCTTCTCAGGCAGCCATCAGCTCCACCCCAGGAGAAGCCTGCCTTGGTTCGTGACCTGATCACTGTTGTCTGAGTGAGTGCATCTTCTGGACTTAAAGCCTAAGGCTTCAGACTTTTGATCTGACACTCAAGCTTAGCACACAGGGGGAATGTCTATAATAAGTCTGCCATGATGAGGTGTGTTTGCAGCGGTTAGAATTGTTTGCTTTGAATTGATTATGTCTATTGCAGTGCCTAGCATTAAGGATTGTCATTTTCTTGATTAAGAACCTATAGAGCGAAATTGTATTGAGTGATTTGAGTGAATAAAGCATTGAAAAGGGCAGAAGCAGTGGACATTCTTTATTTCTCCTCCTCAACTGCATAAGTCGCACCTTTCACCCATCATGACAGTGGTACTGAGTTCAATCCCCAGTGCCATAAATAAATAAATAAATAAAGGTATACTTCCTGAAGGATATGGAGAATAAGTCCAAGGATACATCCCCTTCTCTGCAGCTGTTCCCACACCTGCCTTCTCTGGGGTAAAATTGAAGCTTATGTCATTTAAAAGCCCAGACCTCAGACAAAGGGAATGAACACAAAAGGAACTCACAACTGACAGGCACCTCCACCCTAATAGATCAGCTAACCTCAACACAAGCCACAGGAAATTCCCTATCCGCACTACAGTGCCACCCTAACGAATCAGCAATAAAACATAGACCCTTCCTTTAGCCAATAGGTACCACCCCCCCACACCCAAAAATGAACCACAGCAGGTATTTGACTTATTGACACCATCTCTGAATAAAGAAGAATTTAGAAATCTAAGAAAATTGTTCCTTGCAACTCTGTTAAGAGTTGACTCTTTTCTCCCAGGAATTACATAGTTTATCATCTAATTGATAGGCCTTTCATCCATTTTGAATTCACTCTGTACAAGTCAGAGACAGGGATCTACAAATGGATAATAAGTTTCTTAAGCATAGTTGTTTTTTATTTTTTAAATAAATTATGTCCTTTTTCTAATGCATTTGGCATACTTGTACAGGATCAAATAACAATCTGTGTGGGTTTCTCTCTTTGAATTCTATTCTGATCCATTGGTTTGTCTCACTTCTCTGGTTGAATGTGTTCATGTTTTAAGAACATTATATCCTCAAATTTCTGAGATTTACTTTACAAATTTCTTAATCTAATTAAAGTATTATTATTTCTTCAGTAGTTAGCTCATTTCAAACCTAATGATTCATTTTTCATGTTAATAAATTACTGAAATGTGGATTAAATGAATCATCTGATCATACAGCATATTTAGTCCCTCAACAAATTCCTTGTTGCTCATCCCCAAATGCAATTTTTATTTACAGAAGTTTGCCTTTGAATATACAGGAGTGAAGTTAGCATACAAACCAGAATCCATGGTTTGAGCAAGTAGTGTTCAGGATTTGGACGTGGGTCTCATCTTCTGAGATATTGTTCTCCATTGCTCTGAGCTCAGTGATCACACCAGGATATTGAAAACCAGCTCACATATATGAATAATGTCCACACCATCCCTCCACCTGCTGCCCAGATTTGAGATTGTCAAAAATGTTCTCCAATATCCTACCCCAATATTATTCTCAATTATTCCTCAGAATAATTGAGAATAATTGTCCTATAAGAACAGAGACATTTACTCTGATGCTGCCTCAAAAGACAAATCCTTTAAAGACTCCATCCCATTGTACTGGCCCCTGAGTCAGGGAGGGGCATAGTCAGTAGGCTCTCTCCCCATCTCTTTCCACTTCCCATTTTGCCGCCTCTTACCTTTTGCCTTCCCACACTTCTCCAAGAGACAGACAGTTTGACCTGTCTAGTCATGGAATTGCAGCGCACTGGGAACCTACCATGGACCAGCCCACACCATGGCCTGAAGGCATCAAGGGCTGAGGTGTAGCAGCCTCTAACTTGGGTCTGGGTTGGTTGACTCTGGAGCTGACAGTGTGGGATCAGCCACAGCTGGTTCCCACCAGTTCTAATCAGCCTACCTGCTCCCCCACCCCCACACTCCTACCCCTTTTTACACTTGAGAAAACAGGCTTTTGTGTATGTATTTTTAAAACATAGATATTCATGGGCTATTAGGCAGAGAACTTTTTAAAGGAAGTATAGAAAATATAAGTATACCTATCCATAATACATCCAGCAGCCCTTCCCATAAAGCCAGGCACTTTGCTCCCTGCTTGTCAAGTCTTATTCTATTTTGTGCATTTAAAAACTCAAAAGAAGTTTGTCCTGTACCAATATACATTTCACAAGAGCACACTGATGGTCAGACAGCAACAATGACAATCCCATCATATGGAAAATAGGTGAGCTTTAGTCAGGTTTTTTGCTGCTGTGACCAAAAGATGTGGTAACAACTTTAAAGGAGAAAAAGTTGGGGGCTCGTTGTTTTAGAAGTCTCAATCCATAGACGGCTGGTTACATTCCTTGGCGCTCAAAGTAAGGCAGAACATCATGGTGGAAGAATGGAGAAAATCAGGTCAAGGCATGATCACAAAGCAAAGAGAAACTAAGCCTCAGCTCAACAAATACATACTCAAAACCATGTCTCCCATGACCCAACTCCTCCAGCCACAGTTTACCAGCCTATAGTTACCACCCATTAATCCCTATCAGGGATTAATTTGCTGATTGGGTGAAGGCTCTCAGAAACCCACTCATTTCACCTCTAAACTTTCTTGTACTGTCACACATGAGCATTGGGAGGACACACCTAACATCTACACTGTAACAAGGTGGCAGTTGCTACTATCACTTCATCCACTGAAGTGCTGGTCTGGTGAACACGGGACGGTGATGAAGCCCCTGTGTGAGCAAAGGAAGGAATTGAAGATGGTCCTATATTGGTGTTTTAGTCAGCTTTTTCACTGCGGGGCCAAAAGGAACAAACCAAAACAGTTGTATAGGAAGAAAATTTATTTGTGGGCTCATGATTTCAGAGGTCTTAGTCCATAGAAGACCAGCTCCATTCCTTGGGGCCCGAGGTGAGGAAGTACATCATGGTGGAAGAGTGTGGCAGAGGGAAGCAGTTTACATGATAATCAGAAAGTAAAGAGAGACTCCACCCTTCAGATATAAAATATATCCCCCATAGCCATGTCTCCATTGAACCACTTTCTCCAGCCACACCCCACCTACCTCCAGTCACTAATTAATCCCATCAGGGAATAATTCACTAAGTTAATTCCTCCTCCAAACCTTCTGGCATTTTCTTACATGTGAGCTTTTGGGGGACACCTTGCCGCAGTGCGGCTGCAGCAAAATAAGGGGGGGGGGACGGGACGAATAACTTCTGTACTTTGATACAGCAGGAGTAGGAGCCGTTTATCGTAGGACAACAGAGGTATTTATACATTTTGCACAGCTTATCTTAATTAGCATAAACTAGATACATCAGTCAACCAATAAGGAATCTCCACACTTAATGGCTTGCTTTTGTTACTTCTCAAACCACTCCCTCTGGCATTTTGCCAGGCACTATCCAGACTTGTTTAGGAACTCTAACATTCCCCTGGCAAAATGCCAGGTGTTATTTTGACTTGTTTACAGACCTTAACAACACCTCACATCCAAACCATAATCGATGGTTCCAGCCAGTCTACCAAAGTCTCCTTGTGCCTGGCTGGAAGGTCATACCATGCAGATCTTTTACAGGTTCATGGAAGACTTGCTTCACACTGGAGAGGATCAAGAGGCACACAGAATTAGTGACAACACCATGAGCCACAAGAGGATGAGGATCAGGATTCAAACAAGTTAGGCTCAACATTTCCTATTTGTGTATATGAAGGACACGGTGAAAAAAAAATTCAAAATAAAATCTGATGTGTGTGGAACAGAGGACGAAAAAACAATTAGTATCTTCAAAGTGTTTTGTTAGCTGTGTATCAACAGCACTTACCAGTATTCAAAGTCAGCATGAAGAGCCTCATAACACTTGAGTTCTTGAAGCCATCCCCAGCAAAGACAGAAAACAAACCTGTGAGTGCCCACTGGATTCTCCACAGCAACCATGCTGAGAGCCACCCAGAGCTGTAACTGGGTGGCCCTCCCTATGAGCCACTAATGAGGCTTGGTCTGAGTGAATTTCTTAAGCGTGTATGAAGGGGACCACAGTGTGAATGACTTCCTAGGGAATTCAAGTGTCTATTATTAGATGAAATTTAAATCTCACGGTTTGGTGTTACACTAGACAACTCACAATGTTAGAGATAAAGAATTTCAAGACAGTGGAAGGAAGCAGGGAATAAATTAACCACCCTGGTTCCAACTGTGTGATCTTTGACAGATCACTTCCCTTCTGGGTTTTATTCTCCTTTCTGCATCAGTGAGATGTAGGTTGAAATTAGATGAAATACAGATATTGTCATAATCTAGCAATAAAATTTCCAATGCATCTCCCTGTAGTTTGAATCTGACCCATGTGTCTTTGTAGGCTCTATGGTAGGCAGCCTCCCCAGTGGCTCATGACACCAAGTGCTCAGTGACTCACTTCTCAATGGCACAAGTGCTGAGGTATCACTTTGGTCTCAGTTCACTCTGGCTGCTGAAACCAAGTGCTGTATCCTACAAGATTTATAAACAGCAGACATTTATTTCACAGTTATGGAACCTGGAAGAGCTCTGGCAATCTGTCTCATCAGAGCCTCACTCTTTTTAGGGAATCAGAGCACAGTGGGTTCTCAATGGAGAAAAGTGGTCCTCACTTATGGTCACATGATACCCATGTAGCAACCCACTCTAGTTTGTACAGGAGGCGCCTACAGCTTCATCTCCTGCAGCCCTGTCTATACCAGGGTGTACATGCTCATCTTAGTTTCAGGTTTCCATGAAAGTAGACACTAGAAACCCAGTTCTGTTCTTTCTTTTGCTAGGGCACAAGAAGAACCCGGGGAACTCATGGACCCTCCTGCTCCTGTCAGTAGCCTCTGGGAATATTGTTAGGAGGATGGATGAACTAGCCTTTAGAAGGGTTGCCTTTGACCTCTTTTTTCTTATTCTCTCGTGATTTAAATCTTGCTTCTCCTTCTCTATCCCATATTTATAGTTCCCTTCTCTAAACGAGTGTTCTCCCATGGGAAAGTGGAGAAGAACATGGGCCCAAGTGAGGATGGTGGAGCAGGGCCCAGGATATCAAGGATATTGATACCAGGATATCGATTCCAAATCAGACCTGAAGAGCATATGGAACATGTACCCCTGCTCTCTAAATAAGAAATTAAAAAACAGTAAGAAAAACATAAACAACTCGTAGGGGAAAATGGGCAAAAATTAGACTAGGTGCTTCATTAAAAGAAACAATGGCCAAGAATGATGAAAACATGTTCTACATTACTCTTGAGTAGAATCCAAATTCCAACTAGCATGTAATGCCATTACGCAATGGCTAATGTGAAATCCACTGACAATATAAATGCTGTGAGGACAAAGGGCAAGGGGAACCCTAACGCACTGCTGTACTCATGCTGCTACAACCCTCTTCACAGATCCTGGGCAGTGTGTCCCAGAGAAGGACCCCCACACTGTGCACCAGTGGTTCCACTCAGCTACGTGAGCAGCAGAAATGCCTCAACAGGTTCACCATGCCAAGGACATCTCACAGCAACATTACTTGGCACTTCTCCAAACAGGAAACAACAAAGAATGAATATCATAAAATAAACAAAATGCATTATATATCTTTAAATGGAATATAATACAGCAATCATACTCAAAATATATATAAAATAGGCATAATAAACAAACGAAAGAATATTTTGTATGATTTCATTCGAATGTTTAAAAAGAAGCAATGTTCACTCAAAAGTTAGAAAATGTATACTTTTGGGGAGGACAGAAAAGTAACTTGGAAGGGGATATAAGAAGGAAACCTAGGAGGTTGGTGGTGTTCTCCTTCTTGTAAGAAATGGTTATTGGGAGTTTTTCCTTTCAGTAATTGAGCTATACAAACTGCTCTACACACAAATTCTTTTGACTAGAGCCACAGCCTCTGCTGTTGCTGTTGTTTGCTTGCCCTGTTATTACTAAGGATAGTAGACGTAGGAATTAGTTCAAGACTTTGGAATTTCGGGCTCAAGATTCATATCCTGGGGCTGGAGTTGTGGCTCAGTGGTAGAGAGCTCAGTGGTAGAGAGCAGTTGTCTAGCATTTGTGAGGTCCTCAGTTTCAATCCTCAGCACCACATATAAATAAATGAATAAAATAAAGGTCCATCAACATTTAAAAAAAAATTTAAGAAATTCCTATCCCACATCCTATCTGAGAGACAATGGTCACTTTGTTAACACTCAGTTTCTCACTAATGTAAGGAGTTAATACTGCTTCCTTTCTCATAGTGATTAATGAGATTTAACCCTCTCGAATATCATCCCTATGATGGTCCCTGGGGCTCTGAGCTTTGAAAAAGACATGATTATATGAGGTAAAGGAAAGAGAAGAATAACTTTCAAATCAAGAGGCGTTTTAAAAATGAAGAGATGATGCTGAGATGCAAGAAAGAAGCCCAAATGCCTTTTTTTTTTTTGATCTCTTATCATTTCCAGATACATTGATGATATATAAATGCAGGTGTTTGCAGCAGGGTTTGTGCAAGGTTGTGGTCCTGACAGTCTCTCGTTGACAGTTATTATCAGACATAAGTGCATGGGATTCCTTCTTTCATAGCCTCCTGACATTATTTATTTTTGCAGGGGTTGAGACAAGTGACTCCATCTTAAGCAGACAGCATTTCTACCTCCACCTTTGATGAAGATCTTTCTGTAAGATCCTTGTCATTCACCCATGTTGTCTCTGGCTCTGGTTGTCTCCCAGTGCCAGGATGGACCTGCCCAGTGATTGGTCTGGTCCTATTTCAGAGACAAGTGATTGTCAACTAGGACTCAGTGTCTAGATCCAAGCCACACCGGCACAGCAAGGGACCTGAAAAGAGTGGTTCAGGCTGCTTTCCTGGAGACCAAGGTTGCATTCAATCTTGTCTCTCTGATGGACACTGGTGAGAAACTGAAGGAACCTGGCTAGCATTATGCTGTTAGCAGCTGAACTTCTGCAGAAGTTTGGTAGAAAACAGGTACAAAGTTTTTAAGGAAAAATATAGAATAAAAACAAAAGGAGGATAACAGTTCAGTTAGTACAGTTGTTCTGATTCAAGGCAACCTACATGAACAGAAAGAACCCAGGGGACAAAGTGAGACTTGTGTAGCTACATTAGAGGGGATGAGAAAAATTTCAGATCCAGGCAAATCTATACACATGTATTATAAATTTGAAAACAATGAGTAGTGTCACTAATCACAAGGGGTGTTATAGTTTTTCTTTGGAAATAATTTTCTCTATACCATCAAGCCAGTATACACAGAATATTCAGAGAAAAACCCAATTTGTTTGCAAAATTAGTTTTATCAAGTTTTACCAGATCATTTGCATAGAAGCTTGGAGAATACTTACATATCAGATTGGTCTTGAAAAAAAATATTTTCAGACTGGCTAGCGATATAGCTTAGTTGGTAGAGTGCTTGCCTCACAAAAAGGTCCTGGGTTTGATCCCCAGCATCATGAAAAGAAAAACAAAATTCAGCCTAAAAAGCTATATACCAAGACAGATTTTAGTCTTGTCCTCTGTATCTATAAATAATTTAAATGACATCCCACTGAAAATTTCTTTAAAATAATTGTTTTCAATTTTACCCTGTTACAAAGAGGAAATTCTCTTGTAAGTAACTGCATTGCCAAAAAAGTAAGAATACTTTGAATTTGTTTTTAGCTTTTGAGTTTTGGAGTAACAAGTATGGTGGAAAAGTAAACATTTCCACTTTTGTTCACAATCATAGCTGCTGTTCTGGATGCTATAATAAAATGTTGCATGCAAGGTTACTTTACAGGAAGAAAAGGTTTGTTCAGGTCCATTTCTCAGGTCCAGAAGCAAGTTGCTGGCATTGCTGAGTTCTGGTCAGGGTTCTTGGTGGCAGAACATCAGTGGCTGATGATGGTGGGACCACATGTGGAGCGAGAGCTCAGCTCAGACTCTGCTCTGCTTTCCTTTGTTCCTGCATCTCACAGTAAACACAACAAATGGTGCCAAGGCTGTGGCCAGAATGCTTTCCTGCTCTGACCTCTCCTTTGATGTCTTAGTGTCTCAGGCCATGGGCACAATGCAGGCGGTTCTCTGCCATGGTGAAACCAGGGGGTCTTTGGCTCAGTTTCCAGCAGAGCCCTCACTCCCATCACCATCTGCTCTCCTCCCCTCCTCCAAACTCTAAGGTCTTGGACCTGGTCTGCTCATCTTCTGAGCCCTCCCCAGGGCCACCTATAACCATCTTCTTGGAACACACCAGGATTTTTCTACCTGCATCTCCAGACTCTTGTAACCTCTGCCTGGTCCCTAATGCAAAGTTGCCTCCCACCCTCAGGTAGTCTGATTGAGGAGCCTCCTCCTTGGCACCATGTTCTCCATTCACTCTCCACATGTCAGAGAAGTTTATTAGTTCACAGTTGAGAGAGTTTGAGAGCATGCTGCTTGCTCTGGCCCAGCCATGTGGGCTACATTGCACCCTGGTAAATGGCAATGTTGGGAGCTCTGTGGGAAACAGGTCACCTCACCAACCAGGAAGCCAGATGAGGGGGGGGGGGGAGCCAGGCTCTAGCTCCTGTACCAATCCCGTCATGAGCATGAATCAGGGTCCCTCACGGAAGGCCTAATCCTTCCAAGGGCACAACACCGAGTGTCTAAGCACCTCTAACTAGTAAAGGTATCACCACCTCCCATATCATGACACTGGGACCTCTAAAGGTTTTAGCACCTCCCATGTCATGACACTGGGACCAAGAGGCCAAACTAGGATCTTTAGAGACATGCCTACTCCACACCCAGATCACAGCACTCAGAAAATTGCTGCAGATTCCAGACAGCCTGAGAAAATGTTTTCCTAAATCTTGAAAACAAACACATTTACATAAAGAATAATGTTTAACATAAAACTCATATACATACAATGATCAGTTAATTTGGTGTCATATAATTAATTCTTGTTCTGTTTTCTAATGTAAAAATTTTAGTTACTCAGTTTCTTTATTAAAGTAATGAAAATATTTTTTCAGGCCATGAGTCTTAAGATGATCAGAAACCTGTATGAAAGCATACTTGTCAATCATTTCCATGAATCTGATTTCAAAGTTTATATATAGAGACAAAGCAAAATAACAACTTTATTTATAACAATGACTTAGAACATATATAGTTAAAAATTGGATGAAATTTCATAATTAGGATACAATTCAATTATTTCCTTTGTATGTATCATTTCCAGATAATCACAGTCATGGCTGATAATATCAGTCCAGGACCAACAGTCATTTAGAAACTCCAGGCACTCTCCAACATACTCACATTGACACCATATCCATATCAATATGACTTTTAAAGGATTTATGATTACTATATAATTTGAAAATGTTCATATACAATTCAACACATCAAATTAGCCTGATTAGCTTAATATTTCCTTTTTTGTAAAATAAACATTTGAGAAGATCTAGGAGTCTCAGCAATGTCCCAAATTTAAATTAAAAAAAAAATCTTAATTTAGAACTTGGATTCTGGGGAAGTCCTGCCAAAGATGTTGAAACAGTTTTAAAATGTAATTAAAACACTAACCATTGAGAAATCATATTCATTCAAAGGCAGTAACAACTGAAAATTTTTAAAAGAAAATAAATGCAAAAGAAAATAAAACCCTAAATTTAAGTATTTCAAGACTCATATTGCTAAATAATAGAAATTAAAATAATAAAGCAAACAAGATATTATTTTGAAAGAAAATAAAAGCTTTGTTTTCCTAGGACAATTACAAAAGGTACAGAAACACTTCCTGCAATATGGGCGATTTTCTTTACAAGAAGCCCACTGATAACCTCAAAGCTGAATCACATGAAGTAATTTAAACTTGATTAGATACTAGAAGAATTTGTGCCCAAGTTTATGAGTTATATAAGAAAATCATTGTATTGAACAGGGCATATGTGACTCTTAGAAAAAATTGAAGCAAAGTTGGCCAGACGTGATGGCAACACCTGTAATACCAGTGGCTCAGGAGGCTGAGGCGGGAGTTTCATGAGTTCAAAGCCAGCTTCATCAAGGGCAAGGCATTAAGCAACTCAGTGAGACCTACCTCTATATAAAATACAAAATAGGGCCAGGAACGTGGCTCAGTGGCCACGTGCCCCAGAGTTCAATCCTGGTATAAAAACAAAAAGCAAGACAACAACAACAACAACAACAACAAAACGAATAAAGTTGTCCAGTTACCCTGAACTATACAGACACATTAAGAAAAATCAGATTATATTGAAGGAAAATATTACTCTAAACTGTAAAACTGCTGTCCAGGACATGGTTGAATATTAAAAAAAAAAAAAAAAAAAAAAAAAAAGCTTTCAGAAATTTAAAAAAATACAAATTAAAAAACATCTTCCATCCTTTTTTCCCCCTAACACTAGGTCTAGAAAACTTATGTGATTTTTAGTATAGTGAATTACATTCTGATTTATATAAAATATTAATCCTCAAATTTTTAGAAAAATCTAGATATAATTTCCTCTAATTTAGAGTCAACATGGCTACTAAGAAAATTCCTTTTACAAAATTCATGTTGCATGAATACTTCGAAATTTCCTCTAAAGTTTTATGACTTATTTGGATCTATAACTTGCTTAATCCAGCAGATCTGCCCCGTAGTGCCCACAGCTCATTCAGGAATAATCCACCATCCAACGTTTTTAATTTTCTTTTTTTTAGTATCTATTTAGTTGCAGATGAATACAAAGTATCTTTATCTATTTTTATGTGGTGCTGAGGACACATGGTGGAGCCTCACAGGTGCCAGGCCAGGGCTTTCCCACTGCGCTCCAGCTCCAGCCCCAATCCATGGTTCTACTTTAAGAGAAAATCTGATTCTACCACCCAATTTTCTTAAAAACAAACAAACAAACAAACAAACCTGTCTTCATCAAATGCAATAGATCTTATAAGAACATGCTCATAGTTACATATTTCCTTTAGACCTCTCACCTCACTCTTTTCCTTCTGCTTTTTTATTTTTATATCCATGTCATAAAATCTTTGAATTTTTTAAAATCATTCATATTTCTAATAGTTGCATCAACACAATTTTATATGCTCATACAATTTGTATAGAAAATCATACACATCAATTAAAAATTCTAAGTCTCAGCAACTCTCACTTGTAGTGAAAACCTATGAAATTAGCAAAACTTTAAAAGTTTGTTTTATACCAAAAATTTAAGAATATGTAATTCTAGGACCCTATGCGCTCCCATAACAATTTTTAAAGTGAAAACAGACACAAGTAATAATAGATTCAATATGTTTTTAAAAAAGAGAAACATTTTAAGTAGTTGTTGTAAACCTTTATAATTTTATTTATTTATGGTGCTCATAATCAAATCTAGTGTCTCACACATGCCAGGCAAGTGTGCTACTGTTGAGCTACAGCCCCAGCGCCAGATTCAAATCTTTTTTGTTAACACAAAATTAAAACAAACCAAACAAACAAACAAACAAAAAACCAGAATGGATAAATTTCAACCTCATGATAACAGTTAAACATTCAGTATTTTAACTCAGAAATAAATGAAATATATTATGATACATAAATATACATATATATGAGACTTATAAATCACATAATTCATAAGCATGTGTCACATTTATTTATGCCTAATTTTTTTTTTTAACCATTGCACTTAGACAACTTATGAAAACAGTAACCTTAAACAGAAACAGTCACTGGGTATCTGGCTGCTGGTGCCCTCTTCCTCCACTCTCTCTTTTCCCTGCTGCCATTACATATGCAGCTCTGCTCTGCTCTTCCAACAATGTGTACTAAGTCATCTCGGACCAAACCAAAGAGCCACCCCAAGATGAACTGAAACCTGTGATCTGTGAGCCAAAGGAAATCTTCTCCCCTGTAACTTGAATTTCTCGTGTTTTGACACAGCAATAAAAGGTTGAGTAACATGAAGAAAACTGGAACACCAGATGTCATTATAAGAACCATTACTTGCATAGGGTTTTCACTGGTTTTTTGTTTGTTTGTTTGTTTGTTTTTTTGTCTTTTGTCTTCAAAAAAACTGGGAAATCAGATCTTTTTCACATTCAAGGCTTTTTCTCCATTATGAGTACTTTCATGCATAGGAAGGAAAATGGAATGTCCACACATTCAGGAGGTTTATTTGCCAGAGCAAGCAAAATGGTTCTGAAGGCAACTAAGAACTTACATATACTCATTCAGATTTGTTGTAGTGTGAGTCCTTTCTTGTCATTGAAGGTGACTAGAAATATTAAATGATTTGCTACTTTTTTTTTCATTCAATGCCTTTTCTCCAGCACAAATTTTTTCATGCGTACAATGGGAACTAATAATGTAAGGCATTTTCCATTCTTTCCTCTAATAGGGTTTCCGTCTAGTATGAGTTAATGCTTTACAAACACAGGGCTTCTTTCCCTTATGAATTTGTTCATATTTTTGGAGGTGAATGGGCCTATTGAAGGTTTTACCAGTTTCATTTGTAGGACTTCTCTTCAGTATGAGTTCATTCGTTGTCTATGCAGATGAATAACTGAAGGTTTCACCACACTGTTTATATTCACAGAACTTCTATCCAGTATGAGTTTGTTCATGTATGTGAAGGTTGCTGGACTTAGTGAAAGCTTTTCCACAGTGTTTACACTGATAGGGTTTCTCTCCTGTATGAGTCCGTTCATGTGTATGAAGGTGAGTGGACCTAGCAAAGGCTTTTCCACACTGTTTACATTCATAGGGCCTCTCTCCAGTATGTGTCCGTTTATGTGTGTGAAGGTGACTAGATGTTGTGTAGGCTTTCCCACACTGTTTACACTCATAGGGCTTCTCTCCAGTGTGAATTCGTTCATGTTTTTGAAGGTAAGCAGAACTAATGAAGGTTTTCTCACATTGTTTACATTCATAGGGCTTCTCTCCAGTATGAGTTCGTTCATGTATTTGAAGGTAAGCAGAACTACTGAAGGCTTTCCCACATTCCTTACATTGGTAAGGCCTCTCTCCAGTATGAGTTTGTTCATGTGTTTGAAGGTTAGCAGAACTAATGAAGGCTTTCCCACATTGTTTACATTGATAGGGCTTCTCTCCAGTATGAGTTCGCTCATGTGCATGAAGGTGAGTGGAATTAGTGAAGGCTTTCCCACACTGTATACATTGATAGGGCTTCTCACCAGTATGACTTCGGTGATGTTTGTGGAGGTGACTGGATGTAGTGAAGGCTTTCCCACATTGTTTACATTCATAGGGCTTCTCTCCAGTATGAATTCGTTGATGTATTTGAAGGTAAGAAGAACTAGTAAAGGATTTTCCACATTGTTTACACTCAAAGGGTTTCTCCCCAGAATGAGTTCGTTCATGTTTATGAAGATGACCAACTGTATTGAAGGCTTTGCCACACTGTTTACATTGATAGGGCTTCTCTCCAGTATGAGTTCGCTCATGTATTTGAAGGTAAGCAGAACTAATGAAAACTTTACCACACTCCTTGCATTCATAAGGCTTCTCTCCAGTGTGAGTTCGTTCGTGTACTGGAAGGTAATTGGAACTAGTGAAGGTTTTACCACACTGTTTACACTGATACGGCTTCTCTCCAGTATGAGTTCGTTCATGTGTGTGGAGGTGAGTGGATGTAGCAAAGGCTTTCCCACATTGTTTACATTGATAGGGCTTCTCTCCAGTATGAGTTCGCTCATGTGTGTGGAGGTGACTGGACTTGGTAAAGGCTTTCCCACATTGTTTACAGTGATAGGGCTTCTCTCCTGTATGAGTTCTTTCATGTAATAGAAGGTAATTGGAACTAGTGAAGGCTTTCCCACACTGTTTACACTGATAGGGCTTCTCTCCTGTATGAGTTTGTTCGTGTGTGTGTAGATTACTGTACTTATTAAATGCTTTCCCACATTGTTTACATTCATAGGGCTTCTCTCCTGTATGAATCCGTTTATGTATTTGAAGGTAAGCAGAACTTATGAAGGCTTTCCCACATTGTTTACATTCATAGGGCTTCTCTCCTGTATGGGTTCTTTCATGTATTGGAAGGTAAGAGGAACTAGTGAAGGCTTTCCCACATTGTTTACATTCATAGGGCTTCTCTCCAGTATGAGTTCGTTCATGTGTCTGAAGGAAAAAGTAACAAGAGAAGGCTTTCCCACATTGTTCACATCCATATGGTTTCTCTCCTGTGTGAGATTGTCCATGTTTTCGAAAAGACCTGGAACAACTGAACTCTTTTCCGCAAGTCAAACATTTATAAGGTCCACTTACGGTGTGCACTGCTACTTGTCTTTGAATACTTGTGAGAGAAGTTAAAGATTTTCTCTTCTGTTTAAGTTCAGATGGCTTCCTTCTACTCTCCTCATTCTCAGATGGTATGATGTGGCTATTAAAATAAAAAAGTAACAAGAAGATGTGTCTACACACCTGCTTTCACATGGACTTACTCTAGTAGGAATATCCTTTTTTAAAGTAAATACGAATTTTTCAAATAGTCTGGGGATGAATTCTTAGTCTGCAGCCTTTTCAAAATTCAGAAAACAAAACTAATAAATCCAAGGAAAAATGAAAAGTTACCAAAAAAATGGCAACTGCATTTAAAAAAAAAGCCCTTGTGTATCAGCAAAATGTTTCTTCATTTATTTTGTTCTTTGATACTATCTTTCAATAAAACTTTGTTATTTTCTCAAAATAAATAAATAAATAAATAAGTAAATTTGAAATCTCACGGAAGGTTTTTTCCACACTGAGTACCTAATTTTAATTTTCCAGAGCTACAATGATTTCTATAAAAAGTTACAAACAATATTAAGGGTTGGCTCTTTATTTCTTTGTATTTATTTATAAGCCTTAGAAGTATATCATTACTAACATCAGACAGTCTGGATTTTCAGTCATGTCTAAACTTTGAAGGTAAATGCATTGATTAGTCTGCAACCCTGATTCCCAACAGGTACTACAGAAAGAGTAGTATCACAAATGCAGCAAATAGTACTGGTAGCACATCAATTATATTGAACATACTAAAATTCAATCCTATTCATTTTGTATTCACATTTCCAATACAAAATTTCCAGGAATAAAAATATTTCATTTGCATTTATTTGGTTTGTTAGCTAGTTCTTTAAGTTATAAGACATGCATAGTTCCCTTAAGGGATTCTGCTTCCTCTTGGGAGCATAAATTACCTTAGATCTTTCCCAGGAATTGTGTTCTGTTCTTCAACGTTCTGGTACACCCATTTGTTTCCTAAAATGTTGGCCCAGAATAATCATTATGAATTAATGTAGTTTAAGAATAAATTACAACCCTGGCAGTGGTGCACACCTATAATCCCAGTGGCATGGGAGGCTGAAGCAGGAGAATCACAACATCAAAGCCAGCGTCAGCAAAAGCAAGGCACTTAGCAACTCAGTGAGACCCTTTCTGTAAATAAAGTACAAAATAGGGCCGGGACTGTGGCTCACTGGTCAAGCCCCTTGAGTTCAATCCCCAGTACCCACAAGAAAAAAGAAAAAAGAAAAAAAAAAAGAGTAAATCAAAGGAATCATACTGCTAAGTGCAATGAAATCTGGCCTGATTTGCTCCCAGAGTAAAGTACACATTCTTAACTTGTGAAAAGAAAAATAAAAGTCCACATAATCTACATTTGATTATGTAAATGTTATCATTCTTACCTATAGAAGCCAGATTTCTAAGGACTTCCTGCATCACATCCCTGTGGAGATTCTTCTGGGAAGGATCCAACAAAGCCCACTCTTCCTGGGTGAAGTTAACAGCCACATCCTCAAAGGCCACTGAGGTCTAAAATATTATAAAAGTACAGGGCAGGCCAGGAGAGATTGACAGCATGAAGAATCTACTCTCTACATGCAAGATGTTCACATGACTTTGTGGCCTCCAATCTCTCTTTCATTATTTGGTCATCAAAACTTGTATTCTCTATCCGTACTCAGTCTTCAAACAGAGTAATTCTTATATAAGAACGAAAGTACTTAGAAAATTAAGAGTAGAGCAAAAATACCCTTCTTGTTGTGAAGAACAAAGAGTAAGGTATGCTCCTGGGTCACCCATAATGTCTTCAAAGGGTGCATGTCTGCACATCATTTTTTTTTTTCCTTTTTTGAGAGTGCTGGGAATTGAACCCAGGGCACTATGCATGCCAGGCAAACATTCTACCAACTGAGCGATATAATGAAGCCATACTAACTCATGTGCAGAAGAGAGTTAATATTAGTCCTGATAGTACCTACTCTAAGAAATGCCTACTGACAAAAGTTGCATCTTTGCTGGAAGGGGAAGTAAGGATGAAGAGGGATCCCAACAAACTAAGCAGTAAGGCTTAATCACAGTGTAAGAGTGTATTTAGTGAAACTTTGATTTCCTTTGGAAATTCTATTATTATGCTCCAATCTTATGTTAGAACTTAAAAAATTCAAAATCCTTCCTACCAAAACAGAATCCTCTGAGCAAAGAGTCTAGGAACTGCCCTAGTACACCACATTTCATCCAGGTACTCACAACATGGTAACTGGGGATTGAGCTCATCCTATGTAACTACAGCAAAAGAATAAATAGAATTTGAGGAGCTTTACTCAACATCAAACTTAATCAACTAGTAAGCAACAACAGTGATCAATAAACAATTTGATAATTTCTTCTGATTAACATAAAGATACACTTGGATAAATGTCAAATACCTTTACTGACATTTAACAAACAGAATTTCTAGTAATCACCAGAAAGTACTTTTCCAAGCCAAATGAAAATAAGAAATGTGCAACACCTATCCAACTGTGGTAGACAGCAGACTGTTGGCTTTTCCAATATATAGTCATGTGCCACATGACTATGTTTTGGTCAAAGACATTTGAGGTTAATAATGGGCTACATATACATGGTTATCAGTAGTAAAGAGATAACTGATATGTTTATAGGGATGGTGGTACAAACAAACATACTGCATGATCACCTTTGGTATCTTGTAACGTAAGATGCTGTGCAAGGCTGTGCCTGGGAAGAACCGTCTCCACAGAGCCTAGGTCTGTAATAGGCTATTCCTTCTAGGACTGTGTAAACACACTTTGGTGTTTGTGCAATGGTGAGAAAGAAAATGAATTTTTAAACTTGATAATTTCTTCTGATTAATTATCTAATTATTCCTCGGCAAATCCTATGCTATTTCCAATAGTATATCTCAGATGTCCTTTATTTATAGTCTACTGTCACTTAAACATTGTGATAACAGTCTATAAATAAAGAACATCTAAGATATACTATTGGAAACAGCATAGAATTAGCAGAGTGATAAACTGAGAGAACAAAAGAAAAAAAAATCAGTGCCTTGGAATTCATATAGACGAGTAATAACATAACAAGTAAGGTATACAAGTGGAGACATTCATAAGATATTCAGAAGATGAGTCAAGACAAACTGGTATCTAATTTTTAAAAAATGCATTACTTCCCTCCATTCCATAGACAAATATAAATTAATTACAGATTCTCATGAGAAATTAAAAACTAAAACACTTTCAGAAGCTTACAGGAAATATTTTCCTAGAGGAATAGAAAAAACATTTTCACATAAGAAGAGTAAGCAGTAATGAAGAATGAGAAATTCACATATTAAAATTAGAGGAATTAAAAGATGAAAACATCTGGAAGAGGGGAGACACCTGCAATTTGCGACATAGAGAGTTAGGGTGCCCAGCACACGGCTCAGGGTGCTGAGGCAGGACAATCAAATGCAGGATCAAAGCCAACCTCGGAAATGTAGCAAAGCCCCAAGCAAATGAGCAACGACTTGGCTCTAAATAAAATATTAGTAGAAGCTGAAGATGTGGCTCAGTGGTTAAGAGCCCCTAAGTTCAAACCCTGGTACAGAGAGAGAGAGAGAGAGAGGGAGACAGACAGACAGATAGAGACAAGGAAAGATGGAGCACATGCACACATACTCCAGGACCCAGAGTGAGAATAATCAACATATGACTCAAATGGAAAATAGCCAGATGTGGGACAGAAGGTGAAAGCTGCCTATGGAGAAAGGACGATCTCTGGGTGCAGAGAAGCCCAGGAGAAGGCCAAGCAGATGAGCACTGACACCCACTCAAGGCCCAGCACACCTCAGTCAGGATGTGAGTAGTGGGGAGAGCAGGGCGGCTGCCCCTCTAGTGGTATTTCCTCACACCCGAAATTTACCATGACCTGCAGCCCAGAGACTTTTTCTGTGTATTCTTAGAGGTCCTCACAAATTCACAACGTCTTACCTCCTGAACTGTTGCCAGACTCACACAGTCAAGATCACAAAAACCTGCCCTTTGCTATCAGCACAAAGAGGAAAGGGAGCCATTTCCAGCACACCCAGAGAACTCTATCTTCCTGAGCCTACATTCAAAGGAAACTACTTCTCCAAGGCTGAGTCACCCAAGACATTATCAGCCAAAACTTGTGGGGAAAAAGAAACACTGAGCCCAGCTCCCCCTAATCTTCCTGCCTAGGTCAGTAGGAGGAAGGGCTGAGGCTCTTAGAAACAAAGCCATGAAATGATCTCCTAAGTAGAAAAATCTAAACTGTGCATGCGCTGAAGAAGAAAATGCAAATACCTGGAACTGAAAAATAAAGCCAAGCTGTACACTACCACAATAAACACCACACACTTACATCCACTAAAACACAAGCAACCTGAAAGCCATCACAGAAGATCAAGAGTAAAAGTATTTAGAAATTACCAAGAAGACTTAACAAAAACCACAAAATATTTCTGAAAGAAATGATACACATAAAATATCTAGTGTTTGTGAGCTCAAAGAATTGTAAATCTGCCTAAAAATCAACCATGAGGTCAATTCACTGCTTTTCATATTACCAATGACATTTTTATACAAAATAAGAAGTACTATTCTAAGATTCACATGGAATTGAAAAAAACTCAACAATGGAAGAAGAAAAATAAAGTGTAAAGCGTTTTTAAAACCTGCTTTAAAGGAGTAACAAAGGGAGTGTAGACCTGGTTTAAAGGCAGACACACAGAGCAGTGAAGGAGGACAGGGTGACCCAGGACCATGCAGATATAAAGAAGGAAATGATGTCTCTCAAGGGGCCAGGGTCATTCCAGGGGACCAGGAACTCTGGAGAATGAATGGCTGGGAAACTGGATGTTCATGGAAGCACCTAAAGTCAGACACTCCCCTCACAGCACACGCATACATGAGATCCATGGGGACCAAAGTCCTGAAGTAACAGGTGAACCTCACCAATTCTTAGAGGAAAATGCAGACCACATGTCTCACAACACTGGATTTGGGGATGGTTTCTGGGATATAGTACCATCAATTTGATTCATGAGAATAATAGATAAACCTAATTTCACCAAAAATAGCTTTTAGTCCTTTCATTTGCAGCAATGAAGCCAGGACTATTGAATACCATCCTAAGTGAAATAAGTCAGGAAGACAGAGAGACACCAACTGTGTGATCTTACACAGCAAAGCTCCAAGTTGGCTTCACAGAAAGTATAAGGGTATTCAGCAGAGATGAGGAGGAGAGAGGAGAGGGAACAGCAGGCCAGGGTATCAGGTACCAGAGTCCACTCAGGAGGAGCCAGCACTTCTGCTCTCCAGCAGAAAAGGTGGCCATAGTGCACAACATGACACTGTGGTTTTCATAATAAAGATGGGGAGCAGTCCACTGACCCTAAGAAATGATAAATGTTAGAAATGGAAGAGCTATTAAGATGCCCTGATCTGATTAAGATGCAATGAAACAGGTGAGGAACCAGCTCACTGCACCTCATCCACATGTGCAACTTAAAAGTGAATCAGCATTAGAAAGGAAAATGTTGTCCTTCATAGAACACCATCAGCAGGTGAAATGGCACTGGAAGGAATTGTAGAAAATAACTGCACATTGTGCACCTGGAAAGGAGTTGAAAACTTGAAAAAATGAAGAATAACCAGCTGAAAAAGCTCAAGTCCTTCTGACAAAGTTCAACTCCTTCTGACATAAGGATGCAAACCTAACTGCAATAAAATGAAACACCTTAAAAAGTGCCAGAGATCTTCAAAACCTACACTGAAGGCTACTCTGAAGGATGAAAGGCTGTCTCCATGAAAACAAAAACAAGTCAAGGATGCCTGCTCTCACCACTTCCAGACAACACAGCAAGAGGAGTGCTACCAGGGAAAAAATCCCTGTGTTCCAGACTTCAGCCAACTCACATAGCCCCAGACAGTGGGAGAAAATCAAGGACTTCACCAAGCAGATGGAGGTGGGCATAGGCAACTCAGACTCAGACTATCACCTGCAGAGAGAACAGCCACAGGCACCAAGATGGGAGGAGACAGTGCAGCCTCTGCACCCTTCACCCATCTCGTTTCCCATCAATAAGGACTACCTGGCAGTAGTACCTGTGTGACTTGTATTTCTAGCTTTCTGTTCCCTAAAGTGTCTACTGCAAGGGGCCAGGAACACATGATGGTGTTTCTTCACTGCTGTTCCTACCAGAAAGCGTGCTATATGGACATAGATCCACACTTGATAAGTCCCAGGGCTCTAAGACACACACAAATACATACAGGTCTCACACAAACCTCCTGGCAGGCCCATGACCCCTCAACTTTCACAGGCTGAAGTGATCAACCACATCTCATGTATCACAGTGCTGACTCCTGGATCCCAAGCCTTTTCCCAAAGTTGGGATAACCCAAATGAGTTCACACTGTAGATCCACATAAAATCCTGTGCTGTAAAATTACAACAGCGGTACACATGATTTCACTGTAGAAATTGAAAACATCATACAACATTGCAAGGGATCCAGAATACCACACAACTCTGAAAAACAGAGTAGCAATTTGACTAGCACTTTATGAGTAAAAAAATACTTGCTTCAAGTTAACAGTAACCAAGGTGCAGTAATGGCACCAGGAACCCCATGTAGACCAGGAATCACAACAACTCCAGGGAGCAGGAGGTCAAGAAAACAGCAGACTCAGCTGCTCCACACAGAAAATTGGAAATACAAGCAGAACCATCATGATGTTGGAGCAGCCTCAAATTTCACCTAACTGCAAGATGCAGCTTCAGGGAAGCATGGCTGGCGGCCTTGCAGAGGTTTCACTGACCTTGTTGCAAACCATGAAACTCAGCACCATCCTTTATACAGTAGCCTGAGCGCTCAGTGTGGGCTCCTGTCATTGATGCCAGTAACTAAGGACTTAACCTGTGAATCACTGCATTTGTACATTACAGGGGATCTAGAGCTATCTGACTCTGAAAAAAGCCCCTGACTGCTGTGTCTAAGTCAGAAGACAATAGGTGTAAAAAATTATTCGGAATTGCTTAAACATGTTTTAAGTAAAAAAAAAATCCTGCCTCTGGATGGATGTTTATACAAAACTATCACAACGTGAAACTGGCAAAAAAAAAAAAAAAAAAAAAGGTCCAATAAACATTTTTCTCAGATATTACAATATTCAGGTGGGCAAACAAGGGCATGTCTCAAATCCCAGGAATTTAGCAGGCTGAGGTGAGAGGATGACATGTTCAAGTCTATCCTAGGTTACAATGCAATAACCTGTCTCAAAATTAAAAATTAAAGGACCTGGGGATGTAGCTGAGTGACACAGAACCCCTGGGTTCAATTCCTAGAATATAAAAAAAATGAGAGTGTTCACTGCACCCAGGTATTCCAGGGAACTGAGAAAGCCCACGCAGGCCAGGAAGAATCCTTTCAGAGTGGACCAAGACCGACATGCCCAGCACTGGTTGCTCTCCAGGCTCAGGTCTGCAGAGAACTGAGGCTGAAGGGGTAGAAACAGCACGACCATGTGTTAAAGTAGCAGCCCCAGCTCCACTATCCACAGGCCCTGGAGGAGCTGAGCTCTTGCTGTTTTTTTTGTTTTCTTTTCAGCTATTTCCTCATGGAACTCCATTAAAACTCAAGCTCAACACAAGCTAAGAGAGACCCTCTGAGTACACTGAGCAACTAAACTCTGTCTCCAAAAATACTTTGGAAAGTCACTATACACAATGGCTAAAGCCTTCAACAAAAGCAAACTCTGAATAGAGGGAGAAACTGATTTCAGAGGAATCCATTGTAATATTCAAATACCCACTTCTCAAAAGCAACAAAATAAAGAATACACAGAAATAGGAATACATATCTCAACAATGGAAAAATGCTTGAATTAAACCACTACTAAGAAAACATGGACAGGGCTAAGGTTGTGGCTCAGTGGTAGAGCACTTGCCTGGCATGGGTGAGGCACTGGGTTCAAACCTCAGTACCACATTAAAAAACAAATAAACAAATAAAATAAAGACATTGTATTCACTTATAATTTAAAAAAAACTGAAAAAAAAAGAAAACATGAACACTAGAGTCACTAACAAGACTTAAAACCAACTGCCTGAATCTTTAAGATGCACTACCTACAACAGGTCAAAACACCTGATGAACAACTGAGAGACTCACATGGACAAGCGATGAAATCCAGTGACAGAAGGAGTGAGAGGCAATTGTCTGACAGCGAGTGACAGCTGGAACACATAGAAGAGCTGTCCTGGTGTCAGTCTAGCTCAACAGCACACCCACCACAGGTACCTCTAGGGCACTTAGCCAACAGCAGCCCAGCACACATCCTTCTTAACATCACAGGGAAGTCTCCACGACCAGCCACCTTCAGGCGTTAGTGCAGAAGGCTACCAAATCCCAACATGGCACCAGGAACACTGGAATTACCATGGCATCAGTAACAGAAACACAGCTGGGTGACCTCCAGATATCTGCAGGTCAAATCCCAAAGTTCTAAACAACACATGGGTCAAGGGTGTATCAGGATCAGTCTGAATATTTCAAAGGAAAAGAACTGAAACTGCATCTTAGGAAACTACAGGCAGGGCTTAGGGGGAATTAGAGGAGCTGAAGGATTACATTACAAAAGAAGAACTAAAATCAACCCTTCATCCTTCCACTTCAGGAACTAAAGAACAAACAGCAAGGAGAACCTACATCTGATGCTAGCATATAATTTAAGACATCAATGAAACTGTGATGAGGAAATCAATAGAGAATCAACTCAAAAGCAGGCTCTTTGTGGACATACTTGTAACAGATACACCACAGCTAAGTTAAGAAAAGAGACACAAAACTTACTCAGCAGAAATGAAAGATATCATTATTCATCCTACAGAGAGTAAAAAAACAATAAAGGAATATTATGAATAACTGTCTGGACCCAATTTGAGAACTCAGATGAACGGGACCAACTCCAGGAGGAAAACAATCTACCACAACGCACATCAGAGGAGGAACACACAACATGGACAGGCTAATGAAATGATAATGACCATCATCAGAGGAAAGGCATGGCCCAGAGGAGTCATGGTGGATTCTGTACCACACTAAGGAGGAAATGAAAACTACCCTTAATCCCCTCTAAGAGGAGGCAGGTAACACTTCCAACTCATTCCTCAAGGTGTAGCCTATATGATATGCTGTGATGTGAACAGTTTCTGGCAGCCAGACCAGGGAACCTGCGTGGACCACAGATGAATGGATTCAGCACCCTGGCGAAATTGCAAAGTAAGCATCAATATAAAAGGGAGAAATGAATTGCATGTACTTTGATCAAATTGCAGAGAAGCAGCTCGATTGTTTCTTTAATTTCATTTCTTAAATTCTATGAAGTCCAAGACCAGGATTGGTTTGTTGAGGAACTTCAGAAAACTATTTCTACAAGTGGAAATAGTAGACAAACATTTAAGAGTAGCCAAAATGTCCAGGAGTCTCCAATAGCTTATAGAAAACAATATCTGGTAGTATTATAGACTGAAGGTCCATGTAAACCCCAAATTCACAAGGTACAAGGTGAACTCCCAGTGGGTGGCATTAGGAAGGGGCATCTGGGAGGGACCTGGAATTAGATGAGATCATAAAAGATGCTCATGAATTATTAGTAATCTCATGAAAATCTGTTCTGTTCACACAACAGAATTTTCATTTAATAACAATTTCTATGATACTGAATTGATTTGTAATTGCCATGTTTATCCCATAAAATTTATTGTATCTTCCAAGTTCAAAAAACAGGAAGCAAAATGGAGCTGTCCACTGTAAGGAGTTCTTCATTATACAAAGGAACCAATATTCTCATGAATCTTTGTAGTCCAAATTTATCTACCACAACTTTTGTGGATATGCAACCATTTTCTGCAGCAACAATGACAGATTTTTTTTTTATATTTCTTTTCTCTAGTAGCATTCTTGATCCTAAGACACATAACTACATGTGAATCATTATAAAAAAAGGTGAGGTCTCACAAACTTTGTACATGTGGAAAGAGGAAGCAGAAAGGTAAACAAGAATTTTTTTTAAACACACAAACACACACACACACACACAAAAAACTATCTTTTTTTGAAATCATTTTTTTAAAGTCTTTTAGTATAGTTTACTTTGCTGAGCTCTGAATAAACACATTATACATTTAAAACTGGGTCTTAAATAAGGGGGCAGATTATTTCAACGTGAAAAACACAGAGAGTGCTGGTGCTGAGAGAGCATAGATGTGTCAGGCTCAAGGGGCAGGTAAGGTCCCGCCTGGTCCTGCTCACTGAAACACTCCATGATCACCCTCCCAGGAGACCTGGACCATGACTCCAGTCTATGAGGCTTTTCAGGTTTGCAAAGCACTACACTGGGGTGGGTGGTTCTTATGCTCTGGGAGAGTTTTCCTCCTATACAACTGTGAGAGAATGCAAGGGTAGGAATCACTGCTGATCTGGCCCCTCAGCACCAGCATCCACAGGCTATTGTCCACCTGTCTCCAAGGAATGGGAACAGGGCTTGGGGGAGACAGTGTCCCTAGGAGGCAGCTGTCTAGATGAGGCCTATTCCAGGAGATTCCTCAGTCCCAAGGCCTCCAGCTTCTCCCCTAAGAAGCTGAAACCCACATCTCAGGCTGCTCTCTAGGAGGAGTTGACCCTGAAATTGCCTGTACCCTGCAGGACAAAGGTCAGCTATAGGCACCTAGGGGCAGCCCCATGAAAGGGCAGTGGCCTAGTACACAGGACCCTGTGAAGAGTCTAGAGGGAACTTTTACCCTAAGGCATTAAGCCTCTGTGCCTGGGCAAGGTAAAGGAAGACAGACCCAAAGAGTTGTGAAGTGGGGCTAGCTGGTGGTGCACTCCTGTAATCCCAGAAAGGAAGATCGAAAGTTCAGAGCCAGCCTCAGCAACTGGTGAGGCACTAAGCAACTCAGTGAGACCCAGTCTCTAATGAAAATACAAAATAGAACTGGGATATAGGTCAGCTGTTGAGTGCCCCTGAGTTCAATCCCTAGTACCCCCACACACACCCTGAAATAAATAGCAAGAGTTACAAAAATGGAGTTCCAGGTGACTGTCCTCTGCTTTCACCACTTGGCAAATGTTCACAAACAGAAACAAATATTTGATGCTGTGCCCAATGAATGCAGTGTGAGGAGCAAAGAATGGATAATGGTCTGAACTGGACCAGGAAATTGAGCCTGGAAATGTGAGGAGAAAGTAGGTATTATAAGGATCAATAACAAGCTCTAGCAGGGATTAGGTGTGGGAGATGGGGGCAAGTTGACTCCTAGTGAAGAGCATGGACATGGACTCCGCAGATCAGCATTCTCCACACAGGAGCCCCACACCTGAGGCAAGATCCCCTGAAGTCCACTGTCTTCAATGCACACTGAGGGGCTGGGCTGGCAACAAGCTGCACAGAGAGTGTTCTGCCAAAGTGGCTACAGACCAGGCAGCACACTGGGAACTCACCTGCACCAGCCCACACCATGGACTGAAGGCATCAAGGGCTGAGCTGTAGCAGCATCAGACTCAGGTCTGGGCTGACTGACTCTGGAGCTGACAGTGGGAGGCCAGAATCCAGCCACAGCTGGTTACCACCAGTTCTAAACAGCCCACCTCCCTGAACAGTCCTGGCCCCACACACTCACCATTTCCTGCCTTCTGGAGAGTCCTGACTTCCTTCCTGTGGACCTCATAGCACCTGGAGGTCAAAAAAAGATAGACCTGAGCCAGAGCCACTTGGGCCTCAGACAACAGAGAAGACACAGTCCTGGAGATGGATTCTGAGCTGCAGAGGATGAGAGATGAAGGCCTCTGAGACCACAGAAGGCCACCTGCTCCAGAAGACCCCTCTCTTGTTCCAGCCCACATAGGCACACTTTGGGGCATGAGTGAAAGGAGATGTATCAGGCTCCTGGATAAATGAGGCCAGAAGGACAGGGTTTTGGCTACGGCCCTTTTCAGGCAAGGTTTCCTCCCTGCAAGGGGACCTGCCCCACTAGGGGACACTTCCACTTAGGGAGAGCCGAGTCCTGGCTTTCCAAAGCAGGCCCCGAAGTTCTTCTGCACTTCTGGGCACAAAGTCACAAGCATATGTGAGGAATTACAGCCTTGGTGTCCAAGGCAGCCGACTGCCATCTTTTTAACCCATGGCAGACACCTTCGGATACTGAAAATCCCTCCCCTCTTTTTTTCCCCTTCATAAGCAATTAGGGGAACCATTTTCTCTTCAGGAATCAGAACAAATACTTGGTACTCAAACTCAAGTTTCCCTCCTTCCTCCAGGACCCTGGACTCTGACCCACTGGTGCTAGAAATAACTTAGAACCCTTCTTCCTGGTGCCTCTTGAGAACAGGCTGACTTCTGGGGAAACACTCTCTGACCTGGGATCTGACCTGGCCTCCTCCTCACTGCTCTCCCCTCCGGTTTCTCTCTGATCCTGTTTGCCCCTCCCTAGGAAAGCAGCCCTTTCTGCAGGAGCTGTGGGTGCTTGCAGAGCTGACTGGTTCCACACACCCATAAGTTCAACCCCTGGTACAAAAAAAAAAAAAAAAAAAAAAGGCAATAAACTCAGTGTGAGGGAGGAAACAGTATATAAGAATCTTTATTTGACAGAATATTAGACCAAATATTTCTTTTTCTTATTCTTCTGAATTACTCTTCTTCCTTGCCCTCTGGAAATATTTTCTCATCTTTTTTGCATCTACTAATAAATAGCATTTTGCAGCTAATGAGTAATTGAAGTGAGCAAGTCTTTCCAAGGCAGCAAACCCAGGGAAGGGGGACACTGACCTGTCAGACTCCAGCTTCAGGTCAGCCCACCTGACACCAGGTACATCCTCCCACCCCCTCAGGTTGCCTTTGTAGTTTCTTGGGTGGTAGTGGTCGTTGTGATCATTGAGCCTCATCTGCAGCTCATTTTATTTTTTATTTTGAGACAGGGTGTTGCTAAAGCAGTTTCAAAACTGTGATCCTCCTGCCTAAGCTTCCCAAGCTTGCTGGGATTACAGGCTGGGCCAAAAGTTTATAGGTTTTTGCTCCACACTGCTGGGGTCAGTTTTCCCTGCTTTGGAATACTTGTTGTCCATCCATGACTCTAGAATCCAGAGGACAGGAATCATGTCTGTCCCTCTCCCTTCATACCAGCATCCCACTGTCTGACCAGCGGGTCCCTAAGAATGGACAAGGTCACAGGGTGCAGTGGCACATACTTGTAATCCCAGCAGCTCAGGAGACTGAGGCAGGAGGATTGTGAGTTCAAAGCCATCCTTAGCATCTTAGGGATGCCCTAAGCAGCAACTAAGTGAGACTCTTGTCTCCAAATATTTAAAAAAGGCTGTGGATGTGGCTCATAGATTAAGTGCCCCTGGGTTCAATACCTGGCTTAAAAAAAAAAAAAAAAAAAAAGAATGGAACAGGTCTTACGGGGAGACAGTGTCCCTCTCCAGGAGATTCCTCAGCCCCAGGGCCTCCAGCTTCTCCCTTCAGAAGCTGCACTCCACACCTCAAACTGTCCTCTAGGAGGAGCTAACCAGGGCCTGAAATTCCCTGCATCTTGCAGGACACGGGGCAGCTGTGGACACTCTGTGACAACCCCCATGAAAGAACAGGATAGTGGGTCGGGACACAGGATCCTGTAAAGTGGCCAAAAGACACCTGTGCCCAAAGGCATTTATGAGGCATTTGTCCTTAGAGAAGATAAAGAGTCATAAGTGCTTCTTAATCTCAAATTCGGGTCATTCCTCTCTGCTTTCCACTCCTAGGAAAGAAATGTTCACCCACGTAAAAAAAAGGGGTGGGGGCATCCATTACTCGGTGAAACTACGACAACTAAATCACTGTCACCTGCACGTCGCCTTAAGAATGGAGGGTCCAGAAGATGCACACCAGAGGGTGCAGTCAGCGGCATCTGGGAACGCGGGAAGGCATTGCTGCTGCCCTAGGAGGAGCCAGGCTCTAGAATGGCAATGCATTTGGGACCCGCTTCTTGCGCACGGGGAACCGGGCGCGCGGATAAGCGCGTTCTTCCCACCGACCACCGCCGCTGTGTGCCTGGGAGCTGCAGGCTGCGGGAACTGCCCACATGACCCATGGAGGTCGGAAGTCGCCAAAGGGTGAGGACTAAACTCCAGGGTCCCGCTGCCGCTTAGCCCACTCCGGGGACCCAGGTGACAGGGGACAGCGCCACTCACCAACGGGGACCCGCGCCAGCCCACCAGGACAGGGCCCTGGGCCACCCACCAGCCCGGACTCCGCCCCACGTTCCGCAGCTGAACCTCACGCCGGTCCCCACGCCGGGCGCTGATCGGGTCCCGCCAGTCTTGACCGCACACCCACCGTCTCTGGTCTGCCGAGTGATTCGCTGACCTCCCGAGGAATCTTTAGAAACCCGTGCGGGGAGACACAGGCCGCGCAGAGCCTGCCGAGCTTCCGGAGCAGAGGACGCGGGCCTGCGTGGAAGGAGCTCCGCAGACGAGGAAGAAAAGCCCGCGAGACTGCCGAAGCCCGCCTTTGCTGTCCGTTCGCGCGCGCTGGACTGGACAGTTCCGCCCCAGCGCCCTGATGGACAATACCTAGGCAACGCCCCCGTCGTGAGTGACAGCTAAGCTCATCCAATCCCTGCCTGCCAGAGGCCAGAGTGACAGGTGTATTGACCCATCTCTTTTCAGGTTCACCCTCGCGGTTGCGCTGAGACCTGATCCTGTGGGGACGCGTTCGCTGTGAAGCCGGCAGAAGATAGTTTAGAAATGGTTGTCACGAACGGAGCAAAGCAGAGGAAGAGATGTGCCGCTCCTGCCTGAAGCGACTTGAGCTTTGCTTCCTGACCCTTCCTACTGTTGTGACTGCTTGGACGCTCAAGGGAGCCCGGCTTCTAGGGCAGCAGCCTGCGGTGGCGACCTGATGGGTGCCACCAGCGTAGTTCACAGGTCTGGAAGCCACAGGGACCAAGTTCAAGCAGGTGAAGTTGATTATAAATTACTCAACGAATGTGTGCAGTGTTTTTTTTTTTTTAACATGTGATCAACCCAATACAGTAGATTTTTATTAGTGGGTATTTTCCGGGAGACTGCCCTGACATTTACTCTGCATTCTGATCTTCATTCCAGAATACGCCACCTTCCGTGTTGATATGGATTGCACACCAGATGTTCCCCAAGAGCTCACATGTGACACCCATCAGGAACATTCAGAGGTGAAATTTTTATAGGCCTGAGGCATTCTAGGAAACTGAGGCAGTGTGACCTCCCCTTTCAGACCCCAATTCTTTAGAAAAACAAAGGTCTCAGGCAAGTTGCTCAGAATTATAGGCATGAGTTTATTAGAAGAGATAGGAAGGAGAAAGGGGACATTCTCGAGACAGGGGGACCTCTCAGGAGAGGAACGGTGTGCCCTCCAATCCTCCAGTTTTATTGGGGTCCCAGGGAAGTTCCTGGAGAGTTCCAAAGTTACACATATTGACTTTTGACTGACAATAAAATGACATCAGACTTTTGCTCCCCGCTGTCTTGACAGTGCTAGGTCACTTTGGTCGACGGTGACTGGTTCTGATTGGAACCTGTTCTTACAAATTTTATAGTTAGGGAGAATGAGCCATATCTCTCGGAGCTTTAGGATCTAATCTGGGAAAGTGTCACAAAAGTCCCCCCTCAGAGTAACTGGGGTTCATCTTATTGACATTATTCTGGGCCTGCATTTCTCTTGCAGATAACAGGTAGTTTGTTGAGGAGAATATGACATATGAGGCCAGGCAGTAGTGTGTATGAATTACTTCTTGGAAAATAAAGCATGAGGAGGGGCAGAACAGTGGGCCCATTTTAGAGAATTATTCACTGGACCTCATGTTTCCACCACTCACATCTGTCCGCCTCCTATCAAAATGATTATTTTTTGAGAGTTGTAACTTCATCAGTGGGTTCATCCACTTGATGGATTAATCATTTGAAAGAACCGCTATACTGGATGGTACCTGTAAACAGCCAGGGCCTGCTGGAGGAAGTATGTCCTGTGAGCTTGCCTTTGGGGTTTATCTTTGGTCCCTGGCATTCCTCTGTTTTTAAAAACATTTATTCTTTTAGTTATATACAACACCAGGATATGCCCTGACATGTTCATAAAGATATGAAATCAACCTATAACAGTTCAGTCCCCAGCACTTCCCCCTGCCCCCTCAACCCTCCTTCCACTCCTCTGATCTCTTTAGTTCATCTACAGTAGAGTTTTTAAAAAATCATTAGTATCCTGTGGATGTGCCTGATGCCAGGATCCACCATGCCCCGACCAGGCATATAGGAAAATTCTGTCAGATCCCTTCCACTGCTCCTTCCTTATCCCATCCCTTCTTCCTCCTCCTCTGTCCCCTTTGTCTATTGTACTCATCTTTCCTCTACTTTGTTGATATTTCCTCTCCTGTGTTTTTTTCTCTTCCTTTTTTTTTATACCACCCCTCCTCTCTTATTTTTAATTAGCTCCTGCATATCGGAGAAACTTTTCAATTTACCTGCATGTATTTCTTTTTTTTTTTAATCCCTAATTTATTTATTTATTTATTTATTATTGGTTGTTCACAACATTACAAAGCTCTTGACATATCATATTTCATACATTAGATTGAAGTGGGTTATGAACTCTCAATTTTACCCCAAATGAAGATTGCAGAATCGCGTCAGTTACACATCCACAATTTTACATAATGCCCTATTAGTAATTGTTGTATTCTGCTACCTTTCCTATCCCCTACTATCCCCCATCCCCTTCCCTTGCATCTATTTCTTTATGTATTTCTTACCTATTGCTGCAAAACAAATCACTCCAAAAGTCATTAGTTTATGAAGGAGCTGGCCAGCAATTCCAGGTAGGCTCAGCTGGGCTCCGTCAGATGAGCATTAGGATGGCTGACCAAACAGCTCTGCTTCTGGGGTGAGCTGGCTGTGTACTGGGGCACCTCTACTTTCCTCCCTGTGCGGTGCGCCTTCCTCCAGCAGGCTGATGTGGGCTTGTTCTCATGGAGATTTCAGGGTCCCCTCTATTGCTACTGTGGTATGTCCTAGCTGGCATGCCTGGGGACGAGAAGACAGCCAGGTCTTTCCTCTACCAACAGGGAGCAAGCTGGAGCCAGAGCCAGGGACACTTCCTCCCAGGCCTCCTGTGCACCCAAGGACAATAACAGGGATTTTCACCCCACAACTCTTTGAACTAAAGTACCCATGGAATCAAGCTAGACAGGATGTGGCAAAGTCCCTCTCCACACCAACTTAGGCTGTGTACCCCAGGGGTGGGCAGACGTACAGGGCCAAGTCACGGCTCATGTGACCCTCAGTGCAGCCTGTGTCTGGAGCAGCTCTGGAACCATGGAGCTCTTTCCCACCCCATGGTGATGTTACAGGTATGAGGCCTTCCACACAACTGAGGCAGCATGAAGAGCCTCGCCTTCACCCAAAGACTTGCAATCATGCCAGAAAGATTCCAGACATGTTTCTCAGTGTAACAGAAGTGAGCTCATTTGAATGCATGTGAAAGTGGCAAAGGATCACTGAAGGCAGAGAGTGAGTCCTCTCAGGATGGAGAGGGACAGCACACTCCTCCTGCTCTGCAGTTTCACTGGGGGGTCCAGGAAGTTTCAAGAGTCCTGTCCATGCCACCTTTTGACTTACATCATATGAGCTGCATGGACTTCCTCCCAGAGAGGATGATGTACTGCTCAGAATTGGGAGTTTTTAGGGAGATTGAGTCCCATTGTTTTGTCTCAATTTCCCCATCCCCTAATGGGTTTCTTATTGAATTTCCCTATTTTTGCCTCAATTTACTGCCCTTTAATTAGTTCATTACCTTTTAATACGTGTTATGACCTAGTTTTGGAGATAAAGGAGGATCCAGGAGGCTTGGTTACATGAAATAATGATGACATTGTCCAGAAATGATAGTTTATCTCAGTGAATGCTAGAGGAGGCTTTGACCTAGCAGGCCCCCATCTTACAGGTGTTTGCCATTCAGATAAGGCTCCTGAGGCTCAGCCGCACTTCTTGATCTCTTCCTGCTCACCCATTCATGGCCAACTGGCCACCTAACAGTCTCTCCTGGATTCTATTGTTTTCTGTTGTGCTAGGGATTGAGTCCAGGGCCTTATGCATGCAAGGCAAGCACCTGAGCTATATCTACCAACTGAGCTATATCCCCAGCATCCCCCCAGATTATTCCAAGACATTTGCACATCAGCATGATCTGGCTGCTTTCTGCTGATGGAAGTGAACCTAGGAGAGGTGACCACGCGTCCTTGTTCTTCCTCAGGTAGGGCATGGAACATGAAGGGTATGTAGCACTGTGGAACATCAGAGGTTCATGTTGGTGCATGAGGCACATGTAGAGCAAGAATCATGCTAAGACAACAGTAAAAAGCACAACAAAGCACTATTGTCTGCAGACAGCACAGAAGCAATCAGTTCCATCGGCCAGTCTCTGAAAACAATGAAGACAGTAACTCGTAAAAGCTTCGGGGATAAGCCATATGCCACTGATTTGTGAGTGGAAGCCATTTAAGGCTTTAGAAAGATTTTCAGAATCGTGAGAAACATGTACATATCATATAGTTTTAATAAAATCATAGGTGTCCCTTAAACTATAGAAATCTAATCATCGGATTCTGTAAAACACCTTTTTAAAAAATATTTGTCCTAAGTAGTAATACATGACAGTAGAGTGCACTTTGATAGATCATCAGATTGTACATGATGTAGAATCCCACCAGTCATACAGTCATATATATATACATATGGTAATAATGTCTCATACTTTCTACTATTCTTCCTGCCCCCATACCTTCTCCCCTTCCTTTATTCCTCTCTACCTAAAGTAACTTTATTCTTCCCTAGCTTATCCCCACATTGTGAATTACATCTGCATATCAGAGAAAACACTGGGCCTTTGGTTTGGGGGAATGGGCTTATTTTACTTAGCATGATATTCTCCAATTCTATCCATTTACCAATAAATGCCATAATTTCATTCTTCTTTAAGGGCTGAGTAATAGTTCATCACATACACACATACATACACACTACATTTTTAAATCCATTCATGTGTTAAAGGGCACCTAGATTGGTTCCATAGTTTAGCTATTGTGAGTTGACCTGCTATAAACATTGATGTGGCTGCATCATGGTAATATGCTGATTTTAAGTCCTTAGGGTATAAACTGAGGAGTGGGATACCTGAGTCCAATGGTGGTTCCATTTCAAGTTTTCTGAGGAATCTCCAAACTGCTTTCCATAATGATTGCACCAATTTTCATTCCCACAAGGAATGTATGAATGTATACCTTGCTGCCCTCACCACCCCCACATCCTTGCAACATTTTTTATTGTTTATATTCTTGATGAATGCCATTCTGACTGGAATGAGATGAAATCTTAGAGTAGTTTTGTTTGCATTCTGTAATTGGTAGAGATGTTGAACAGTTTTTACATGTTTGTTGATTGATTGCATATATTGTACTCTGAAGTGTCTGTTTAGTTCATTAGCCCATTTATTGATTAGGTTATTTGGTTTTTTTGGTGTTAAGTTTTTTTGAGTTCTTTAGATACTCTAGAGATTAGTTTGCTCTCTGTGGGTGGGAAAGATTTTCTCCCATTCTGAGGGTTATGTCTTCAAGTTTTTTTTTGTTTTGTTTTTTTTTTAATGCTGAGGATTGAACTTAGGGCCTTGTGCATGTGACACAAGCACTCTACCAACTGAGCTATCTCCCTAGCCCTATGTAGGCTCTTTCTTCAACTCATTGATTGTTTCCTTTCTGAGAAGAAGCTTTTTAGTTTGAATCCATCTCATTTATTGATTCTTGATATTACTTCTTGTGTTTTAGGAGTTTTGTTAAGAAAGTCAACATTGTGAAGGTTTAGGCCTACTTTTTATTAGGTGTAGGGTCTCTGGTCTTTTTTGAGTTGAGTTCCATGCAGGGTGGGAGATAGGGGATTAATGTCATTTTTATATGAGGAGTTCCAGTTTTCCTATCACCATTTATTGAATAGGCTATTTTTCTCTAATGTATGTTTTGGCCACCTTTGTCTAGTATGAGATAACTGTATTTAAATGGGTTTGTCTCTGTGTCTCTATTCTGTACCATTGGACTACATGTCTGTTTTATTGCCAATACCATGTTGTTTTTGTTACTGTGGCTCTATAGTATAGTTTAAGGTCTGGTATTGTGATGCCACCTGCTTCACTCTTCTTGCTAAGGGTTGCTTTGGCTACTGTGTGTCTCGTAGTTTTCCAAATGGGTCCCATGTTACTTTTTCTATTTCTATTAAGAATGTCATTGGGATTTTATTTTTTTAAATATTTTTATGTATATTTTTTAGTTGTAGGTGAACACACAGTTTTTTATTTTTATGTGGTGCTGAGGATTGAACTCAGTGCCTCGGCATGCGGGGCAAAAGCTTTATCACTGAGCTACAGCCTCAGCCCACTTACTGGGACTTTAATAGGAATTGAATTAAATCTATATAATGCTTTTGGCAGTATGATAATTTTGACTGTATTAATTTTGCATATCCAATAACATTAGAGATCTTTCCATCTTCTGAAGTCTTCTTCAATTTATTTCTTTAGTGTTCTATAGTTTTCATTGTAGAGATCTTTCACCTTTTTTGTTAGATTGATTCACAAGTTTTTTTTTTTTTTGAGGCTATTGTGAATGGGGTAATTTTACTAATTTGTCTTTCACTAGATTCATCACTAATATATAGGAATGTGTTTGATTTATCCATGTTGATTTTATAATATGAAACTTTGCTGAATTGATTTATGAGTTCTAGAAGTTTTCTGGTGCAATTTTGGAGGGTCTTCTAAATATAGAATCATGTCATCAGCAAATAATTTGAGTTCTTCTTTTCTCCTATCTAATTACTTTGGCTAGAATTTCAAGGATGATGTTGAATAGAAGTCATCAAAGAGGACATTCTTGTCTTGTTCCATTGTTTCAGAGGGAATGCTTTCAATTTTTATCCATTTAGAATGATGTTGGCCTTGAGTTTAGCATACATAGCTTCTATGATGTTGAGGTATGCTCCTACTACATTTAGTTTTTCTAGTGTTTTGAACATTAAGGGTGATGTATTTTGTCAAATGCTTTTTTAAAATCTATTGAGATGATCATATGATTCTTATTTTTACATCTATTGATGTGATGAATTATTGTTATTGATTGAACCAACCTTCATCCCTTGGATGAACCCTACTTGATCTTGGTACACTCTTTAATTTGTTTTTATATGCAGTTTGCCAGAATTTTATTGAGAATTTTTATGTGTATATTCATCTGGAATATTGGTGTGAAGTTTTCTTCCTTTGATGTGCCTTTGACTGGTTGACCTGCAGACAAGATCATAAGAAACCAAGAACAGAACTTCCAAGAATTATGGGATAATATGAAAAAAAACAAAATTTAAGAGTTACTGAGCTAGATGAAGGAGTATAGATAAAACCCAAAGAAATGCACAATCTTTTCAAAGATATAATATCAGAAAATTTCTGAAACTTAATGAATGAAATGGAAAATCAAATACAAGAAGCTTCCAAAACTCCAAATGTACAAAACACCAGACCTTCCCAAGACACATTATAATGAGAATGATTAACAGAGAAAAAGGATAAATTTTTAAATATCACAAGAGAGTGGGGGAAAAAACTATGTATGTGATAAGTCCTGGAATAATATATTTAAGCTCTGAAAGAAAATGGATGCCAACCAAGTATTTTAAATCCAGGAAAATTAAGTTTCAGCTTTGAAAATTAAATAAAAAATCTTGCATGATAAACAAAAGTTAAAACAATTCACATTAGAAAGCCTGTACTACAGAACATTCTCAAAATATTCCATGAGGATGAAGTGGGAAAAAAAAGTGAAAACCAGCAAATAGAGGAACTACACCAAAGGAATAGTCAACCAAAGGAGAAACTAAGTCAAATTAAAAACCAGAAATAAACCAAAATGACCAGAAATATAAATCATGGATATTAATGGCCCAAACTTTTCAATCAAAATACATAGACTGTCAAATGGGAATAAAAAACAAAACCCAACAATATGCTGTCTCCAAGAGATTCACCTCGTAGGCCAAGACATCCACAGACTGAAGTTGAAAGGATGGGGAAAATCACATATATGGACTGTGTAAACAAGCAAGGTTTCCATCGTCATATCAGATAAAGTGGACTTCAAGCCAGAGTTAATCAAAAGGGATAGAAGAAGGCAATTTTATACTGCTTAAGGGAATTATTCATCAACCAGACATTACAATCATATATATTTATGCCCTAAACAATGGAGCATCTATATACATCAAACAAACACTTTTCAACTTCAAGAATCAAATAGACAGGGTCTGGGGTTTTGGCTCAGAGGTAGAGTACTTGCCTTGAATATGTGATGTACTGAGTTGAATTCTCAGCACCACATATAAATAAAAAATAAAAGTCCATCAATAACTAAAATGAATAAATGAATAAAATAAATATTTTTTTTAAAAAGAATCAAATACACCACAACACAATAATACGGGATGATTTTAACACATTTATAGCCACTGGATAGATCCCACAAGCAAAAACTAACAAAGAAACACTAGAACTAAATAATACAATCAATAATTTAGACATAACAGACATATATAAATTTCATCCATTAATGATACACTTTCTTCTCAGCAGCACATGGATCCTTCTCTAAAATAGACCATATCACATGCCATAAAGCAACTTTTAGCAAATACAAAAAATAGAAATAATACCCTGACTTCTATCAAATCATAATGGAATGAAATTAGAAATCAATGATAGAATAAAACATAGAAGCTACTCTAACACCTAGAGACTAAATAATATGCTATTAAATGACAAGTGAATAACAGATGAAATCAGGGATGAAATTTAAAAAAATACTCAGGGAAATTAGAAGAGTGATACAACATATCAAAATCTCTGGGACACGCTGAGGTCACTGTTAAGAGGAAACTTCATTGCATTGAGCTCATTTATTAAAAAAATAAAAATCAAAAAATAAATGACGTAAATTTACATCTCAAAGGCCTAGGAAAATAAGAACAAATCAACATAAAATACAATACAAGGCAGGAAATCATTAAAATCAGAGTTGAAATCATGGAGTTGAAACAAACAATTTTAAAAATTGACAAAACAAAAAGTTGGTTCTTTGAAAAACTAAATAAAATCAATAAACCCATAGTTACACTATGGAAGAGTACTAAAATACACAATGACAAAGGAAACATTACAGCAGATACAGCTGAAATACAGAAGAAAATTAGAAACTATTTTGAATATTTACACTCCAATAAAATAGAAAATCTTGAAGACATCTACAAATCTCTAGAGATATATGACCTACACAAACTGAATCAGGAGGACATACACAATTTAAACAGATCAATTAAAGTAAAGAAATAAAAAACATCATCAAAAGACTACTGATTAAGAAAATCCCAGGACCAGATGAATTTTTAGCAATATCCTACAAGAACTTCAAAGAAGAATTAACACCAATACTCCTCCAAGTATTCTATGAAATAGAAAAGGAAGAAACCCTTCCAAAATCATTCTATGAGGCTAATATCACCCTGATACAAAAACCAGACAAAGATACATCAAAATAAAACAGCTTTTTTTCTCTGTTACCACTGTGTTAGTAGAGGGATCCTTTGATCTGTGTCATTTGGGATCTCTTGGTGAAGTTAGCACTTTAACATGCCATCTTTTAGACCAATCTGAGGAATAAATATTCGGGCTAGATAATCATACCAGCAAAAAATAGTTACAGATAAATTCTGCTTATGTAGCAAGTTAGAAGGATTTTAGGCTTATGAAATTAGGCCAAACTTGACTCAGGATAAACTTCTGACTCTGGAGGAGCCTTTGTGATAGATATTACTAGGCACCCCCACACTAGAACCCTTTCCTTATAACCTTCCACCTTTATTTATTGTTAAGTGCTTTGACACAACTGCACATCACAAGTTTCAGTTAAAAAAACATTGTCTGTTCCTACTATCCCTAGTTTTTCACATGATGGTGTGCTGTACTTTGTCAAATGCTTTTTCTGCATCTATTGAGATGATCATGATTCTTGTTTTTAAGTCTATTAATATGATGAATTATGTTTATTGATTTCTGTATGTTGATCCAACCCTGCATCCCTGGGATAAATCCCACTTGATCATCGTGCACTATCTTTTAAATATGTTTTTGTATGCAAATTTGCCAGAATTTTATTGAGAATGTTTGCATCTATGTTCATCAGGGATATTGACCTGAAGTTTTCTTTCCTTGATGTGTCTTTGTCTGGTTTTGGTATCAGGGTGTTATTAGCCTCATAGAATGAGTTTGGAAGGGTTACCTCCTTTACTATTTCATGGAATGCTTTGAGGAGTATTGGTGTTAATTTTTCTTTGAAAGTCTTGTAAAACTTGGCTGAGAATCCATCTGGTCCTTGGCTATCCTTGGTTGGTAGGCTTTTTTAAAATTTTTATATTCTTTTTATTTACTTATTTATTAGTTGTTGATGGACCTTTATTTTATTTATTTGTAGGTGGTGCTGAGCATCGAACCCAGTGCCTCATGCATGCTAGGCAAGCACGTTATCACTGAGCTACAACTGCGGATGGTAGGCTTCTGATGGCATTTTCTATTTCATTACTTGAAACTGATCTGTTTAAAGCATGCATGACTTCCTCATTCAGTTTGTATAGGTCATATGTCTAGAAATTTGTCAATGTCTTTAATATTTTCTATTTTATTAGAGTATAAATTTTCAAAATAGTTTCTAGTTATCTTCTGTATTTCAGACGTGTCCATTGTAGTATTTTCTCCATCTTGTATTTTAGTAATTGGAGTTTTCTCTCTTTTTCTCTTTGTTAGCATGACCAGAGTTTTACCTATTTCATCTATTTTTTTCAAAGAACCAACTTTTTTTTTCCAAATGGAATATTTTATTAACATGGTAGTTGTCTTTGTAACATGTGCACACACACTCTGCACACTCAGAATGATCTTCCTGGGGAAGAAAGACTATGCCTAAGTGGAAAATGAAAAATAAAAAAATTCCTGTAGGTTTTCATTATTGTAGGCAATTGTGTCCACATCACTTACAAAGCTATTGCCAAATCTGTCCAAGGAAGCAGAGTTTGAAAGGGGAGGAGGAGATCTTGGGATAAATTCCACAGTGCTATAGCAGAGCTCTCAATATGAGAAAGCTGACATAATGTGGACTTTTGCGGTGAATTTTCTGTTTGCAAAATATGGGAAGAAGTTTATCAATGGGGAGAAAATAGGAGAAGGTGGTGTGAAGTAGGCTTTTGCACTCAATTTTCCTCACAGTATTGTGCAGGGTCATCAAGAAAATGCTTAGTCTTTTTCTGGAACCAATTTTACAACTTTTGCAATTACAATGGTCTTACCCTCATCTCTTAAAGTAAAATTACCCATTTGAGGGAAGTCTTTAAAGGTCTCAAGGCAGATGATTCCTGCTGTCCTTAAGCAGGCGATGCATACTTGATCTTGTTTCACAAAACGGGATTGAGTCTTACTTTTTCCCCTGATTTTTTGTCTACCAAGCACATTAAGGCTGTTATTTTGACTTCCTCAATACAGGTATGAATATACAGCACCACATTATACCCTGGGCAGATGATGGATTTGTGCTATATAATCACTATCTGGCGTCAAATGTGCATCCAGAATGACAAAGATTATTAGGATCACAAAGTTTGAATCCTGGAAGAATCTCTTCTTCTTCAATAGTTTTGAGTCTGATTTTGAAGTTTTCACCTAGTGCTACAGAAACTGTTTCTACATCATCAGAAAGTATGCCTACAACTTCCACATTGTACTTATTTGGCATCATCACAAGTTTCTGGCCTTTACAAATAGATCCTGATTCCAGCTTTCCCAGGACCATAGTGCCCATATCCTTGTACTTATCCACAATTGGCAGCCTGATTGATCCATCAACTGATCTATTGAAGTTTGGCAAATTATCCAGTTATGGAATAAATGGTAATCCAATGTACCAAGGATAGAAATCTGATTGCTCAAAGAACCAACTTTTTGTTTTGCCAGTTTTTGTTTCAATTTCACTTATTTCAGCTCTGATTTTAATTATTTCTTGTCATCTACTGCTTTTGGTGTTGATTTATTCTTTTTCTAAGGCTTTGAGATGTCCTAAACCCAAGGCTAGCATCATCCTAAATAGAGAAAAATTGAAAACATTCCCACTAAAAATTGAAACAAGACAAGGATGTCCTCTTTCACCACTTCTGTTCCACATCATCCTTGAAACTCTAGCCAGAGCAAGTAAAAGAAAGAAATTAAGTGGCTACAAAAAGGTAAAGAAGAACTCAAACTATCACTATTTGCAAAAACATGATTCTATATCTGAAAAATCAAAAAAATTCCACCAGAAAACTTCTAGAACTAATAAACAAATTCAGCAAAATAGCAGTATATAAAATCAATACCCACAAATTAAACACATTCCTATACATCACCAATGAATCCACTAAAAGAGAAATTAGGAAAACTACTCCATTCACAATAGCCTCAAAAAACATAAATAAATAAAATACCTGGGAATCAATATAACAAAAGAGGTGAAAAACCTACACAATGAAAATTACAGAACATTAAAGAAAGAAATTGAAGAAAACCTCAGAAGACGGAAAGATCTTCCATGCTCCTGGATAGGCAGAATTAATAGTATCACAATGACTATACTACCAAAAGCATAATAGTAAATGAGGGAATCCTTTCAAACTCATTCTATGAGGCTAATAACACCTTGATACCAAAACCAGACAAAGACACATCAAGGAAAGAAAACTTCAGATCAATATCCCTGATGAACATAGATGTAAAAATTCTCAATTCTCAGATTTAATGCAATTCCTACCAATGACATTCTTCATAGAAATGTAAAAAGCAATCATGAAATTTATTTGGAAAAATAAGAGACCCAGAATAGTTAACGCAATCCTTAGCAAGAAAAGCGAAGCAGGAGGCATCACAATACTAGAGCTTAAACTATTCTACAGAGCTACAGTAACAAAAAACAGCATGATATTGGCACCAAAACAGACATGTAGACCAATGGTACAGAATAGAGGACACAGAGACAAACCCACATAAATACGGTTATCTCACACTAAACAAGGGTGCCAAAAACATTCACTGGAGAAAAGATAGGCTATTCAACAAAGGGTGCTGGCAAAAGAAGAAATCCATAAGTAGTAAAATTAAATTAAACCTCTGTCCCTCATCCTGCACAAAAATCAACTCAAAATAGATCAAAGACTTAGGCACTAAAACAGAGACCCTGTACCTAATAGAAGAAAAAATAGGCCCCAATCTTCAACACATCAATTTAGGATCTGACTTCCTTAACAAGACTCCTAAAGCACAAGAAGTAAATCAAGAACAAATAAAAGGGATGTATTCAAAATAAAAAGCTTCTTCTCAGCAAAGGAAACAATTAATAATTTAAAGAGAGGGCCTACAGATTGGGAGAAAATCTGTATCACTTACACTCTGATAAAGCATTATTCTCTAGGATATTAAGAACACACAAAACTTAACACCAAAAAACAAATAACCCAATTAATAAATGGGCTAAGGAACTGAACAGACACTTCACAGGAGAAATAAAATTGATCAACAAATATATGAAAAAGTGTTCAACATGTCTACCAAGTAGAGAAATTCAAATCAAAACTATTCTAAGATTTCATTTCACTCCTGTCAGAATGTCATTCATCAAGAATACAGGCAACAATAAATATTAGCGAGGATGTTGGGGAAAATGTACACTCATACACTGCTTGTGGAACTGCAAATTGGTGCAACCACTATGAAAAGAAGGAAGTAAGGGATTCCTCAGGAAACTGGAAATGGAACCACCATTTGGTCTACATATCCCACTCCTTGGTTTATAACCAAAGGACTTTAAATCAGCATACTATAGTGAGACAGACATATAAATGTTTATAGCAGCTCAATTCACAGTAGCTAAACTGTGGAGGCAACCTAGATGCCCATCAATAGATGAATGGATAAAAAAATGGAATATTACCCAGCTTTAAAGAATTGTGAAATTATGACATTTTCCACTGAGTGGTTGAACTTGGAGAATATTATGCTAAGCGAAATAAGCCAATCCCACAAAATCCAAGGCCAAATATGTTCTCTAATATGTGGATGCTAATTCACAGTAAGGCAGGAGGCACTAGGGAAGAATAACATTATCTTAGATTATGTAGCAGGAAATGATGGGAGGGGAGGGATGGGGATGTGAGGATAGGAAAGATAGTAGAATGAGGGCTGGGGTTGCGGCTCAGAGGTACAGTGCTCACCTACCATGCATGAGGAACCAGGTTCAAGCCTCAGCACCACATAAAAATAAAGATATTGTGTCCACCTATAACTAAAAAAAATATTTTTTAAAAAAGTAGTAGAATGAATCAGACATTATTACTATATGTATATATGTGACTGTGAGACCAATATGATTCTGCAACATGTACAATCAGAAAAATGAGAAATTATATCCCATCTATGTATGATATTTCAAAGTGAATAAATGCATTCTACTGTCACATATAATTAAAACAAAAAATTTTAAAAAGAAGAAAGAAAAATATTGACTACCTGTTCAATGTACATATATGATCGTGCTTTAGTTATATATTACTGCCAGGTGCTTAATAGCAGGTTTATAAAAAACACACCTTGTTCTTATATTGTTAATGTCAGGTGAGATTCCTCAGGGTTCACTGGCAAGTTGTGAGAAGCCTCTTGGCTTTTTTTTTTTTTTTTTTTTTTCGGATACTGGGAAATTGAACTCAGGGTCACTCAACCACTGAGCGACATCCCCAGCCCTGTTTTGTATTTTATTTAGACAGGGTCTCACTGAGTTTATTAGCACCTTGCTTTTGCTGAGTCTGGCTTTGAACTTGCAATCCTCCTACCTCAGCCTCCTGAGCCACTGGAATTACATGCAAGTGCCACCATGACCAGCCCTTCTTGGCTCCTTTGGCTTTCCTCTACATGCGGTGAATTTTCTGTTTGCAAAATATGGGAAGAAGTTTATCAATGGGGAGAAAATAGGAGAAGGTGGTGTGAAGTAGGCTTTTGCTTTTGTGGTGCCATCTGCCAGGTTGGGTCAGGCGCTTGCTGAACACATGTGTCTTCCCTCTTTAGTGACCCTCTTTGCAGAGTGTATACTGGTTGACTCCTTGTTCTCTTGGGTCCTCACAACCCTCCTGATTGGGAAGTCAGGTGACAAACCAGAGTTTTTGTGTTAGACATCCAGTAGCATTTAAGTGGAAGTAAGTAATGAGTTTTAACTTTAATGCCTATAATTTTAGAGTCTCCCCTTCCATGTAATTAGAGTCAGTATTGTATTGGGACTCAACATTTTATTCTATGTTTCTTTTAGGCTTCTTGTCTTAAATTAATTCAGGTTGTTCTATTAGAGGAAAATTGGGGTACAGAAGAAGGAGGGGGTGCAGAAGAAAGAGGAAGGAGGTGGAAGAGGAGGAAGAAGAGGAGAAGGAAGGGAGTAGAGAAGGAGGAACTGAGTGGAGAAGGGGAAGAAGGGGGAGGAGAAGGGGTACATATAATATGTCAAACACACTCTACTGTCAACTATAACTGAAAAGAACAAATAATTTTCTTTATATATATTAAGTTTTGGTGAAGAATATTTCCAAGGTGCTACAGTAGAGAGATATCTTGAGGAGGGATCTATTGTCTAAGTCTCATCTACTCCTGAGGTCAGAAACCACCCATTCCCACAGTAGGCTCCTGTGGCCATTGGTTCACTGCCAGATGCTGTCTCACAGGTCCTGACCTGGTCGGGAGACGTGGGTGCAACCCTGCTGGAGTCCCACGAGGTGGGGAACAGGAGCTACAGCCTGGAGGGCGGCACTCCAGATGAAGCAGAAAGCTGGGGTCTGCCCCCTGAGAATCATGGCAGGTCAGAAGCACCTGGCCTAGCAAAGTTCCAAAACGGGGGATGCCAAGGTTGAGGTGGGTGATGGAACCACAGTTCCTTTGCCATCCCAGAACAAAATGTTGTGGTAACAGCATGTCCGGTGTCTACAGGGGCATCTTGTGGAGACCTTCCCAACAAGCTGACCTGGTCCAGGCTGATGCACCCCTGGACGTGCAGTACAAGAACCTGGAGGAACTTCTGCTTGATGCTGGCTGCATTCTGCCCTTGCTCGCCCCTATGAATATCTCAGCTGACAGAAATAACACCTGGCTTAGCTGCCACCTACTTCTGCTTAGTACCTGGTGGGTAATACACCTGAATGAATTAGGAAAACCTTGGCCTCAGTCTGCCCCTGAGGCACACAACCTATGATCCAGAGAGAAGCTGCTAAACTCAGTCCATGAATGCACCTCATCCAAGAGGAACTCGCGTGTGTATGTGTGTGTGTGTGTGTGTGTGTGTGTGTGTGTGTGTGTATTTTACTGGTGAGGAACACAGGGCTTCAAATGTATTTCTGGACTCTGCCACTGCACTGCACCCCAAGCCCAGATGACGGGACTTTTGCCCAGCTCCAACCACCATCCACTCATACTCACACCCAGGCACTCACTTTCATGACAGAATTAGGGGGAGAAAAAGACCCAGTTGTTAATGCCTCTTAGTGACTCACACATGGAGACACAGACACCAGGTGCACAGGGCCTTGCAACCCCAAATGCAATGATGAGAAAATCCCGCCACCACAACTGTCCTTCAGTGAAAAGTGAAGCACAAGAAACTTTAGAACCAGCATGAGAGAGCACCAAACAGCACCAAAGACAAGACCACTTCCTTCTCAAAAGACCTAAGGGCCACATAACATAGATGGTATATTTCAAGTCCTGAAGTAAAATAAGTGCCATCAAAGATTACTATACCCAGCAATGGTAGACTGCACAGTCAAAGGAGAAATAAAGACCTCCCAGGATATGCTTCCATCAAGGGAATTCATGAACACACACTAGCATTGCAAAGGAAACTGAAGTGAATCCCACAACTGGGAATGGATGAAGACACACTACCAAAACAAGAACGAGGGAAAGAATGAATCCCAATACAAGAGCACACATTTAATTGAGACTAGGAAAGAATCAGACATGATCAATCAGTATGCATCAAACCACAGAGATGAATAAGACAGGACGAAGTAACAAAAGACATACAAAAAAATGAGAAGAAAATCAACAAAATGATAAAGCCCGTGCCTTTCAATAATTCAATATAAGTTGCTATTTCTCCACTTAAAGACATCTATCTAACTGCTTGAATGAATAAAAAACAAGACCCCAAAATATACTGCCTCAAGAACGTAACCTTGGGCAGGGTGTGGCTCAGCAATGGAGTACTTGCCTAGCATGTTCGGGGCCCTGGGTTCCATCCTCAACACCACATAAAAATAAATAAATCAAGGTACTCTGTCCAACTACAACTAAAAAATAAATATTAAAAAAAAGAACCTAACCTCTCCTGTAAAGACACACAGAGTGACAGTGAGAGAATGGAAATGACAACTCCAGCCAATGGAGGCAGAGTCATAGAGTTGATATGAGAGAGTTAGGACCTATCAAGACTTGTGAGTGGATAAAGTAAAAAAATAATAATAATTTGTTAATATTTTGACTACCAAAGAAAGAACACCAGTAATATATGATCTGTTATTTTTAAGATTTAAAAAGTGTTTCTTGTTCACCATGAAGATTCACACAATTTCCACCCAGGTTATCATTGAAAACCACAATTTTCCCACCTTGCAACTGGCATCTCAGCAGTACTTTGCTTCTTTGATTGTACACTTCATGGCTATTCAATCATGCAGGCCCATGCCCATTGACCAGCTGCCTATCATTGGGCTGTCATCCACATGGTGATGCTACTCAGTGCTGTGGAGCGGTCTCTAGAAAAGTGTGAGTCCCTGAGTACAGAGAATGACTTAGAGGCCTGCACTCTTTCATGTGCACCAGGGAGAAGCTGCCCCTCTCCTTCAACTGCTTCTCACATATGCCCCTGGCCTCACCATCAGCACAATGTCTGCTAGGTGAGGTGTGAACATAAATGTGCACATCCATTATTTCCACGTGGCTCCTTTGGATGCTACCTCTTCTTCTAGCATGAAGGAAAGGCTGCCCCTGTCCTGGATCAGGATATGGTTCCTGAAGTGTTACTCATCTGTTTTTCCAAGGTTATTGACAGGCTCTGTGCAAACACCCCACACCTCTGGAGCCTGGGGGATTTGAGGGCCTGTTTCCACTCACTGCCCAGGTGACACAGTCTGAGGCTAACTTGGACTCTTGAGAGCAGTGCAGCCCTGTGATCCTGCAGGAGCCAGGCAGGGGCACCCTTCCCACACACGTCACACTTCTGCAGGATTTCATTATTCTCCTTTTTTGCTTTTAATATTTTTTAGTTGTCACTGTACCTTTATTTTTATTTTTTATTTTTGTATGTGGTGCTGATTTTCATACCCAGTGCCTTACACATGCTAGGCAAGCTCTCTACCACTGAGCCACAACCCCAGCCTAGGATTTCTTAATTCGAGAAGGACTGATGGAGTCTGAATCTCATTCATGCTTTCACCACAAGTGAGGCAACAAAACAACTCCAAAGCTGTAGAAGACAAATTTACCACTATTCTCAATACCACCACCAGAGACCCCTTTGCTGCTGTCCTTAGTTAGCACAGCACAGCCACCACGGGTGTGCTGCCACCTCCTCCTCCTATTTTCCCTCCATTGCTTTCCTTAATGATCTGTAAACCCAGATTACTCAGATGCCATTTCCAGAGCACACAGTCTAGGTGGGCAGAACTTCACTCTCCTGGGGATCATCTTCGCATTGGCCCAGATAAACTGCATTCCCACACCGTTGGTGCTTCATTCTCTCAGGTAGACAAATGAGGATGATCACAGCATCGCCCCTTCACACAAGAGGAAACCAAGCCTCTGGTGAGACACACCCATCACATGAGCTGGCAAGTGATGGAGCCAGGATCCTGTCCAGCAGTCTGTCTCCTAGGGCCCATGTGTAGCCTGAGCTTCACCCAGAACAAGGGAACCCACCGCCAGGCTCTCTATATATTTCACTTTGAAACTGGGCCAAATTGGGAGCTGACAGGACTCCTCTGGGTGCTTGTCTGGCCAGGCATCCAAGATTGCCTAGATAGCACTGGTGGCAGGCAGCAGGGTCTCAGTCCTCTCCTTCCATTTCAAATCCCCCTCCTAGGGAACCTTGGTGTCTACGCTGTTGGGCTGCCCTTGCTGCCAGAGGACAGGCTACCTCAACCACCAAGCCCATGTGGCTGTCCTGATCAGGGGAACACTGGTCATTCAGCAGGGTTACCGCACACCTCTGTGGGTGTCACCTTCCTGCTGAGACTCTTCTAGACGGTCAGAGCCCCAAACTGTGTGCACTCAAGCAGCCAGGAAGGAGACCCGCGGCAGCCTTGGGAACAAGTTGCTCACTGCATTTTCTCTTATGGACCCTGGGTTCTCATGAAATGTGGGGACAGGGGGCTAACTCCGGTATGGGATTGTCACTCTCCTAAATAGTTCTTGCAGGGGACTCTGCAGAGGCCCAGATCACCTTTTCAACCCAAGTGGCCTGGGACATGTATCTCGTCCATTTTAAGGAGTAGCCTCCAAAACTCAGCCTTCTTGTGGGAGGAAGATATGGCATGTCTGTCCATCTGTCATTCTCCCCACCTACCAGGCTCGCTAGGTAAGCTCTAGCACTGAGCCCCAGGCCCAGCCCCTTCTCCTGTCTTAAAGACTCTTTACCTACACACACCTTCACCTGATTGGGCAAATGATGGTACTTGACACAATGCTGAGCCTGAAGCCCAAACTCTGAGCTTTTAGATGTCAATTTTCTACCCTGCCTTTCTAGAACCTGATAGCTGTCAGTCCTAGAATGTAAATTTGAGGAGTTGGCTCAGAAAAGAAAAAAAGTGAAAAAGAAGCAGGAAATTCTGCTAGTAATAGATTGCTTTTGTGCTAATTGCTTATAGAAAATGTGTTACTTCTTGTTTATTGTTATCTTAACATCATATCTGCCATATGTGTGCCTAGGTGGTAAGATTTTCCTTGACATATTTTGTTAAATGTCAAGAATAATATTAAACTCAACAGTTTTAGTTACCTACACACTATGACATTATATACTCACATTAGTCATGTTTTGTTACAAATGTCCTTTTTCTTTATCTCAAATCTCCTACTTCATTGGAATCAAAATTTGAACTTCAAAAGATTCAGGTTTTACATTAACGCCAAGGAATAATTCTCTCATAATTTAATTATATTTAAGTAAAATTTTAGGTTTTAGCTGGTAAAACCCCCTTTTTGGGGGGTGGGTACCAGAGATTAAACTCAGGGGGTTTAACCACTGAGCCACATCTCCAGTCCTATTTTCTATTTTTTTTAGAAACAAGGTCTCACTGAGTTGCTTAGAACCTAGCTTTTGCTGAGGCTGGCTTTGAACTCATAGTTCTCCTTCCTGAGCCTCCTTAGCTGCTGGGATTATAGGCGTGCGCCACCATGCCTGGTGGTAAGACCACTTTTAAATCTACTATTTTCCTTTTTAAAAATATTTTTTATTCATACATGGACACAATATATTTATTTTTGTCAATTTATTTTTGAGTGGTACTGGGGATCGAACCCTGCCAGTGCCTCACGTGTGTGGCAAGCACTCTGCCACTGAGCCACAACCCCAGCCCAAATCTACAATTTTAATCAGCTTTTTTGCTGCCATGACTAGAAGATCTGACAACAACTTTAGAGCAGGTAGTTTATTTGTTGCTCATAGTTTCAGAGGTCTGAGTCCATGGCCAGCTGACTCCCTTGCTCTGGGCACAATGTGAGGTAGAACACCATGTCAGAAGGGCATGGAGAAGAAAAGCAGCTCAGGATGTAGCACTCAGGAAGCAGAAAGAGAGGGCTGCCTTCACCAAGGACAAAATATAACCTGCAAAGCCACATCGCCAGCTACCTATCTCCACCAGCCACACCCTACCTCTTAAGTTGCCACAAAGGTAATCCATTAATGTGGATTAGTGAGCTGATCAGGTTAAAATGCTCATCACCCCATCATTTCACCTCTAAGCCAACTTCCAGTGTCACACATGTGAGCTTTTGCAAGACACCTCCAATCTGAACCACGTCTACCAGAAAGGAACAGTATTTTGATCACTGGCTGCATCACTGTGACGAAAATATCCAATATAAATAATGTAGAGGAGGAAGTTTGATTTGGGATTCCTGGTTTTAGAGGTCTCAGACCACAAATGGCTGACTACTTTGCTCTGGGCTCAAGGAGAGGCAGCACTATTGGGTGGAAGAACCAACCTGATGGAAACTGTTGAGGTCATGGTGGGGCCAAGAAGAGGAGAGAGGGAGGGGGAGAGAGAGAGGTGCTCCAGGAAGAATAACCCTTCCAGGACATGCTCCCAGTGACTCATTCCACCTACCTACACCCCACCTATCTGCTTTTACCACCCAGTCAGTCCATCCAAACTAGAATGAATTGATAAGATCACAGGTTTCATAATCTAATTATTTCACCTCTGGATATTTTTGAATAAACAGCAAATTTGGGGGCACACCACGGATCCAAAACTACCAACTCTCCTTTGGGAATCTCTGTATTTCATATACCAAACCTTTCCAGCCAAAACAAACTTTCTTATTATGCAAAGGAAAAAAGAAAGCATGCTAATGTGGGTCTAGTCAACTGCCTAACAGTTTTTTCATTATTCCTGGAGATAGAAAGTTATGACAAATTTCATATAACAAATATAATTTTGTCAACTTATTGTAGCTGAATCTGTTTCTCAGTGCAACAAACCTGAGTGGACATCAACTCCTTGTCATTGTGGTACAAATCCCAAAGTCTGCACCTAACCTTATTAATCACCCAAGTGAACTACTATTTATAGGAACAATTTTTTGAACCCCAAATTCCTGATGATGTAAATACTATCATCAGCTGCAGAAAATGCTTGGGAGCACTATGACCTATGGAATTCTACCACCTCACTGTCACTTCTACTCTGTTGACTGTCATATGGGATTCCCAAAGATTTTGAATCTTATAAAAACTGTACACATAGAGGGAATAAGAGTTACAATAATTTGGACATTAAAGATAAACCTTTCTTAGAACCAGGTACTGAACACTAATCTATGGCTATGGACTCAAATTGGCCAGGAGAAAAAAGTCAAACTGATAATGAATTAAATACTCCAAACATCAAGTGAAGTAATTCACAAAGTACAGATAACTGTGCATACAGGGGGAAAACATACTGTCAGTCCCATCCGAGTATGATGATGTACAAAGAGGTTTGGGGGTTGGTTTGGATACCTAACCATTCATTCACCACATTTTCTTTACAGTATAATCTTGATCATGTGTACTTTGGGTATATTATACCTATTTTATGTTGGAGGGAAATGCTGTCAGATGCAGAGGATGGAAATGACTAAAGCTGAGAACGAGCTCACAATGGCTAGTATCACTAACATCATGCAGGGATTGCTTCCTTGAAGGCTTTAGAACTATTTCCTTTTCCAGAAGACTACATTCCTTCCTCTCAGACTCTCTATCAAATGCTATGATTGAAACTATCAAGCTCTGTATGCATACTGTGGTACTTAACCCAAAGGGTCCATTATGAAGCTGAACTTCTCTGAAGCGGCATATGTATTGGAGATCCTGCACAGTATAAGATCTTTATAAAGCAGACCCTCATGACTGTGGAGGGAGGAAAATTGCACATGACAAGATCCATACGTATTTTGGGCTATCTCATGCCTTTAAAAGCTTTGTTTGCCAGGCATGGTGGCACAAGCTTGGGTGGCTGAGACAAGAGGATCATGAGTTCAAAATGACCCTTTCTCTAAATAAAATATAAAATAGGCGTGGGGATGTGGCTCAATCATTGGGTGCCCCTGAACTCAATCACTGTTACAAAAAGAAAAAAAAAGCTGTGTATTTTTAACTATTTTATCTAATCAAACATCCTTGTGATATTATGAAAATGTATCACTAAGCTTAGCCAACCTCTTCCCTATATCAATCTTAAAGCTACAAATTCTACAAGATAATTTCTGAAAACTATAAACCAGGTCTCCTTGCCTGCCTACATAAGGACCCTAGTGAAGAATTTGTTAAACCTACAGATTCATGGTCTTTGTTCCATGGGCATAAATGTTCATCAAAGCATTTCCATGGTGGAACATGGTATGAACAGTAACATGAATCTGTGTATTATCAAGGCCATGATAAAACTAATAAACTAATTTCTTAGTTTGCCTCAGAATAAAATAATTTCTTATTTCCCTAAAAGCTAAGTTATCATTTTGTGTCACCACTTTCTCAATATTTCTCTTGTGAAACAATGAGGAGCCCTATGTAGTGATGACTGGCTTGGGACACCTGCCTGGATGACAACAGCACAAGCATGAGTTGCCACAGTCCATTACCGAAGCCAATGGACATTATAACCCAGCATAGGTCAGGATATGCACACAGGGAGCAACTCACCTGGAGATGGGTACTGTTTCCAAATTTGGGGATGGAGGTACCCCAGAGGGAACCTGCAACCTTCACTCTCTACTTGCCTTCCCATGCATGCTGTGATTCCCAGTTGGCACTGGCCCTGAGATGAAAACTCCTCCTTGGGGTCGCCTGCAAGAGGAGGGGAGGAATAGGATGCAGAGAACTTCAGACACTAGGATTGCAGATTAGCTGGAATATACCCTTTCTTATTTTCCTGCATTTTCCTTAGTGCATGATACTTACACGTAATGCTGTGATGCACAAAGTAGAACAATATAACTTTGCCATTACACTCCCAGCATCTCTTCTTTCTCCTTATCCTTCCCTCCTTGTTGTGCCTGGTCCCTTCCTCTACTGATCTCCCTCTGATTGTCATAAGAGCTCCCTCTATACATTTCCTTTCTTTGTAGCTTCCACACATGAGGGAAAACATGAACCTTGACTTTGAGTTGACTTTTTTCCCTCATATATATTCTCCTGTTCCATACATTCTTCTGTAAACAACAATTTCATCCTGCTTTATGACTGAATAAGCTTCTACTGTGGATATACCCCACATTTTCTTATCCATACAGCTACCGATACACATCGAGGCCAGTTCCATATTTTAAGTTGTGCTCCTTTAAATCTGGGCATGCATGTATCACTATAATATCCTAACTTCAATATTTTATGTTAAATACCAAGCGATGATATAGCTGTATCATGTGGTTTTTCATTCCTAGTGTTTTGAGGAACTTCCTACTAATTTCCACAGTTACAATCCCTCCAAGGGTGTGAATGTATCAATTTTATTCCACAATACCTCCAGGATTTATTGTTGTTTGTATTCAAATGACTGTCATTCTATACAAAGTGAGATGAAATGTAGTGTAGTTTTGATTTTCATTTCACTAATTCCTAAAGATGATAAATTTATCATTATATATGTGCATTATATCTGTATACATATATTTTTTCTCATTATATAAGTGTTGTGTGTGTATATATATATATATATATATATATATATATACATACATACATATGGTCAAATGTATTTCTTCTTTTAATAAGTGTTTACTTAATTCTTTATTAATTTGGTTATTTTTGATTATAAGATGCTGGAGTTCTTTATGCATACTGGATTCTACCATTTTCTCAGAAAGTCATTCTCTTCCTATGGGTTATCCACATTTTTGTTTGCTTTGCCTTGCAGAAAATTCTGAATTTGATGCCATCCCATTGATTAATTCATCAAGTTAGTTCTCAACATTCAGGAATTCTCCTGAGAAAATTGTTGCTTGCAACCATGTTGCAGTGTTGACTGTTTTCTCCTAGGAATTCATAGCTTATCATCTAATTCATAGCCCTTTCATCCATGAATTGAATTTTGTGCAAGGTGAGGGACAGGGATTCAGTCTCATCTTCTACAAATGGATAACAAGTTTTCCCAGCACTTTTTTTTTTATAATAAACGCTGTTCTTTCTCTATTTTTGGCACACTTGTCTAGGATCAAATGACAATCTGTGTGGGTTTAACTCTTTGAATTCTATTGTAATCTATTGTCTTGTTTATCTGGTGGAACATGTTCATGTTTTAAGAACATAATATCCTCAAATTTCAGAGACTTATTTACAAATTTGTAAATTTAAGTATTATTATTCTTTAGTAGTTAGCTCTTTCAAACTTTAGGATTCATTTTCATATTAATAAATTACTTACATGTGGATTAAATGAATCATGTGACCATATAGCATATTTAGTCAATCAACATAAATTTCTAATTGCTCATCCCCTAATGCAATTTCTGTTTACAATAGTCTGCCTCTGAATACATAGGAAGGAAGTTAGTATATTATGCAGATTCCACAGTAGGAGCAGTTAGAATTCAGGAATTGAACGTATCTTGCCTTCTGGGACACTATTCCCCATTCCCTTGAGCTCAGTGTCCACACCAGGAAACTGAAAACACAAGGTCAAATATGTGAATAATATTCATGCCTTCCCTCCACCTACCCGCCAGATGTAAGAATATCAATAATTTTCCTCCAATACCTCATCTCAATATTATTCTCAATTATCCTTTGGGGATTCATTGAAAATAAGAACAGAGACATTTACTCTAATGTGGCCTTAAGAGACAAATCCTTTAAAGACTCCGTCCCATTGTACTGGACCCTGGTCCAGGGAGGGACATGGTTAGTGGGTTCTCTCCCTGTCTCTTTCCACTTCCCATTCTGCCACCTCTTACTTTTGCCTTCCCACACTTCTCCTTCTCCAATAGACAGACAGTTTGGCCTGTCATCTCATGGGATTGCTTTTCATTCTTCTACGTCCACATTCTACATGAATTCTTGAGATTTACAAGGAGCAAAGAGGGGTGGGGAAGAACTGGGGAAGACCAACTTAAGAACATCCTGTACTTGATACCAGGGGATCATCACACTTGTTGAGCTAGACGCACAGTATGTAGTATTCAAGGGTCTTGGTAAGCCAGACCCTAATAACAACTTCATTGTTATTAGGTTGCTAGAACAGCCCATTACCCATAACTACTCCTCTCTACATAAAGTGCTTCTGAAAAATTTGGGGTAGTTATTCATGCAAACTTGCAGGTTTTACACAGGAAATCTCTTCATCTCATCCCCAATAGTGGTCATGTTCTGTGTAGTTCAATGAAAGAGTTTAGCTATCCAATAACCCACAATGGAAGCCACCAACTCAATCTTCAGGAAATGCACAAAATGCAGTGTCATTTTCTCCAAGGTCATCAAACCTTATTCTCATGAAAACTTTGCAATGCTGGTAGACAGCATTGCTAAGGAAAACCCACACGCTGACTAGGGATTTTGCCCTCAGAACACTTGAGGTAGTAGCCTCTCTCATGTTTTCTTAGAAGCTAGCATCATTGTTTTCTCTTCCTTTACTAATCAGTACCTGGACCATGAGGCACCAAAGATGTGAACCCCACCACAAGTGCACACTATATTATCAAGGGAAGCAGCATCACAGAAAATAGAAAGACCACAACTAAGGTCTGCACAATAAAACCTGCGAGGTAACTAGTGATATACTTAATTCATATTCTCTCTCTTCTTCCCAGCTGCCATGAGATAAGTAGGTCTACCCCACTTCACCATTGCATCCCATGGTCTGCTTGACCTCGGGGCTAAAGCAAGGCAGTCAGCCCATGATGGACTGAATGTTATAAAACCATGAGCCAACATAAATCTTCCCTCCCTTTGGTTGAATTTTCTCTGGTATTTTCATCAGTGCAGTGGAAATCTGACACAAAAATCAAACTGGAATTCATGAAAACTCTATCAGATTTCTGGTTCAGTTTCTCACCCTGTGCAATTGTTCTTCAAAGGACCTGAAGAAATTCAAAATTTTCACACAATTCTTTGCTCCATTACCTTTCATGTATAGGAGGTAAATAACAGATATTTAGAGGGTTTCTTTTCCACTATGAGTGAAATGGCTTTTAAAGCAACTGGAGCACTGATTGACCATATTTTTAATGTTCAGAGTTTCTGTAGTGTGAATACTTTCATGTATTTGAAGATGACCAGGAAAGTTGAATGATTTGTGACAATTATTGCATTCAAAGGGCATTTCTACATTACCATTTATTTAATACTTATTAGGAGTAAGGAAAGAAGGTATTTCTGAGTGTTTATACTAGTATAGCTTTGTTATATTAGTATAGCTTTGTTCCTATGTGAGTTATTTCATGTCGTAACTGCCACAAATAAAGGCTTTTCTACATTGTTTATACTTGAAGGGCTTCTAACCAGCATTTGTTCTTGTATTTGAAGGTAGGAAGATCAATGGAAGGCTTTCACGTATTGTTGACATTCATAAGGCTTCTATCCAGTGTGAATTTATGATTGGAATCTGATAAGAATACATGAAACCTTTCCTTCATTGCTTATATTTATAAGGTTTCTTTGTAGTATGTGTGCATTTATACACTTGAAGGTGAGTGGAAATCTTGAATGTTTTTCCAGATTGTTTACATTCATACAATCTCTCTCCAGTGTGTGTTCCCTAGTGTTTTTCAAAATGAATTGGAATAAGGAAAGGTTGCACCACATTGTTTACATTCCTGAGGCCTCTCCCCAGTATGAGTTCATTCACAACATGAAAATAAGCACAATCAGTGAAGGATTTAACACACCATTTACATTCATAGGGTCGTCCCCTGTATAAATATTTTTATGTACACAAAGCCCAAAGGTTTAAGTGAAGGGTTTCCCACATTGTTTACATCCATAAAGTTTTTCCCCAGTATGAGATTTTTCATATCTTTCATAATAAGTCAAACTACTGAAGGTTTTACCAAGGTCATCAATTTACACTTATAAGGCCTTTCTCCACAGAGATAGTTCATGCATTCAAAGGAAAAGGGAAAAAAATGAAAATTTTACCATACTATTTACATTGATAGGGCTTATCTCCAGTGTGAGGCTTTTCATGCACAGGAAGATAAGTGGAACAACTGAAGGCTTTACCAGATTGTTTACCCACATTGGCCTTCTTTCCCCTATGAGTTCGTTCATGTGAGTGAAGGTGACTGGACTGGGTAAAGGCTTTGCCACACTGCTTACAGTCATAGGGCTTCTCTCCAGTATGAGTCCTTTCATGTATTTTAAGGCAAGTAGAACTACTGTAGGCTTTTCCACATTGTTTACATTCATAGGGCTTTCTTCCTGTATGAGTTCGTTCATGTGAGTGAAGGTTACCAGATGTAGCAAAGGCTTTACCACATTGTTTACATTCATAGGGCTTCTCTACAGTATGAGTTCGTTCAGGCACTTTAAGGTGACTGGAAAAAGTGAAGGCTTTCCCACATTGTTTACATTTATAGGGCTTCTCTCCAGTATGAGTTCCTTCATGTATTTGAAGGTAAGAAAAACTACAAAAGGATTTTCCACATTGTTTACATTCATAGGGCTTCTTTACTGCATGAGTTCTTTTATGTATTTGAAGGTGACTGGACTAAGTGAAGGCTTTGCCACACTGCTTACATTCATAGGGCTTCAATCCAGTATGAGTTCATTCATGTCTTTGAAGGTAAGATGAAGTAGTGTACGCTTTACCACATTGTTTACATTCATTGAGCTTCTCTCCTGTATGAATTCGTTTATGAATCTGAAGATAAGAAGAACTAGTGAAGGCTTTTCCACATTGTTTACATTCATATAGCTTCTTTCCTCTATGTGTTTGTTCTTGTGTGTATAGCTTAGACGATATAACAAAGGCTTTCCCACCTTGTTCACATTGATTAGGGTTCTCTCCAGCATAAGTTTGTTCATGTTTTTGAAGGGAACTGGAACAACTGAAGGCTTTTCCACATTGTTTACATCTCATAATCTCCCCATTATGACATTCCTCATGTACTTTAAGATTAGCCAGACTAATGAATGCATTTCCACATTGTTTACATGTGTAAGCCGCCTCTCCAGTGTGAGTTTGTACATGTAACAGAAGACAATTTGAAGTACTGAAGGCTTTCCCACATTGCTTGCCTCCATATATCTTCTCTCTAGTATGAGATCATCGAGATTTCTCAATACACCTGGGACAAATAAACTCTTTTGCACAGGTCAAACAACCATACGATCCATTTACAGTGTGCTCTGACAATTGTCTTTGAACATTTGTGAGAGAAATAAAGGATTTTCTGTTCTGCTTAAATTCATATGGCTTTCCTCCATACTCCTCATCCTCATGTGGTTTGTTTGCAGAGAGAGATATGATGTGCCTGTTTAGGAAAACATTATATATGAAGACCTGTCCACACATACTGCTTTCACATGGAATTTCTAGCAGGAGTGTCCTTTTAAGACTAAGAGTTGGAATCTCCCTGAAATATCTTTTTAAATTTTTCCAGAGCCTACCATAAGATTCCTGTAAAAAACAAACAAACAAACAAAAAAAAACAACTACAAGTACAATTTATGGTTGGCTAATTAACAATATTATATTTATTTATAGGCATTGGACTTACACTAATATCAGGGAAAGTACTGGTTTTCTGTCATGTCTAAACTGTTTGAAAGTCAATATCATGACTACTTTGTGAGACTGCTTCTCGTAGTTACTATGAAAACAGTGGTATTATAAATGCAGTTTGTTAGCTCTGCCAAAAAAATCAATTATTTTGAAAACACTAAATGTGTATCTTACATTAAAGTTCATGTTTGGGGTTTAAAAAGAATAAATATAGTTCATACCATGCTTGCTTACTTTGCTTGTTTGTAAAATTATAGGATATGTTAGGATTCCTCCAGGGTTCTCTGTTCCTCTCATGAATACAAGTTACCTTAGATCTATCCCAGGATTTGTGTTCTGATCTTCAGCACTTTGGTTCTCCCATTTGAATCCTAAGACATACACCCAGAACAGTGATTAAAATTATCATAATTTCAGAATGGATTATGGGATTTATAATATGGATAACTAAAGCATAAAAATAATAAAAGAGGAAAAAAAAGAATTATGGTATTTATGCTGTACAGTGCAGTGACATTAGGCCCCATTTTTTCCTAAAAGTACTCCCTTTCCACCTTCTCATTCCATAAGTGAGTGGGTGGGGGGACTCCCAGGTGCTCTGTCTTTCAATATGTAATAAAATATCATCCTTACCTATAGAAGCCAGGTTTCTAAGGACTTCCTGCATCACATCTCTGTAGCGATTCTTCTGGGAAGGATCCAGCAAAGCCCACTCCTCCTGGGTGAAGTTCACAGCCACATCTTCAAAGAACACTGAGGTCTAAAATATCATCAAAAAAAAAAAAAAAGTAGTTCAGCATTTAAATGAAAGAAATAAAGGTCTATCAACAACTTTTAAAAATTTTTAAAAAGGGGGGTTACTGGGGCTCAGCAGTAGCACATTACCTGGTATGTGTGAGGCACTCGGTTCGATTCTCAGCACCACATATAAATAAATAAAATAAAGATCTATCAATAGTTAAAAATAATAAAAATAAAAATGTAGTGCAGGCCACAAGAGACTGAAGACATAAGGGCTCTATTCTAGACATGTGAGATGTTCTCATGATTCTATGGCCTCCAAGTATTTAGTCCATATTTGTACTCAGGGCTGGGACTGTAGCTCAGAAACAGAGTACTTGCCTAGCATTTGTGAGGTACTTCCTTCAAGCCTTAGCACGGCACAAAAATAAACACATAAAATAAGGCATGCTATCTGTCTTCAACCAAAAAAAAAACAAAAACAAAAACAAAAACAACTGCTTTCTGTCTACACTCACTTCCTCAAAGAGAGGCATTCCAATATAAGATCTAAACTGATCCATAAAAGTATCAGCAAAGCAAACACACCCTTCTCATTGTGGGACAAAGGTATAATAAGGTATGTTCCCAGAACACCCCTAACATCTTAATAGGGTGCATGTCTAACACCACCAGTAATAATGAAGCCCTACTATCTCATGTTGGAAGAGAGGTAATATTAGTCCTGATAGTGTCTATCCTTACAAAAGGTGGCTGACAAAGTTGCATCTTTGCTGGATGGGGGAACTAAAAATTTTTAAAAAGGATCCCAGCAAAGTGAATCTTTACTTTCCTTTGGAAATTCTATATTTTGTTCCACTCTTATGTTAGAACCTAAAGAATCAAAGTCCATCCCACCAAAACAGAACCCTCTGAGCAAAGAATCTAGGAACTGCACTAGTAGACCACATTTCATCCAGGTACTCACAACATGGTAACTCGGGATTGAGCTCATCCTGTGTGACTACAGCAAAAGAATAAGTAGAATTTGTAGGTGCTTTACTCAACATCAAATTTAACCAACTAGTAAGCAACAACAGTGATCAATAAACAGTTTGATAATTTCTTCTGATTAATATTAACATACAGTTGGATAAGTGTTAAATACCTTTAATGACATTTAACAAACAGAATATCTAGTAATCACCAGTAAGTACATTTCCAAGCCAAATGAAAATAAGAAATGTGCAACACCTATCCAACTGTGGTAGACAGCAGACTGTTGGCTTTTCCAATATATAGTCATGTGCCACATGACTATGTTTTGGTCAAAGATATTTTGGGTTAATAATGGGTTACATATACATGGTTATCAGTAGTAAAGGGATAACTGATGTGTTTATACTGATGGTGGTACAAACAAACATACTGCATGATCACCTTTGGTATCTTGTAACGTAAGTTGCTGTGCAAGGCTGTACCTGAGAAGCACCGTCTCCACAAAGCCTAAGTCTGTAATAGGCTATTCCTTCTAGGACTGTGTAAACACACTTTGGTGTTTGTGCAATGGTGAGAAAAAAAATGAATTTTTAACTTGATAATTTCTTCTGATTAATTATCTAATCATTTCTCTGCTAATCCTATGCTGTTTCCAAAAGTATATCTTAGATGTTCTTTATTTATAGTCTGGTGTCACTTAAACATTGTGACGATAAATAAAGAACATCTAAGTTATACTATTGGAAACAGCGTAGAATTAGCAGAGCAATAAATTGAGAGAACAAAGAAAAAAAAATCAGTGCCTTGGAATTCATATAGATGAGTAATAACATAACAGGTAAGGTATACAAGTGGAGACATTCACAAGCAATTCAGAAGGTGAGTCAAAATGGTATCTAATTTTTAAAAAATGCATTACTTCCCTCCATTCCGTAGACAAAATATAAATTCATTACAGATTCTGATGTGAAATACAAAACTAAAACACTTTCAGAAGCTTACAGGAAATATTTTCCTAGAGGAATAGGGAAAACACTTTCACATAACAAGAGTAAGCAGTAATGAAGAATGAGAAATACAAACATTAAAATTAGAGGAATTAAAAGATGAAAACATTTGCAAGAGGGGAGACACCTGCAATATGCGACACAGAGAGTTAGGGTGGCGAGCACGCGGCTCAGGGGGCTGAGGCAGGACAATCGAATGCAGGATCAAAGCCAGCCTCAGCAACATAGCAAAGCCCCGAGCAAATGGGCAACAACCTGGCTCTAAATAAAATATTTGAAGAAGCTGGGGATGTGGCTCAGTGGTTAAGCGCCCCTAAGTTCAAACCCTGGCACAGAGAGAGAGAGAGACACACACACACACACACACACACACACACACACACACACACACGGAGAGATGGAGCACGTGCACACACACACCAGGGTCCAGAATGAGAATAATCAACATATGACTCAAATGGGAAATAGCCAGACATGGGACAGAAGGTGAAAGCTGCCTATGGAGAAAGGACCACCTCTGGGTGCAGAGAAGCCCAGGAGAAGGCCAAGCACATGAGCACTGACACCCACTCCAGGCCCAGCGCCCCTCAGTCAGGATGTGGGTAGTGGGGAGAGCAGGGCGGCTGCTCCTCTAGTGGTATTTCCTCACACCTGAAATTTACCATGACCTGCAGCCTAGAGACTTTTTCTGTGTATTCTTAGAGGTCCTCACAAATTCACAACGTCTTACCTCCTCCTGTGTGAGCTGCCAAGCTCACACAGTCAAGATCACAAAAACCTGCCCTTTGCTGCCAGCACAGGGAGGAAAAGGAGCCATTTCCAGCACACCCAGAGAACTCTATCTTCCTGAACCTACATTCAAAGAAAACTACTTCTCCAAGGCTGAGTCACCCAAGACATTATCAGCCAAAACTTGTGGGGAAAAAGAAACACTGGGTCTGGCTCCCCCTAATCTTCCTGCCTAGGTCAGGGAGGAGGAAGGGCTGAGGCTCTTAGAAACAAAGCCATGAAATGATCTCCTAAGTAGAAAATTCTAAACTGTGCATGAGCTGAAGAAGAAAATGCAAATACCTGGAACTGAAAAATAAAGCCAAGCTGTACACTACCACAATAAACACAACACACTTACATCCACTAAAACACAAGCAACCTGAAAGCCATCACAGAAGATCAAGAGTAAAAGTATTTAGAAATTACCAAGAAGACTTAACAAAAACCACAAAATGTTTCTGAAAGAAATGATACATATAAAAATATCTAGTGTTTGTGAGCTCAAAGAATTGTAAATCTGCTTAAAAATCAACCATGAGGTCAATTCACTGCTTTTCATATTACCAATGACATTTTTATACAAAATAAGAAGTACTATTCTAAGATTCACGTGGAATTGAAAAAAACTCAACAATGGAAGAAGAAAAATAAAGTATAAAGTGATTTCAAAACCTGCTTTAAAGGAGTAACAAAGGGAGTGTAGACCTGGTTTAAAGGCAGACACACAGAGCAGTGAAGGAGGACAGGGTGACCCAGGACCATGCAGATACACAGAAGAAAATGATGTCTCTCAAGGGGCCAGGGTCATTCCAGGGGACCAGGATCTCTGGAGAATGAATGGCTGGGAAACTGGATGTTCATGGCAGCACCTAAAGTCAGACACTCCCCTCACAGCACACGCATACATGAGATCCATGGGGACCAAAGTCCTGAAGTAACATGTGAACCTCACCAATTCTTAGAAGAAAATGCAGACCACATGTCTCACAACACTGGATTTGGGGATGGTTTCTGGGATATAGTACCATCCATTTGATTCATGAGAATAATAGATAAACCTAATTTCACCAAAAATAGCTTTTAGTCCTTTCATTTGCAGCAATGAAGCCAGGACTATTGAATACCATCCTAAGTGAAATAAGTCAGGAAGACAGAGAGACACCGACTGTGTGTTCTTACACAACAAAGCTCCAAGTTGGCTTCACAGAAAGTACAAGGGTATTCAGCAGAGATGAGGAGGAGAGAGGAGAGGGGACAGCAGGCCTGGGTATCAGGTACCAGAGTCCACTCAGGAGGAGCCAGCACTTCTGCTCTCCAGCAGAAAAGGTGGCCATAGTGCACAACATGACACTGTGGTTTTCATAATAAAGATGGGGAGCAGTCCACTGACTCTAAGAAATGATAAATGTTAGGAATGGAAGAGCTAGTGCCCTGATCTGATTAAGATGCAATGAAACAGGTGAGCAACCAGCTCACTGCACCTCATCCACATGTGCAACTTAAAAGTGAATCAGCATTAGAAAGGAAAATGTTGTCCTTCATAGAACACCATCAGCAGGTGAAATGGCACTGGAAGGAATTGTAGAAAATAACTGCACATTGTGCACCTGGAAAGGAGTTGAAAACTTGAAAGAATGAAGAAAAACCAGCTGACAAAGCTCAAGTCCTTCTGACAAAGCTCAACTCCTTCTGACATAAGGATGCAAACCTAACTGTAATAAAATGAAACACCTTAAAAAGTGCCAGAGATCTACAAAACCTACACTGAAGGCTACTCTGAAGGATGAAAGGCTGTCTCCATGAAAACAAAAACAAGTCAAGGATGCCTGCTCTCACCACTTCCAGACAACACAGCAAGAGGAGTGCTACCTGAGAAGCCAGGGAAAAAATCCCTGTGTTCCAGACTTCAGCCAACTCACATAGCCCCAGACAGTGGGACAAAATCAAGCAGATGGAGGTGGGCATAGGCAACTCAGACTATCACCTGCAGAGAGAACAGCCACAGGCACCAAGATAGGAGGAGAAAGTGCAGCCTCTGTACCCTTTACTGAGGTTCAGCCCATCAACACTGACCACCTGACACAGTGCACATCTCATTTGCATTCATGTTTCCTCGAGTATCTACTACAAGTGGACAAGAATATCGGATGGGGTTTTTTCAGATGCTGCTCCTACCAGAAAATCGGCTACATTGGTGTAGATGGATACCTGATAAATCCCATAGCTCTTAACACATACTCAAATACACACAGGTCTCACACAAACCAGGCCCATGACCCCTCAACTTTCACAGATTGAAGTGATCAATCACATCAAATAGGTCAGAGTGGTGGCTCCTGGAACCCAAGCCATTTCCCAAAGTTGGGGTAACCCAAAGAAGTTCACAATGTAGGTCCACATGAAATCCTGTGTTGCAATATTTATAGCAGCAGTACACAAAAGCCTGCGTGTATCCATGAGTAAGATATGTTCCCCAAGTCAGCAGTGAAAAATTCATATACAAAACAATAAAATAAACTAATAATCAAAAATCAACTTCTAGGTGGTCATGGTGTGCACACTTGTAATCCCAGGAGCTTGGAAGACTGAGAAGGATGGGGAGTTCAAAGCCAACCTCAGCAATGGCGAGGCACTAAGCAACTCAGGGAGACCCTGTCTCTAAATAAAATATGTTGGGCCCAGGAGTTGAAAAGTGGCCTATGTTACAAATGTGAGGGGCTCTCAGAGTTCAGCACACTGAATCCAGATACCATGGTTAGTTAACCGCACTCAGCCCCATCACCATGGTAATTGGCCTCCCCATGCACAGCATGTTCCTTTCCTTCTGCTTTTTTGCCACTGACCTATTAGCCCATTGGTTGTCCCTCATAAGTATGTTGGTAGCTCATTGGATAATTATAAAAACTTTGCCTATGCAGTAATAAAGTGGATCGAGTTCTGTGAAATTGGTCTTTGGAGGTCTTTTCGACTCACCACACCCTCCTCAGGTGTCTGGTGGGCTTTGGCTGGATCAACAGAGCCCACATTTGGCGCCTGCAGAGGGACCTGAGGCAAGCAGGTAAGTGCAGGTGTTGGACCCCGGGGAAACAGGGAAAAATGGGCAACTTACCAACCTCCACTAAGGACTCAAAGCTGCTGCACACCCTCCTTAGCATGAGAGGATTAACACTAAATAGAAAAGAAGCCCAAATTTGGGGATGTGGTAATTGACACAAATCCCTGGGTGAAAGCAGCTGATGTGTTTGATCCAAGTATAAGGGAAAGAATTATGGTTAATGCAAGGCAAGCAGAAGTTAGGCAGGGATACACCCTGCCTCTTCATTCCTTTTCAATTGTCACAGCAACACAGCAATCTCTGGGGCACAAAGGGTGTAACCCGTCTGGTTATGGCATCAGAGGCAGGGGAACAAGGAGAACAAGACAAAGGGAGGAAGAATCACAGGTAAGCTCTGATGCAAAGTCCTTTGAACCACAACAAACAGAAAAGGGGCCAGACACGATTAAGCTAAAGAAAATTTACTGCTCTTTGTCAAATCTAATGGGACAGTTACAGATAGAGAAGGTAAAAGGGAGAGCCTTATAGGCCCCCTTCCACCTTGGCCAGTACCCGCTCCTCCAAGGTCAGAATCTAATCCATTCTCAGGCTTAGGTTGAACAAAGGACCAAGCATGGGGTGCCTATGAACAGGAGATACCAACTGCGTTCCCAGTCAATGTGAACCCCACCCCTCAAAGGCCACTACACTGGTATCCTCATGTCCTAGCTATATTAAAGGAGTTTAAGAAGGCAGTGAAGGAAGACGGACCTAGGGGTCCCTTTGCTGAACAAGTCCTTGAAACCCTTAGCCTAAGTGTAGACTGCCCACAGGATTGGAAAGACTTGGCAAGAGCCACCCTTGAGCCATCCACATACCTAAAATGGAAGGCATTTTTCTATAATGAATATGAGCAGCAAGGAGGTCGCAACCTCATCGCAGATGTTAACCTCCCAGCTAAATGCTTGCAGGAAGAGGGAATCTGCTGTTCCCCTGTGGTATAAGCTACAGGTCTGCCAAATTAGTTCAACCAGGTGCAACTCTGCCTTAAGAGCCTGCAGGAAGTTACCAGCTGGAGGAGGAACAGTTTCTATACAGGGACTAAGGCAGAAAGCCACTGAGGACTTGCCACAGTTTATCTGTAGAGTAAACAAGGTGGTAGAAGGGAAGGTATCCCATGTAGGAACTAGGGAAGCCCTAGACAAAGAGTTACTCTGGAAAGGATTAAACGAGGAGCATAGGGCTGCCATCGCACCAGTGTGCAATGACACCCCAGATGACTGGATTTTGGCCACCCAGGACATAGGGAGACAAACAGCTCAAGCCTCTCTGCTGGCCTCAGCCATGGCAGTTGCACTGAAGCAGCACAAAATAATAGTAAAGAAAGAGGTTGCTCCACTTGTTGGGGATATGGAGGAATAGGATATCACCAGAGAGAATGCCCAAATAGCCCTAGCAAACCACATGCACCTCCTTCTATTTGCCCTAGATTCAAAAAGGGATGACATTGGGCTTCACTGTAACTGAGCAAACTCAAGGGTTACACACACATTTCCAACAATCCGCCTAAAGCCTCTAGATTATTTTCAGAACTGACTAAAGAGGCTAGTCAAAGATGCAAAAACTCTGTACCTTTTCTCCCCATCAGATCCTTGCAACCTACAGGGGTAAGCTCTTGAGGGCTCAAATCCAACACCCTTTGGCAGATGAATGTTACTCATTATTTGCCTTTTGGCAACCTTAAATACGTTCACGTAGTCATTGATACCTACTCAGGTTTTATTATGGCTACACCTTCTACTGGAAAAACCATGAAAAAAATCATCTTCCATCTGCTTAAATGCTTTGGGATCATGAGAGTTTCTTTCTCTATAGAAACTGACAATGGCCTAGCCTATGCAAGCAAAATCTACAAGAAATTTTGCTCTATCTGGCACATAAAATGTGGAACTGGCCTGCCCTATAATCATTAGGTTCAGGGTACTGTGGAACACATACACAGGGAACTCAAGACCATACTCCAAAAGCAGGGAGAGGGAAACTACACTAGCTCCCCACACGATGCTATGAACAAAACCCTATTCACTCTAAATTTTCTCACCATTTCAAAATCTTCTATAGAAACAGCAGCCCATAAGCTTTGGGCCCCCTCTTGAGGCCCCCCCATCTACCTGTGGTCTCATGGAAGGATCTTATAACAAGGGCATGGAATAGTCCAGGTCCTGTCCTAACCATGGGTCAAGGGTTTACAGGTGTTTTTCCAGAATAGGCGCCTCACCCCATCTGGGTGCATGCCAGAAGTGTCAAGCCCTGGACCCCCAGAACCCCCAACCAAGAAAATGAAGGAGGGGGCTGGGGATGTGGCTCAAGCGGTAGCGCGCTCGCCTAGCATGCGTGCGGCCCGGGTTCGATCCTCAGCAGCACCATATACCAACAAAGATGTTGTGTCCGCCGAGAACTAAGAAAAAATAAATAAATGTTAAAATTCTCTCTCTCTCTCTCTCTGTCCCCCCCTCAAAAGAAAAAAAAAAAACTTTCCTTTGAAGCAATTTGATGAAAAAATAAATCTTTAAAAAAAAAAAAAAAAGAAAATGAAGGAACTAACTCTGGAGGAAAGCAAAGGACTCAACACAAATGGACCTCATGTAAAGTAACCTGGGGTGATATTAAAGGTCTTGTTGACCACGCCACCAGAATGGCCCCTTCACCTGCTGGCAACCCCATCCCTGGGCCTATGATGGTGGTCCTATTGTATGCAGCGCTCACTGCTAACAGTGAAGCTTCCTGTCAGGTAAATTGGGCTTTGATCACTAGGCCACCACTAAAAGTGGTGGCCAATTGGGAAAGACACCTACCTAAGCTCTTTTCCAATAACTCTAATCTTATCGATCCTTAATTAACTGTGCAGTGAAATACCAGCATTTCCATGCATGCTCTGCCCATTTGTTTCTCCATAGTTGATAATGAGACCTACAATCAGGACAACCCCCTTTGCTTGGCTTTTGCTAATGAAATTATTGTAGATCACTATAATAAGTCACATGTTGGGCTGTCTCTCACTGACCTTAGAGTTATAGTTAATGCTACCTAGAGCTATAGACTCCCCCATTGCAAATGAAAAAAAAAAAACACTTATTGCCAACATGTCCTAAGATGCTTTTTGGGAAGTCCCCCTCAGATAATGACACCACTCCCTGGAATCAATGCATCACATCTAGACCTCTTCTACTTGATAAGAGAGATATCTCCAGGGAAGAACAATACCTGTGCACTTGGGTGGGCACAGCTCCCTGCAATTCATCTAATAGGCCCAAAAGCCATACAGGCTACTGCAGTAACTGCTACATGGGACAATCTGTTACTGTTATGCAGAAATTCAATATGGCATGATGGATATCACAACAATATTGCTGGCTTCTAGACCCATCAAATGGGCAGCAGACGGATGGATGATGGGTCGATGTTGAACCAAGGCCCTAGCCATGGATTTACCTTTATCCCAAATGATACCCATACCCACTATGCACAAGCTTGTGTTATGCCACCTTTTGCCATGGTAATAATCAGTGATACTGATGGCATAAATATCACTCATACAGAGATCCCTTGTGCAGTCAATAAATTGTCTAACTCCTGCTATGAAAGCTAAACGTATATTTTTCTTCAGAGTGCCCCCAGAAATCTGGCTTCCAGTGAACCTGTCCAGACAGTGGAGGAGTCCATGGGACATGGAGATGAAGAACCTTCTGAATGAGATCCTGTACCAGATAAGATGTGCAATTAGCCTCATCAGTGATGGAATTATTGCCCTGATGACCACCATTGCTGCCACAGCCACTGCCACTGCTTCCCTCACTCAGCAGTTTGGAAGGCTGAGACAGGAAGATCACAGGTTCAGAGCCAGCCTCAGCAATGGTGAGGTGCTCAGCAACTCAGTGAGACTCTGTCTCTAATAAAAGACAAAATAGGATGTGGCTCAGTGGTTGACTGACCCTGAGTTCAATCCCCAGTACCCCCCCGCAAAAAAAAAAAAAAAATCAATCCTACATGTGGTTGTTTAAACAAAACAAAAAAATCACAATGTGAAGTGTGAGAGAGAAAGGTACAATAAAATATATTCTGAGAAATTACAATATTCAGGCAAGGTAAGGTGGTGAACAGCTCAAATCCTAGTGATTTAGGAGGCTGACGTAGGAAGATCACAAGTCAAAGCCAGCCTTAGATCTTGGCTAAGTCCTAAGTAACTTAGAGAGAACCTGTCTCAAAAAAATAAAAAGAGCTGAGGATGTTGCTCAGTGGTTTGGCACTACCATGTTCAATCCCTGATATCCAAAAACAAAAACAAAAAACTAGAGTATTCAGATGGGCACAGTGGCTCAAATTGCAGGGATTTAGGAAGCTGACATGGGAGGATAACATGTTGCAGTCTATGCAGGGCTACACAGCAAGAACCTGCTTCTAAATAAAAAAAAGATTGGAGAATGTAGCTCAGTAGTAGATTGTCCCTGTATTCAATCCCTACTACAGAAAAAAAAGAAGAAATGAGTATTCACAGCACCCTGGTATACCAGGGTGGAAGCCCACCCAGGCCAAGAGAAATTCTTTCAGAGAGGACCAAGACCCATATGCTGACCACAGGCTGCTCTCCAGGCTCAGGTCTGCAGAGAACTGAGGTTGAAGGGGTTTTAAACAGCATGACCATGTGTTAAAGCAGCAGCCCCAGCTCCACTATCCACAGGCCCTGGAGGAGCTGAGCTCTTGCTGTTTCTTGTTTTCTTTCTAGCTGTTTCCTCATGGAACTCCATTAAAATTCAAGCTCAACACAAGGTAAGATAGACCCTCTGAGTACACTTAGCAACTAAACTACTGTCTCCAAAAATACTCTGGAAAGTCACTACACACAATGGCTACAGTCTTCAACAAACAAGGGCAAACTCTGAATAGAGGGAACAACTGATTTCAGAGGAGAAACGATTATAATATTCAAATACCCAATTTGCAAAAGCAACAAAATAAGGAATACACATAAAGAGCAAAGTACATCTCACCAATGGGAAAAAAATGCTTGAGTTAAACCACTACTGAGAAAACATGGACACTAGACTCACTAATAAGACTTAAAACCAACTGCCTGAATCTTTTAAGATGTACGACCTACAACAGGTCAAAACACATGATGAACAACTGAGAGACTCACATGGACACACCGTGAAATCCAGTGACAGAAGGAGTCAGCGGCAATCATCTGACAGTGAGTGACAGCTGAAGCACACAGAAGAGCTGTCGTGGTGTCAGTCTAGCTCAACAGCACACCCACCACAGGTACCTCTAGGGCACTTGGCCAACAGCAGCCCAGCACACATCCTTCTCAACATCACAGGGAAGTCTCCATGACCAGTCACCTTCAGCCACAACAGGCATTAGTGCAGAAGACTACCAAATCCCAACATGGCACCAGGAACACTGGAATTACCATGGCATCAGTAACAGAAACACAGCTGGGCGACCTCCAGATATCTGCAGGTCAAATCCCAAAGTTCTAAACAACACATGGGTCAAGGGTGTCTCAGGATCAGTCTGAATATTTCAAAGGAAAAGAACTGAAACTGCATCTTAGGAAAATTTGTGGAACAGAGCACAGGCAGGGCTTAGGGAGAATTAGAGGTGCTGAAGGCTTACATTATAAAAGAATAAAAATCAACCCTTCATCCTTCCACTTCAGGAACTAAAGAACAAACAGCAAGGAGAACCTACATCTGATGCTAGCATATAATTAAAGACATCAATGAAACTGATAGGAAATCAATAGAGAATCAACTCAAAAGCAAGCTCTTCAGCGCTGAAGCTATAGCTCAAAGGCAGAGCACTTGCCTAGCATGTGTGAGGCACTGGGTTCAATCCTTAGCACAGCGTAAAAAACTAAACAAATAAAGGTATGGGAACAGGTGCATGGAGTTCTGTATATATGGCATACGTTAAGGGCACCTGAGAGGCAGGCTGCTTACTGCTTAGGCACAGCACCCTGAGCATGAGGTCACATGTTGTGGTCCCAGTGCTGCTCTACGGCCACTCCTCAATTGGTTGCTACAAGGACAGTTGGGCAGAAATTGTACTGGTGGCTGCCTAAAATCTGCTTAACTATTGGCCACGTATATATACATGGTAATTGCACAATAAAATCAGACCTGCTTCCTGTGAGATCTCTGGAGGTCTTGATTCATGACTCTGTAGCCACACTCTCCTCTACCTATTCCATGGACCTCCTCACTAGATCAGACAGAGCCCATGCATAAAGGCATGCTGTCCATCTATAACTATTAAAAAATAAAAAATAAAAAGCAGGTATTTTGTGGACATGCTTGTAATAGATACAGCACAACTAAGAAAACAGAAACAAAACTTACTCAGTAGAAATGAAAAACACCATTTTTCAGGCAGGGAGAGTAAAAGAACCATAAAGGAATATTATGAATAACCGTCGGACACAATTTGAGAATTCAGATGAACTGGACCAACTCCAGGAGGAAAACAATCTACCATAACTCACACAAAAAGAGAAATACACAACATGAACAAGTTAATGAAGTGATAATAACTGTCATCAGAGGAAAGGCATGGCCCAGGGGTGTCATGGTGGATTCGGCACCACACTAAGGAGGCAATGAAAACTACCCTAATCCCCTCTAAGAGGAAGCAGGTAACACTTCCAACTCATTCCTCAAGGTGTAGCCTATATGACATATTGCAATGTTAACAGTTTCTGGCAGCCAAGCCAGGGAACCCGCGTGGACCACTGATGGCTGGATTCAGCACCCTGGCAAAATTACAACTAAGCAATAATGAAAAAAGGAGAAATGAATTGCATGCAATTGGAGAAGCAGCTCAATTGATTCTCTAGCTTCATTTCTTACATTCCATGAAATCCAAGACCAGGATGTCTTTGTTGAGGAAATTCAGAAGACTATTTCTACAAGTGGAAATAGTAGACAAATATCTAAGAGTAGCCAAAATGTCCAGGAGTCTCCAATACCTTGTAGAGAATACCATCTGGTAATATTATAGATTGAAGGTCTATTTCAACCCCAAGATTCACAAGGTGAAAGGTGAACACCCATTGGGTGGCATTAGGAGGGGGCATTTGGAATCAGATAAGATCATGAAAGATGCTCATGAATTATAATAATCTCACGAAAACCTGTTTTGTTCAGCCAAAAGAGATGACATTTAATAACAATTTCCATGACACTACACCAATTCATAAACAAATGACCATACTTTGCCATATTTGTCTCATGAAATTTAGTTGTAATCTTCTAAGTTCAGGTAACAGGAAGCAAAGAGAAGTTATCCACTGTGACAAGTTCTTCATTATACAAGGGAACTAATATTCTCATGAATCCACGGAGTATAAATTTACCTACCACACCTTTTGTGAAAATGAAACATTTTCTACAGCAACAATGACACACGGATTTTTCATTTTCTAAAGTAGCATTCTTTTATTTTTTTTAAATTTTTTTAGATGTCAATGAACCTTTTTAAAATTTATTTATATGCAGTGTTTAGAAACCAAGTGCTTCACACATGCTAGGCAAGCACTCTGCCACTAAGCCACAACCCCAGCCACTAAAGTAGCATTCATGAACCTACCACATGTTACTCCATTTGAAATCAAATTTAAAAAAAAAAAAAAAAAAGTGAGGTCTCAGAAATGTTCTACATGTTCTAAACAAATCAGAAAGGTAACTTAAGAATTTTTATCATATAGAAAAAAAATCTGTTTTCTTTTTAAATTTACTTCTTTTTTACCTCTTTTAAAATATTCTACCTTGCTCAGCTCTAAATAAATACATTCACATTTAAGGAAATCTGGCTGTCATATAAGGGGGCAGATCATTTCAAAGTGATAAATAAAGGGCTTGTGCTGAGGGAGCAGACATCTCAGGCTCAAGGAGCAGGTAAGGTCCCTGTGAGCTGGGCATCCTCCTACCTGGTCCTGCTCACTGAAACACTCCATGATCACCCTCCCAGGAGACCCAGACCATCACTCCAGGCTTTTCAGGTTTGCACAGCACTGCACTGGGGTGGGTGGTCCTATGTTCTGGTAGAATTTTCCTCCTTCACAACTGTGAGAGAATGCAAGGGCAAGAATCACTGCTGACCTGGCCCCTCAGCACCAGCATCTACAGGCTAACTGTCCACTGATATCAGAGAAATGGGAACAGGGAATGGGTAAAACAATGTCCCAAGATGGCAGCTCTCTAGATGAGGCCTCTTCCAGGAGATTCCTCAGCTCCAGGACCTCCAGCTGCTCCCCTGAGAGGCTGCATCCCACACCTCAGGCTGTGCTGACCCAGGACCTGAAATTGCCTACCCTTTGCAGGACACTGGGTAGCCTCCACAGGCTGCAACAAGGTGGCAGCCACAGGAAAAGACAGTGGCTGAGGACACATGACCCTGGAGGGTCCAATGGAAACCTCTGCACAAGTTATTCTGATAAGGCGTCTATGCCTAAGGAAGGTAAAGGAAGAGAGGCACAGAGTTTTAACAGTGGAGTTCCAGGTAACTCTTCTCTGCTCTCACTACCTGGCAAATTCAGAAACAGAAACAAATCTACGAGGCTGTGTCCACTGAATGTAATATAAGGAGCAAAGAGGGGATAATTCTGGGAACTTGATGGGGAGTCAAAGTCTGAAAATGTGAAGAGAGCTTGAATTTAAAGGATCTAATGAGTGCCCTAACAATGGCTAGGTGGGGGAAAACCAGATGACTCTTCAGAAGAAGGAGGGACATGGACCCCCTCAGACCAGAATCCTCCACATAGGAAGGAGCCCCACACCTGAGGCAGGATCCCTGAGGCCCTCTGCCTTCACTGCACACTGAGGGCCTAGGGCTGGGGTCCAGATGTGCAGAGAGGGTTCTGTCACCTGCACCAGCCCACACCATGGCTCAGGTCTGGGTTGGCCATCTCTGGAACTGACAGTAGGAGGCCAGAGTCCAGCCACAGCTGGTTCCCAACCAGTTCTAACCATCCCACCTCCCTGAGCAGTCCTGGCCCCACACACTCACCATTTCTTGCCTTCTGAGGAGTCCCAACATCCTTCCTGTGGACCTCATAGCACCTGCAGGTCACAGGGAGACAGACCTGAGCCAGAGCCACTTGGGCCTCACACAGCAGAGAAGACACAGTCCTGGAGATGGATTCTGAGCTGCACAGGGTGAGAGAGAAAGTCCTGTTAGACTGTGGAAGACCACCCCCTCCCACCAGCTGCCTCCTCACTGGCCAGGACTCCACAAGACCCTTCTCTCACCCCAGCCACATATGTATACCCTGGGACTCTGAGTGACAGGAGATGGTGGGTGCCAGGTCACAACATACTGGAAAGGAGGGATACAGGCATCCATCTTGGGGAAGAGGTCGGGGATGTATGCCAAGGCCTCCTCACACTTTAACTCTCAGCCAACTCATTTCTAGCCAAGAAAATGAAAAGACAACAAAGGAATATAGTTATTAAATACATGAAAACCTAATTACATGGCAATAAAAATAATTTAAAAGGAAAAGCAATCACATGAACTAGTTGAGGAAAGGTGTCTGCTTCATCCGCAGTTCAATGAAAACCCACTTGCAGAGGTATATACATATTTCCAAGCTTACAAAACTTATTTGGGCACCAGACTTTGACTGCTGAAATGTACCACAGAGGGGTGGAACTCCATGGCCAGGAGGGTCCACCTAAGGATTTACCTCTGGGAGCCCAACATGTCCCCATCCTACAGGTTTTCTTATGTAAGAAGATAAAAAATTTCCAAAGGAAGAAAGTGATAAACTCACATCTATTAAAAAAGACTCCTCCATCAAACTGCACTAGGGTCAAAGAAGGCTGCCCTCCCTCAGAGGAAATGTCTGCAGTCTTTACAAAAAAAAAAAGAATTCATGTAGAGGGTATGTTAAGACAAAACAAAAAATAACTTCACAAATGAATTAAACATGAGAAAATGACTGAACACCTTTTCAATGAATATGGGTTCTCTGAGCTCAGGGTTGGCTGCCTTGGACACCAGATATGTAATTTCTCACAAATGCTTGTGACTCTGTGCCCAGGAGAACATGGAAATACAGAGAAAAATGTTCTCATAAATAGTATTCAGCAAAAAGCAATATATTGCCACATGGAAGTAAACAAGGATAGATAGTATAAGAGATGAATACACATGTGTATATACACTGTGCTGAAATTTTCTAGTAATTTGAATTAATCCACAATCTATAACCTAACAATGATTTCCCAACATGTACAAAACATATGAAGTGTGGGCACTTGAGGACCAAATTTTAAAAGAGAATGAAATGGTCAAGAACGTAAAATTAAAAAATTAAACTGGAAACAAGTGATGTTCCTGAAGCGGGAACAGGGAAGGGAACCAGGAGGCCTACAGATAGTAATACGAGTCTAAGCAACTGAGGCAGAGGAACCAACAATTCACATTACAGCACCACAGTGATAGAGTACTAATAGTAACATTTGAAGAGTTATGAAAAATAATAATCCTACAAAACAGCCCTCAAAGAAAAGTGGAGACACAAGGCAGCTCAGTAGGAGTGAGGGGAAACTAGCCCTCCATTAACCTTCCAGTAAATCCTTTCCTGATAACATGGGCCCCAAAGGAAGGAGAGAAATACTGAATCTCTGGGAGACAACAAATTCCAGAAAAAGAAATACCCATCCCTCACAATCTGGACTCCTATCTCTCTTAGTAACAATGAGTCTCAACCTTTTACAGCTGCCCTCCTGAGTTAAAAGTTTTCACCTACATAACTACCCCTGACTGTCCAAACAGCACACTCACAAGTTCCAATGGTGAAATCAGCACAACTGTACCCTATAAAACCAAAATCCCTTCTGTAACTGATGGCCATTCACATATTCAGAAAATAAGTCCCCAGGTGCCTGAGGTCCTGAAGAGGAATAAACAGCTTCCTGAATCTTTGAGGTCTGCACCCCTCATTTTGTTCTTTCAACATTAAGTTATTGAAAACTCAAATAAGAAGCACCAACTAAAATTCTGCCTCCTCACAGATGGCTCAAGTACAAGGAATGACAGAAAAAAAACTGGAACTGTGCTCCCCTCCAGGCACAGGTAGGGGAGAGCAGGGAGAGGCAGCCTGACCAGGGCCCATTCACCTCTCTTTGGGCGGGTTATACAGATGTTTTGATTCCCACTAAATTGAGCATTAAAAAAATTATTTCAAGAACTCTCTTCTTCTTTACATCACATTACTGTATCCAATTAAACGTTAACCAATAACATAAAATCAAGGAATTCAATCAAGGAATGAGCTTCTTACATACTTGGGGACAAACTGGAATTTCTTGGCAGCGAGATGTGATAAAGGAAACAACAAGCACCAGCGCAGGGAAGCAGCCTGTCACCCCCAGTTCTCCAGGAACCCCGCTTGGTGGCTAAACACATCCCCAAGCCCAGGGACACTCTCACAGCGGATGCAGCCCAGGTGGCTACCTAGGAATGAGGGAACCTAAGCAGCTGGACATTTGGTTCTGGAAGGTCACTGTGCTCTTCTCTCCCCAGCGTAGAATGTTCCCTCCTGCGGGACCTTGGTTCTCACTCTCACCCAAGCACCCACCAGGAGGCACATGGGGGTCCTGGCCACTGAGGCCACGCCCTGCAGCTGACCGAGGGACCCGAAGGCCAACCCTCCCCGCGGGACCAGGGGTCCGGGGTCCAGGGCCATCCGAGGGGGCTCGTTAACACGCTCTGCAGCTGACCGTGGACCCTCCTCCCAGCCCACCCCGCGGGACCAGGGGACAGGCCCCAGGGCCACCCGCCGGCCAGGACTCGACCCGTTCCGACGCTCACCCGCCCGTCGGGTCCCGCCAGCCCTGGCCACACACTCTCCGTTTGGGTCTCCGGGGTCACCCGCCGTCCTCACGAAGGAACTTCGGCCACCCGAGCTCGTGGGGCTCTCTGGCTACGCAGAGTCGCCCAGAATCCGTGCCCAAGACCCGCGACGTGAGGAAGAAGGACCCATGTGGCCCAGCCAGGAAAGCGCGAGACTGCGGAAGCCCGCCCTTGCCCCGGCTGGGCGCCTGATCGGACAGCTAAAGTAACCAATCCCTGATGAAATAGACCCAGCCCTTTTCAGGCAGCACCTTCTCCCGGGCTGGGGCCTGACCCCGCAGGTAACGCCTGTGCGCACCTGGGGCAGCCCTCGGCGTCTGAACAAGACCCACGGGGACGGCGTGTAGAATTCGGTGCTGTGCACACGGGAGCCACGGAGGAGCGTGTTAAGACCTTAAGTCACATGACCTTCCTGCCCTGGGTTCGGGGTGGGCCTGAGCCCTGGAAAGGAGGTCCGTTCAACTGAAATGAAGTGCTCAGTAAGTACCTTTGACTTTTCTGAAGGCCACGTGAAAATGTTCAAAGAAACAGGTGAAACTACCCGGCACAGCTCAGCCATATAGTACTTTTCTGGCAAATTGAGGCCCTGGGTTCCAGCCCAGCAAAAACAAGATGATTCAAAAGACAAGAGAGAAAGTCACAGGTGAGGTTGGTTGTGATGTCTTTAATGCAGTATATGTAAAATATCATTGATGAACTATGCAAACAGTATAATGAGGTGTCACTATTAATTAACTACTTGTCTTTATGATACTATGGTAGCACCCCCTTTCTCCACAGAAAAGTCTTAACTGGGCCTTTCCAGAAATCTTCACCATGGCTGATTTTAGTACTGTCAGCAAAGGAGTCTCTGCAAGAGTCCAATGTAGTTAAACTTCCTATTTTTGTGTCGCCCAGTTTTACTTGGCCACTGGCCCAGAAGAAGTGGTAAGCACTCCAGGTGCTAGACACCCCCTTACTAGTTTTTCACAAACATCCAGTACAGTAGTTTGTAGAAATGTGCCTCTGGCCTTGAGCTGGGCTTCATAGAGATGTTTTACATTTCTAAGAAAAGAAAGTTACCAGTTGGGCTCCATGGTTAACAGCTGACAGGGGGAGGAAAGAAAGGAGAGAAGAAGCTTCCCCCTTCTCAGGTGTTGTCCTTGAAAGGTTAACTTGCCTAGAACAGTGAAAGAAAAAAGCTGCTTTTATGTGAACTTTTGCAGACTGTGAGCTTCTGAGCCCCTCCCCTTACATGCTGGGTATTAAACTCTGAAACTTCCTGAACTCAGGGTTCACTGGGATTGATTACAGCAAAAGCTGTGCCCTCTGAACCTGGCTGCAGCCAAATAAAACTGTTTCCTGCTATCTTTGGTGCCTTGCCTCATCTGTCCCCTACAACAAGGTAACTCCCAGTGGACGTGTTGTTGAACCCTGGCCTCCCATCTGCACAAGGTCTATGTGTCAGGCTGCTAATCACTCCACAACCTACCAGCTCATGAGTGGGCTGGTTAGCAATCTTGGTGCAGTGGGGCCCACTCAGACCTCTGTTCTAGGTGTTGACCAGGCAGCTCTGCTTCTGGGGGAGAACTGGCTGTTGAGGGGGCACCTTGGTTCTCCTCCCCATGGTATCTCCTTCAGCAACTTAGTCTTTGTGCTCATGGAGATGGAGGGATCTGGTAAGAAGACAAGCACGTGGACCTTTTTTTTTTTGGTGGTGCTAGGGATTGAACCCAGGGTGTTATAACAAGCCCTCTACCAACTGGCTCGAATGGGAATATAGCTCAGATCCAAGATGCACAATGATACACTGTCATATTTGTTGTATTTTATTGGATGCTTGAATATTAGCTATCTTTCCATTTATTTAATTCTTCTTTGATTACTTTCAACTTTCTGTTTTAATACTCTGTTGTAAAATTTATTTCTATGTATTTTTTTGTACAATTTTGAATAGAATTGCTTCTTATTTTCATTTTTCAGACTGTTTCCATTATAAAAAGTTTCTATTTTTGTGTTTGTCTTGTCAATTGCAGCTTTGCTGAGCTGTTTGAATCTATTGTTGTGTGCTCACGTGTGTATGAATGCCTTAGAAATTTTTACATATGCTTTCAATATAATTTCTATTCATTGTTCAATATCCAAACCTCCAGTTAAATAATGAATACAAACAGCAAAGTCAGCACTCTTTTGTCTCATCATTCCCTGAGATAAACACCCAGTTTTTACCTTTGGTGGCACTGTCACCTATTTGATTCTATGGATGCCTTTTAGCTTGTCTAAGAAGCCCTCCTGTGGCTCTCAAGTGCTACAGATTTTATCCTGGAGGAAGCCTGGATTGGTCTATAGTTAGACAAATCCAGTTAGTCTCTGTCAAATTAATTGGTTTACATTATGGCATTATGGTAGTTTGTTATATTGCTTTTCTTCTCTAAATCACATTTGTGTTTATTAGATAATCTTGCTTGATTTCTTATAGTTATTATGTCTTCATTCAACTTGCCCGTACTTTTGAAGATATATGTCTACATTTATAATAGATAAAGGCTTATAGTTTTCTTTAAGAAAGATTATTGCATGTTATCTGGGTAGTAGTTTATGCAAACAATACATATGTAAATTTTCTCTTCCATTAAAAAATTATTGAATGCCAAAATGTGTATTTTCAATATAAAATATGATGAAACATAATAGCATCATATTATAATATTGCTAAAACAATCTTATTAACCATACATTACTTCACATAGTTAATTCTGTGCTAAGAACGCTAAAATCTACTCTCTGGGTGATTTTCAAGAAAAAAAAAATTAACCAATAAAAATAAATAAATAAATAAAAAGGCAGCACCAAAAAAAAAAAAAGAAAGAAAAAAAAAATTGCATCCTTATCACCTGTCATCACCACATTGTTCAACAGATCTTTTGAATTTCCCCATCTAACTGAAGTTTTCTATGATTTAACCAACATCTCCCAGAAGTCCACCCCAGCCACAATACTCAATATTTTATTGTCTTCTCTATTTTTTGGAGGTAACATTGAAGCATTGGTATTAATTTATTCAACTATAGAGTACAATTCACTGGGGTCTGGGCTTTTCTTTATGAGAAGGTCTCTAATGAATGTCATTTTGATACTTTCATTCATATATTCTAATTCTTTACCTATAGGTTTATTAATATATTGTACTTCTTTTTTATTTTTCTAGTAGTAGATGGATTTGATACCTTTATTTATTTTTATATGATGCTGAGGATTGAACCTAGTGCCTTACATGTGCGAGACAAGTACTCTACCATCCATTAAGCTACAGCCCCAGCCCTATATTGTACTTCTTATTGAGTTTACTTTAATCACTTTCCCATCTAGGGATGTATTTCTAAGTTGTATTCCAGTTTTCTAGACTTCCATGGCAGTTGAGAAAGAATAATGTTTGCTGAAAGAGAGTTTGGGCAGCCCATGCATGACATCTCAGGGTTTTGTGTGGTGGAATAGAAATTACCTGCTGAATTTGGTACTTATTTTTATTATGTGAAATAAATGAGGTATAGGATCCAAATTGGGGTTTTTATTTACAATTCCTGGTGATCAGTAATGCCGAGTGCCTGTTAGCCATTTTATGTCTTTTTTAAAAAAATGTCTATTCAGTTTCTGGCCCATATCAATCAGGTTATTGAATGTTTTTCTTTTCTCTATATTGACTTGCATGAGTTCCATGTATACATAGGCACATTAATATGTTAGCAAATATTTTCTCAGAATTTATAGGTGTTACCATAGTTTGCCCAGAATATGGAGAAAAGGAGGCACATATAAAATATTGGTGGGGATATAAATTGGTACAAACACCATGGAAAAGACTGTGCAGGTTCCTCAAATGAAATGAAAGTATAGGTAGTCAATGACTTCACAATTTCTCTTCCAGGTATGTATATTAAGGACATGAAACAGCCCTTGTGGGCATATCTGCACTCCAATACTTATTTCAGCTTCCCTATCAGTAGCTAATATGTAGAAACAAACACAATATACAGTGAAGGAAGACTGGATAAAAAAAAATGTAGGTATGTTTGTGTGAATTGTTTAGCTTTTGAAAAGATGATACTGTCATTTGTGATTATGTGGATTAAACTTGAAGATTTATGCCAAGGGCTGTGGCTGTTGCTTAGTGGTAGCACACTTGCTTGCCATGTGTGAAGCACTGGGTTCAATTCTTACCACCACATATAAATAAAAAAATAAATAAAGGTCTCTCAAAAAGCAAAAAATAAATAAATAAATAAATAGAATAAAAAGATCTATGCCAAGTGAAATAACCCAAAGAAAAATGTAACATAAACTCTCTTATATATGGAGTCTAATTTAAAAGGGCAAATTTGTTTTCTAATGCTAATATATGATTGTCTTCTCCTTTGTCTGTTCTTCTACAGAGTTTTCTTTTTTTAGTTAATTTTTAAATTTATATATGACAGCAGAATGCATTACAATTCTTATTATACATATATAGCACAATTTTTCAACTCTGGTTGTATACAAAGTATATTCACACCAATTCATGTCTTCATACATGTAGTTTGGATAATAATGTCCATCACATTCTACCGTCATTTCTAACCCCATTTCTCTCTTCCCTTCCCCACCTACCCCTCTGCCCTATCTAGAGTTCATCTGTTCTTCCCATGCTCCCCCTCCCTACCCTACTATGAGTCAGACTCCTTACATCAGAGAAAACATTCAGCATTTGATTTTTTTTTGGGGGGGGGGGTTTGGCTAACTTCACTTAACATTATCTTCTCTAACTCCATCCATTTATCTTCAAATGCCATGATGTTATTCTCTTTTATTGCTGAGTAATGTTCCATTGTGTATATATGCCACATTTTTAAAAAAAAAATCTATTCATCTATTTAAGGGCATCTAAGTTGGTTCCACAGTTTAGCTATTGTGAATTGTGCTGCTGTAAACATTGATGTGACAGTGTCCCTGTAGCATGCTGTTTTTAAGTCCTTTGGGTATAGGCCAAGGAGAGGGATAGCCAAGTCAAATGGTAGTTCCATTCCCAATTTTCCAAGAAATCTCCATACTGTTTTCCATATTGGCTGCACCAATTTGCAGCCCCATCAGCAATGTATGAGTGTGCCTTTTTCCCCACATCCTTGCCAACATTTATTGTTCTTTGTATTCATAACAGGCGCCATTCTGACTGGAGTGAGATGATATCTTAGAGTGGTTTTGATTTGCATTTCTCTCATTGCTAGCGATGATGAACATTTTTTCATATATTTGTTGACTGAGTGTATATCATCTTCTGAGAAGTGTCTATTCAGGTCCTTGGCCCATTTATTGATTGGGTTTCTTGTTTTTTTGGTGCTTAGCTTTTTGAGTTCTTTATATACCCTAGAGATTAGTGCTCTATCTGATGTGTGAGGGGTAAAGATTTGCTCCCAAGATGTAGGCTCTCTATTCACTTCACAGATTGTTTCCTTTGCTAAGAAGAAACTTTTTAGTTTGAGTCCTTTCCATTTATTGATTCTTGATTTTAATTCTTACAGGTGTAATAATTAATAAGGAGTCTTATTAAGGAAGTTAGATCCTAATCACACATCATGGAGATTAGGGCCTTTTTCTTCTATTACATCCAGAGTCTCTGGTTTTATTCCTAAATCAAATTGATCCATTTTGAGTCGAGTTTTGTGCAGGGTGAGAGATAGGGGTTTATTTCATTTTGTTGCATATGAATCTCTAGTTTTCTTTTCTCCAGTGCAGGTTTTGGGCACCTTTGTCTAACATAAGAGGATTGTAATTTTGTGGGTTAGTCTCTGTGTCCTCTATTCTGTACCATTGGTCTATCTGTCTGCTTTGGTGACAATAGCATGCTGTTTTTGTTACTATTTCTCTGTAGTATAGTTTAAAGTCTGGTATAGTGATGCTACTTCATTCTTCTTGCTAAGGATTGCCTTAGCTATTCTGAGTCTCTTATTTTTCCAAATAAATTTCATTACTGCTTTTTCTATTTCTATGAGGAATGTCATTGGGATTTCGATGGGAATTGCATTAAATCTGTATAGTGCTTTTCATAGTATGGTCATTTTGATAATATTAATTCTGCCTATCCCAAGAGCAAGGTAGATCCTTCCATCTTCTAAGGTCTTATATAGATTTTTCACCTCTTTTATTGATTCCCAAGTTGTTTTTTTTTTTTTGAGGCTATTGTAAATGGGGTAGTTTTCCTCATTTCCCTTTCTGAGAATTTGTCACTATTATACAGAAATGCATTTGATTTATGGGTGTTGATTTTTATATCCTGCTACTTTGATGAACTCATTTACTAGTTCTAGAAGTATTCTAGTGGAACTTTTAGGGTCTTCTAGGTATAGAATCATATTATCAGCAAATAGGGCCAATTTGAGTTCTTCTTTTCATATGTGTATCCCTTTAATTTCTTTCATCTGTCTAATTGCTCAGGCCAGTGTTTCAAGAACTGTGTTAAGTAAAAGTGGTAAAAAAGGGCATCTGTGTCTGTGATGAATTACATTTATTGATTTCCATATGTTGAACCAACCTTACATCCCTGGGATGAATCCCACTTGATAGTGATGCACAATCTTTTTGATATGTTTTAAATTTGATTTGCCAGAATTTTATTGAGAATTTTTGTATCTATGTTCATTAGAGATATTGGTTTGAAGTTTTCTTTCTTTGATGTGTCTTTGGCTGGTTTTGGAATCAGAGGATATTGGCCTCATAGAATGAGTTTGAAATTGCTCCCTCTTTTTCTATTTCCTGAAATAAATTGAGAGTATTAGTATTTAGCTCTTAAAGGTTTTGTAGAACTCGGCTGTGTATCCATTTGGTCCTGGGCTCTTGTTGGTTTTTGGATTTCTGATGGCATCTTCTATAGTGTTGCTTGAAATTTATCTGTTTAAATTGTATATATCATCCTGATTCTATTTGGGCAAATTATATGACTCTAGAAAATTTGTTGATGGCTTTGATATTTTCTATTTTATTAGAGTACAAGTTTTCAAAATACTTTCTAATTATCTTCTGTATTTCTGTAGTGTCTGTTGTGATATTTCTTTTTTTTCAGGGAAAGTAACTTCTATTTTCTGAACACATATACACATCAGTGGACCACATCTATAAATTAATTTAAACCGTAGTCTTAAAATGCATCCTTTATTACCCTTTTTCTTTTCACATGAAGCCTTTTCATGCATTCCAAGGATGGGTGGTTTTGTGAAAGGTAATAAAGACTGATGTATAGGGCTGGGGATGTGGCTCAAGCCTAATGCGCTCACCTGGCATGTGGGGGGTGCTGGGTTCGATCCTCAGCACCACATAAAAATAAAAAATAAAGATGCTGTGAACATCGAAAACTGAAAAAATAAATATTAAAAAATTCTCTCTCTTTCTCTCTCTCTCTCTCTTTAAAAAAGTAAAAAATAAAAATAATGACTTATGTATAGATACCTGTTTAGATGACTATCTTTACATGGACAATTAGCACTTATTTCATATAAGAAAGATACTTTTTTAAACTTTATTTTCATTTCAAGGATACACTATATTATTTCATAAAATTCTAGATTCAACTAATCCCGTTTTATAAGGACTTCTGTATCTGTTTTGATCCTTAAAATTAATTTCAAGTGGCTGGGCATGGTGGCGCACACCTGTAAACTCAGTGGCTTGGAAGGCAAACACAGGAGGATTACAAGTTCAAAGCCAGTCTCAGCAATGATGAAGTGCTAAGCAACTCAGTGACACCCTGTCTCTAATAAAATACAAAATAGGGCCAGGGATCTGGCTCAGTGGTGTAGTGCCCGTGAGTTCAATCCTTGAAACAAAACAAAAAATTAACTTCAAGTGGTCTAGTGTTGACTTTTCCCAGTTTTGATTTCACGTAAAACAATATCCGTGGATGACATTAGCAGCCTACTTTATTGTAATTTTATTTAAATTTTTTAAATCAGCTTCCAAAATATGTTAACTATCTACCATTTCAAATATGGTGATAGAAATAGAGTACCCAACAGTAAGAATGTCCTATCATTATGCTGCATTTCAAAGTCACAATGATTTACCCTATGTGGTCTGTAAGGGTTCTGACTATAGAAAATGTACAGGACAGCGAGTTTTCTCTGGTTATGGAGAGGGCTGACAGCAAATGGGAGAGCAGCGTCTGAGATTGGGGCCTCTGATGACTTAATGCTATGACATGCTCAGTGCCTTGGAAGTTTCTGTGCAAAGGTGCAGGATATGTAGCTGCTGTGGCAGTGCCCTCCATGAGGAGGCTGTGTGCTAGAGTCTTATCAGCCTCTAAGTTGATCTCAGGCACTCAGCTCCTGGGAATAAAGGAACTGGCTTGCTAGACAACCACAATGTTTCACCAAGCTCCACTGCTCCTGAATCTCCAGAAAACACGAACTTTAAACAATGGGCTTAATCTTGAGAGCTACCCAAAGATCAAGTGACCATGCCAGGAAAATGCAGCATCAGAGCAAATATATTAATTCCAACAATTTTGTTTATTTTTCCCTCTCTTTGCCACATTTAAGGCCTAGAGTTGTGCTCTAATGCTGTGTCCCACAGTAGGTCTGACCCCTCAGGGTGAGATTGGAAGTAAAAACAAGGACATCTACTCTGCTATTGCTTCTGAAGACAAAATCTTTAAGCCCAACCCATTAACTGGCCCCTGACCAGGGGAGGTCTGTGGGGAGGAGCCCTCTCTCATCACACAGCATCTTACCACTTCCCCTGTGCATTTCTTTTTTCCTTCTCTTCACCTTAGCCAAAGACAGGAAGGTTGGCCATTGGCTCTTGGAGTGGCTCTTGGGAGTGGTCCTCATTCTTCTGTTCCCACATTCTAGTTATTTGTGAAAAAAAGTGAGAAAGGGGAGAACTGGGTTAGCCTGAGAACAGCTGAAGAGCCATTTGCATCTGCACAGGAATCAAGACTTTTGTTGAGACAGAGGCACAGGCGGTAGTGGCAGTGGCCGTACAATTCCTGGGTCTTGAGGAGCCAAGCCATTGGGTGCTGGGTTCCTAGATCTGATCACTGCACATGACTCTCTTCCCTTCTCTACCAACAGGGCTTTATGATGTTTTGGATTTCCACTGATGCAAACTTTCAGGTTTCACAAGTACCATCTCCATTAGATCATTGGTAGTGATCACCATGTGTGTGGCTAAGAAGAGTTTAGTAGCCCAATAACCCACTCTGGAAGACACCATCACCTCAGCCTTAGGAAATGTGACTGATTTCTCTTGTGGGTTAACACTTACTTGCAGTAAGTCATTTTTCAAAACCCAGCAAACCTTATTCTCACAAGACTTTGGCATGCTGTCAAGCATTAGTGCTAAGGAAAGCTCACACACTGGCCAGGGATTTTGCATTGCAGGAATAGATAAGATACTTCTCCCAGGTTCCATGGGGGACTAATGCCTTATGCTTCACCTATCAGCACTTGGACCATCAGACATCATGAATGTGCCCCTTAACAGAAGGGTGCACACTACTGCTGAAAGTGAATCAGCACCCAAGAGACAAGGCCACCACTATTACCTGCTCAGTGATAACAATTGCTAGACAACTAGGCAATGTACTTAGTTCACCTCAAGGTGTGTATCTCCTTTCTTTCTTGAATTTCACAAAGAACTATCCCTGGGCCTCTCCCAGAAGTATTTGCTTATTATGTTCACTTGGATATTCCAAGCAATCAGCAATGGTTTTGTTTGGCCTGTGTGGTTCTAAAAATAAAGTTAGTTTCTTTTGACAAGTGGCTCCTGAATTGTGCCCAGCCAGACTGCGGCACCTATAGATACAAAAAGTCTCAACAACACAATAGAGAGCAAACTATGCACCAGGCACAGTGGCATGCACCTGTAATCCCAGCAGCTCAGGAGGCTGAGGCAAGAGGATTGAGCCTTCAAAGCCAGCCTTAGCAATGGTGAGGTGCGAAGCAATTCAGTGAGACCCTCTCTGTGAATAAAAAGTACAAAATAGGGCCAGGGATGTGGCTCAGTGGTCAAGTGCCCCTGAGGTCAATACCCAGTACCACCCCCCCCCAAAAAAAAAAAAAAACTGTAAAGACTCCGAACTTGTTTATGTATGAAAGGAAAGGCCTTGTTGAGCCCAGGACTCAGACTTGGCGGATTACCCCTCTAGGACCTAGTGCCACTAATAAAGTGTTGCTTCCAGATTCCAGATCTCAGTGTCCTCCCACTCATTTCCCGCTAATGCTCACCACACAGTCTGAAAGCAGGCTGCAGGAGCGACCCAGGGATGACCTAGGAAGGTCGCCAAAAGGGAGGGTACAGGATGACAGGGACCAGACTTGGCCAGCCTACCCTGCAGGCTCAGCAGACAGGGTCCCAGAGTGACCTACCAGAAGATTCTTGGCTGCACACTGTGCAGTTGACCACACGACCCGCCAGCCAGCCCACTGTGAGGGACCCAGGGATTGGCAATGCTCACCCCCACGCCAGGGCCCCAGGGCAGTTGCTGACTAGGTCCCTCCAGTCCTAGCTGCAGACTCACCTGCTGTTCTCCCGAGGTACATCCCTGGACAGACAGGCTGCAGGAACTCTCCGGGGCTTCCGGGGCCTCCAGAGTAGGGAACGACTGACCTGCAGAGTAAGGAGAGGACTGGTGAGGAAAGAAAACCCGGGAGACTGTGGAAACCTTCCCCTCCTTCTGCGCCTGAGCGGACAGTTCCACCCTAGGGCCCCTGACAGAGGGGACAAGCACCCCTCCTAGCATTGAGTGACAGCCCATGTCGTCCAGTCCCTGGCTGTCGCAGGCCCGAGTGACAGATACTCGGCCCAGCCCTTTTCTGGCAGGACAGCAGAGCCCTATGGGGACCTGACAGGGGCCAGAATGTCTGCATCTTGGTGTAGAAGGCCACAGCTAAATAGGAGCACAAGGGTGGGCTGCAGGCAGTAATCAATGAGCAGTTCATGACGGGGAGTGTGAGAAATAGGTCAGCGATCCACTTCCAGAATTCAGCGCTTGGTGTCAAGTGTAAGTGACAGAATGCAGGGCAGGCAGCTGGAGGGGACAGCAGGATAGGAATCCCAAGCAGATACGGAGAGTATGAAGGTCTATCTACAGCCCTTAGAGCCAGCCTGAGCCGCCCACCCAGAAGTCGCCATAACTAAGCTTCTCCTCTAGTCAGATCAGCAGGATGTCTGCAGGTTACTGTGGTTGAGACTTCCTCTGTCTTGTAAATGTCAGGTTTGCACACAAAAGATGTGAGTTAGTGTACAAGCTCCTGTGCACAAAGAGATTTTCTGTTTCTTGGTTTAAAAAGAAAAAAAATAGTAAATCTATGTCTGTTCTAGGGGATGGAACAGAAATCACTTGTCATGTGAATCTCCACATACCCCTTCCCCACATTGGATATAAAGTTCAAAGTATTTCCAAAATCTTTATTCAGAAGAATTCTTAGCTGAGAGCCATCTCTGAACCCTGAGGTCAAGAAACCTGCTTCCTGAAAATTCTTCAGGTGTCTATCCTGTCCTACTTCATCATGATGAACAGGAGGGGAGAAGGAAGACCCAAGCACTACCGGAAGATAAACTAGAATATGTAGTAAAGTGACCAGGTGGTCACTACATACTACATATTCTTGCACCTCATGGGCCAAGGTGCAACATCTGCACTCAAGAGGAAAGATAAATAATGTTCATGTGTTATGCCCTTTTCAATTCTTTATTCACTCAATAGCACTCAATACAGTATCTCCCCCGCCCCCTCTCTCTCACTAGGGATTGAACCCAGTGATAAACCTAGCCTAATTCCATTTTAAGATTGGAAGCCATCCTATCGCAAAGTCAAGAAAAATTAATTTCTGTTTTACTATAAATGTGATTTCTAAACTTGTTTGGAATTCCTGCCTTGAACTCACCCATGCCTGGCTTCCCTTAACCAGATAATAACCCTCTCTGAAACCTCAGCAGTGCCTTATAAATTCTTATGTTGGGATCTGAATTTATTCCCTACCTTGAAATATCATACCATGTAGATCACTAACCTGCTATCTGCCTTTGTATTATGCTTATCAAAATCCTGTTAGCTATAAGTTCTCAAGACACCCCCCTTTGCAACTTTTTGTGCTATAAAACTTTGCTCCTAGAGAGCTGGGGTGTTGTTCTCTATAGAGCCCAGGGTTTTCAGGACAGACAGTTCTGGCCATAATTACAAGTTTGCTTTAATTTGATCTAAAATTGGAGTTGGTCTTTTCTTTGTGTCATGGTTTAACACAAACATATTCTAAGTTAACTCTAAGCACTACAAACACAATCATGACAGACCTATTACAGACATTCCCTCTGCATGCTAAGCTTAAGATTTAAAGTCTTAAGTCTCGGGACTCAAGTCCAGCAGATCCACATTTACTCAGACCACAGTGACCAGGTCAGGAACCGATGGATTCTTCTCGTGGGGTGAAATTGACGGCTGGCTGAGGAGATGGTTGTAAGAAGAAGTTATCTTTCTCACCAGGGTCAAGAGGCTGCTGTAGAGTTGGAAAGCAGTGAGGACGATCCAGAGGATCAGGCAGATGATGAGAAGAGCTGGGTTGTCAGTCCAGGTCCTTATCAGGCTCTCAGGCTTGTGTGCATCAGTGCCCATTGGCTGAATGTCTGTCCTTTTGCTCTATTATATCAATTTTGGGAGCTTCTGCTCTCCCTTTAGGTCCCTATAAGCTGTTACCCAGTTTCTTAGTGACATACTTCATCTTAGGGAGGACATATATTCTGGTGGTTTCTACTCCGATATTACCCTCTAACTTTTATCAGGGTTAAGACAAATGGCATGTGACTTCACTCTTTTATCAGGGTTGTGAAAATGACTTGTTTTTATCAGGCTATGCCTGGTGACATACGCTTGCCTGATGAGACTGCAGGCTTATTTTAAATTGGAGTTGCTTAGGTTAAGGCCTAAGGCCATCCCCACACCAGGCAGTGGGGATATTGGGCCCCATTCAGCCACACCCGGCTCCACAGCTCTGTCCCTAATTCCCTCCTCCTCCAGCCATACCCTACTACTTCAGTTACCACTCATAATCCCCATCAGGGGGTTAATTCACTGATTGGGTTAACATTCTCACAACCCAATCATTTTCCTCTGAATGTTCTTGCATTGTCTATCCCATCAGCTTTTGGGGGACACCTCACATCCAAACCATAACAACCCCATCATATGCCTCTAGACTTCCCTAAAGGACAGGATGCCAAGAGCCCATTAAGCTCCAGATGATCATGGACTATGACTCCATGGCGCTGCCTCCCAACTTCTACCAAGGTCCCCTGGGTAGACCCTTTGTAAGGTTTCCCTGACTTTTCTCTCTTCAATCTTTCAGCTATAGTTCCCACCAGAAAGCAAGCAGGAGTGAGTAAACATGGCTGGAGCCAGGTAAATAGTCACTCAAGTACTTGTGGGACTGACTACAGATAACTTGGTTGGTCTGGGTAAAGCTCATCTCTGAGCACTTTAGGCTACCTATGTATCCAAAGATGGCCTTTGCATGCTCATGTGAGCAGGGTAGCCATGGTACCAGGGAATTCTTACCCCCAAAATTCAGTGGCAGGTGCCTGTGCCCAGCACTGGGGGAAGGGTGGTAGAAATTGCCTGGGCGGCCGCCTTCAGTATAACATTGGTATGAAGCTGGTCTTCTCCCTGGTCTTGGATGGCAGGCTCCCACATCTCCTAAATCTAGAAGTTGGTGCCCCTCCAGTCTCTTCTGTCACAGTATCACCCCCAACGTATCGGAGCACAGTGTGTATGAGTCAGTCACTTTTTGTGGTGCTGGGGACTGAACCCAGGGCCTTGCGCATGCAAGGCAAGCTCTCTACCAACTCAGCTATATTCCCCAGAGTCAATCACTTACTGAAATGCATTTGGTTCATAAGGTAGCTATCCACAGAGCCAGTTCACATGATAGGTCCCTTCTAAATAGCTCCTCCTGGCTAATGCACCTTGAGTGTTCACTGGATAATAATGTGAAATCCTCTTCCAAAGCACAACTATTATGCAGATTTCTGGTTACTTATCCAGTTAGGTTATCATCCCACAAGGATGCTGAACCTTTCTTACTCTTGAGTCTGTAGATTTTCCAAGGTTTTTATTTTTCGCCTATTGAATTCCAGTGCTCTCCCATGATCTCTTACCTCAATATGCAGCAGTACACCTGCTGCTTCTATAACTTCTTGTAGAGGGTCACATGAGTGTCAAATGCCTCCATTCAACCATCCTTGAACTTCCAATCAGTATTCATCATTACAAAACGGTATAATGTGTTCTTGAGACCATGTAGATATGGGGTATTATTTGGGCAAGAAAATGTAAATAATTTTAACTGTTTACTTGACATAGGTCTATTAACACAATTTGCTTGAGGGTTTGGTAATTTTGTATATTAAGAAATAACAATTTGTAGTAGCTTGCATTTCTAAATGTCCTTGTAGTTTATTTTTTAAAATAGTATGAAGGAATGAGACTTTGAGACACTGTGGATACCCAATCTCAGTGTTCTCTTTAGTAAGGAGGGGAAAATGACTATGATTGCTGTACGTAATAGTCAAGACATATTTTTATGATGCTCATGAGATATCTTATCCAAAGTTAATTCAGAGATTTTGTGATTTGACTTCAGGTTTTTATCAAGATGGCAAACTGAGCCCACATCTTCACAGAAATGAAACTTTAAAAATGGAAAAGAGCATTTTGAAGTAAAAATATTAACAATGGTTGACATTTTAATGAATCAGAGTACTACAAACTATACATAGTACATAACATATATTTTCCTAAGCATTTGCACATATAGATTTCATACATAATAGTTTTAAATATGTAACAATGATTCAGTGAAAAGGATAAACTGGTGTACTTACTATTCTATTAGGTGACATTAAAACTGTCATAAATACTACTTCCAAAACCGATAATATATGAATGAGTATTAAATATAATTTTTAGACAAAATTAAGTAGTTAAGCTGTAGTTCTGTGGTAAAACATGCAAATGATCACAAGGCCCTAGGTTTCATCCTGAACACCACAAAAGAAAAAAAAAATGAAGAAAAATTTAGTGGTGGGACCAATAAGTGGGTACTTTCTCCTCCCCACTAGAGATTGAACCCAGGGGTGCTAAGTCACTGAGTCACATACCTATTTTTTTTTTTTAATTAGACAAAGGGTCTCTCTGAGTTGCCTAGGGTCTCACTAGGTTGCTGAGACTGGCTTTAAAATTGTGATTTTTCTGCCTCAGCCTCCCAAGCCTGGGATAACAGGCCTGTGCCACTGTGCCCAGCCAAAGAAAGAATTTTGAAATCTGTAAGTGAAAAGTGGCATGTCACATTTAACTGTATCCCCATGAAACTAATAGATTTCACAGTAGAAATCTATTAGGCCAAGAGAGAATGGAATGTAGTATTCAAAGACTTGGAAGAAAATAACTAGTAATACAGATTACTATACCCAGCAAAAACATAGTTTGTTTCTTTATGGGAAAAAAAAAAAGCCAAAGATTTTCATGACCAATATCAATTGAGAAAATTTTGACAACACCAGTCTTATAAAAGACACTTAAGGGAGTCATACCTACAGAAGTACAAGAAAGGTGACTATTATCAAGAAAGCATGCAGACCCACTGGGTGTTGTGGAACACACCTGTAATCCAGCAGCTTGGGAGGCTGAGGGAGCAGGATTGGGAGTTCAATTTAGTGAGGCAATTTAGTGAGGCACTAAGCAACTCAGTAAGATCCTGTCTCTATAAATAAAATAAAAAATAGGGTTGGGGTTGTGGCTCAGTGGTCAAGTACCCTGAATTAAAAGCCCAGGAACAAAATTTAAAAAGCATGGGAAAATATACATCCCACTAGAAATGGGATTCAGAGAAAAATTTTAAAAACAATAAAATGAAAGGAAAGACTTCTTAACTGTCAAGAATAATTGTGAAAATAAAAGGGCTGGGGCTGTGGCTCTGTGGTGGAGCGCTTGTCTAGCATGTGTGAGGCACTGTGTTCAATCCTCAGCACTACATGAAAATGAGTGTAAAATAAAGGGACCGTGTCCATCTACAATTTAAAAAAGATTTAAAAAAAAAAAAAAAGACTGGTAGAATGGATAAAAACCACGATACAACATGCTGCCTACAAGAAATTCACTTCAACTGCTACAGAGACAGTGCTAAAGTGGAGAGAGGTACCCACACCACAGAAAGCAGAGCAGCAGGAACAGCTTCTCTTCCATCCAATTGGACAGGCTTAGAGACCAGAATTGTAAAGAGATATGGAAGGTCAGTTTGCAGAGAGAGGGAACTCTTCAGCAGAAAGACACTGTGCTCCTGACTTTCTATGTGCACACCATTCTATCAAACAACAACTACCAGAATTACAAGATCCAGTACGGTCCTAGCAGGGAACTTAACAGCCCACTTTTTCATTAATGAACAAATCGCTTAGACAAAAAACAGGAACAAAGAAATATAACCATCTTTCACAAAAATATTATACCCAACAGCTGTAAAATTCAACTTCTTTTCATCACTACATGAAACTTTTCTAGAATATGTATTAAGCCATAGACAAGTCTTAACAAACATCTTGAAATCATATTTATATCTTTTCTGATCACAATCAAATCAAGTTCCTTCCATAGCTGGCTAGCTCCAAGGAAAAAGAGAATGGCAGAAAGACACAGTGAAAGCACACTGCTGAGCTCCAGTCAGTCCGAAAACAGAGATAGACAGGAAGTGACCTACTCCCTCAACTAGATCCCACTTCCTGTGGCCTGTTCAGCCATCAGGGGATTAAACTACTGATGAAGTTAGAGCCCTCATGACCCAGGCAATTGTGAAAGACCCCCAACCCCAGCCCTGCTGCACTGAGGCCACACTTTCATTCCAGATCCAAACCACACACACAAAAAAAGACATTGAATAAACAGTGAGTCACAGAGGAACTCAGAAATAAAATTTTAAAAATTTATTTAACAATTAGAATGAAAACCACCTCCAGCAATTTCCTCATGAGCACTAACTAGGGTCCCAGATGGAAGGTCTAATCCCTCCAAGGTCTTAAAATAATCAGAAAACTATATTGAAGGGTACTTGTCAGTCATTTATTTCCATTAATCCAACTGCATATCTTCAGAGAAAAATCAAAATAGTCATTGTTTATTGATAGATAACAGTGACTTAGAAAATAAATGGTTAAAATCATATGAAATTTTACTAATTGAAAAATTCAGTTATTTCAGATAGCAATTTAAGATGACCAAAATCGTGATCGATGGCATCATATCAGGACAGCTATAAATTCCATTTACTCTCTAACATAATCTATTGACATTCATACCAATATAACTTTGAAAGAATTTAGAATTACTGTGTCATTTGACAATGTTGCCATACATTGCAACTTAGCAAATTAGCCTGAGGAGCTTAATATCTCCTTTTTGTAATATAAACATCTGAAAAGTTCTGGGGTTCTTTGAAATGTCCAAAATTTACCTTCAGTTTGAAGAAATTTAATTTAAAACTTTGATTCTGGGGAAGCCTGCCAAAGATGTTGAAACAGGTTTAAAACATCTAATTAAAACAGAATCAGAAGCCAGGTGTGGTGGCACACACCTGTAATTCTAGCACCTTGGGAAGCTAAGGCCTGAGAATCACAGGTTGAAAGCCAGCCTTAGACACTTAGCAATATGCTAATGCAGCCTGGGAAATTTAGCCACACCCTATCTCAAAAACATAAACAAACACCAGAATGGACAGATAACTGTGAAATATTCAATTGAAGACAGTAACAACTGAAAACAAAAACAACAAAAAACCCCTGAGCTTTACTTTTAGAAGATTTCAGTACAAAATAAACATTTTAATATATAGAAATTGGAGCATAGAATGAAGGGATAGGATCAAACTGACACCAAAATCCAGCTGGGCAAACAGGTCCTGTAGCTCCACATCTGGCATTTGAGGCACAAGGCATTGTGATGTTCTTTTCAAAAGCTTGTGTAGCTCTAGCCCTATGGCCTTGGTGAATGCAGCCCAAGTGGACTTTGTGTTGGCTTGTCTCTGCTCAATGCCTGCTGCTTTCCTGACTATGTCCCATGTTACTGGCATTTTTTAATCTCTGGGTTCTTCACTTCACCTTCAGCTTCTTCCTCACATCTCCATATTTTGAATCCTCAGGGGAGGCCCACAGGGACTCTGACCCTGATGCACTTTGTCTGTCCTACCAGATTTTTTTTTTTTAAATTTTTTTTTTTAATGTTTATTTTTTAGTTCTGGGCGGACACAACATCTTTGTTGGTATGTGGTGCTGAGGATCGAACCCGGGCCGCACGCATGCCAGGCGAGCGCGCTACCGCTTGAGCCACATCCCCAGCCCCCTACCAGATATTTGAAATCTTCATGAAGCCTCCCTGAATCCCTAACTGAAGCACCCTGCATTCGTGCCAAGAGAGCACTACATGGTTGATGCCAAAGTCTGTTACCATCTTGAGCAGTAGCCAAACCTCTGGCTGCAGCAGCCTGTGAGTGTCTGGGTGGCTGAGCATGGGGAAGAAACTTCCTATGGTCCTTTGTGCAAGAAGGGTGCCCCACTGGTCTCAAAAGAATTTTCACTATTATTCCCTAGAGCTTCATGAGAAGGGTGTGGTCTTGCCAGCTCCTGAGATGCCCTCAGGCCATCTTTCTTGTTGTCTATGGGCACTCTTTAGTTGTCTATGGGCATTCTTTAGTGGCAGTAATGTCTTTAACAACTGCAACTTTCTTAGTCCCTGTTTTGTTCAAGTCCACATTTTCCAAATCTTTCTGTTCTGCTTTCTGCTCCTTACTACAATAGATTTGGCTAAAAGCTGCCAGCAATATCCATGCCACAACCAGAAAGCTATGCTACATAGAAATTTCTTCTGCCAGATTAAGAAGTCCATCACTTTTAAAACGAGCCTCACAGAAAGACTCATGACAAGGGTAAAATGCAGACAACTTCTTAGCCAGAGCATTACAGGAATGACCTCTAGTCCAGTCACCAGTAGTGTCATCCTTTTCCTCTAAACACACTTGAGCCCTGTCTTCACTGTCCACAGTCTTATTGAGCTCCAACCATTACCGGCCATTAAGCTCCCCTTACAACAACCTATACAATTTCCAGCTTGAACTGCTAAAGATCTCAAAATTCCTCCATCCTATTCCAAAATGCTGCAAATGCTTATGAAATATATCATCAGATTACTAACAACAACGACCTCACTCTTGGTACAAATTTGTTTTAGTCATCTTTTTCACTCTATGATTAAAAGAATCAACCAGTACAATTGTAGGGCAGGAAAAGTTTATTTAAGGGGTCAATTCAGACAGCAGTCTCCATTCCTCAAAGGCTTGAGGTAAGGCAGAAGAACATCATGATGGAAGAGTGTGACAAAAGAAAGCAGCTCACATGATGATCAGGAAACAGACTGAGAGGTCTTCACTGGCCAGATACAAATATATACTCCAAAGCCTTGCCAATTCCCACCTCCTCCAGCCACTCCCTACCACTCAGTGAATCCCTGTCAGGGGATTAATGGATTGATTGGTTTAAGATTCTCATGAGAAAATCATTTCTCCTCTGAAACTTCTTGCATTGTTTTACATTTAACCTTTTAGTGAAAACCTTAAATCCAAAGGACAACAAAACTTATGTCCATTATGAGTTCAATCATGTATTTGAAGGCTAGATGAATTAGCAAAGGCTTTCCCACACGGCTTACAATCATAGGGCTTGTCTCTAGTATAAGTTCATTTATGTTTTTGAAAGTAAGATGCAGTAGTGAAAGGGCTTATTCCCAGTATGAGTTTATTCATGTAAGTAAAGGAGACTGGAGTAAGTGAAGGTTAACCACATTGCTTATGTTCATTGGGCTTCTCTCTAGCATGAGTTCGTTTATGTGTCTGAAGGGAAGAGGACCTACTGAAGGCTTTCCCACACTGCTTACATTCATAGGGCTTCTCTCCAGTATGAATTCGTTTATGTCTATGAAGGTAAGAGGAACTACAAAAGGCTTTTCCACATTGTTTACATTCATAAGGCTTCTTTCCAGTATGAGTATGTTCATGTATGTGAAGTTGAATGGACTGAGTGAAGGCTTTGCCACACTGCTTACATTCATAGGGCTTCTCTCCAGTGTGAATTCGATTATGCATTTGAAGGTTAGATGTTGTAGTAAAGGCTTTTCCACATTGTTTACATTCATAAGGCTTCTCTCCAGTATGAGTTCGTTTATGTATTTGAAGGTAAGAGGACCTAGTGAAGGCTTTCCCACATTGTTTACATTCATAGGGTTTTTTTCCTGTATGAGTTCGTTCATGTGAGTGAAGGTCACTGGAAGAAGCAAAGGCTTTTCCACATTGTTCACACTCATAGGGCTTCTCTCCAGTATGAGTTCGTTCATGTACCTGAAGGTAAAGGGAAGCAATGAAGGCTTTTCCACACTGCTTACATTCATAGGGCTTCTCTCCAGTATGAGTTCGTTTATGTATTTGAAGGTAAGAGGAACTAAAAAAGGCTTTTCCACATTGTTTACACTCATAGGGCTTCTTTCCAGTATGAGTATGTTCATGTGAGTGAAGCTGAATGGACTGAGCGAATGCTTTGCCACACTGCTTACATTCATAGGGCTTCTCTCCAGTGTGAATTCGATTATGTATTTGAAGGTTAGACGACGTAGTGAAGGCTTTTCCACATTGTTTACATTCATAGGGCTTCTCTCCAGTATGAATTCGTTCATGTATATGAAGGTAAGAGGACCTAGAGTAGGCATTCCCACATTGTTTACACTCATAGGGCTTCTTTCCTGTATGACTTCGTTCATGTGAGTGAAGGTGACTGGATGAAGCAAAGGCTTTTCCACATATTTTACATTCATAGGGCCTCTCTCCAGTATGAGTTCGTTTATGTATTTGAAGGTAAGAGGAACAACTGAAAGCTTTTCCACATTGTTTACACTCATAGGGCTTCTTTCCAGTATGGGTTTGTTCATGTGAGTGAAGTTGATTGGACTGAGTGAAGGCTTTGCCACACTGCTTACATTGATAGGGCTTCTCTCCAGTGTGAATTCGATTATGAATTTGAAGGTTAGACGACGTAGTGAAGGCTTTTCCACATTGTTTACATTCATAGGGCTTCTCTCCAGTATGAGTTCGCTCATGTATTTGAAGGTAAGAGGACCAGGGAAAGACTTTCCCACATTGTTTACATTCATAGGACTTCTTTCCAGTATGATTTCGTTCATGCTTATGAAGGTAAGCGGACCTAGTGTAGGGTTTCCCACATTGTTTACATTCATAGGGCTTCTTTCTGGTATGAGTTCCTTCATGTGAGTGAAGGTGATTGGTTGAAGCAAAGGCTTTTCCGCATATTTTACATTCATAGGGCCTCTCTGCAGTATGAGTTCGTTTATGTATTTGAAGGTAAGAGGAACTACAAAAGGCTTTCCCACATTGTTTACATTCATAGGGCTTCTTTTCAGTATGAGTTCGTTCATGTATATGAAAGCAAGAGTAAGTAGTAAACCTTTTTCCACATTGTTTACATTGATAGGGCTTCTTTCCTGTATGAGTTTGTTTGTGTAATTTAAGGTTAATGAAGGCTTTACTACATCGTTTCCATGTATGAGCCATCTCTCCAGTATGTCTTTGAGCTTTTGTGAGAGAAATGAAAGATTTTCTGATCCATTTACGTTCATGCAGCTTCCCTCCATACTCTTCATTCTCATATAGTTTGTTTGCAGAGTGAGATATGATGGGCCTATTAAGAAAAAAAAAATTGATATATGAAGACCTGTCCACATGTACTGCTTTCACATGGACTTTCTACCAGGAATGTCCTTTTAAGACTAGATTTGGAATCTCGCTGAAAGTTTTTCCACACTGAATACCATTTAAATTTTTTCCAGAGCCACTACATGACTTCTGTTAAAAAATTACAAGCACAATTTATGGTTGGCTCTGTAATTTTGCATTTATTAATAGGCCCTGAACTTATACAATTATTAAGATCAGTGAAAATATTGGTTTTCTGGCATGTCTAAACCATATGAAAGTCAATATCATGATTACTTTACAACACTGCTTCTCCATAGTTACTACTTAAACAGTGGTATCATGAATGCAGTTTGTTAGTACTATCAACAAATCCATTATTTTAAAAACAATAAACATGTATCTTACATTACAATTCATATTTGGTGAAAAAGAATAAACATAATTCATATGATGTTTATTTTCTTATTTGTAAAATTATAGGACATGCTAGATTTCCCTCAAGGCACTATGTTTCCTCTTGTGAGTATAAATTACCTTAGATTTATCCCAGGATATGTGTTCTGATCTTCAACATTGTGGTCCTCCCATTTGTCTCCTAAAATGTAGACCCAAAACAATCATTATGAATGACTTTAGAATGAATGGGATTAAAAATTTGGACAATAATGCACCAATAAAAAGAGATGAAAAAAGGGGAAAAAAAGAATTCTGGTATTTAAGCTGCACAGTGAATTGATGTTAGGCCCAATTTATTCTCCAAGTACTCCCTTTCTATATTCCAAATATAGGAGGGCAAAAAACTCCTAGGTGCTCTGTCTTTCAATATGTAATGAAACATCATGCTTACCTATCGAAGCCAGGTTTCTAAGGACTTCCTGCATCACATCTCTGTAGAGATTCTTCTGGGAAGGATCCAGCAAAGCCCACTCCTCCTGGGTGAAGTTCACAGCCACATCCTCAAAGGTCACTGAATTCTAAAATATGCCACAAAAATGTAGTGCAGACCAAGAGAGACTGACAACATGAGGGCTGTATTCTCAACATGTAAGAATATGTTTCTGTGGTCTCCAAATATTTATTCCATAATTTCATCATTAAAACTTGTACTCTCTGCCTTCACTGCTTCAAAATGAGCCATTCCAAAATAAGACTTGAACTATCCAGAAAATCATCAGCAGAGCAAAACACCCATCTCATTGTAAAGTCCAGGGAGCAAGATATGGCCCTGTGTCACCTCTAATGTCTTTGTAGGGTTCTCATCTAATGTGTAGAAGAGCACTAATATTAGACTCCTGACCAGACCTATACTTGGAAATCCCTGCTGAAAAAGTTGTACTTTAGCTAGTAGGTGGAGCTAAAGATTTGAGATGATTTCACCAAACTAACCATTTACACTGAGTCATAGTGATTGAGAGTATGTAAACAACATGGTATTTACTAAACATTCATTTTACATTTGAAATCCTGTTATTTTGTCCCACTCTTATGTTAGAGCCTAAAGAATCAAAGTACCCCCACATCTCAAAAAAAGAAAAGAAAAAGAACCCTTTAAGAGAAAACTCTAAGAGTAGATATTGCATTGATGTGGTCACAACATGGTAACTATGGATTGAGCTCATCCTTTGTGATTACACTAAGAGAACAAGTTGAATATGTAGGTGCTTCACTCCAAATAAAATTTAACCAAATAATAAACAAAAACAATTAGTAATAAACAACTTGATAATATCTTCCAATTAATATCAAAATACAATGAGATGAGTGTCAAATACCTTTTCTGACATTTATCAAACAAAATTCCCATTAATCAACATACTTGTCCAGGTATAATAAGAATTAAGAAATGTGTAACATCTATCAATATGTTCTAGATAGCAGACTGTTGGTTAATATGATACACACTCATGTGCCTCATAACAATGTTTTGGTCAAAGACATTTTTGGTTAATTATGGCTTACATATACATGTTAAACTGTAGTAAAATGATTACTAATGTGTTTGTAGTGATAGTGGTACAAACAAATCTAATGCATGCTAAACTTTGGTACCTTGTCAAGTAAATGCTGTGCAGGGTTGTAGCCTAGGGAGCACTGACACCATACAGCCATGGTATTTAATCATTACTTCTAGGACTGTGAATACACTATGGTGTTTGTGCAATGGTAAGCCAGCCTAAAAACACACTTCCAGAATGTATAAGTGACACCTGACTATAAATGAAGAAATTTTAAATTATACTATTGGACTCAGCATAGTATTAGCATGGAGAAGAACAAAGAGATAGACCAAGAGAAGAGAAAATTTTCAGTGGCTTGAAATTCACATGGAAAATTGAATAATGACATAGAAGGTATTATGGAGAAGTGAACACATTCACATGCAATTTAAAAGATAAGTTAAAAACAGGCTGGGAGCTGGGCGCAGTGGTGCACACCTGTAATCCCAGGGGCTTGGGAGGCTGAGGCAGGAGGATTTTGAGTTCAATGCTAGCCTCAACAAAAGTGAGATGCTGAGCAATTCAGTATCACCCTGTCTAAAACAAAATACAAAATACAGCTTGGGATGTGGTTCAGTGGTTGAGCACCACTGGGTTCAATCCTCAGTTAAAAAAAAAAATAGGGCTGGGGATGTGGCTCAGTGCTCAAGTGCACCCGAATTCAATCCCCAGTATGGAAAAAAAGGGCGGGAGAATTAAAAGACAAAAATAAGTGGGGGATAAACCTGCAATTACATGCCAGGGCATGTAATGAGATGAATAAATGCATGACCAAAATGAAAAAGAGCCAGGAATAGGAACAGAAGGAGAAAGCTGCATAAAAATGTTTTAGAAATTATCTGTAATATCTTGCACAATAAAAAGTACAAAATATTTCTGAAAAAAAATGATACAAGTAAAAATATTTGGTGTTTGTGAGCACAAGGAATTGTACATCTACCCAAATATTAACCATAAAGTCAGTTCAATCACTTTCAAATTAGCAACTCACTTTTGGAGACTTTAAGCTTTGAATTTGTGATCCTTCTGCCTCAGCCTCTCAAGCCTTTGGGACTGCAGGTATGTGCCACTGTGCTAAGTACCAGTGCAATTTTTATATAAAATAAGAAGTATCATTTTAATGTTCACATGAAATTGCAAGAAACTCAAAAACTGAAGAAGAAAAATAAAGTGACAAGCATCACATTTCCTGATTTCAAAACCCACTCAAACTATACTATTAAAGGCAGAGACACACAGCAATGGAAGAAATTAAGGGACCCAGGCCAGTGTTGACACACAGAAGAAAATGATATTCCTCAGGGTCAGGCTAGGGGTCCAGAACCTCTGTATTAACAAATGGGCAGGGAAACTGGATGTTCATGTTAACACCTAAAGTCCGACTCTCCCCTCACAACACATGTATACATGAAATCCAGGTGGACCAAAGTCCTGAAGTAAGATGTGAACCTCACACTTCCTATAAGAAAACGTAGAGCACATGTCTCACAATACCAGATATGGGAATGGTATCTGGGATATAATACCATTCACATCAATCATGAGAATAATAGATAAAATTTGATTTCACCAAAAATAGTTTTCAGTCCTGTCATTTAGAGCAATGAGACTGGAACTATGAATACCATACTAAGTGAAATAAGGCAGGCAGAGAGGGGCACACTGTATTTTATCACTCACATGGGGAAGTTGCAAGTTGATTTCATAGAAAGTACGAGGGAGTAGTCACCAGAGGCAAAAAAGAGAGGTGAGACAGGACAGGGAGGGACTGGAGAAAGAAGCTGAGTATCAGGTACCAGAATTTACAACAGAGGGGCCAGCAGCAGTATTGCCCTCCAGAATATAGGTGACCACAGTACACAGCACGTCAATCTATATTTTATAATACAGCTGAGGGAGTAGTCCAGAGACACAGAAAAATAAATATTAGGAAATGGAAGAGCTAATGCCCTGATCTGTTCATGGCACACTGGAACAGGTGTGCAACTTAAAAGTGAATCAACACTTGAAAGTAAAAATGTTGTCCTTCATTGGACACCATCAGCAGAATGAAATGGCACTCCAAGGAACTGCCTCACGCATCTGGAGGTGTTGATACCTGAAAGAATTAAGAAAAAGCAGATGACAAAGCTCAAGCCATCTTCACAACATAAACAAGCAACTGGAAAAGAACTTAACACTCTGAAAAGCCAGGGGGATCTACAAACCCTGAGGCTATGTAAGGATGAAAGGCTGTCTCCATGATAACAAAAACAAGTCAATTATAGACAAGACCAAGAGGGGTGCTACCAGGGAAACCAGGAAGAAAATCACAGTATTCCAGACCTCAGAGCAAGCTCACATAGCCCCAAACATTGAAGCAAAATCAAGGACTCTACCAAGAAGATACAGGTGGATGCAGGCAACAGAGACTCAGATTTACTCACCTGCAGAGACAGCAACCACAGGCAACAAGATGGGAGAAGACAGTGCAGCCTCTGCAACTGTCACCAACTCTCTCCCCATCAATAGAATCCACTTGGCAGTGAGTATTTGACTTGTATTTCTGGATTCCTGCTCACTAGAGTCTACTGCAAGTGGACAGGGGCATTTGATGGGGCATCTTCGCCACAACACCTACCAAAAGCCTGCTACATAGGGGGAAATCAATACTTAAGAAGTTGTGAGGCTCTAAGACACACACAAATACACATAGGCCTCACACAAACCTCCTCACAGGGCCATGACCACTCAACTTTCAAATGCTGAAGTGACCATCTCCACTTCATATGTCACAGTAGTGGCTCCTGGACCCCAAGCCATTTTCCAAAGTTGATAAAACCCAAATGAGTCCACAATGAAGGTACACATGAAATCCTGAACTTCAAAGTTTACAGCAGCAGGACAAGTGGTGTTCAAAACCTGGAAGTACCTAATAGGAAAATGTGTGCCCAAGGTCAGCAATGAAAAAGACAAGACACAAAACTCAATAAAAATCAATTAGTAATAAAAAAAATCAACTTCTATATATATGAAAGGAAATACTGAAATTCAATTAAGAGAAACGTTCATTTACAATGGAACCCCTCCAAAATAGAAAAAATAATACGCAATACAAAACAACATATATGCATAATATATACGTAATAATATATAATACAGCAACCTGAGCACCCAGAGTAGGGCTCAGTTCACTGACTACAGAAGGAACAGGGAAGGACTTATCTGTGAATTACTGCATTTACACATCACAGAGGACCTAGTGTGATCTGAAAGTCTGTAACAAGCTTCTCACAGTTTTGCCTCATCAGAAGACAACCGGTGTAGCAAATTAGTGGAAAATGCTTAAACATGTTTTTTTTAAAAAAACAAAATCCTACATCTGGTTAGATGTTTAAATGAAAAAATACAATATAAAGTGTGAGAGAAAAAGGTAAAATAAAATATATTCTCAGAAACTGGCATATTAAGGCTGGTATGTTAGCACACAGGTCCAATCCCAGTGACTTAGGAGGCTCATGTGGAGAATCACAAGTTCAAAACAAACCTTAGAACTCAGCAAGTTCCTAAACAATTTAGAGGGAATTTGTCTCCAAAAAATAAAACAGAGCTGGGGATGTGGCTCAGTGGTTCAGCACCACGAGGTTCAATCTGTGGTTTGAAAAAAAAAAACCAGAGTATTCAGGTGGGCTCAGTGGTGCATGGCTCAAATCCCAGGAATTTAGGAGGCTGAGGTGGGAGGATCACACTTTGCAGTCTACCCTGGGATACCAGTGAGAACTGACTCAAAATAAAAAAATAAAAAGACCTGGGGATGTAGCTCAGTAGTAGAGTATCCCTTGATTCAATCCCTACTACAGAAAAAAATTTTAAAAAGTGAATGTTCACCAGCACCCAGGTATACCAGGGAACTGAGGAAGCCCACTCATGCCAAACAGAAACCTTTCAGAGAAGACCAAGACCTACATGCCCAGCACTGGCTGTCCTCGAGGTTCAGGTCTTCAGAGAACTAAGGCTGAAGTGGTTTTAAACAGAACGACCATGTGTTAAAGCAGCAGCTCCAGCACAAATGTCCACAGAAAAAGGAGATGAGCTCTTGTTATTCTTCTGTTTTCTTTCCAGCTATTTCCTCATGGAACTCCATCAAAACTTAGGCTCAACAAAAGCTAAGAGAGACCCTCTGAGTACACTGAGCAACTAAACTACTGTCTCCAAAAATACTCTGGAAAGTCACTATACACAATGGCCACAGTCTTCAACAAACAAGAGCAAACTCTGAATAGAAGGAAAAACTGATTTCAGAGGAATATAATATTCAAATACCCACTTTGCAAAAGTAACAAAATAAGGAATACACATAAAGAGCAAAGAACATCTCATCAATGGGAAAAAAAATGCTTGAGTTAATCCACTACTGAGAAAACATAGACACTAGACTCACTAACAAGACTTAAAACCAACTGCCTGAATGTTTAAGATGCACAACCTACCACAGGTCAAAACACCTGATGAACAACTGAGAGACTCACAAGGACAGGGGAGGGGGGAGCGGGGATGGGGCAGGGGAGGATGGGGGGGATAGGGAGAGACTCATATGGACACTCGGTGAAATCCAGTGACAAGGAGTCAGCGGCAATCTTCTGACAGTGACAGTTGGAGCACACAGAAGAGCTGTAGTGGTGTCTAGCTCAACAGCACACCCACCACAGGTACCTCTAGGGCACTTAGCCAACAGCAGCCCAGCACACATCCTTCTCAACATCACAGGGAAGTCTCCATGATCAGCCACCTTCAGCCACGACAGGCGTTAGTGCAGAAGGCTACCAAATCCCAACATGGCACCAGGAACATTGGAATTACCATGGCATCAGTAACAGAAACACAGCTGGGTGACCTCCAGATATTGGCAGGTCAAATCCCAAAGTTCTAAACAATACATGGGTCAAGGGTGTCTCAGGATCAGTCTGAATATTTCAAAGGAAAAGAACTGAAACTGCTTCTTAGAAAACTTTGTGAAACAGAGCACAGGTACGGCTTAGGGGAGATTAAAGGGAATGAACACTCACATTAGAAAATAAAAAATAAGGGCTAGGGATATAGCTCAGTTGGTAGAATGCTTACCTCATGTGTATAAGGCCCTTGGTTCAATTCCCAGCACACACACACAAAAAAAAAAATCTATATTATTTAATAAATGGTTTTATTTCTTATTTTCTTTTATTTATTTATGTATTAAAGGGCATCTAGGTTGGTTCCACAGTTTAGCTATTGTGAATTGTGCTGCTATAAACATTGATGTGGCTGTGTTGCTGTAGTATACTGTTTTAAAGTCCTTTGGGTATAGACAGAGGAGAGGTATAGCTGGGTCAAATGGTGGTTCCATTCCCAGATTTCCAAGGAATCTCCGTACTGCTTTCCATATTGGCTGTATCAATTTGTAGTGGTATGTGAGTGTACCTTTTTCCCCACATCCTCACCAACACTTATTGTTGCTTATATTCATAACAGGTGCCATTCTGACTGGAGTGAGATGAAATCTTAGAGCAGTTTTGATTTGCATTTCTCTAATTGCTAGCAATGATGAATATTTTTTCATATTTTGTTGACTGTATATCATCTTCTGTGAAGTGTGTGTTCAGTTCTTTGGCCCATTTACTGACTGGGTTACTTGTGTATTTGGTGCTTAGCTTTTTGAGTTCTTTATATACCCTAGAGATTAGTGCTCTATATGATGTGTGAGGGGTAAAGATTTGCTCCCAAGATGTAAGCTCTCTATTCCCTTCAAATTCTTTATTTTGCTGAGAAGAAACTTTTTACTTTGAGTCCATCCCATTTATTGATTCTTAATTTTAATTCTTGCACCTAAGGAGTCCTAATTAGGAAGTTGAGGCCTAATCTCACACGATGGAGATCAGGGCATACTTTTTCTTCTATTTCATATAGAGTCTGGTTTTATTCCTAAAGTCCTTGATCCATTTTGAGTTGAGTTTTGTGCAGGGTGAGAGACAGGGTTTTCCAGTGTTTCCAGCACCATTTGTTGAAGAGGCTATCTTTTTTCCAATGCATGTTTTTGGCAGCTTTGACTAATATAAGAGGATTGTAATTTTGTGGGTTTATCTCTATGTCCTCTATTTTGTACCATTGGTCTACCAGTCTATTTTGGTGCCAAAAGCATGCTGTTTTTGTTACTATTGCTCTATAGTATATTTTAAGGTCTGGTATAGTGATGCCATCTGCTTCACTCTTCCTGCTAAGGATTGCTTTAGCTATTCTGATGAATTTCCAGATGAATTTCCTGACTGCTTTTTCTATTTCTATGAGTAATGTCATTGGGATTTTGATAAGAATTGCATTAAATCTGTATAGTGCTTTTGGTAGTACAGTCATTTTGATAACACCCTAGATTCCCTTCAATAGATAAATCAATTAAAAAAATCAATTAAAAAATGTGGCATATATACATAATGGAATATTACTCAGCAATAAAAGAGAATAATATCATAGTATTTGTAGGTAAATGTATGAAGTTAGAGAAGATAATGCTAAGTGAAGTTAGCCAACCCCAAAAAGCCAAATGCCAAATGTTTTCTCTGATGTAAGGAGGATGATTCATAGCGGGGTAGGGAGGGAGCATGGGAAGAATAGACGAACTCTATATAGAGCAGGAGCTGGGAGGGTAAGGGAGGAGGCATGGGGTTAGAAATGATGGTGGAATGTAATGGACATTATTTTCAAAAGTACATGTATGAAGGCACGAATTAGTGTGAAGATATTTTGTATACAACCAGAGATATGAAAAATTGTGCTCTATATGTATAAGAAATGTAATGCATTCTGCTGTCACATATAAATATAAAAATAAATAAAATGAAATAAATTGTGAAGTTAAAAAAAATCATGTTTGGCTTATATCCATAAACAAAAATTATTTAATAAATGTAATTTTGATAAATTTTTTAAAAATCATTCATTTATCCACTTTGGAACTAAAGAATGAAGACCAAGGAGAACCTACATCTGACACTAGCATATAATTAAAGACATCAATGAGATTGTGATTAGGAAATCAACAGAGATTCAAAATCAAAAGCAGGTTCTTCATGGACATCCTTAAATGGATAAACCACAGCTAAGTTAAGAAAAAGGACATGATACTTTAGAAGAAATGAGAGACACCATTATTCATCCTAGAAACTTAAAAAAAAAAAATACAGAAATGTTATGAATAACTACCAGAGTACAATTTGAGAACTCAGATGAACTAGACCAACTCCTGGACACCAGCAATCTACTACAACTCACACACAAGGAGGAGCACACAACATAGACAGGCTAATAAAGTGATACTAAGGATCATCAGAGGAAAGGCATGGCCCAGGGGTATCATGATGGATTCTGCACCACACTAAGGAGGAAATAAAAACTGTCCTTAATCCCCTCTAAAAGGAAGCAGGTAACACTTCCAATTCATTCCTCAAGGCATAGGAAGGACATACTGCAAAGGAACAGTTTCTGGCAGCCAAGCCAGGGAACCTGCCTGGACCACAAATGGCTGAACGCGGCACCCAGGAAATATTGGAAATAAGCAATAATGAAAAAAAGGGAAATGAATTACATGCAGTTTGATCAAATTGTGGAGAGGTAGCTTAATTGTTTCTCTAGCTTCATGTCTTAAATTCTGTGAAATCTAAGAGCAGGACTGCTTTTTTGAAGAACATCAAAACTACTTCTGCAAGTAGAAATAGTAGCCAAATACCTAAGAGTAGCCAAAATGTCCAGGAGTCTCCAACACCTTGTAGAGAACACCATCAGGTAGTATATAGACTGAAGGTCTATTTCAACTCCAAGATTCACAAGGTGAAAGGTGAACTCCCAGTGGGACAGCATTAGGAAGGGGCATCTGGGAGGAAACTGGAATTAGATGAAATCATAAAAGATGCTCAAGGATGATTAGTAATCTCATGAAAACCTGTTCTGTTCAGACAAAAGAGATGTCACTTAATAACAACTTCCATAACAGTAAGTCAAGTTTGAAGCAAATAAACATTTTTTGTTATTTGTGTCAATTGTCATGTTTGTCCCATGAAATGTAGTGGTAATCTTCCAAGTTCAGAAAACAGGAAGCAAAAAAGGGTTATCCACTGTCACAAGTTCTTCATTATACAAGGGAACCAATATTCTCATGAATCCTTGGAGTCCAAATTTTCCTACCACACCTTTTGTGGACATGTAACACCCCCTTTTTTTCTTTTCCTTTTGTGGTGCTGTGAATTGAATCCACAGCCTGTACATATGAGGCAAACACACTACATACTGAGGTATATTACTAGCCCACAATGACATTTATTTTCCTCTTTTCTCTAGTAGCATTTTTGAAGCTAGTACATGTAACTTCATCTGAAATTAAAAAAAAAAAAAAAAAAAAAAGTTAGGTCACAGAAACTTTCTTCCCATGCTCAGAGGAAGCAGAAAGACAAGAATTCTTATTAAATGAAATATATTTATATATTTTTTTCTTTTGAAATCTACTTTTTACTTTTTAAATATTTTACCTTGCTTAGCTCTGAATAAATACATTTCACATTTGAGGAAAACTGGATATCTAATAAGGGAGCAGGTCATTTCAAAGTCATGAACACAGAAAGAGCTGGAGCTGAGGAAACACAGATGTTAAGCTGAAGGGGCAGGTAAGGTTCCTACAAGCTGGGCATCCTCCTCCCACCTGGTCCTGCTCAATGAAATAGTCCACAATCACCACCCAAGGGACCTAGACCATGACTCCAGCCTGTGAGGCTGGTCAGGGTTACACACCAGTGCACTGGGTGGATGGTTCTTATGCTCTGGAGTTTTTGCTCCTTCAAAACATGACAGAATGCAAGAGGCAGGAATCACTTCTGACCTGGCCTGTCAGCACCAGCATCCACAGGCTGACTGTCCTCCTGTCTCCAAGAAATGGGAACAGGGCCTGGAAGAGACAGTGTCCCTAGGAGGAAGCTGTCTAGATGAGGCCTATTCCTGGAGATTTCTCAGTCCCAATGTCCCCAGCTTATCTCCTTAAAGGGTGCACCCCATAGCTCAGGATGTCCTCTAGGAGGAGCTGACCCAGGGCCTCAAATCACCTACAACCTGAAGGACAAAGGGTAACCTGTGGGTACCTTGGGGCACCCCCAAAAAAGGACAGGCCAGTGGCTGAGGACATGGAATCCTGTGAGGTTTTCAAAAGAAACCTCTGCACAAATTATTCCAATAAAGTTTTATGCATGGAGAAAGTAAAGTAACAAAGGCACAAAGTCAATTTTAACAGTGGAGTTCCAGCTGACTGTCCTCTGCTCTCACCACATGGCAAACTCACACACAGAAAACAAATCTCTGAGGCTGTGCCCAGTGAATGCAGTGTGAGGAGCAAAGAGTGGATAATGCAGTGAACTGGAGGAGGAGGGGGAGTCTGGAAATGTGAGCACAGGACAGGAATGGTAAGGGGCTGGTAGGGGAAAGCAAGGTGACTCATGAGGAGAAGGAGCAACAAGGACACTTCAGACCAGCATCTTCCACACAACAGCCCTAGACCAGAGTCAGGATCCCCCTCTGCCTTCACTGCACACAGAGGGCCTAGGGCTGGGGTCCAGCTGGGCAGAGAGGGTTCTGCCTAAATAGGGGTAGACCAGGCAGCACAAGGGGAACCCACCTGCTCCAGCCCACACCATGGCCTGAAGGCACCAAGAGGTAAGCAGTAGAAGCATCTGACTCAGGTCTGGGCTGGCTGACTCTAGAGCTGAGAGTGGGTGTTCAGAGTCCAGCCACAGCTGGTTCCCACTAGTTCTAACTAGCGCACCTCCCAGAGCAGTTCCTGGCCCCACACACTCATCATTTCCTGCCTTCTGGGGAGTCCTGACTTCCTTCCTGTGGACCTCATAGCAGCTGCAGGTCACAGGGAGACAGACCTGAGCCAGAGCCACTTGGACCTCACACAACAGAGAAGACACAGTCCTGGAGATGGATTCTGAGCTGCACAGGGTGAGAGATGAAGGTCTCTGAGACTGTGGAAGGCTCCCCCTCTCACCAGCTGCCTGCTGCTTGCCCAGGGCTCCACAAGACCCCTGCACAACCCAGACCACATATGCACACCCTGGGGCACTGAGTGACAGGAGACTCCTGGATAAATGAGGCCAAAAGGATAGTGGGAAGCCAGGTAGTAGGCAAAAGCCCTTTTCAGGCAGGGTTTCCTCCCTGCAAGGGGACCAGTCCCACCAGGGGACATTTCTACTTAAGCAGGTCCTGTTGTCTTCCTGCTCTCAGGAGGCCTTTCCTGCATCTTCTGCCTGGACATGGTTACAAGCAAGGGGAGGAATTACACACTCATTGTTCCAAGGCAGCTGATCCTGACCTGAGAGGTGGGTACCAGGTCAGGCCAGACTGGAAAGGAGGGAGACAGGCATCCAACACTTGGGAAGAGACCAGTGCTGCAATGCCAAGGCTTCCACACACTTTACTTCTCAGTCAACCCATTTCCAGCCAATAAAATGAAAAGATTAAAAGGAAATATAATTATTAAGTTCATAAAAAACTAATTATATGACAATAAAAGGAATTAGAGAGAAAGAAAAACAAACACTTGAACCCAGTCAGGTAAGAAGCCTGCTTCACTCATGGTTCAGAATAAAAAAAAAAACATGTGTAAGCTGTGTGGGGGGGTGCATGCCTGTAATCTCAGTAGCTAGGGTAGCTGAGACAGGAGGATTGCGAGCTCAAAGACAGTCTCAGCAAAAGGGAGCTACTAAGCAACTCAGTGAGACCCTGTCTCTGAATAAAATACAAACTAAGGCTGGGGATGTGGCTCAGTGGTGTACAGCCCTGAGTTCAATCCCTGATACAAAAAAAAAAAAAAAAAAAAAAACCATACCCACTTGGAGAACTGTAAGCAGGGTCCCAAAATGGGAGCCAGACTCTGACTGCTGAAATATGTTCCCAGAAAGGCTCAGTCCCAGGTGGCCAGGAGGGGACACTTAAGGATTTACTTCTGGGAGCCCAACAAACACCTGTCCTATAGATTCTCTTATGTTAAAAAATAAAGTCCAAAGAAAAAAACTCAAGTCTATTAAGAATGAGACAGCTTCATCAAACTATAATAGGGTGGGGCTGTTGGGGCTCAGTGGTACAGCATGGCCTAGCATGCATGAGGCACTGATTTCAATCCTCAGCACCACATAAAATATATTATGTCTCCCTGAAACTAAAAAATAAATATTATTTTTAAAAAGTTGTGTGCATTGCAGCTAATATAGGAATAAAAAAATTAGGGTATAAAAAGGCTGCTCTACTTCAGGGGAAATGTCTGCACATTTCAGAAACAAATTGAATTAACATGCAGGATATTAAAACAGAAATAACCTCATAAGTGAATTCATCATAAGAAAATGACTGAACATCTTTCCTATGAACATGGGGACACAAAAAAATGCTCATGGTATTTTGTAAAAAGCAGTATGTGTAGCCACAGGGAAGTAAACAGAAACAGACAAGTACAAATAAAAAAACTTCAAGAACCCTTTGTTCTTTATATCACACTCTATTCACTTAAGTATTAACCAAAAACATAAAAATTTTATATTCAGGGGCTGGGGTCGTGGCTCAGTGGTCAAGTGCTTGCCTAGCATGTGTGAGGTACTGGGTTCGATTCTCAGCACTGCATATAAAGAAATAAAATAAAGGTCCACTGACATTTAAAAAAATTCATATTCAATCAAGGAATGAAATTCTATGTACTTGGGGGCAAATTGGAATTGTATGGCAGCCAGATGTGACAGAAGATGAAAAACCAGCCTCTACCTCAGAGCAAAGCCTGTCCAAGAAAGGGACATGACCTTTGTCCTTGGATAGACCCACAGAGCACTCCTAGGCATTCCCTCCCTGCTAAGTTGTTTATCTACAAATAACAGGAGAGATCTGCTGTGCCAGGTGTCCCTGACTCAGTCAGGCTAGGTGGGGACCCATAGCAACCCCCTAGCAGCCACCAATCAGAGTGAGACAGGGAAATACCTGGGATGCCAGATGACCCTCCCAGTAGTTTATGGTGGTTGATAACGTGTTGGGAAACCATGTAGTTTAGCACAGAACACACCTCTTGGCTTAAACCAATCAGTTCAAATGAATCCCCCTCTTGTAGTAACCAATCACCCCTACCCAACTTGTTCTCGCAAGTGAATGTGCTAATCGTGTTTTAGAGTTGTTATTTGATTTTCCCACGGTGTGTGATTTGCTAAGAGATGCTATGATGTATGTGGGGGTCCCTGCCTTCTCCAAAGAATGTATAAAATTGTTGCAAACCCTGGGCTCAGAATCTCTCAGCGACACCAGTTGCTGTGTGCTCGCGGAGGACCAAGCTAGCTCACAATAAACACCTCTTTGCTGATTACATCAATCTTGGGTCTCTGGTGGTTTTTTGGGGGATCCCGAATTCGAGCATAACAAAGAAACCATAGGACTGGCTCAGGGAAGCAGCCTGTCTCCCACAGTTCACCAGGAATCCCAATTGTTGGCTAAACACATTCCCAAGCCTGGAAACCATTCTCACAGTGGATGCAGCCCAGGCGGCTCCTCCTAGGAATGAGGGAACCTGTGCAGCTAGGACATTTGGTTCTGGAAGGTCACTGTGCTCTCCTCTCCCTAGAGTGGAATGTTCCTTATGTAGGACTTCTAGTTCTCACTTTCACCCAAGTAGCCACCAGCAGGAACATGAGGGTCCTGGCCACTGAGGCCTTTTCCCTGAAACCCCTTCTGACACCTACAGTGTGAATCTGCTGAACATCAATACATTCTCTTAAACTACTTGTTCAACAGTTCAATTCTGACATTGAAGCCAGAATTAGGCAGGCAATGTAGATAGGTAAATCAGGTGGGGTCAAGGTATCCAATTTTAAGTTAGTCTGAGCCCTTCCTCCACCCTTATTAAGAACCTGCCCCTGCTCCAACCTGTTGCCTAGGTAACCTGTCCCAGGAATTTCCCCTCCCTACAGGGAGCTATAAGGTTGTTAATGTGTCCTTGTCTACTCCACCCTGCCCTTCCCCTTTAAGCCCACCAGTTTCTCAACTTTTGGCCCTCCCAAGAATTCCTGGTCCAAGTCCTGAGCAAGAAAGATGGGGGGGGGAGAGGAGGCAGGAAAACGAAGGACTCTCAATACCCTCTCCTCAAGTTCAATGATTTGATTTTAGCAAAGCATGTCACTTATGTTTAGTTTACTATAAAGGATACAAATTAGGATTGGCCAAAATGAAAAAAGATATATAAGAAAAAGAAAGTGCCAAAGGGAATTGGGAAAGATCTATGAATGAAGAAACCCCCTTTTCTGCTTTCTGCTAGAGCAGTTCCTGCAGAGACCCCCTTCTCATTATCACTTAGAGGTTGCTTTTTTAACCCATGGCAATCACACCCTGATGCTAAAAATACCTCCCCTCTTTGTTCCCTCCTAAGCAATGAGCTGCAGTTTTCTCTTCAGTGATTAGAACAAATCTTAATCAAACTAAAGTTTCCCTCCTTCCTCCAGGACCCTGAACTCTGACCCAAAGGCAGCTGGAAACCCCATACAGCCTCCTTCCTGATCCCTCCTGAGAAGAGGCTGACTTCTGGGAAACATTCTCTGACCTGCCCTCCTCCTTGCTACCCTCCCTACAGCTTCCTAACCTGTTTACCCCTCCCTAGGAAAGCAGCCCTTTTCTGTAGAAGCTGTGGGTGCTTACAGAGTTCACCTGTGGTTCCGGACCCCTCTCCTGCAGTGCACCTTTGCTGAGGGCCATTGCCAAGTAGGAATGACGCATCGAAATTTCCTTGCCAGCATACCCCATGTTAAATGGACTTGCCTTGGAAATCCGCTGTGACCTTGCATGTGTGTTTGAGAAAGGTGACCCTGCTCAAGGACGAGGGTGGATCTAGGTTTAAGGTGTATCCCGCAGGTTTGAGTAAGTATCCCGCTCCTTGGGTTTAGGGCGTTCCCGGTTGAAGACAATGGGGTTTTAGGGAAGTTCCAGGTTTAAGTTTATTGCTGCTGGGAATAGGGTGTTCCTGCTGCCTGAGTTCCCGCTGAGAAAGTATTTGGGGACGTGAATTGGCGGCAGAATGCGGATTTCCCCAGAAAGTGTTTGTAGAGGCCGGTGTGAGTTGAGAATAAAGAATTGCTGTTTGAATCTACAAAGCTGTGTGGTGGCTCGTGATCTTGTGCCCAGCGGAGACATTGGCACTCCTTAAAATAAGTGCTTCTCACCCGAATCTGTTTTTGTTTCATTGCACACTCTGGGAACAGCCTTGATCTGTTTTTGTTTCATTGCACACTCTGGGAACAGCCTTGGACAATATGCACCCTCAGAAAGGGAATCCCCTTAGCATTCCCATCCCTCCCCACATCTGCCTGAGGACCCTAGGTTTCCAGAGTTCTGTAGCTTCTCAGTCTAAAGGGCTCCTTCCAAGGTTAGTGTAAGCAGCCTGGGCCTCTGCAGGGGAGGCTGCACAGAAAGCTCTGACTGGACCTTCAGTGACTTCCTTTTGCAGGACCAATTCTGGCCTTGGATTATAGTCACTAGGATCAAGGATCTCTGCTTCTCAGTCATGTTTCTAATCCGAAGAGACTTGGTGTTTAAAGAACCCAGAAAAATCACTCAAACTCAAGTGTTTATGTTTAAGGAGGAAAAATTTTAAGACACACTTCAACAGGAAAGTCAAACTTACTCTCTATCAGACAATAAACATGTTATTTAATTAATATTTCCAAGATAACATATTTGGTATTCATTCATCACAGGTGACTACTATTAGGAATTGCCTAGTTTTGGTCAATAGTGTCAGTCTTAAAACATTCACCTGCAGTTCACAGCGTACAGAACAGATCCATCCACTGCCAAACCCCTGCAAACTACAGGAGCTGATGTTTTGGTGAATCTTTCTAATGAAACTGAAGCCAGATTTAAAGATAGGTAGTGTAGTTAGGTAAATTGGGTCTAACAGGTCTAACATCCAGTAAAATCAAAAGTAAAGGCCATGTTGAGAATGTAGTCCAGGAAAGCAGAGCACCACTTGGGAAATTGAAATGTTAATGTTCCCAAGGACCAGAGCCCAACCCAAGGAAATGTTAATGAAGCAGTTCCTAGGAAACTGGGAGATGCTCATCCAAAAGTCCTTCCTATCCAGATTACACCTTTGGTCCACCTGTCCCCACCCTTTGGGCCTTCCCACCTACATTCCATCACTGAAAGGTAACAGAACAAAGGACAGGAATGAGGGAGAGCTGAAAGAAGACCTCAGCTATAAAAAGGGGAAGACATTGCCCTTCCACAGATTCCAGTCTTGGGTCCCCTTCTTCTTCCAGGGAGAAGTCTTTTCTGCTGACATTAATAAAGCTTCTACTTTCCACTCTAAAATTGCCTCGGCGTGCTTCTCTGGTGTTATATTTCAGCACTGGGGAAGCAAGGACTGCTTTCCACTCTGCAACCACACTGGAACAAGATTGTATTTCTTTTCCCAGGTGGCATTCCCAAAGCAAAGTCCTGGAATTCTGTTTTAACTCACCCCCCAAGCATAGTGAGTACTCTCACCCTGGGGGAGGAAAAGATACATAAGAATTTTTAACTAGCAAGATGTGGTAGTACAGGCCTCTAATCCCAGTGACTCCAGAGGATGACACAGGAGAAACACAAGTTCAAATCCAGCCTCAGTGACTGAGCAAGACCCTCAGCAACTAATGAGTAAGGTTGAATCTCTGTAATAATGAAACAAACTTATCCACCAAAATTTCTTCTAGGAATGAGCCACACTGAAATAGATTTCCTGGGGCTAGGATTGTGGCTCAATGGTAGAGCACTTGACTAGCATGTGTGAGGCCCTGGGTTTGAGTCTCAGCACCGCATATAAATAAAGATCCATTTACAACTAAAATTTAAAAAAAAAAGAAAGAAATACAGATTTCCACCATTTCTATTCCCAGATAGCATTTCCAGAACAAAGCTCTGGAATTCTATATTAAATTACCAATTCCACCCCCACCCCCACCAAATTAAATTTAAAAAAAAATTATTCTAAGAAACTCAGTAAACTCACTCTGGGGAAGCAAAACAGTACATAAGAATCTTTAAATAATGAAATATAAGACCAAATGTTTCCTTTTTTCTTTAATCTGGTTTCTTACCCTGACTTATAATTCTATCTTGTCCTTTAGTAATATTCTCTTCCAGCTCTAGCATTAAATTACATTTTACAACTAATGAAAAACTGAAGTTAAGTAAGTGAGCAAGTCTTTCCAAGGCAACAAACCCAGGGAGCTGCAGCACCACTGGACACTGACCTGTCAGATCTCAGCTTGGTCAGGCATCTGTCACCAGGCACATCCTCCCACCCCCTTCCTGCTGCTGAAGAGCTTTGTAGGGCTTTGCTCCACCTTGCTGGGGTCAGATTTCCCTGCTCTTAGGGATAACTGTTCTTCTTTCACAGCTCTGAGCACATCTAGAGGGCAGGAACTATGTGTGTCATGTTCCCCCAACATCAGCATCTCACTGCCTGACCCAGGTGTCTCCTGTTGCTCCCCTGGGAGGCTGCTCCCCAAACCTCAAGTTGCCCTCTAGGAGGAGCTGACCCAGGGTCTGAAACTGCCTGCACCCTGCAGGGCACAGAGAAGCTGTGGGCACCTAGTTGCAGCCCCACCAAAGGACAGGACAGTGGCTGAGGACCCAGGATCCTGTGTAATGGCCAATAACACCTCTGCCCAGAGAGACTGTTTCTGTGCCTAGACATGATGAAGAGAGGCATAAGTACTTTTTAAACTCAAGTTGCAGGTCATTCCTGTCTGCTTTCCAGTCATGGGAAATGTTTGCCCACCTTTCAAAAAAAAAAATTAAAAAATTATTTAAAATTTAAATCATCCATTGTTGTGAAACTTTTGATAATTAAAACACTGTCTATTTGAATGTAGACTGGAACAAATGGTTGGCAAAGTGTGAACTGGAGGGTGCAGTTGGCATCTGGGAATGTGGGAGGGAACTGGAATTTCAGGTGTCTGCTGCCAGCCTTAGGAGGAGCCAGGTTCCAGAATGGAAAATGTATTTGATACTGTTCCCTGCACATTTAGGAGTATGTGTCTGTAGGACTCAACAGATTAATCCTGTGGAGAAAAGACGGACAGACTGGAACCCCTAAGGCCAAATGTCACAGTCAGAACACACCTGGGTCCAGATACCTGGCCCTTCCCTTCTCACCACACACTCTGGGAGCATCAGGCCACATAAGCTGCACAGATCTGAACCAGGGACGTCGCCAACAGGGAGAAGAAAAAGAGGACAGGGACCTGCTGCCCAGCTCACCCATGGGACAGAGGTCAGGGAGACCGCCCAAGCTGAGACTCGGTCGAACGCTCTGCAACTGATCTCGGGGACCCGCGGCCCATCCGACCCCACAGACCCCGGGGACAGGGGTCAGGGCCCAGGGCCACCCGCCAGCGTGGACAATGCCAAACTCCGCAGCGAACCACGGGGACTCGCTCTCAGTCCGTCCCGAGGGACCAAGGGTCTGGAGTCTAGGGCCTGCAGAGAGGGACTCATTAACATGTTCTGCAGCTGACCGGGAACCCTCCTCCCAGCCTACCCTGCGGGACCAGGGGACAGGCCCCAGGGCCAGCCGCCGGTCGGGACTCTGTAACACAGTGTGCAGCTGACCAGGGGACCCACCTCCCAGCCCACCCCGCGGGACCGGGGGACAGGCCCCAGGGCCACCCACCGGCCAGGATTCGGCCCACTCCGTCGCTCACCCGCACGCCAGGTCCCGCCATTCCTGTGCCCCTGGCGATCCCTGGCCGCACACTCTCCGTTTGGGCTCCGGGGTCACCTGCCGTCCTCACGAAGGAACTTCGGCCACCCGATCTCGTGGGGCTCTCTGGCTGCGACCGGAATCCGTACCCAAAACACGCGACCCGAGGAGGAGGGAACGGAGCCGCGCGGTCGAGCGAGGAAAGCGCGAGACTGCGGAAGCCCGCCCTTGCCTTGCCCCGGCTGTGCGCCTGATTGGGCAGCGCCGCCCTGAGAGACAGCCTCCAGGTCCCGCCCCCGCCTGAGGGACAGCTAAAGTAACCAATCCCTGATGAAATAGGCCCAACCCTTTTCAGGCAGCACCTCCTCCCGGGCTGGGGCCTGACCCCACAGGTAACGCTTGTGCGCACCTGGGGCAGCCCGCGGCGTCTGAATAAGACCCACGGGGACGGCGGTGTGTAGAATTCGGTGCTGTGCACACGGGAGCCACGGAGGAGCGTGTTAAGACCTTAAGTCACATGACCTTCCTGCCCTGGGTTCAGGGTGGGCCTGAGCCCTGGAAAGGAGGCCCGTTCAACTGAAATGAAGTGCTCAGTAAGTACCTTTGACTTTTCTGAAGGCCACGTGAAAATGTTCAAAGGAACAGGTGAAACTACCCGGCACAGCTCAGCCGTACAGTGCTTTTCTGGCAAATCAAAGCCCTGGGTTCCAGCCCAGCAAAAACAAGATGATTCAGAAAACAAGAGAGAAAGTCACAGGTGAGGTTGGTTGTGATGTCTTTAAAGCAGTATATGTAAAATGTCATTGATGAACTATGCAAACAGTACAATGAGGTATTGCTACTAATAACATGTCTTTATGGTGCTACTCTTTAGGACAGTGCTCAAAGAAATCTCTGGAGACAGAATCTCAAGCTCAAAATGCAAATTTATTGACAAGAAGAACTTGCCCGTCCAGTAGAGTGGCACAACATAACACATTTATTTGAATAGGGTTTTTGTAACTTTTTAACAAGGAGCAAGAGCAAGCTAGAAACGACTTTGGGTGTGGGTGGCTGGGTAATAACAGACTTTTGTATTTAGGGACCTTTGGGGGGGGCGTTATGGGAACATGGCATTTTAAGTTTCTTTTTCTTGGCATCTTATGTTATGGGAACAGGGAATCTTAGTTTTTTTCTTGGTAGTTCTGAGGCTCAGAAACAAAATGAGTTACTACTGTCCAGGAGTCTAATACTTCAGCCTTTTATTTTATAATGATAAAGGGTATCATTCCTCCTGGCTTATTTGAGCTCAATAGGGGCAAAGAATGGTTTAGGACAGATCTTCAGGGGAGGGCTATATTGGCTCATAAGGAGCTAGTTTTTAGTCTGATTAGTGAATGCCTTTACTGGATCTTGTAGAAATTTCTTTAGGTAAGATAAGATAAGATTATAGATAAGATCCTACCTGAGAGCTCCATGATTATGTAAGGATGAGGTCCTTCAACGGGAGTAGCCAGGGAAGAGATTCCAGGGTCAAGGCTGCTGCTGCTTCTGCTGGAACATCTGGATGCTCTCTTGGAGCTCTAACAGCATTCCTCTCCTAAAAAAGACACAAGTGCCTCCCTTCTTTGCCAATATTAGACCAATGGCTCTCCTATGTCTGATGTGTGGTGTTATTGGAATGGGTAGACTTTCTGGGTTTAAGTGTCAGTTTAAGAAGTAAGGAAAATTAAGGTATGCAAGCCAGTTTATAAGTCTCGCAAAGGATGAAAACCTCAGAAGTTAGGGGATTCAGGGCTGTGGGACAAACGTAAATATGAATTCTAAGATTTTTTTCTCTTTTAAATTTTATTTATTTATTTATTTTAGTTGTTGATGGACCTTTATTTTTTATTTATATGCAGTGCTGAGAATTGAAACCGAGTGTCTCATATATTTGAGGCAAACACTCTACCACTGAGCCACAGCCCCAGCCCCATTCTAAGTTTTATTTAAAATAATTATTGTTTTTCCTCTAAAATGTCCATATGTGGCTGTGTTTGGGTTATATTGTCCTGCCAAGTGTTTAAGGTCAAGTTAGTCAAAAATTGACCTGGTTCCTATCTGTTGTTAAGAGTGAACTCTGAAGGTCTGGGGACATAGTTCAGTTGATAGAGTGGTTGCCTCACAAGCACTAGACCCTGGGTTCAATCCCCAGCAAAACACACACACACACAAAGAGCTAAGTTCCCAAAGGGGTCAATCTTGGGGAACTTGAGAGTAGCTTCTTAACTCTTTTAGTGCCATCTGCCAGGTAGGGTTTCCTTGATGAGGTGGCTTCTCTTGGAATCATCAGGAATGTTTCCCTTCTTGAATGATCTTCTTCTTTGCAGCAGGTATACTAATTAACTTTTCATTTACCAGTGGTCTCATTAATCTCCCTAATCAGGAAGTCATGTGGCCCAGAGTAGTAAAGCTCCTTGGAGAAGTTCTCTTATTCCCTGGGTTTAGGCTGACTCAGAGGAATAAGAGCCAAACATTGGTTTTCTTGGCCCCTTTATTTAAGCTCAAGTTTTAAATCTTGATCTTAAACATCCAGCAAGCCAGCTCCACCAGTCTTAAAGTACAGAGTTTTAACCTTAATGTTTGTAACTTTACCCCTTATATTTAATTGGAGTCTGTATTAGTATTGGAAGTTAGCCTTATATTTTATCTGACCTCAGGTAATGGCTTATTATCTTAAATTAATCTAGGTTGTGTGTTTTTTAAGTAGTACCTCTACAAAACATCAACAGGTAACAGTTATAAAGTTTACAAGGAAAATACAAAATGAAATTAAAAAGAGTAAGAACATGTTTGGTTTGTGTAACAGCTGTCTTGAACTTCAGCTGCCTTATGCATTATATACCTGTTTGAGATCACAGTAATCTTTAGAACATTAAACTTCTACATATAACTGTAAATGAGCTGAAGGCCAGCCTGTTTTGGAGCCATTATAACATGTAGTAAGGTGGAAGGCAGAGCCTCATGTCAAGTAAGATGGGGCTCTTGATAAATTTTAGGTAAAGTGGTCTAGTTTTGAACCTGATTTTTGCCTGTTTCTTAAATATAATTTTTACAAAGTTTACACATATTGGTTTTTGAGTCTATCTGGATGTTAGGTAATACAATATAACATTACATCTAAAACATGACTCAAAGGCTAAGAGAGCTTTTAACTCCCCTTTTGTGGGGATAAGTGGGAAAATGTTTTCATATTTTATAATATCACCTCCAAACAGATGAGGCTCTCCTTATTATCTTTTAAGCGTGCATTTAAACTCTAATTCCAGTGTGAAGAGTAAGACAAAATGGTATATATAACTTATTGATAACACGTTAATTTATTTTATTTATTTATTTTTTTAATATTTATTTATTTTTTTTTTAGTTCTCGGCGGACACAACATCTTTGTTGGTATGTGGTGCTGAGGATCGAACCCGGGCCGCACGCATGCCAGGCGAGCACGCTACCGCTTGAGCCACATCCCCAGCCCCAACACGTTAATTTATCCAGCTATGAAACATTAACTGAGACAAATAAATATTAACTCAGTTTGTTATTTTTACACAAATGTAAGATTCTTGCTACAGATAATTTTAGTTTGGAGAATACCAGTGTGGCAAAGTACTCTCTTAAGCTTTATATTTAACTGAGGTTAACTTTTAAAGTACAATTTAGAATCTAGCCTTAAATCTCTTATACATTTGGGAAACAATGTTAATGATTAGAAATTGACTTAGTCAAAGTAAATAGATATAAGACAGATTTCTAGGGGCTGGGGTTATGGCTCATCGGTAAAGCACTTGCCTAGCAAGTGTGGGCCCCTGATTTCGATCCTCAGCAACATATATAAATAAAAGGTTTTAAAAAAAGAGACAGTATGGCCCTTCATGGCCATGTATAAAAGAAAACAGTTTTTGGTTATCTTGCTGGTGTATTTACATAAACTTTCACATGACACATAGGCTTAAACAGATGTAGTTCTCAGATGTATACATATACCTAGTTGCATTTGTTTTTTGTGTCAACTATATTGTTATAATTTAAATGACAACTATTTGTTTAACCAATTATAAGGTAATCATATAAGACTTTAAAACAGGTGCAAACCCTAGTTTCTTCAAGAGTTAATTTCCCGCTGGGAGCAGTGGCACATGCCTGTAATCCCAGTAACTAGGGAGTCTGAGATAGCCAGCCTGAGTAACTTAGCAAGGCACTAAGCAACTCTGCGAGATCCTGTCTGTAAAATACAAAATAGGCCTGGGGATGTGTTTCAGTGCTCCCGAGTTCAATCATTGGTGTCCCCCTCCAAAAAAAAAAAAAAACAGTTTCTCTAAGTAACAAATATAAGAAAATTATTTTGCTAGGTAAAAATGAATCAATGTTTTAGACTTAATTTCCTGTCAGTACATCAAAGTTTAAATAACTGACTGTGCTAACAAAAGACCCAGACAAATGCAAACCTCAAAATCGGCTCAGGTTTTTTTGTTTGTTTATTTTTTTCTTCCTGATTTGTGAAGTTTGCTGAGTGTGTAAGGGAAGGGAAAATTGGGGAAGAGAAACAGTAATCTCTTTTCAAGCCAACATAACCCTTGGTATAGATGCTTTTTACTGTCCACGTGGTATAAAACCATAAGAGTTTAGCATATAGTTGATATGAGGTCCTTCAGAGGGCTGTTGGAGTCAGGTCTTGGACTCAAAGCATTTGTGCAGCACTAAGGAGTCGCCCCAGCCAGATGCTCTCAGTCACTTGGAGCTGCCTGGCTGCCACCCGCAGCAAACCTTTCCCACCCAGCGGTGGATATTTGTCCCCTAAGGCTGCTGGAGGTAGCTTCAGGCCCAAGACCTTCACACTGCACCAGAGTGGCCACCTCGGGCGGAATTCAGTTGCCTTGGGCTTGTGGCCTCTCCCTTGTACCCAATCTCTCCCACATCAAGGGGACAGCAGAGGACACGGGCAACCTCCGATGACAGGGTGGAGAAATGCAGAATTAGATTCAGTCGGATCCTGATGCCACTGGCTCTTGCTGGCTCTTCCTTCCGCTTCCACAGCACAGCTTCTGTGTGGTTGCCTCCGGAGGAAGTGAAGAAGCTTGAATCAGGACAAGAAGAGCATTGTGGGAAGCCATTCTCTCATGTGATTGGGCAACTCCCTGATTGGGTGTGAGGCGTTCTGGCTAAACTGTGTTGGAACTAATCCCCACCCTTTCCAGATGTGAGACCCTGAGACCAATCACTGATCCTGACCTTGGAATGCTGTCCCCCTCGACCTTCATTGGATGGAATTTTCCCCTGAATTTCTTGTTCCCCAATAAAAGGCCACTCCCTGACATGCTCACTCGCGCTCGCTCTCTCCCTCTCCCTCTCCCTCTCCCCCTCCCCCTCCCTCTCCCTCTCCCTCTCCTCTGTTAGTCCTGAGTAAGCCTCGCTGGAGCCAGAGGGAAGGCCTTCTCAGACCTGGTCAAAGAAAAAGGTAAATTGAGTTTGTGTGTTTATTTTGATCTCACTAGTTAACTTCTATGCTTCGAACCTCTTGTATGAAGCCAGTGTGCTGGTCGCACGGTGGAGAGCATCATCCTGGAAGAGGGCAAGGAGGTCCTGCTAGGTGAAGTGGCCAGACTGGACATTCCTACACCACCTTTGTCAAGGTGCTCCAGACAAGGACGGCTGCTATGCCCTCTATGACGTGAGCCAGGAGACCCAGGAGAGCAAGAAGGAGGACCTGGTATTTATCTTCTGGGCCTCTGAATCTGCACCCCTTAAGAGCAAACTGATCTATGCCAGGTCCAAGGACGCCATCAAGAAGAAGCTGACAGGGATCAAGTACAAATTACATGCAAACTGCTATGTGGAGGTCAAGAACCGCTGCACCCTGGCTGAAAAACTGGGGGGCAATGCTGTCATCTCTCTGGAGGGCAAGCCTTTGTGAGCCCCCTCCAGCCCCCTGCCTGGAGCATCTGGCAGCCCCAGACCTGCTCTAGGTTGCAGGCTGCCCCCTTCCTGCCAGACCGGAGGGGCTGGGGGATCCCAGCAGAGGGAGGGCATTCCCTTCACCCCAGTTGCCAAACAGCCCCCACCCCCACCCCCTGAACCTTCCTCCTCCCTCCATCCCTGACGGTTCTGGCCTTCCCAAACTGCTTTTGATCTTCTATTCCTCTTGGGTTGAAACAGACCAAGTCTTCCCCCAGGCACCCAGTTTGGGAGAAGCTGTATTTTTTTTAAGGATACCCCTATTTCCCTCCTGTTTCTCCCCCATCCCATGCTGCCAACTTCTAAAGACAGTAGTGACTCTGTGCTTGTCTGTTTAGTTCTGTGTATAAATGGAATATTGTGGAGATGATCCCTCCCTGTGCCAGGTGGTTCCCCTCCCTTTTCTCTTGGTCTTGACCATTTATGGAAGCAGGACTAGTAAGGGACCTTCAATTAAAAAATTTTAAAAAAAATTAAAAAAAGAGAAAAATGCAGAGAGTTAGAGATTCAGCCATAGCCATGTGAGCAGTGGCTGGAGGGGCTCCCAGCCTTCAGAGGACCTTAGAGGTGCTAGATGATCACAGTCACTTTCTAGGCCTCATCAGCTATTTAACTGACCACGGAGAAAGGAGCTGTGTTACAGGAAGTAATAAATATTGCCTTGCTGTCAACTCTGGTTGGGAAACCGGATTAATCCCATCAGAAATACGAACTTTTGAGATTCTCCTTCTGCAATTTACTAAAACATTCATAATTTGTCTACATTCTTAGTTTTATCCTCTATTTTGGACTTTAACACAAGAATATTACTTTATTTTCTGATTTTCCATACTAAAGTATATTTCCATACCTATAACTTTCTTTTATCTTTTTTAGTTTCAGATCTTTCTTCTGATGTCCTGCTGTTCTTGCACACCAGAGGCCATGCCTTTTGGCACCTTCAACTTATTGCCTGACTGTTCAGACTCCTTACCATGTAACTAAATAAATGTGAGTACAGAATCTCTTTCATTCATTTTAACTCTGACAGACCAACTTCAATTGTAAGATTGTATGATTATCCAGAAAACCATTTAAAGGCCAGATAGTGACAGTGAAACAAGCCCATACTTATAGTGGCCCATTCAGCCAGTTTTAAGGGGCTATTAATAAGATCCATGTAATATGGCATACATCCTAAAGGGCTAGTAAAAGATATGAAAAGCAGATAAGCAAAGCAGAAACCAAAACCAAAGCTGACAAGTTTTAAAAAAAAAAAAAATCTACATACAAATTTCTTCCTTAGCTTGGATAGTGAAGGGACACAGGGCAGGTGGAGGAGTGAGAGCCTTGCAGCTGTCTTAGATGCCTCTTTCCTCTCATTGTTGACATGATTTCCAGAGTCAAAAGTCCAAGAGTATTGACCTTGAGAGACCTAAATTCTAGTTAGAATATTGGAGGACTCTGGAGTTTAAATAAAATAATAGTATTTTATAATTCTGTATTTTTTTAGAACATGCGTGAACGTAAAATTTTAACCCTTAATCATCTTGCCCTTAATGAAGACCAGAAATAAAGCAATCCTATACTTTCCATTGAACAACAATTTATAAAAATCAGATTTACAATGTTTATCCCGTCTATGTTAAATCTGATTTATCTATTTTAACTTAGGTTACTCATGAAAATTAAATTTAGTTAACATTTTAAGTCATCTTTTTTGTTGATGAAAATTCTAGAAGAAGCAATGGACATTATACTTAAAACATTTAATAGAAAGTGATGTTTTTCATTGTCTGATCATTTGGGAAAAGAGTGTGGATTAGTGATTTTAATGACATCATTACCTTTATTTGTTTATCCATTTGAATTTGAACTTTTGAATCACATGAATCAAAGGTATTTGATCCATTTTTGAATTCTAGTTTATGAGCACTCAATATGTTGGTTTTGATACATATATACATGTAGACAAGCCAGTACACAGAACAAAAAAGCAAAGGCCTTATAGTTTTTGTTTTTAATATTTGTTAAATTGTCAATGGACCTTTATTTATTAACTTATTTATATGTGGTGCTTAGAATTGAACCCAGTGCCTCACACATGCTAGACAAGTGCTCCACCACTCAGCCACAATCCCAGCCCAAGGCCTTATAGTTTTTAAAAATTTATTAGATTAAGAATCAACTCTTGTAAATTGGCCTCTGAATAAAGCAGAGTGTTAAAAAATATATATTTTTGATGGATAAAATTGGTCTGATCATAAATTTTAACTTAGGCACATAGAATCAAAATAATAATAAGTTCAAGGGGCTGGGGTTGTAGCTCAGTGGTAGAACTCTTGCCTAGAATATATGAGGCCCTGGGTTCAGACCTCACTCAGCACCACATAAAGATAAATAAATAAAATAAAGGTATTGTATCCATCTATAATTACAAAAATATGTATATTAAAATATAATGAGCTAAAAAAAATTTAAAAAACAAGTTTCCTAGAAAAAATGATATGGCCATGAATTATTTCAATAAAGCAACAGGAGAGAATGAGGAGAAAAAGAGGGAGAAAGAGAAAGGAGAGAGAGGGAGGGTGGAAATTTGAAGTTAAAGAGACATTCTTTTTTCCTTAGTCTTAGGTCCCCCTATTGAGCCTGCCATTTGCATTCCTGTGCTGGCTTCAGAGGGGTCTTGGCCAGGGAAATTGCTGCCTAGGGCTTTTAAACCTTATTTTTTTCCGGTTGGTAATTAGGCCAGGTTTGGATACAGAAAATTATAAAACATTATTTCCCATTACCTTTGAGGAATGAGGTTGTTACGTCATGCTATATTTGGTGATTGAGTGAAGGAAAAAAAGTTTGGAAGTAGGAACCTCACACAACCTTGTCATTTTGCAATAAGTAAATTCTTTTTTAAACTTTGGAGAATTTTTGATCAAAGGTTTCTTACTTGAGCCATTGGTGCAAGTTATCTGATTTATTTTGTGGCCAAATTTGAGAACTGAGCCTATTGGCATATTTAATTTGAGATCAGTATGGTAATAGAGTGTTTTAAAATTGGCAGAAAGAAAACCCAAGGGCTTGTTTGGGGGAATTGACTGAGTAGTCCCATCTTTGGAGAGGCTTGGGGAGGAGAGTAGAGGAGAGGATTAGATAAATATCATGTCAGGTGAGATCATAGGACTATGTCAGATATTGGATTTTTGGTGAAAGAATCAGGATATGTGGTACAGGATCTGAGGTGTTTTGGGTCTGGGAGAGGTCAGAGAGGGAGAAAGGGATATGGACTCTGATAATCCCCCCCATCCCACAATTTTCCTAAGGGAGAAAACAGGAATGGGCTGGGAAGATTGGGAGGGAAGCTGTCCATGACATCAGGTATGTGGAGGGCTAGGAAAATCCATATTGGGTGGGCGCTGGGGTGCAGAGTGCTAAGGATGGATATGGGCATTAGGTGGGGGTGACAGATAAGGAGGAGACTCCTTTACTGGATCAAAAGCTGGGAAAGCCTTAGTATCATGGGGTTGAGAATGGTCCTTAGAGGGCTTAGTGACCAGGAGAAGTTGAACAGGTGAACAGGAAGAGCACAGAGGGTTTAAACAAAGGAAAGAAAAGGCCAGAGCATGGATAAGTTTGAAGTTATCTAAGTCCCTAAGAATGTCAGGGTTGAAAGTGCCATTATGTGGCCTTTAGAGCCATTGTCTAAATCATAATGAGGCCATGCTTGGTTGCAGTAAAAAAAAAAAAAAAAATGAGTTTGGTGCCTTTAGGTCTGGAGCCAAATGGAGAGGCTTACAATGAGTTACAGACACCCTAAAAGGGAGGAAGGGATGGGGGATTTTGATGGACTTTTAGGTGAGCCTAAAAACTAGGAAGAGGAGAGCTAAGCATCCTTGCATCTCTGAGTGCTAGTAGAATTAATGGAAGCAGCCCAGGGAGGTTCATCACTCATTTCTGAGAATCCCAGACTGGGCACCAGTGGAACCCTGTTCCAGAGGGATGTCCATGTGAAGGTCTAGATGCAGTGCTGGAGTTCCCACCATAAGAGAGAAAAAGTAGACTCCACACCCAAGAGAAGAGGAGACTCACCAGGGGATAATCCATCTGGGGATTAACCACCCAGTGTTGGATGAGTAGCTAGAGTGCTCTGAGGAGAGGAGAGGAGATTCCCTGAGAGATTTGAGCACTCTGTTTGGATTGGGGGTTCACCAAAGCAGATCCCCTGAGGGAGAATAGGATTTATGGTGACACTTCCTTGATTCTCGGCCAATACTAAAATGTTAGGACAGGGCTGGGGATGTGGCTCAAGTGGTAGCACGCTCGCCTAGCATGCATGCGGCCCGGGTTCGATCCTCAGCACCACATACAAAGATGTTGTGTCTGCTGAGAACTAAAAAATAAATATTAAAAAATTCTCTCTCTCTCTCTCTCTCTCTCTCTCTCTCTCTCTCTCTCTCTCTCTCTCTCTCTCAAAAAAAAAAAAAAAGTTAGGACAGAATGCTCAAAGAAATCTCTCAAGATGGAGTCTCATGCTCAAAAAGCAAAGTTTATTGACAAGAAAAGCCTGCCAGACTGCCCAGTAGAGTTGTGCAACAGCCACATTTATTTGAATAAGGTTTTTATATCTTTTTTTAGAAGTAGCAAGAGCAAGCTAGAAAGGACCATGGGTGCAGCAAGCTAGAATTGACCTTGAGTTCAGGTGGCTGAGCAATAACAGATTTGTATTTAGAGACCTTGTGGGAGAGGTTATGGGAACAGGGTATCTTAAGTTTCCTTTTCTTGGTAGTTTTGGTTCTGGGTGAAGATAGAGTCCCAGAACAAAAATGGAGTTACTAATGTTTAGGGACCTAACACTACTGTTGCAGGGGACAAACCAGGCAAGACAGCAAATAGGTACAGGAAGCAGATTTTTATTTAGCTATAGCCAGATTCATAGGGCAGCTTTCACTGTAATCAATCAATCCCCCTGAACCCCAAGTTCAGGTAGTTTCAGAACTTTATACCCAGCATGTAAGGGGAAGAGCTCAGAAGTTCCCAGTCTGCATAAGTTCACATAAAAGCAGCTGTTTCTTTCACTGTTCTGGGCAAGTTAACCCTTCAAGGAAAGCACCTGAGAACAGGAGAGCTTCTTCTTCTCCCCTTTCTTTCCTCTACCTGCCAGCTGTTACCATGGAACCCAATTGGTAACTTTTTTTATCTTAGAAATGTAGTCATCTCTGTGAAGCTCAGCTCAAGGCCAGAGGCCTTGTTAAAAGATTTTTTTTTTTTTTAATCACACTTTGTATTTGCAAACACACTTCTACAAACTACTATACTGGATGTTTGTAAAAACTAGTAAGGGGGAATTCGGTACCTGATCTCTTCCAGGCCAGTGGCCAAATAAAATAGAGCAATAGAAGTATAGGAAGTTTAACTATGTTGGAACCTTTTATCTCCTTTGGGACCGCAGCCATTATTGGGTGTTGGCTGAGGTGGCCTCATGGGTTCTTCCAGAGCATTTCCGTATATCTGACCTGGCTAGATTGGCTGGATTGGCTTTTGACCTTAGCCCCACCTAATGGTTTAACCTGAAATTCTGCCTAGGCCCTTAGTAATAGTGACGTAACTGCTCCTTATTGGTTCTCGCTACTGTCTCTTCTTACTCCCTCCTTCTATCAGTATATAACCTTGTCCCTAACACAATAAAGTTGAGATTGCTGCACCTTCACAGTTGGCTCAACTTCTGGCTCAATGTGGTTTGTTCCCAATCTTGGGTGGGGACTGGGCCGCAACACTTACCCTCTTGTTCAGCCCCTCGGAGACAGCAAGCTGGTCCCGCCTGTCTCCCACGTACCTTTGTTGCAAGGAGCAACATAACTACGTTGAACTTTTTGTAGAGACTCTTTTGCTGATAGTCCTGAAATCAATTATGGTGAAGATTTCTGGAGAAGCTTAGTTACGACCTTCTCTAGAGAAGGGGGTGCCAATACACTACTTCAATTTTTTTCTAATCTCTCAGTAGCTCAGTGCAGACCAGCCACAGTCCATGTGCTCAGGAGCCCAACTTACTCTTTGTGGCTGCCACATCACAGGTGCATTTCTGAGGTTTGTGACCTCCTGATATCTGTTGCAGAAAAGGACCTGCAACACGCACCCACTTTTGTGCTACAATTAGGGAATATCACTTTCCTGCCAGTAGCTCTCCTGCTCTCCAAGGAACACAGAAGCACAGCCCCCAGAAGAGAACTGGAGCTGCAGGCAAAAAAATCTCCACGGGTTGACCACAGCTTCCCACCTCCTGGTTAGTGATGGCCCAGCCCCTCCCAGAGATCACAGAGCAAAAAAGGAAAGGGGGAACCCTAAGTCTTCAGCTGTGTCTACAGTTGACCTCCACTGGTTAAATGTGCAGGGAGAAGATTAAAGGAACACTTACTTTCTATTTTGATCGTGGCTCTAATCTTCAGGCTGTGGTTGTGTGTTTCCTGCTTGCATGTGTGGAGTGCTCTGTGACTATCAATCGCATGTATAGATGTAATAAGACATACACCATCTAATAAGAAATACAACCTTAAACAAGGGGAAGATAAAATCAGTGCCTTTGGGCTTCCTCTTGGCCAAGTATCTTGTAGTCAACAAGTTGTTGAATCCTGGCCTTGCATCTGCACTGGGTCTATGTGTCAGGTACCCCTGAATGCAGAACAAACCACTCCAGAACTTACCAGCTCATGACTGGGCTGGTCAGCAATCTGGGCACAGTAGAGCCCACTCAGGCCTGTGTTGACCAGGCAGCTCTGCTTCTGGGGAGAACTGGCTGTTGGCTGGGGCACTTTGTTTCTCTTCCCCATGGTATCTCCTCCTCCATAAGCAACACAGTCTTTGTGCTCATGGAGACGGAGGGATCTGGTAAGAAGACCAAAAGCACCCAAGACTTTTGATCTAAGTTGCAGAATGATACACTGTCATATTCATTGTATTCTATTGGATGTAATAAATAAACTGTGACCATAACAGTACTGGTTTTTGTTGTGCTTTAATATTAGCTGCCTTTCCATTTATTTAGATCTTATTTGATGACTTTCTACTTTCTGTCTTCACTTTCTGGTGGACAGGTCTTAACCTTCTGTTTTAAAATGCCGCAGTCTGGCTGGGCACAAAATCACAGCCTTGTAGATTCAAACAGCAATTCTTTATTCCCAAACTCACACCGGCACTTTACACGTTCTGGGGAAATTCATGTTCTCTGCAAAATCCACGTTCTGAATCCCAAATACTCTGGGAGTGGGCGTGCCTGAGGCAGCAGGATACGCCCTATTCCCATCAGGATACACCCTAAACCTGGATCCGCCCTAATCCAGTAGGATCCTCCTTAAACCCGGATCCTTGAGCAGGTCACCTTTCTCAAACATACATGCAATGTTACTGCAAATGTCCAAGGCAAGTCCATTTCCACGAGTCCTTTCTCTAAGCAACATGGGGTACGCTGGCAAGGAAATTTCGATGCGTCATTCCTACTTGGCAATGGCTCTCAGCAGTAAAATTCATTTCTAAGTATATTTTTATACAATTTATACTATTATATTACAATATAATAGAAGTGCTTGTTGTTTTCATTTTCCAGTGTAAAAATCTTCTATTTTTGTGTTTATTTGTCTTGTCATCCGCAGCTTTGATGAGCTAATTGAGTCTTGTATTATGTGCTCATTTGTCTGTGAATTCCTTAGAAATTATTACATATGTTTTCAATACAATTTCTCTTTGTTGTTAAATATCCAAACCTCCCGTTAAATATGGAATATAAATAGCAGACTCAGACACTCTTTTTTGTCTTATCATTCCCTGAGATATAAAACACTCAGATTTTACCTTTAATCTGTAAATTTTCTCTAGATGCTTTTTACCATGTTTAAGAAGCTCTCCTGTGTTTCTGGAGTGCTAAAGATTTTATCCTGGAGGAACATTAGATTTGTCTAAAGTTAGTCACTGTCAAGTTAAGTTATATACTCTATGCCATTATGATAATGTATTATATTACTTTTGTTCTCTAAATCACATTTGTCTTCATGAGAAGAAGACACCACATTTGATCACCTGGTAGAAACTACGGAAGATCCAAACCAAAATGTTGGGTTAATTGAAAAGACTCTCCTTAAGGTCAGAAGTTCTTTCTTCTACTCATTAAATCTATTATTCAAACTCTCTACTTTTTTCATTGTTTATAGTTGTAGATCTATGATTTCTGATTGAGCCATGTATGGTGGCACATGTCTGTAATCCCAGCGGCTAGGGAGGCTAAGGCAGGAGGATCGCAAATTCAAAGCCAGCCTCAGCAAGTTATTGAGGCGCTAAGCCTCTAAGTGAGACCCTATCTCTAAATAAAATACAAAATTGGGCTACGGATGTGGCTCAGTGGTCGAGTGCCCCTAAGTTCCATACCCAGTACCCCCTGTCCAAAAGAATAAACCTAACAGAGGCAAGATTTCTGATTGATTCTTTTTCATTATTATTTTTACATATTGATAGACTTTTATTTTATTCATTTATTTGTATGCTTTCTATGTGGTGCTGAGAATCAAATCCAGTGCCTCACACATGCAAAGTAATTCCTCTAACAACCACAACCCCGGCCCCTGATTGGTTCTTTTTTATGATTTCTACCTCTTTGAGGAATTTCTCAATCATAGCCAGAATTTTTTTTCTGTATTCCTTCTTATCATTCATCTATGTTTGGTGACATCTTACTGATGTTCCTTACCACCATTTTAAATTTTTAGATCCTTCATAGCTGTCACTCAATGAAGATATATTCCTGGGGAATTATTTTTCATATTGAAGGTGACATGTTTCCATCCTTGATTCTTGTGTCTGGATTTGATGTCTGCACCTCTGGTGTGATTTTGTGGAGCTGATTTTGTAGAAAGGATTTTTTAGGTAGATGGACTGTAGGATGTTAGTTGTACAGGTGTTTTAGATTTGGATATAGGGAGGTAAAGAAAACAGTCTCCATGATCTCATTTTTTATTTATGTAAACCTTGTATGAGTGCTTCAATGTTCTGACTACAGAACCTGAAGGTAGTTACCCAACATTTCAGTGAATGTAAGCATGCCAATCCCTGATAGCACTGAAGTTTTTGTGACAGCTGCCACCATCTTGACAACATCTGAAGATAAGAGCATAAGTGGTACTAGAGCTTTTGGCACCAGCATCTCAGTTCTGAAATCTGTGTGCTGTGGAGAACGTTGCTGGGCTTCTGATGATTGTGCAGATCTTGTTTGGAACTTTGACACTGGTATTCATGCTCCTGGAGGTAGTGAAATGTGTATGGGAGTTCCTTCCTAATCCCATGGATATCATACAGGTAGCAAAGAAGACTGTGGTTTTAATATTTGCAACCCTGAACATGCAGAACAGGGCTCAAAATGTCTCTAGATCATGTGAGGCCAACTCTGGTCAGAGCCCATCTTTTAGTGTTGGTAGTTACAATCCTAGGGCTACATGAATGAGTCAAGCTTGAGTGATGTCAAGGCTCTTTTCAACAACAGCTGCAGTCCCAAGGGTATTGGCTGGGAAGATCTTCCGTAGTTTCTACCAGGTGATCAAATGTGGTGCTGGGTATTGATGCTATTGGATTTCTTATTCCAAGAGCTGTGCAAAAGGGCTTCCACAGCCTGTTCAGTCCCAGTGGGCTGGTGTAAGTGAAGTCCATACTTTGCCTCAACACCACAGGCTTGAGGATATGGAGACCTTCCTAGATTCTGCAAGATGATTTCAGGTACTGGTGGGAATCTGGACCATTGGAAGTCATAGTACTGGAGTGGTGGGACTTTGCCAGGTGTTTTCTCATCTTCCAAGAAATAGAAATGAGTGAAGATGGGATTTTCCAACCCTAGTGGTGTGGTCCAGGGGGTGTTTGGCTAGATCTGGACAGGTGAGCACAGGTGGTGGGCTTGGGCCACTAACTCTTACATTTCTGGAGCTGTGGGACACAACTGGGGCTTTCTCAATGCCTGGTGGACAGGAGTTAATGAAATTGCAAACTGCATTATCCTTGTCTGAAGGTTGCCTTGTGAACTCTGTACTGTCCAGAGTTCCCTTCCTTCCCTATTAATTTCCTGAGCCTGCCTCAGTCTCTGCTAAAAGCACTTCTTTTGTGTCCTGATGCTTCCTTGTGGCAGCGTGAAGCACAGGGCACAGCCACACAGCCGTCTCAGCTACCTCCTCTAATGATGCCATTATCTTTCCATTGGCTCTGGGAAGGGCTTCCGCTCCTCCTGCCCATGACTGTGGCCTCTTCTTTTCTGTAACAGTAGTTCTAGTCTCAAGTTTAACAAATATTCTCTGAAAATATCTGGAAGATTTCAGGGAAAATAACTTCTATTTTCTGAACACATATACACATCAGTGGACCACATCTATAAATTAATTTATACCATAGACTTGAAATGCATCCTTTATTACCCTCTTTCTTTTCACATGAAGCCTTTTCATACATTCTAAGGATGGGTGCGTTTGTGAAAGGTAATAAAGACTGATGTATAGATACCTGTTTAGATGACTGTATTTTTACATGGACAATTAGCAAGCACTTCTTTCACATAAGATAGATATATAGATACTTTTTTAAACTTTATTTTCATTTCAGGGATACACTATATGTGAACACTTTGTATTATTCTTTCATAAACTTCTAGATTCAACTAATCCTGTTTTATAAGGATGTTTGTATCTATTTTGATTCTTAAAAGTAACTTCAAGTGGTCTAGTGCTGACATTGCCCAATTTTGATTTTTATCCTTGGATGACATTAGCAGTTTTCTTTATTTTAATTTATTTTATTTTTTGCAGCTTCCAAAATCTGGTAATTATCTACCATTTCAAATATGTGATAGAAATAGAGTACCCAACAATAAGAATGTCCTATTATTATACTGCATTTCAAAGTCACAATAATTTACTATGTGTGATCACATGTGAATAATGCAAAGTAGGTTTTGTTTATTTTAACTTGGTTTTAATTTTGGAGTTGCCTTAATTTTTTTTGGGGGGGGGGTGATGGTTACTGAGGAACTGAAACAACATTTGTCTTTTGCTTGCTCTGCCATGTTCACCACACAGCTCATGAGATGGGCAGGACCTCCCCAGATGTCAGTCAGGGCCTTGCAGGTGCTAGAAAAGGTGTTTTTAAAAAGGGAATATTTCACCTTGTTCAGCTATAAAATAAATACATTCCATATGTAAGAAAAACCTGGGCCTCAATGCAGTAAGCAGGCAATCTGCTGACAGCAGACATCATGAAGCTAGACTCAACTGCCTGAAACCTGACCCCTTGCTTCATTTGAATGTCTTTTCTCCAGTAAAAGGCTTTAGCATGTGCGCTCTCTCTCTCTTTCCTTGGACCCCTAACAGCAGAGGAGTCTTCACAGGACCCAAAGAAAAAGGTATTTCTCTGTCTGTGTTTATTTTGTGCAATTCAGTTCACCTGGAGTGACCCTGAGTGTGTAGTCGAGAGATGCAACAGAATGAAATTGCATAAATTATGCTATGTGCATGCATGGAATATACAATAGTGGATTCCATCATTATGTGTATCTATAAAGCATTTATTTTAATTTTTTAAAGTATAAATAAATAAAAGGAAGCCTAGTAGAGGAAACAAAACAGAAAAGGAATAGGAGAAAGGAGACTTGGTGTGGACTGAAGTGGAGACAATTACATCCATGGTTGCATGTTATGTTAAAAATAAACCCTCATATTAGCCAGGCACGGTGGTGCACTCCTTTAATTGTACCAACATGGGAGACTGAGGCAAGAGGATGCCAGTTTGAGAAAAGCCTCAGTAATATAGCAAGTTCCTAAACAACTTAGAAAATAAATATTTAAAAAATAAAAGGTGCAGGGCTAGGGTTGTGGCCCAGTGTTAAAGTACTAGCACCTGCAAGGCTCTGGGTTCAATCCTCACCACCACATAAAAGTAAATAAATAAACAAATAAAATAAAGGTCTTGTGTCCTACTACAACTAAAAAAAGAAATAAAAATTAAATTTAAAATTAAAAGGGCTGTGCATGTGGCTCAGTGGTAAAGTGCTCTGAGTTTAATCCCTGTTAGCAAACAGATATATAATTAAAACAAACTCTAATATTATCTGTAACTATAATGTACTAATAAAGACAGAAAGAAAATAAAAAACATAAAGCAAAAAAAAAAGCAGTACAATTTGAGAAAATATAAGCTTAAGCAATACTCTGGTTTTGCTATTCAACAGCACAAAAGAAATGAAAAAGACAACATAGCCTATTAGTAGCATTTTTTCCCCTGAGATTTCCTAAAATTCTAAAATATGTCCAATGATAAAATCATAAAATAGAAAAGGAATATTTCACCTTATTTAGCTATAAATAAATACACTCCATAGCTAAGAAAAACCTGAGCCTCAATGTAGTAAGCAGAGCATTTCAAAGTGATGAACACAGCAAGAGCTTGTGTTGAGGGAGCATAGATGTGTCAGGCTCAAAGGGCAGGGAAGGTTCTCCCACCTGGTCCTGCTCACTGAAACACTTCATGATCACCCTCCCAGGAGACCTGGACCATGACTCCAGTCTATGAGGCTTTCAGGATTGCACAGCACTGCACTGGGGTGGGTGGTCCTTATGCTCTGGGAGAGTTTTCCTCCTTCACAACTGTGAGAGAATGCAAGGGCAGGAATCACTGCTGACCTGGCCCCTCAGCACCAGCATCCACAGGCTCACTGTCCACCTGTCTTCAAGAATAGAAACAGGGATTGGGGAGATGATATCCATAGAAGGTAGCTGTCCAGATGAGGCATGTTCCAGAAGATTCCTCAGCCCCTTCTGATGCTCTCCTGAGAGGCTGCACCCCACACCTCAGGCTGTCCTCTAGGAGGAGCTGACCCAGGGCCTCAAATTCTCTGCCCCCTACAGGATTTAGGTCACTGTTGCACCTGGGCAGCCCCAGGAAAGGATAGAAGAGTGGCTGAGAACACAGAACCTTGTGAAGAGTCTAGAGGAAACTGCTACCCAAAGACAATAAGGCATCTATGCCTGGGAAAGGCAAGGAAAGATGGACCCAAAGGGTTTTAACAGTGGAGTTCCAGTGATGTTCTCTACTTTCCCCTCTTGGCAAATGTTCACAAACAGAAACAAATCTTTAAAAAAGTATCATCCATTACCTAGCGAAAAAATGATAATTTATTACTGTGCCCACTATAATGTAATGAGGGAATCAAAGAGCTGATAATGCTGAAAACTAGAGGGGGTATCTGCAAATGTGGGAGAGAGGTACAAGTGTGTTTGTTTGTTTGTTTGTTTTTTAAATACCTTTACACAGTACCTTTAATATTTTTTATGTGGTGCTGAGGATTGAACCCAGTGCCTCATGCGTGCTAGGCGGGTGCTCTACCACTGGGCCACATTCCTAGCCCCAACAATAGGTACAAATTTAGTAGTTTACTGCCATCCATAGGATGGAACAGGCTGGGGAAAGGAAACTGAATTTGAGACCATGTCTTGTGGAAGACAGGGTGGGATACATTAGTGACTCCTGGGGAAAAAAAAGAAGGACATGGACCCCTTGACCAATAATGTTCAACACAGGAGCCCACACCTGAGGCAGGTGTGAGGCCCTCTGCCTTCACTGCACACTGAGGGCCTAGGGCTGGGGTCCAGCTACGCAGAGAGGCTTCTGCCAAAGTGGCTGCAGACCAGGCAGTGCACTGGAAACGCATCTGCCCACACCATGGCTCAGGTCTGGGTTGGAGCTGACAGTGGGAGGCCAGAGTCCAGCCACAGATGGTTCCCACCAGTTCTAATGGGCCCACCTCCCTGAGCAGTCCTGGCCCCACACACTCACCATTCCTGCCTTCTGGGGAGTCCTGATGTCCTTCCTGTGGACCTCATAGCAGCTGCAGGTCACAGGGAGACAGACCTGAGCCAGAGCCACTTGGGCCTCACGCAGCAGAGAAGACACAGACCTGGAGATGGATTCTGAGCTGTACAAGGTGAGAGATGACGGCTTCTGACTGGAAGTCCATCCCCTCCCAGCCTGCTGACTGCCCAGGGTACCACAAGGTCCCTCTCTCATCCCAGCCCAAGTAGGCACACCCTGGGACTCTGAGTGACAGGAGATGTATCAGACTCCTGGATAAATTAGGCTAGAAGGACATAGTTTTGGCCATTTTCAGGCAGAGTTTCCTTCCTGCAAGGGGACCAGTCCTACCAGGAGCGCATTTCTACTTAGGCAGTTAAGCTCTTCCCAAGGAGGTCCTGTTGTCTTCCTGCTCTCAGGAGGCCCTTCTTGCATCTTCTGCATGATCACAGAGTCATAGGTGTGGTAAGGAATTCCATGATCAGTGTCCAAGGCAGCCAACCCTGAGCTCAGAGAAGGTGGGTGTCAGGTCAGGACAGACTGGAAAGTGGGGAGACTGGCATTCATCACTTGCAAAGAGGCCTGAGCTGCATGGCCAAGGCCTCTTCTCTAACTCTCGGTCAACTAATTTTCAGCCAAGAAAATAAAAAGACAATGAGGAAATACAATTATTAAGTGCAGGAAAAACTAATTATGTGACAATAAATTGATTTAAAAAGAAAGAAAAGTAAAGACTTGAACCAGCTCAGGTAAGGTGCCTGCTTTACCCAAGTTCACAATGAAAACCCACCTGCAGAAGGGTGAACACATTCCCAAATTGGGCTCCAGAATATGACTACTGAAATGTGACCCCAGGAGGTCTCAGTCCCCAGTGGCCAGTAGGGAATAGCTAAGGATTTACCTCTGGGAGCCCAATGTGACCTCTTTCCTAATGGTTTCCCTGTTTTAGAAAATAAAACACAGGGCTGGGGTTGTGGCTCAGGGGTAAAACGTGTGTCTAGCATGTGTGAGGCATTGAGTTTGATTCTCAGCACCACATATAAATAAATAAATAATAGTCCATCAATAACTAATATACACATTATATATATATTTTTAAAAATATGTATATAATATATATATTTTTATTTTTCAGTTTTCGGTGGACACAACATCTTTATTTTATTTTTATGTGGTGCTGAGGATCGAACCCAGCGCCCTGCACATGCCAGGAGAGTGCATTACTGCTTGAGCCACATCCCCAGCCCCTAATATATATATATTTTTAAAAATAATAAAGGACAAAGGAGGAGACTGGGAAATTTGACTCTATTAAAATGAAGAACACTACCTCTAACTAGAATACAGTGAAAATATGGCTGCAGTACCAAGGAAAATATCTGTGGTCTTTACAAATGAAAATGAATTCATGTGCAAAAGACACTTCAAAAAAATAAAGAGCAAAAATGGAATGAATTAAACATGAGAAAATGGAAGCTATCTCACAGTACATAAAACTGCATCTGATGAACTCTCAATGCAAACAGTAATCAGTAAAAAGCAATACGTAATTACACAGAAAAAAATAGGAAAGCTGTGAGGAAAAATCCGTGTATGAAGTCAGAATTCACCGCACAGAGTTCAGGCATTTATTTCAATTCATCCATAATCTACAACCAGACAATGATTTCCCTACATGCACAAAATTCATAGAGCATTAACAATCATGGTCAAAACAAGAATGAAACTATCGATGGCATCAGAAAATAAATATGGAAGATCTCAAGTCTCATAAGCAGGAGAATGGTTGAGTGAACTTGGTGAACCACAGCCTCAGATAGCAGGAGTTGAGCAAGAAACACAGAAAAAGAATTCATGCACAAAGCACTTTACCGCATGAGTCACATGTCAATAGAAACATCAATTTTCTGAGAACGCTACAAACAAACCCAACACAAGTTTTGCTTTATGTAATTACAGGCAGATAAGTTATTAAGATGAATAATAATACTGACCTCTTCCAGTGCATCAGGTAGCTGAGCTTCGGGAGACAAGCAGAACTGTCTTTGGTATGAGAGTAATTATTCTCTATGTGGATGGAGAGTCCAGGTCCTTGGCATTTAGACTGTACTTCTCACTCCTCTCACCAGTAGTTCTAATGTTTTCTTTCTTTTTATTTATTTGTGAGGCTAAAGATGGAATCTACATCCTCACCTATGGCAGGCAACTGACCTGCCACTGAACTACCTCCCCTGCCCTGAGATTCCTATTACTGAAACTTAGCACTAAAAATATACATATTTCAAAAATATTCTCTACTTCTTCATAATACATAACTTGATCCATTCAGATTTTCAACCAAGAAAAATAAAAATCTTACACTCCAATCAAGGAAAAAAATTCTAGCATATTTGGGGACAAACAATGGAATTGTATGGCAGCAAGATATAATACAGGGAATAACAAGAACCAGTTCAGGGAAGCTGCCTTTCTCCCACAGTTCACCAGGAACCCCGCTCAGTGGCTAAACACATTTCCAAGCTTGGGGACGACTCTCACAGTGGATGCAGTCCAGCTCCTCCTAGGGAATGAGAAAAACATGAGCATCTGGGACATTTGGTTCTGGCAGGTCACTGTGCTCTCCTCTCCCCAGAGTGAAATATTCCCTCTGCACGAAATCAATTCTCACTGTCACCCAAGCACCCACCAGCAGGCACATGAGGGTCCTGGCCTGTGAGGCCTCTTCCCTGAAATCCTTTCTGACACCTAAAGTATGAGGCTGCTGAACACCAATCCATTCTCCAAACCCACTGGTCATTCAAAAGTTCAATTCTGACACCACCAGTCAGCACAAACCCTAGTTCAGGGTCAGCTCCACAACACTGCCCCAATGTAGATGCCAGCTGCAGGGCAGGAGGGCCAGCCACACTGCTGAAAGCCAAGAACTACAAACTGGGACTCCCATCACCCCCTCCTCAACTTCAATGATTTGATTTTAGCAAAGCACATCACTTAGGTTCAATTTACTATAAAGGACACAACTTAGGATTAGTAAAATGAAAAGATATGTAAGAAAAAGAAAGTACCAAAGGGACTCCTGTGAAAGATCTATGTATGAAGAACCCCCGTTTTCTTCATTCTGCTAGAGCAGTTCTTGCAGAAAGACACCCTTCCCATTATGACTCAGAGGACACTTTCTTTTTAACCCTGATCCTGAAAAACACCTCCCCTATTTTTCCCCCATGAGCACACATGAATTGAGCACATTTCTCTTCAGTGATCAGAACAAATACTTGTTAATCAAACTTGACTCAAATTTCCCTCCTTCCTCCAGGACCCTGAACTCTGACCCACTGGCAGCTGGAAACAACATACAGCCTCCTTCCTAACCCCTCCTGAGAACAGGCTGACTTCTGAGGAAACACTCACTGACCTGGGATCTGACCTGCCCATCTCCTCGCTGCCCTCCCCTCCAGCTTCTTCCTAATCCTGTTTGTCCCTCCCTAGGAAAGCAGCCCTTTTCTGCAGGAGCTGTGGGTGCTTGCAGAGCTTACCATGGTTCTCGCCCCTCCTGCAGTGCTCCTTTAGCATAAAGTTGCTTCTCACCTGAATGTGTTTCATTGCACACTCTGAGAACAACCCTGGGCAATATCAATTGCATCCTCAGAAATGGCTTCTCCTTAGCCTTCCAATCTGGTGATGATCACATCTGCCTGAGGACCCCAGGTTTCCAGAGCTCTGTAGCTTCTCAGTCTAAAGGACTCCTTCCAGGGTTGGTGTGAGCAGCCTGGGCCTCTGGAGGGGAGGCTGCACAGAAAGCTCTCACTGGACCTTCAGTGACCTCTTCTTGCAGGACCAATTCTGGCCTTGGTTTATAGTTACTAGGATCAAGGATCTCTTTTCTCAAATTGTCAATCAAAAGAGATAAGTGTTATAAGAATCCAGGGGGGAAATCACTCAAATTCAGTGTTTATGTTTATAGGAGGAATTGCATAGCTCTGGTCAACAAAATCAGTGTTAAACATTCACCTGCAGTTCACAAGGTACAGAACAGACCATCCACTGCCAAGCCCCTGCAAGTACAGGAGCTGATGTTTTGGTGAATCTTTGTAATGAACCAATTCATCCACCCACAATGTATTGGGGAAATGTACTAATTTTCTGCAAACACATTGGAACAAGATCGTCTCTTGCATGAATAACTATCCCAAAATTTTCAGAAGCACTTTATGTAGAGAGAAGAGAAAAATAGTTATGTGTAATGGGCACTTCTAGCAACCGAATAACAAATGAGGTTGTTATTAGGTCTGGCTCACCAAGACCCTTGAATACTTCGTGCTATGCCTCCAGCTCAACAAGTGTGCTGATCCCCTGGTATCAGGTATACGATGTTCTTCTTCAGTTGGTCTTCCCCACCCCTTTTTGTTGCTTGTAAATCTCAAGAATACATGTAGGATGTGGACGTAGAATAATGAAAAGCAATCTCATGAGATGACAAGCCAAACTGTCTCTTGGAGAAGGAGAAATGTGGGAAGGCAAAAGTTAAGAGGCAGCAGAATGGGAAGTAGAAAGAGATGGGGAGAGAGCCCACTGACAATGTCCCTCACTGGCCCAGGGTCCTGTACAATGAGATGGAGTCTTTAAAGGTTTTGTCTCTTGAGGCCACATTAGAGTAAATGTCTCTGTTCTTATTTTCAATGAATCCCCAAAGGATAATTGAAAATAATATTGGGATGAGGTATTGGAGGAAATTGTTGACATTCTCACATCTGGAGGGTAGGTGAAGGGAAGGCATGAATATTATTCACATATTTGACCTTGTGTTTTCAGTTTCCTGGTGTGGACACTGAGGTTAAGGGAATGGGGAACAGTGTCCCAGAAGGCAAGATACGTAAAATTCCTGAATTCTAACTGCTCCTACTGTGGAATCTGCATAATATACTAACTTCCTTCCTGTGTATTCAGAGGCAGACAACTGTAAACAGAAATTGCATTAGGGGATAAGCAATTAGAAATTTATGTTGATTGACTAAATATGCTATATGGTCACATGATTCATTTAATCCACATTCAGTGATTTATTAATATGAAAATGAATCCTAAAGTTTGAAAGAGCTAACTACTAAAGAATAATAATACTTAAATTTACAAATTTGTAAATAAGTTTCTGATATTTGAGGGTATCATGTTCTTAAAACATGAACATGTTCCACCAGAGAAACAAGACAAAGAGATTACAATAGAATTCAAAGAGATAAACCCACACAGATTGTCATTTGATCCTGGACAAGTGTGCCAAAAATATATTAGAGAAAGAACAGCCTTTTATTTACTTATTTTTTTTAAGGGAGAGTGAGGGGGGGGACAGAAAGAGAGAGAGAGAGAGAGAAAATTTTAACATTTATTTATTTTTTCTTAGTTCTTGGCGGACACAACATCTTCGTTTGTATGTGGTGCTGAGGATTGAACCCGGGCCTCACGCATGCCAGGAGAGCACGCTACCGCTTGAGCCACATCCCCAGCCCCAAAGAACAGCCTTTATTAAAAAAAAAAAAATGTGCTGGGAAAACTTGTTATCCATTTGTAGAAGAATGAGACTGAATCCCTGTCCCTCACCTTGCACAAAATTCAATTCATGGATGAAAGGGCTTGAGTTAGATGATAAGCTATGAATTCCTAGGAGAAAACAGTCAACACTGCAACATGGTTGCAAGCAACAATTTTCTCAAGAGAATTCCTGAATGTTGAGAACTAACTTGATGAATTAATAAATGGGATGACATCAAATTCAGAATTTTCTGCAAGACAAAACAAACAAAAATGTGGATAACCCATAGGAAGAGAATAAATTTTCTGAGAGAATAGTAGTATCCAGTATGCATAAAGAACTCCAGCATCTTATAATCAAAAATAACCAAATTAATAAAGAATTCAAATAAGTAAACACTTATTAAAAGAAGAAATACATTTGACCATATGTATGTATGTATGTATATATATATATATATATACACACACACATATAATGAGAAAAAATATATGTATACAGATATAATGCACACACACATATATAATGATAAATTTACCATCATTAGGAATTAGGGAAATGAAAATCAAAACTACACTACATTTCATCTCACTTTGTATAGAATGGCAGTCATTTGAATACAAACAATAATAAATCCTGGAGATATTGTGGAATAAAATTGATACATTCACACCCTTGGAGGGATTGTAACTGTGGAAATCAGTAGGAAGTTCCTCAAAACACTAGGAATGAAAAATCACATGATACAGCTATATCATCACTTGGTATTTAACATAAAATATTGAAGTTAGGATATTATAGTGATACATGCATGGCCAGATTTAAAGGAGCACAACTTAAAATATGGAACTGGCCTCGATGTGTACCAGTAGATGTATGGATAAGAAAATGGGGGGTTGGGGCTGGGGATGTGGCTCAAGTGGTAGCGCGCTCGCCTGGCATGCGTGCAGCCTGGGTTCGATCCTCAGCACCACATACCAACAAAGATGTTGTGTCCGCCGAGAACTAAAAAATAAATATTAAAAATTAAAAAAAAATGTGGGGTATATCCACAGTAGAAGCTCATTCAGTCATAAAGAAGGATGAAATTGTTATTTATAGGAGAATGTATGGAACAGGAGAATGTATGTGAAGTGAAAAAAGTCAACTCAGAAAGTCAAGGTTCATGTTTTCCCTCATGTGTGGAAGCTACAAAGAAAGGAAATATATAGAGGGAGCTCTTATGACAATCAGAGGGAGATCAGTAGAGGAAGGGACCAGGCACAAGGAGGAGGGAAGGATAAGGAAAAAGAAGAGATGCTGGGAGAATAATGGCAAAGTTATATTGTTCCGTTTTGTGCATGTGTGACTGCCTTACAACATCACAGCATTACGTGTAAGTATCATGCACTAAGGAAAATGCAGGAAAAAAGAAAGGGTACATTCCAGCTAATCTGCAATCCCAGTGTCTGTAAATCTGTAGGTTTAACAAATTCTTCACTGGGGTCCTTATATAGGCAGGCAAGGAGACCTGCTTTATAGTTTTCAGAAGTTCTCTGCATCCTATACCTCCCCTCCTGTTGGAGGCGACCCCAAGGAGGAGTTCCCCTCTCAGGGCCAGTGCCAACTGGGAATCACAGCATGCATGGGAAGGCAAATAGAGAGTGAAGGTTGCAGGTTCCCTCTGGGGTACCTTCATCCCCAAATTTGGAAACAGTAGCCAGCTCCAGGAGAGTTGCTCCCTATGTGCATATCCTGACCTATGCTGGGTTATAATGTCCATCAGCTTCGCTACTGGACTGTGGCAACTCATGCTTGTGCTGTTGTCAACCAGGCAGGTGTCCCAAGCCAGTCATCACTACATAGGGCTCCTCATTGTTTCACAAGAGAAATATTGAGAAAGTGGTGACATAAAATGATAACGTAGCTTTTAAGGAAATAAGAAATTATTTTATTCTGAGGCAAACTAAGAAATTAGTTTATTAGTTTTATCATGGCCTTGATAATACACAGATTCATGTTACTGTTCATAACAAGTTCCACCATGGAAGTGCTTTGATGAACTTTTATATCCATGGAACAAAGACCATGAATCTGTAGGTTTAATAAATTCTTCACTGGGGTCCTTATATAGGCAGGCAAGGAGACCTACTTTATAGTTTTCAGAAATTATCTTGTAGAATTTGTAGCTTTAAGATTGATATAGGGAAGAGGTTGGCTAAGCTTAGTGATACATTTTCATAATATCACAAGGATGTTTGATGAGATAAAATAGTTGAAAATACACAGCTTTTTTTTTTTTTTTGTATCAAGGATTGGGTTCAGGGGCACCCAACCACTGAGCCACATCCCCAGGCCTATTTTATATTTTATTTAGAGAAAGGGTCACACTGAGTTGCTTAGCAACTCGCTTTTTGCTCAGGCTCATTTTCAACTCATGATCCTCTTGTCTCAGCCACCCAAGCTTGTGCCACCATGCCTGGCAAACAAAGCTTTTAAAGGCATGAGATAGCCCAAAATACTTATGTTTCTTGTCATTTGCAATTTTCCTCCCTCCACAGTCATGAGGGTCTGCTTTATCAAGATCTTATACTGTGCAGGATCTCCAATACATATGCCTGCTTCAGAGAAGTTCAGCTTCATAGTGGACTCTTTGGGCTAAGTACCAAAATGTGCATACAGAGCTTGAAAGCCTCAATCATAGCATTTGATAGAGAGTCTGAGAGGAAGGAATGTAGTCTTCTGGAAAAGGAAATAGTTCTAAAGCCTTCAAGGAAGCAATCCCTGCATGATGTTAGTGATACTAGCCATTGTGAGCTCGTTCTCAGCTTTAGTCATTTCCATCCTCTGCATCTGACAGCATTCCCCTCCAACATAAAATAGGTATAATATATCCAAAGTACACATGATCAAGATTATACTGTGAAGAAAATGTGGAATGGTTAGACATCCAAACCTCTTTGTACATCATCATTCTCTGATGGGACTGACAGTATGTTTCCCCCTATATGCACAGTTATCTGTACTTTGTGAATTACTTCACTTGATGTTTGGAGTATTTAATTCATTATCAGTTTGACTTTTTTCTCCTGGCCAATTTGAGTCCATGGCCATAGATTCGTGTTCAGTACCTGGTTCTAAGAAAGGTTTATCTTTAATGTCCAAATTATTGTAACTCTTATTCCCTCTATATGTACAGTTTTTATAAGATTCAAAATCTTTGGGAATCCCATATGACAGTCAACAGAGTAGAAGTGACAGTGAGGTGGTAGAATTCCATAGGTCATAGTGCTCCCAAGCATTTTCTGCAGCTGATGATAGTATTTACATCATCTGGAATTTTGGATTCAAAAAATTGTTCCTATAAATAGTAGTTCATTTGGGTGATTAATAAGGTTTGGTGCAGACTTTGGGATGTGTACCACAATGACAAGGAGTGGATCTCCACTCAGGTTTATTGCACTGGGAAACAGATTCAGCTGCAATAAGTTTACAATTATATTTGTCATATAAAATTTGTCATAACTTATTGTCTCCAGGAATAATGATAAAACTGTTATGCAGTTGACTAGACCCACATTAGCATGCTTTCTTTTTTCCTTTGCATAGGAAGAAAGTTTGTTTTGGCTGGAAAGGCTTTGTGTATGAAATAGAGATTCCCAAAGGAGTGTTGGTAGGTTTGGATCCGTGGTGTGCTCCAAAAGTTGCTGTTAATTCAGAAATATCCAGAGGTGAAATGATTAGATTATGAAAGCTGTGATCTTATCAATTCATTCTAGTTTGGATGAACTGACTGAGTGGTAAAAGCAGATAGGTGGGGTGTAGGTAGGTGGAATGAGTCACTGGAGCATGTCCTGGAAGGGTTATTCTTCCTGGAGCACCTCTCTCTCTCCCCCTCCCTCTCTCTCCCCTTCTTGGCCCCACCATGACCCAAGCAGCTTCCATCAGGTTGGTTCTTCCACCCAATTGTGCTGCCTCTCCTTGAGCCCAGAGCAAAGTAGTCAGCCATTTGTGGTCTGAGACCTCTGAAACCAGGAGTCCCAAATCAACCTTCCTCCTTTACATTGTTTATGTTGGATATTTTGGTCACAGTGATGCAGAAAGTGAACAAAATACAGTTCCTTTCTGGTAGACGTGGTGTAGATTGGAGGTGTCTTGCAAAAGCTCACATGTGTGACACTGGAAGTTGGTTTAGAGGTGAAATGATGGGGTGATGAGCATTTTTACCTGATCAGCTCACTAATCCACTTTAATGGATTACCTTGGTGGCAATTTAAGAGGTAGGGTGTGGCTGGTGGAGATAGGTAGCTGGGGATGTGGCTTTGCAGGCTATATTTTGTCCTTGGTGAAGGCAGTCCTCTCTTTCTGCTTCCTGAGTGCTACATCCTGAGCTGCTTTTCTTCTCCATGCCCTTCTGACATGGTGTTCTGCCTCACATTGGGCCCCGAGCAAGGGAGTCAGCTGTCCATGGACTCAGACCTCTGAAACCAGGAGCAGCAAATAAACTACCAGCTCTAAAGTTGTTGTCAGATCTTCTAGTCATGGCAGCCAAAAAAAAAAAAAACCGATTAAAATAGTAGATTTGGGCTGGGGTTGTGGCTCAGTGGCAGAGTGCTTGCCTCACACATGTGAGGCACTGGGTTCAATCCTCAGTACCACTCAAAAATAAATTAACAAAAATCAATATATTGTGTTCGTGTATAAATAAAAAATATTAAAAAAAGGAAAATAGTAGATTTATAGGCATGGTGGTGCATGCCTGTAATCCCAGCAGCTGAGGAGGCTCCGGAAGAAGAATTATGAGTTCAAAACCAGCCTCAGCAAAAGCTAGGTTCTCAGCAACTCAGTGAGACCCTGTTTCTTTAAAAAAAAAAAAAAAATAGAAAATAGGACTGGAGATGTGGCTCAGTGGTTAAGTGCCCCTGAGTTTAATCCCTGGTACCTTCTCCCCCAAAAATGGGGTTTTACCAGCTAAAACCTGGAATTTTACTGAAATATAATTAAATTATGAGAGAATTATTACTTAGGGTTAATGTAAAACCTGAATCTTTTGAAGTTTAAATTTTGGTTCCACTGAAGTAGGAAATTTGAGATAAAGAAAAAAGATATTTGTAACAAAACATGACTTATGTGAGGTTATAATGTCATAGTATGTAGTTAACTGAAACTGTTGAGTTTAACATTATTCTTGACATTTTATTTTATTTTATTTTATTGGTTATTCAAAACATTACAAAGCTCATGACATATTATCTTCCATACATTTGATTCAAGTGGTTATGAACTCCCATTTTTTACCCCAAATATAAGTTGCAGAATCACATCGGTTACACATCCATGTTTTTGCATAATACCATATTAATGACTGTTGTATTCTGCTACCTTTCCTGTCCCCTAGTATCCCCCCTCCCCTTCCCTCTCATCTTCCCTCTCTACCCCATCTGCTGTTGTTTAATTCTCTCCCTTGTTTTTTTTCCCTTTTCCCTCACAAACTCTTATATGTAATTTTGTGTAACAATGAGGGTCTCCTTCCATTTCCATATAGTTTCCCTTCTCTCTCCCTTTCTCTCCCCCCACTCGTCTCTGTTTAATGTTAATCTTTTCCTCATGCTCTTCTTCCCTGTTCTGATCTTAGTTGTTCTCTTTATATCAAAGAAGACATTTGGCATTTGTTTTTTAAGGATTGGCCTAGCTTCACTTAGCATAATCTGCTCTAATGCCATCCATTTCCCTGCAAAATCCATGATTTTGTCATTTTTTAGTGCTACGTAATACTCCATTGTGTATAAATGCCACCGTTTTTTAATCCATTCATCTATTGAAGGGCATCTAAGTTGATTCCAAAGTCTAGCTATTGTGAATTGTACTGCTATAATCATTGATGTGGCAGTATCCCTATAGTATGCTCTTTTAAGGTCCTCAGGGAATAGACCGAGAAGGGCGATAGCTGGGTCAAATGGTGGTTCCATTCCCAGCTTTCCTAGGAATCTCCATACTGCTTTCCATATTTGCAGTCCCACCAGCAGTGTACAAGTGTACCCTTTTCCCCACATCCTAGACTGCACTTATTGTTGCTTGACTTCATAATGGCTGCCAATCTTACTGGAGTGAGATGGTATCTTAGGGTGGTTTTGATTTGCATTTCTCTGACTGCTAGAGATGGTGAGCATTTTTTCATGTACTTATTGATTGATTGTATGTCCTCCTCTGAGAAGTGTCTGTTCAGGTCCTTGGCCCATTTGTTGATAGGGTTGTTTGTTATCTTATTGTTTAATTTTTTGAGTTCTTTGTATATTCTGGATATTAGGGCTCTATCTGAAGTGTGAGGAGTAAAAATTTGTTCCCAGGATGTAGGTTCCCTATTTACCTCTCTTATTGTTTCTCTTACTGAGAAAAAAAACTTTTTAGTTTAAGTAAGTCCCATTTGTTTATTCTTGTATTTAACTCTTGGGCTATAGGCGTCCTATTAAGGAATTTGGAGCCCGACCCCACAATATGTAGATCAGAGCCAACTTTTTCTTCTAGCAGGTGCAGAGTCTCTGATTTGATATCAAGCTCCTTGATCCATTTTGAATTAACTTTTGTGCAACACGAGAGAAAGGGGTTCAGCTTCATTTTGTTGCATATAGATTTCCAGTTTTCTCAGCACCATTTGTTGAAGATGCTATCCTTTTTCCATTGCAAGCTTTTAGAGCCTTTATCAAATATAAGAAAGTTGTAATTTGTGGATTGGTCTCTGTGTCCTCTATTCTGTACCATTGGTCCACCTGCCTGTTTTGGTACCAGTTATTCTTGACATTTAACAAAATATGTCAAGGAAAATCTTACCACCTAGGCACACATATGGCAGATATGATGTTAAGATAACAATAAACAAGAAGTAACATATTTTCTATAAGCAATTAGCACAAAAGCAATCTATTATTAGCAGAATTTCCTGCTCCTTTTTCCACTTTTTTTCTTTTCTGAGCCAACTCCTTCAAGTTTACATTCTAGGACTGACAGCTATCAGGTTCTAGAAAGGCAGGGTAGAAAATTGACATCTAAAAGCTCAGAGCTTGGGCTTCAGGCTCAGCATTGTGTCAAGTACCATCATTTGCCCAATCAGATGAAAGTGTGTGTAGGTGAAGAGTCTTTAAGACAGGACAAGGGGCTGGGCCTGGGGCTCAGTGCTAGAGCTTGCCTAGGGAGCCTGGTAGGTGGGGAGAATGGCAGATGGACAGACATGCCATATCTTCCTCCCACAGGAAGGCTGAGTTTTGAAGGCTGCTCCTTAAAAGGGATGAGAGACATGTCCCAGACCACCTGGGTTGAAGAGGTGATCTGGGCCTCTGCAGAGTCCCCTGCAAGAACCATTTCTAGGAGAGTGACAATCTAGGCCTGAGTAAGTCCCCTGTCCCCACATTTCATGAGCACCCAGGGTCCATAAGAGAAAATGTAGTGAGCAACTTGGTTCCAAGTCTGCCACAGTCTTTTTCCTGGCTGCTTGAGTGCACACAGTTTGGGGCTCTGACCTTCTAGAAGAGTCTCAACAGGAAGGTGACACCCACAGAGGTATGGGTAGCCCTGCTGGATGACTGTGTTCCCTGGTCACAAGGGCTTGGGAGTTGAGGTGGCCTGTCCTCTGGCAACAAGGGCAGCCCAACAGCCCAGGGTTCCCTGGGAGGGCGATTTGAAATGGAACGTGAGGATTGAGACTCTGCTGCCTGCCCCCAGTGCCATCCAGTACATCTTGGATGCCTGGCCAGACAAGAACCCAGAGGAGTTCTGTCAGCTCCCAATTTGGCCCAGTTTCAAAGTGAAATATATAGAGGGCCTGGGGGTGGGTTGCCTTGGTCTTGGTGAAGCTTAGACTACACATGGGCCCTAGGATACAGACTTCTGGACAGGATCCTGGCTCCATCACTGGCCCATGTGATGGGTGTGTCTCACCAGAGACTTGGTTTCCTCCTGTGTGAAGGGGCGATGCTGTGATCATCCTCGTTTGTCTACCTGAGTGGACAAAACACCAAGGGTGTGGGAATGCAGTTTATCAGGGCCAATGTGAAGATGATCCCCAGGAGAATGAAGTTCTGACCACCTAGAATGTGTGCTCTGGAAATGGCATCTGAGTGATCTCGGTTTATAGATCATTAAGGAAAACAATGGAGGAAAAATAGAAGGAGGAGGTGGTAGCACACCTGTGGCTGTGCTGTGCTGACTGAGGACAGTAGCACAGGGGTGGTGGTGAGAATAGTGGTAAATTTGTCCTCTACAGCTTTGGAGTTGTTTTGTTGCCTCACTTCAGTCCTTCTCGAATTAAGAAATCCTGGGATGGGGTTGTGGCTCAGTGGTAGAGAGCTTGTCTAGCATGTGTAAGGCACTAGGTACGATTCTCACATACAAATAATAAAAATAACGGTACAGTGGCAACTAAAAAATATTAAAAGCAAAAAAGGAGAGAAAAGAAATCCTGCAGAAGTGTGACGTGTGTGGGAAGGTTCCCCCTGCCTGGCTCCTGCAGGATCATAGGGCTGCACTGCTCTCAGAGTCCAAGTTAGCCTCAGACTGTGTCACCTGGGCAGTGAGTGGAAACAGGTCCTCACATCCCCCAGGCTCCAGAGGTGTGGGGTGTTTGCACAGAGCCTGTCAATAACCTTGGATAAACAGCTGAGATAACACTGCAGGAACCATATCCTGATCCAGGACAAGGGCAGCCTTTCCATCATGCTGGAAGAAGAGGTAGCATCCAAAGGAGCCACGTGGAAATAATGGATGTGCACATTTATGTTCACACCTCACCCAGCAGACATTGTGCTGATGGTGAGGCCAGGGGCACATGTGAGAAGCAGTTGAAGGAGAGGGGCAGCTTCTCCCTGGTGCGCATGAAAGAGTGCAGGCCTCTAAGTCATTCTCTGTACTCAGGGACTCACACATGTCTGGAGACCGCTCCACAGCACTGAGTAGCATCACCATGTGGATGACAGCCCAATGACAGGCAGCTGGGTCAGTGGACATGGGTCTGCATGATTGAATAGCCATGAAGTGTGCAATCAAAGAAACAGTGTGCTGCTGAGATGCCAATTGCAAGGAGGGAAAATTGTGGTTTTCAATGATAACCTGGGTGGAAATTGTGTGAATCTTCATGGTGAACAAGAAACACTTTTTATATCTTAAAAATAACACATCATATGTCACTGGTTTTCTTTCTTTGGTAGTCAAAATCTTAACAAATTATCATGTTTTCTACTTTATCCACTCACAGTCTTTTTTTTTTTATTTTAATATTTATTTATTTATTTTAGTTTCCGACGGACACAACATCTTTGTATGTGGTGCTAAGGATCGAACCTGGGCCGCACGCATGCCAGGCAAGCACGCTACCGCTTGAGCCACATCCTCAGCCCACACTCACAGTCTTGATAGGTCCTGACTCTCTCATATCAACTCTATGACTCAGCCTCCCTTAGCTGGACTTGTCATTTCCATTCTCTGTCACTCTGTGTGTATCTTTACAGGAGAGGTTAGGTTCTTGAGGCAGTATATTTTGAGGTCTTATTTTTTATTCATTCAAGCAGTAGATAGATGTCTTTAAGTGGAGAAATAGCAACTTATATTCAATTATTAAAAGGCACAGGTTTGTCATTTTGTTGATTTTCTTCTCATTTTTTGTATGTCTTTTGTTACTTCTTCCTGTCTTATTCATCTCTGTGGTTTGATGCATACTGATTGATCATGTCTGATTCTTCCCTAGTCTCAATTAAATGTGTGCTCTTGAATTGGGATTTATTTTTTCTCATGTTCTTGTTTTGGTAGTCTATCCTCTTCCACTCCCAGGTGTGGGATTCACTTCAGCTTCCTTTGCAATGCTAGTGTGTGTTCATGAATTCCCTTGGTGGGAGCATATCTTGGGAGGTCTTTATTTCTCCTTTGACTGTGCAGTCTATCACTGCTGGGTATAGTAATCTTTGATGGCACTTGTTTTATTTCAGGACTTGAAATACACCATCCATGTCCTCTGGCCCTTAGGTCGATATCAGCAGTGGTTTTGTCTTTAGTGCTGTTTGGGGCTCTATCATGCTGGTTCTAAAGTTTCTTGTGCTGCACTTTTCACTGAAGGACTGTTGTGGTGGCAGGATTTTCTCGTCATGTGCATTTGGGGTTCCACAGCCCTGTGCATCTGGTGTCTGTGTCTCCATGTGTGCACCACTGGGAGGCATCAGCAATTGGGTCTTTTTCTCCCCCTAATTCTGTCATGAAAGTGAGTGCTCAGGTGTGAGTATGGGTAGATGGTGGTTGGAGCTGGGCAAAAGTCCCGTCATCTGGGCTTGAGGTGCAGCTCAGTGGCAGACTCCTGCAACACATTTGAAGCCCTGTGTTCCTTACCAGTAGCACGCATACACACCCACACACACAAGTTCCTCTTGGATGAGGTGCATTCATGGACTGTTTAGCAGCCTCTCTCTGGATCATAGGTTGTGTGCCCCAGGGGCAGGCTGAGGCCAAGGTTTTCCTAATTCATTCAGGTGTATTACCCACCAGGTACTGAGCAGAAGTAGGTGGCAGCTAAGCCAGGTGTTATTTCTGTCAGCTGAGATGTTCATAGGGGCGAGCAAGGGAAGAATGCAGCCAGTACCAAGCAGAACTTCCTCCAGGTTCTTGTACTGCATGTCCATCATGCTGGACCAGGTCAGCTTGTTGGGAAGGTCTCCGCAGGATGCCCCTGAAGACATGGGAAGTGCTGGAACCACAACATTTTGTCCTGGGGATGGCAAAGGAACCATGGGTCCATCACCACCTCAACCTTGGCATCCCCAGTCCTGGAACCTTGCTAGATCAGGTGCTTCTGACCCTCCCTGATTCTCAGAGGGCAGCCCCCCAGTTTTCTGCTTCATCTGGAGTCCCACCCTCCAGGCTGCACCTCCTGTTCCCCACCACGTGGGACTCTAGCAGTTTTTCACCCATGTCTCCCAACCAGGTTAGGACCTGTGAGACAGCATCTGGCAGTGAATCAATGCCCACTACTGTGGGAATAGGTAGTTTCTGACCTTAGGAGCAGATAGACTCAGAATAAATGCGAGAGTTGATGTGGAGAAAAAGGAACACTTACATTGTTGTGGGATCGGGTGTGGAGGTTCCTCAACAGACCAGGAATGGAACTGCCATATGATCCAACTGTACTACTCTTCGGTATTTATCCTGAGGAATTAAAGTCATCAGACTATACCTGTCCATGCACCCTTATGTTTATAGCAGCACAACTCGCAATATCCAAACTCCAGAACCAACCCAGGTGTCCATCGCCCAATGAATGGATAAAGAAAACCTGGTAGTGCTGGGGATGTTGCTCAGTGATAGAGCACTTGCCTAGCATGTTTGAGGCACTGGGTTTGATTCTCAACACTGCATATAAATAAACAGACAAACAAATAAAGAAAGAAATAAAGGAATTCTGTCCAACTTCAACTACCTATTTTTTTAATGTGGTGTAGAAGGGGCCAGGGATATAGCTCAGTTGGTAGAGTCTTGGCTCACATGCACAAGGCCCTTGATTCAATCCCCAGCACCACACACACACACACATACAAAAATAAGTGGTATACATACACAATGATATTTTATTCAGCCATAGAGAAAAATGAAATTTTGTCATTTGTAGGAAAGTAAATGGTACTTGAGAACATTATGCTAAGCAAAATAAGCCAAACTCAGAAGGTCAAGGGTCATGTTTTTTCTTATATGTGTAAACTGGAAAGGGAAAAGAAAAAGAAAGGTGTGTGTGGCAGGGTCACATGAAAATAAAAGTAAGATCAGTAGAGAAATGGAACCAAGTAGGGGGAAGTGATTTGGGGGCAGTGGGATCAGCCATACTATATTGTTACATTATGTACATACATGAATATGTAACAACAAATCCCATCCTTTGGTACAACTATAATGCACCACTAAAAAAAATGTGAAAAATAATCTAGAAAAAAGAAGTCAGCCAATGAAGGAAATAGGTACTTTCAAATAACAGCATCTTTTTCTACCTTTCAAAAATTAAGGTGGAGAGGCTGAGGTTGTGGCTCAGTGGTAGAGCACTAGCCTAGCATGTGTGAGGCACTGGATTTGATTCTCAGGACTACATAAAAATAAATGAATAAAATAAAGGCCCATCAACAACTGAAAAAATGACATGGAAACTACAATATTTATATAGGTGTTTTACATTGAATTACATAAATCAGTGTTTCCTATAAGTCACCCCACCTCTTATGTATTAAGGTCACTTCTAAGTTGTCATTCCTAAGTATTTGATGAATCATAAAAAATATTTTTCTAAAATCATTTGCAACAAATAAATTTACTCACTCACTACATCATGTACAATCAGAGAAATGAAAAATTATGCTGCAATATGTTCAATGAATCAAAATGCATTTCTGCTGTCACATATACCTAATTAAATTAATTAATTAAAACATTTAAAATGTACTACATTAATAAAAAGTATACTGCGTTGAATTCAACACATATTTAAATAAACAGTATTTTGCACACATTCCACTGAATAAATTAAAATCCATTTCACCTGTTTTAACTTTATTCCTGTGGCTACCAGAACATTCTCATTTATACTCAGGGTACCCATCACCTTCCTACCACACATGGCTGCCGTGGAAGACTGCCTTCTTTTCTATAGCTCAGGCTTTCCCTTCAAAACAGCCCAAATCAGGAAGGATAAGATCTGGAATCACCTTGATTTTATATATATATATATATAAAATAAAATTATATATATATATATATATAGAGAGAGAGAGAGAGAGAGAGAGAGAATTGACTACTATCCCAGCTGCATCTTGCATCTTCTCTCAACTGCTGGAGGCCCAAACCCTACTTCGCTGGCTTGAGTCACTGCTTCAGCCTTAGCCTAATTGATGTAGTTGGCAGGATGTTTCAGATGAGAGATGCATTGACCCAGCAGATGGGGGGATCTGTGTCATTTGGCACAGGTCACCAGAGTCCTATTGACATGGGCTCCTGTGGAGAGTTGGGATGGAGAGGATGGTTCACCTGTGATTATAGAGGAGGCTTTGCAAGAACTGAGTTCCTGCTTATAAAATAGTGCTGCCTGGGAAACAGCAGGACCCCTGAGGTGGATTTTTCTCAGTACTCTGAATGCAAACATGCATTAGGTTCTGTGGGATGCTGTCCAGTTCCACACCCTCCAAGAGAAATAGGAAACCTTGAGCAACACATTAACACTTCAGTAATGAAGGGGAGAGGCCAATCCATGACCCTGAGGGGAAGGTAGAGTCTGAAGAGGAGCCTGTGGAGAAACCCTCGTGGTGAGCACACTCTACATGAAGCAAGAGATAAAACATGAGCAGCCCTGGACCCCTGGGGGTCAGCATTGGGGCAACTGAATGTTACAGAACATACCTCATATCAGTCACACACCCAGGCACCATTAGTGGCTTGGATAAGATATTTTGCCAGCAACCTGGGGAGCCCTTGGCAACATGGACTTTGTGACTGTGGGACAGCATTGTTTGCTCTCCATAAATGGACCATCCAGCATCCATCACCACCCACTTAGAATCCTGAGACAGCAACTATAGAAACATTGAAGATATGGAGACCATCATCGATGCCTGATAGTTTGCTTTATGCAGCTGCATGAACTGTGTGGACTGACCTGGAGAACTGCCAGAACCGTGGGTAAATGGCAATCCTGTGCAGATTTGGAGCAGATTTAACAGGAGCTTGATATGTGTCAGGTGATGTTTAATCTGATTCCTGGGGCCAGGTGATGGAAGATTTACCAGTGGCATGAGAGACTTGGTTCTGCAGCCTGCTCCACCTGCAACATTGGGTCCTCAATGGCTATTTAAGACCCATATGTTGGTCGCCCCATTAAATGAGGTTACTACCATGATGGCTAGCCTGGGAGAAGCTGAGAGCAGACAGCAGTCCAAAAATGTGCACAGTGGGAGGGCCAGAGGCAAGACAAAGGAAGGAAGAAAGAGCCATCAGAATGTCTTGCATGAGATGAGGGCTGATCTGGCAGCAGGGGTAAATGACAACCAGCCTAATGTAGTCCTTCTGGAGCTGTGGAAGCAGCTACTCCCGAAGCAGCAACTCATCAGAGTGGGCATAGATAAATTAGTATCCCAAGAAGCCTGACCTGTATAACTGAAAGACTATTTGGCTGCTTCTAGGAGAAATGAGGTATCTAAGGTGCCCATCCTGAATGACTGTATATTATGGAGAACTGAATACAGTGGTGCCTTCCCTGAATGCTGCAGTTCCCAGTGCATGATCACATGTGGAGCTCGCTATCCACTGGTCCCCAGTGTAGAGAGGGTATTGGCCCTGGTGGACACGGGAGCTGAGTGCAGCCTGGTGTGTGCAAACCTGATAAGTTCTTGAGCCCATATGTCCATACTGATAGCTATGGGGGACCAACAATCAAGTTAAAGGTAGTATCCTTACTGATGGGGATAGGTCATTTTCCCCCCAAGCACACACGATTAAGTGTCTCCTATACCAGAGTAATTTGGTGTAGATATGCTTCAAGGATAGTGGCTGCAGACCATGGTGGGGGAGTTTCATCTGTGTGTGTGAGTTGTGAAGAGGGTTATGAGAGGATATGCAAAACACCTGGCCCAGGTCCTGCCACACCCCTGGGGGACAGTGATGATGAGGCAGTACCACCACCCAGGGGGATGTGCAGAAATTGGAGCTGCTATCCTGGAACTGGAGAAGGTGAACATAATCTGACCCACCCGGAGCCCCTTTAACTCCATAATGTGGCCAGTGAAGAAGCCTGGGGCACGTGGAGAAGGACTGTATGTTGTGGAGAACTGAATACAGTGGTGCCTTCCATGCATGCAGCACTTCCCCAGGGCATGATCTCATGGGCCAATAGACCTTGCAGCCAGGCACATAAAGCTATGTGTTGGACCTGGCTAATGTTATCTTCTCTATTGTTCTTGCCCTGGAGAGCCAGGAGCATTTTGCTTTTGTATGAGAAGATAGCAGTGGACATTTCAAGTGTTGCCACAAAGTTATTTACATAGCCCGAACATGCCATGGTTTGGTGATAAGTGACTTGGCCTGGTGGACTCAGCCGCCCATGTACACATGTTTCATTATGCTGATTGATTATATTGATTGACTTCTGACTCTCTTGCAGATTTAGAGCTTGTAGCCCTGGCATTAGTGGCCCATTTGCAGATCAATGGCTGGGCAGTAAATACTGTTAAGGTGCAGGGTCCTGGCTTGTTGGTCAAGTTCTTAGATGTTGTTTGATCAGGTAAGACAAAAATTGTTCTGGAAGCTGTTATTGATAAAATCCAGGCATAGCTAGGACAGGCAATGGTTGCAAAACTGCAAGTCTATATGGGCTTGTTGGGATTATTCATGGGCTTTTGCTACCAATTTGGCCCAGTTTTGTTTTCCTCTGTATGCCCTGGTGAGGAAAGGGACATGGTGGGATTGGACTGAAGCAGGTGAACTGGACTTTTGGGCCACTCAGGGGACCAGCTATTAAGAAAACTCAGACCCTGCAGATAGTGTATCTGGCTCTGCCTTTCAAGCTGGATGTTCATGCAACCCAGCAGGGTATGGGGTGGGACCTGTGGCAATAGTGTGAACAGCTGTAAGAACAGTAGACTTCTGGCCACAGTTGTGGAGGAGTGCAGAGGCTTACTGCACCCCGATAGAGAACCAGCTAGTACCTGTGCATGCATCAGCTCTGAGGCCTCAGAGACCATCATAGGTGCTGCTGAAGTTTTGGTATGCACCACGTATCCTGGGACAGGATGGGTGTGGACTTGAGCAGTCACTCTGAGGACAGGGGTAGCCCACATACCTACTCTGGCAAAATGGGGGACATATTTGGGACAAAGGAGTGCCTTGTCTACTAGTCCCTTGTCCCTTAAGTACCAACAGATTCTAGGGCCAGTGCAGTATACAACTGAGAAAGCACCAGATCCTGCTTATAAATGTAAGCCAAAAGAGCCATTGCCCTTCAAGGAAGGGGAGCAGCCCTCTTGGGTGAGGGACTTCTTCTTATTTGACTGCAGTTACTATACAGCCCTTGTGGTGTGATATGACACCTTGTGGTGTGATACGGGAATGGAACAGAACTCGCAGAGGGCTGAGTACATATATAGATGGTGGCTCTGCTAAACCAGGCCCCTGATTCTCTGTACAGATAGCCGGACTGTATTTAAGAGGTGAACTTTGTGGACTACTACATGGAAAGTAGAAAATTGGGTGGCAGAGCATTGGTCTTTTTCTGGTCAAGCCAGATGGCAGAAACTTTGGGCCATAGGACATGAAAGACATGACTATGGTCCATGTTACTGACCCCCACTAGGCCAGGAATCGTGGATCAGATGCTTTGGCTAGGGTGTAGTGGTTAGAGTGGCTACTTTCCCCTGGCCTGGTCGCTTAGCTGCAGCATTCAGGTGTGAAACCATGTGGAATGTAGCCAACAGTGGGATCTGCCTTTAACTTGATGGGGGCCTCCAGGCATGTGTGGTTGTGCTTCAGAATACCCCTGTCCTCATGCCTTGGAGCCACAAATGGCCAGGTAATGCAGGGATGCCCCTATAGCACAATGGCAGGTTAACTACACTGGCTCTTTACAGAGATCAGAAGGGGCCATGTTGGCCTTGATGGTAGTGGGTATGGCTACAGGCTTGATGTTTACCTGGCCCTATGGTCAAGAGAATCAGTGGGCTGTGGCTGATTCAGGTGTCCAACTGATTCAGGTGTCAAGAGAATCAGTGGGCTGTGACTGATTCAGGTGTATAAGGCTTTTGGACAGCCTTGAACAGCTAGCCCATCACAATATAAAGTGATCAAGGGACTCACTGAACAGGTCAGGATGTGCAGCAATGGCAACTCAGTTCCAGATTAAGTGGAGGCTGCCAGGCCCATACCACCGGCAGACTGAGGGCATGATAGAGAGGTATAATGTCCTGCTTAAGCAAGGACCTAGAACTGCAGCCCACCCACCTCCATGAAGAGGTGGGGACAGCATTTGTGGGCAGGTGTGAGAGCTCAGGTTGAGCATCTCTGGTGAGGGGAACCAGCTCTGTGGTGGCTTTGCTCACTGCCCAGTACAGTGAGCAAAGCCACCTATACAGATCCAGGTAACAGATTGGGGTGACATGTTGTGTTGAAGCCTGGGTTTGGGAATCGAGGGAGTGTTCTCTTGCCTACTCCCACTGGATTGAATCAGGAGCAACTATGGAGTGGACATGGCTCTGGACAATAAAGGCCCCTACCTCCACTGGGTAGCCCTGTTAGCCCCCTGGGAAAAAGGTTTGGAGAGTGAGCTCCTTGTGACGCCATGGGTGCCTAGTGAAAGCATCCCCATACCTGTGACTTGTCTGTGTTCTGTAAATGGAAAACAGATTGTGAAGGACACTTTTGATATTTCCCTCTGGCCAGTGATGGATTCCCAGGTGCTGGTGCACATAGGGCCTGCTGAAGTTCAGGTCCACACTGTACGAGTGTGGTCTCACTACCCAGGGAAGTGGGCGGCCACTGTGATTTTCAGGGATGCAAAGCTGGCATGCATTCTCACAGGTGGACATGACTTTACCTGTAACTACTTTGTCCTTTCTTATGTAGGTGTGTCCTCCCAACACCATTGTGAACTGGGCACACAGCTATGCCAGAGTAGCAAACACCTCTGCCTGCCGGGTATGCACACAAAGGCCCTTGGGTTCTCCTGCTGAACTTCCCTGGTTATTGAAACCACATCCCTTCACAATTGACATGGCTGGAAGAGGCTTTTGCTGCTACTTCAACATGGGATGAAACTAAGGCACCTATTGGGACGTCAGTCAGAGAACAACTTAGTGCCTCTTACTCATGTTTGGGTACTCTATTTGGGATGGAATGGCCTGGATCCCAGCTGAAAATGTAGAGCTAAGGGGCTCACTACTGTGGTGTTTAGAGAGGGTACATAACCTGTGGGTTAGTGAGCATCCAGCCCCAGCCGGAGCCTTAAATCATACAAACTAGGCTCTCTCTGGTAAATAAATAAATGCATGAAATACATAAAGTTGTGCTGCAAAATCGCATGGCACTTGGTTTGTTAACAGCAACACAGCAGGGGCGGGGGTTTGCCATGCTTGGTACTGAATGCTGTGTATACATGTCAGATCACCACAGAACATTAGTATAGCTTTGGCACATGTGACTTCTGAAGAAACAGCCATACAGCAGCTACTGGTGGTGATCCTTTGTGGGAATGGTGGGCTGGTTTAGGCACCACCTGGAGGTGGCTCTTGGTGACAATAAGGGGTGGTGTATTCCTCCTAATTGTATTTTGTTGCAGCTTATATTACTGTTGTGGTCTGCGGATGCAGGCCTCTGCCCTCACTGCTAAGGGATCATTGAGGAAGACCTCACATGCTAGGTTGCACTGGGAGGAATCTTAAAGAGGTAGATCCCTGGGCAGGCCCCAAATGGCCAATGTTTGGCTCCCTCTGGAGATTTCCAGCAGGCTGTTTTTAGTGTGTAGTCAAGGTCATAAGCACTCTGAGTCAGTGTATGTACTCAATATCATTAACATTTGCTTGTGATCTGCATCCACTGATGTATCCTGTTGGCAATGTGCCTTCTTTTTCTGGCCTGGATATTTTAAAAAGGCCTATTGAAATGGCTTGCGCGCTAAATACAGCTTGTAAGGTACTGTTCTCACATCATCTTTCAACAGAGTAGGAAGCCTCCTAGCCCATAATGGCCACTCACCACACTCATATTAAAATTTCCCTACAATACCCTGCCTCTAGCTAATAGGAGTTTTCTTCTATCACCTCTTTGCCTACCTTGACTCTAGTCAGGGAATCTTCTTCCTATATGGAAAGATTTTTTGGGGCGTGGGGTGTATTGGTGATTGAATTCAGGGACACTCAACCACTGAGCCACATCCCCAGCCCTATTTTGTATTTTATTTAGAGACAGGGTCTCACTGAGTTGCTTAGCACCTTGCCATTGCTGAGACTGGTTTTGAACTTGGGATCCTCCTGTCTCAGCCTCCTGAGCTGATGGGATTATAGGCGCACATCATCACACTGGTTGGAAGATAAGTCTTCATCTGTTTACTTGCCCACTGGACAGGAACTGGCCTACCCCCTTTTCTCCATTCTCTCTGATCATTGGCCTTGCCATTGGTCCTCCCTGTTCTGTCTTTTTCCTCCTTTTTACAGAGGAACATCCATGCCTCTGCTCACCAGAATCCAGAACATCCCCTGCTGAGCTCCACTAGAACTGCTTAATATGGTGCCTACAAGAATTCTGAACCATGCCCCCTCCCACTGGGAAGCAGTTTAGGATGCATGGTGCCCTTCTCCCATCACTGCTTTCTTATCAAAGGAAAAGACAGAGGCAGGAATGTCAGGTCACACTTGACAATGCCATTTTGAACCATCCTTCACCTTAGAACAAGAGTTACCTCACAGTCATCTGACTTAGCTCTAGACAATACTCCATCGTTGCTGAGGGCCATTACCAAGTAGGAATGACACATCGAAATTTCCTTGCCAAAGGGACTCCTATTTCATGCTGCGTTTTTATTCAGGCATTGAGGAGGGAGGAGCCCTGAGCAGAGGAGGGGGCAGTTACACATTGAGTTGAGTAGTTTTGGCTACTGAAACATGAAAATGTGAATTCCCAAACTTTTCTTTTTGGGCTTTGTCAGGGAAAAGAAAAAAACATTTCTAAGAAATCTTTGGAACTTAGAATGGATTTAAGTGGGTTAAAGTCAAAGCAGTTTCCCAATTAAGATAATTTGAAACCGGTTTTATTCCTTTCCTTCTTTCCCCTAGGTCAAATCAATATTAATTGTGCCTTATTTCATGTCCATAGACTTGAATTATTTTTAGGGTAAGCCCCTATATGAATTCAGAAGTCACTACAAGCAGCATTGAGACTGAAGTTGGAGTATTCTGTTGATCACAAAACCTTGATGTCATTCTGTGTATATAGAATGTAAAAGGAATATTCAGTGTTAACTGCCATAAATGTTAATATACACAAATTTAATTAGCAATGTCATGGCCAAATGCATTCCCCCCGTGCTTTTCTCTTTAAAAAAAAAAAATCAACAACTCTTATCCCCAACAGCTGCCTAATTTCAGGAGTCTGACCCTCACATCTCACTTGTGTGGGTGCATGGTCGTGGTGTGGATGTCTGTGTGGGTGTGTCTGGGTGTGTGAGAGTACCTTGGAAGGGACTCTTTCTGCAGATACTGTAAATACAAGTACCGTTTTAATAAAGCATGTACAATAAACCAAAAAAAAAAAAAGAAATTTCCTTGCCAAGCGTACCCCATGCTGCTTAGAGGACATTTGATGGGACATTGCATGCATGCTTTAATAAGGTGACCTTGCTCAAGGACCAAGGCGGATCCGGGTTTAGAGCTGATCAGGTTTGAGGAAGTAACCGGCTCCTTGAGTTTAAGGCGTTGCCAGTTTAAGATAATGGGTTTTAGGGAAGTTGGAGATTGAAGATTATTGCTGGGATTAGGGTATTTCTGCTGCTTGTTCCCATTGAGATTAAAATGGGATTTGGAGATAGCCTCGTGGAGTAGGTGAATTGTGCGGGCAGACGGCAGAACGCGAATTGCCCCTGGACCTGTGTGGAGGCGGTGTGAGAGCGGGAATAAAGAATGTGTGGTGGCTCGTGATTCTGGTGCCAAGCTGAGACATTGGCTTTGGCACATCGTCATGCTAAACAAGGAAATTGTTGCCTGGGACTGGAATCCTGAATACACTGGTTGACACAGAACAGTGACCACCTCAAAAAACAGAAGTGCCAACCAAAAGGATCCTTCTCTGGCAACCTCCTGTCAGTGGCCTGATTATAAAAATGTCCCCCACTCCTCAATATCTACTCCAGGTTGTAAGTGGAAGACAGATCTCTGTCTCCCCTGCGTCCCCGCCACAGGTTTACCCAGAATAAACCTGGGGTACGGTGTAGTTACCTCCCCTTTCTCTTGATTTCCTTCCTTAGGGTTCTTTTCTTCCACACAGAAAGCCCAAGGCTAGCAGCCCCACCGGGGTTTCCTGCTGTCAACCCCTCCCACTTGTGGGAGTTCTCTCTCTTCTCAAGTAAGGCCTTCTCTTTCCTTTTATTGTCTGTGAATTTTATTCTTCAAGTTTGTGAGAGAAGAACCCAGAAGGAAGTTGGCAAAGCATGGAATCTAGTCTCATCTCAAAACTTTGGTTTCAGTACCACTAATACAAATGGTTAATAGTAGTATACATCCTTGTATTGAGTATTATAATAATGCTTTGCATGTGTTATATTAAAGAAATCATAATCGTGCTGAGTGCAGTGACACATGCCTCTAATCCCAGTGGCTCAAGAGGCTGAGACAGGAGGATTACCAGTTCAAAGTCAGCCTCAGCAGGAATGGCGAGGTGTAAGCAACTCAATGAGACCTTGTCTCTAAATAAAATTCAAAATAGGGCTGGGGATGTGGCTCATGGCCAGGTGCCCCTGAGTTCAATTTCTGGCACAAGAAAAAAAAAGTAATGAGATTTGAGATTTTACAACAATTCTCTTATTGCTTATGTGGGAAACATACGCTCCTGTTCAGGTCAAAAGACTGGTCACTAGGTACACAAGAATTGAGGGTTTGCTTTAATGACAGACTTGAGAGATCAGGGGCCAAGAGATTGGGCACAACCAGTGCTTTATCTCCTAGATTGCAAAATCCTTTACAGTTCTTCATTGGCTCATTGACATTCCCCATGTCACCAATTTTCTTCTGGGTTCTTGTCTTACAAATATGAAGAATGAAATGCATGGACAATAATGGAAGAGAAGAGAAAACAGACTAGTATTTACTTGAGAATGTAACAGTGGTCCACTTCACCTTTTGAATATAGCTCTGAATGACGGCTATTTGAATAAGGGCTTATTTTTAAAACTTTATTTATTTGGGGGGGGTACTGTGGATTGAACTCAGGGACACTCATCTATGGAGCCACATTTCCAACCCTTTTTTGAATTTTATTTAGAGACAGGGTCTCACTGAATTGCTTAGCATCTTGCTAAGGCTAGCTTTGAACTTGTGATCCTCCTGCCTCAGGCTCCCAAGCACCTGGGATTACAGATGTGTGCTACTGCTCCCGGCAAGGGCTTATTTTTGAAGATATGTGTTTTTGTTTTCCTTTTCTCTCTCTCCCATTTTTTCTTGTCCCCTAACCTAGGGATAAAAGTTAAAATTGCCTTCAGTTATTCATGCTCCAGAGGAAGGAGATGTCTGCCAGAGGACCTTGAGAGTTAAAACATTCCAAATTAACAAGTGAATTCTGACACACCATCAGGGCACAGCTACTTTCAGGGCATAGCCTTTGAATAGCTCCTTGTAAATGTCCCTTGTTCTTCCTGAGGGGCAGAATCACAGTTTCTCCTTTGCTAGGAAAGCAATAAATCTTCTTTTCCTTTTTTCTCAAAACCGTGTCCCATTATTGGCATGAATTGACATTGGGGACAAGGACCAAATTTCCATTACAAGAAGAGAGAAAACTCCTGAGATGCAGAAGGGGCCCACAGAGTAGGAAAACCACTTTGGGTTTGCTAGAACAGCGGCTTATATTGTTTTGTGGTATTGTTGCCAAGATTTTGGTCTTTGTCCTCAATGCCAAACCAGTAATGAGGACACAGTTTTGAGAAGGACAGAGAAAGTTTTTTTGTTTTGCTAGCAAAGAACAAACACATGGGACTTCTGTCCCAGAGGCTGTGATTCTGCCCATCAGGAGAAAGGGAGCTTTTAAAGAGGTGACTGAAAGGCTACATTCCTCATGTTTTCTGTCTGGAGTTTTAATTCACTTGTTAATTTGAGAGATAGTCATAGTTCTGAGCGCCTAGCCTTTGCCAAGTCTGGCTTCTGAGCTGCTGGGATTGCAGGCATGCACCACCATGCCCGGCATCTCTGCTATCCTCTGATGCCATCCCTGTGAGCACAAAGGACACACACAGGATGCTGGTGGGAGATGGGAAGCAAACCTTGGATCAGCAGGCTTTTCTTTTTTCAGGAATCAGCAGTGAAGTCAATTGGTGAAACCTTGGTGTGTCTCATTTTCAGGGCAGAAAATGCCTGTGGGCTAAAGCAAGGGTCTGGGTTATATAGGCTTTGTTCAGGGTGGGACAGGAGGACAATTTCTGGGGTTTATTGTATTTGCATCTTGCTCATGCATTAGGGTGGGACAGGAATTCCAATGGGAAATTTCCTAGGGCTTATTGTATTGGGGTCAGGTGACCCATTTTTTTTGAAGGGGGAGGGGATCATGTGCTGGTCAAGTGTGAGACAAAAGCTTAGGGAAAATGTCTTTGAATTCATTTTCCATATCTTTCAATCCCCAAAGTCTGGGGTACTTTGTTTCTATGGTGGTGTGTACTTGAGGACAGACCCCTCTGCCTAGGATGGGAAAAAAAAAAAAAGGTAATCCTGCTTTCACTGAAATTAGAGAGGGGGAGAGATTTGGGAGGAGCAGGGAGAGGAAGAGAAAAAACATTATTGAAAAAATCAGTCACTGTGGCAGAGCATCAAGGGCTGTATTCAAAGCAGAAAGTGGACCACTGTTACAGTATTAGCATTGATCCAAATCTATGTTAAACAGGCATTGACAAAGTACCAAGGCTATTGGTTGTGTCCTTTAGTCTGAGGTTTTGTGTTTTTTTTTTCCCAGTGAGGGTACAGGGTATTGAAGTCTGGGGCACTCAACCACAGAGCCACCTCCCCAGTTGAAAAGGAAGGCGAGGGACATGTGACGGGAAAGTGAAAAATGAAAGAGACCAGGCAGAGACACACACGAAAGTTTATTCATCAGAGCTGACAAATAAGGGCCATCTGGGAGGGTCCCAATGCCAGCGGTTATAAGTGGGGTAGGTATGAGGGAGTGGTGATCACCCTTGGGTAGGAAAGAATTACGCACCCCATTTGAATCAAATGTATGATATGTCAAGATCATTGTAATGTTTTGAGCAACTAATAAAAAAAATTGAAAAAAAAAAAAAGAATGCTGGCAGTGAAGGGTTAGGTTGGTCTGAGGGAGTGGTGAGCCTTTCTCAGAAAGGCCCTTGGGCAGGAAAGTGAAAAACTTTAAGGTGGCAGCTGTCACTTAAAATGGCCATTCATATGCTAAGCAAGGACCTTAAGCCAGCCCTATTTTGTTTTTTATTTAGAGACAGGGTCTCACTGAGATGCTTAGCAACTTGCTTTTTTTGCTGAAGCTGGCTTTGAACTCAGGATCCTTCTGCCTCAGCCTCCTGAGCCACTAGGATCACAAGTGTGCACCACCGCCTTGCAGGTATAAGGCCCCGAGTTCAATCCCAGCACCACCACCAACAGGAAAACAATTCGCAGTGGCAGAGCAGCAAGGGTTGTAACATTCAAAGCATAAAGTGGACCACTGCTACACAGGTGATGGTGAGAGTTTTGAGATAAAGAGTGAAGGGAGCTGGATTTATTTAAAGAAGAGGGCTGGGGATGTGGCTCAAGTGGTAGCATGCTCACCTGGCGATGCGTGCGGCCTGGGTTCAATCCTCAGCACCACATACAAACAAAGATGTTGTGTTCGCCGAGAACTAAAAAATAAATATTAAAAAAAAAAAAAAAAAAAAAAGAAGAGATAGAACTCCTGCCATGCAGGAGGGGGCCTGATAGCAGAAAAACCCATTTTGGTGTGTCAGCTTAGGAGTTTATATACGGTTCTGGGCAGCGCCTGGAGCAAAAGCTATGTAAATTGGATATTGAAAAGGCATTCTTGAGAAATGAAGGGAATGGAGGGGGATGAGAAGAGGAAAGATGGTAGAATGACTCGGATGTAACTTTCGTACGTGCATATGTGAATACACAACCCTGTAATCACACATCACGTACAACCAGAAGTATGGTAAGTTCTACTCCATATATGTTCAATAGGTTAAAATACATCCCACTGTCATGTATAGCTAACAAGTAAAAAGAAAGAAAAAAGAACACTCCTCCTACTCCCCCGCGCCTTCCGGTAACTTCCATCTGGTTCACCCCCTTCCACCCACCCCTGGGGCATGGGGGCTGGCGGGAGGCGGTCCCCCCGGGGCGCCTGGGGTCTTCACGTCTAGAACAGGCTTGCTGGTGCGCACTGACAGCCTCCGGGTTGGCTTGCAGGTGTGGCTGAGGGCCATCGGCCCCACTGCCTGGTCACTTTACACCTGTTCTGCACTAGCGCGGGTGATTAGTGGGGGCGTCCTTCTCCCGTTCGTCCGGGGCCTGGGTTTTCACCCCGGGACCTGCCGGTACCTTCCCCCCAGCTCTCCCCTCCAGCTGCTTTCCTACGTCCTGTCATTTTACATTTCAACCAAAATCTGTACTCTGAAAGCCGACCACTGGCCCTTCTATGTCCCCCACTACCGGCGTGAACAGCTCCTGTTTCTACGCCCCGCTGGCCCTCGTTCGTCCTGCCTAGACGTCGCCTTCCACACCAGGCGAAAGACAAACGTTTTTCTGCCAGTCAGGTCGGGACACCGGGAGGAAGTCCTGCCTGAAAAGGGCTGGACCAACAGCCTGTCACAATGGCCTATGGCAGTCAGGGATTGGATGACATTAGTTGTCACTCAAGGCTGCTTTGACCCGTCGGTCAGGGCGCCGGGGCGGAGCTGTCCAATCAGGCGCGCAGACGGAGGGCGAGGGCGGGCTTCCGCGGTCTCCCGGGCTTTTCTTCCTCGCCCGCTTGGCTCCCTCCTCCGCAGGCCCCGCGTCCTCTGCTCCGCATCTCTAGCCGCCGCGCGCCACCGTTCCCCTGCCCCCAGCCCCGTGAGGTCCCACGTCGTGTGACCGTGCAGTCCGCAGACGGTGAGTGTGCGGCCAGGACTGGCGGACGCCGCCCAGTACCGCCCTAGGGACCCGGCCTCCCCAGGAGCTGCGGAGCATAAGGCCGAGACCCGGCCGGCGGTGGCTCTAGGCCTGTCCCCCGACCCACCGGGTGGGCTAGACGGAGGGTCCCCGAGGTCAACTGCACAGTGTGGAGCTGAGTCGCTTCCGGCGGGTCGCTCTGGTACCCTGTCAGCCAGGCCTGCGGGATAGGCCGGCCGCGGCCTGTCGTCCTGTCCCCTCCCTATTGACGACCTCCCTATAGGTCATCCCTGGGCAGCTCCTGCAGCCGCTCCAGAGTGCGCGGGGAGCACGTCGCGGGAAATGAGGGCGAGGACGCGAGATCTGGGAGCAGCACGCATTAGTGGCGCCAGGTGCTCAGGGACAACCCCGCGGTCCGAGCCCCGGACTCAACAGGGCCTTTCCTTTTTTGTTTTTCTCGTACCAAGAATTGAACTCCAAGGCACTTGACCACTGAGCCACATCCCAGCCTTATTTTGTATTTTAGAGACAGGGTCTCACTGAGTTGCTTAGCGCTTCGCCATTGCTGAGGCTGGCTTTGAACTCCTGCCTCGGCCTCCCAAGCCTGCCCTGCGGCTTTTCCTTTTACACATAAACAAGTTTGGGGTACATCGACGCCTGGGCGTTGGTGGGCGTTGGTCCAATGCTATTGGAGGTTGCATTTTACCCCCCCCCCCCATTACCCCCGCTGTGTCGGTTTAAACTTGTGAACAACCTAGGGATTCTTAGCTCAAAAAGCTTAGGGACTTTTACTGCACTAAACCTCAAAGAGAGTTCTTTGGTTCTACTTACTTTGTTTTCTGCTTCTGCTACTGAGAGTCCTGCAAGACCTCTGTTTAAAAGTCAGTAGGTAGAACTTCTGCATGTCCGTGTGCAAAACCATAGCCTGTGAGCTCTTACGATGCTAAGTTTCCATTTTGACCTACCACAAGCACTGCAGAGTGTTGGGGATCCCCAGGTGTGTTCGGAGTGTCCCATTCTCCCCCCCCTTACTTGCTAGTAGTAACCTGGGCTCCCCCATAGACTTCCAAATGTGCAGAAAGTAGGGTCTCAAATCCATTTTCCATTTTGTAGCCTTGCTTCTCCTCAGGCTGGTAGTAAAACCCTAAAATTCCAGTTCTCTACCAGCATTCCCAGATGTCAGCTGCACCATAGGAGAAATAAAGTCCAGGGGTTTATTTTCAGAATATAGTATTTAGCTTTAAATGTAAAATTGGAATGGAAGAAAGGTAGCCTAAGGGGAAGTAGAGCAAAATGGAAGGTTAGAAGCTGTTGACACCCAACAGCACCACAGCCTGTGGATGTGGAAGATCAAAGTCCATGAATCTGAACAGCCCTTGACAAGGGAGGAGATGCAAGAGGCAGTCTGAACCAACAGAAGTAGAAATCTTCTGCTTCAAAATACTAACTAGGTACAGAAGTAAGAACTGTGTCTGTGCTGAAATACATTCACCCCAAGAAGACCTTCCTGCCACAGAGAACAGAGGGAGGTGGGGCAAGAAAAGGTGCATTTCTTTAACCCAATAGGAGACAGTAAAACCTAGCTGACATTCAGAGGACACTGCCTGCCCCAAGTCCTCAACTAATGAGGAACTGAGGGAGGGACCTTCTGCCCTAGGATGTAATGCTGATTGTCACAGCTGTGGCTGTGCTACATCTTGCAAATGCCTCGATTCCTGCTCTACTGCATGTTGCAGAACATTCTTTGGGTTTGCACAGGTGACCATGTGTCTCACACACACCAGAGCACTGTGGGTGTCAACACTGTGTCAACATTTGTTCCCAAGACTGCATTCAAGTGGAGAGTGTTTTAATGGTCTTAGTTTCACTGAGTACTGGATGCCACTTTTAAAAAGGTGTGTGTGTATGTGTGTGTGTGTTTCTAATGTGGCTGAACATTTCCTTTGAGTGGAAAGCATAAAGAAATGAACTACAAGTTGAGTTTTTAAAGTACTTATGCTGATCTATCTTGCCCAGGCACAGACACCAATGTGGTAACTTTAGGCCACTTTACTGGGTCTTGGGTCCTCAGCCACTGCCCTGTCCTTTCCTGGGGCTGCTACAAGGACACAGCTTCCCAGTGCCCTGCAGAGTGCAGGCAATTTCAGACCCTGGGTCAACTTCTAGAGGGCAGCCTGAGATGTGGGGTGCAGCCTCTCAGAGGAGCCGCTAGGGATACCCAGGTCAGGCAGTGAGATGCTGGTGTTGAGGGAACATGATAGACATGGTTCCTGTCCTCCGGATTTTCTCAGAGCTGGAAGAAGAACAGTTATCCCAAAGAGCAGGGGACCCCAGCAAGGTGGAGCAAAACTCTACAAACCTCTTCAGCAGCAGGAGGGGGTGGTAGGATGTGCCTGGTGACAGATGCCTGACCTGAAGCTGGAGTCTGACAGGTCAGTGTCCAGTGGTGCTGCAGCTCCCTGGGTTTGTTGCCTTGGAAAGACTTGCCCAGGTATTTTAGTATCAGTTTTTTTAAACTGTAAAATGCTGTTTATCAGTAGAGCTGAAAGATTAGAAAATACTCCTACAGGGCAAGATTGAGGTATAAGGGAGACCCCCCCCCCAAAAAAAAAAAAAACAGAAAAGGAACAGAAACACTTGGTCTTATATTCCCTTAGTTTAAAAAAAATTTACGAAGTGTTTTTATTCCCCAGAGTAAGTTTACTAAGTTTCTCAGATGTGCCCCCCTCACTTGAGAGTGTGAGGTGTTGCTAATTTAAAATAGAAATCCAGGGCTTTGCTTGGGGGATGCTACCTGGGATAGAGATGGAGAAAACCTCTGTTTCAGTGTAGCTGCAGGAATGAATGCATTCCCAGAAGAAAGTGTTGCAGATAAGAGGGTTTCTTCTCCCACCCCCGCCCCCCAGCCACTAGGATTATAGGCATGTGTTACCACACTCAGCTGGCAGGAGCCCTTTAGACTTAGAAGCTATAGAGCTCTGAAAAGCTGGGGGTCTTCAGGCAGATGTGATGAAGGTTTGGATGGGAAGCTAAAGGGAGACTTTCTGATGATGTAATTGATATTGTCCAAGGTTGTTCTCGGGAGAGTCCAAGGAAACAAGTGCAGATTTGGATGAGAAGTGATTCATCTAAAGGAGCACTGCAGAGAGGGGGAGAACCACAGGTGAGCTCTGCAAGCACCCACAGCTCCTGCAGAAAAGGGCTGCTTTCTTAGGGAAGGGCAAACAGGGTTAGGAAGAAGCTAAAGGGGAGGGCAGGGAGGAGGGGGGCAGGTCACATCCCAGGTCAGTGAGTGTTTTCTCAGAAGTCAGCCTGTTCTCAGGAGGGGTCAGGAAAAAGGGTCCTATGTTGTCTTCAGCTGCCAGTGAGTCAGAGTTCAGGGTCCTGGAGCAAGGAGGGAAACTTAAGCCAGTTTTGATTAATGTGTATATGTTCTGATCCCATAAACAATGTGCTCAGCTCATTGCTTATGAGGGGAAAAAGGGGGAGGATCTTCAGTGTGTGTCTGCCGTGGGTTAAAAAGTAAAAATGGAGCATCTTCTAGCCGGGCATGATGGCACACACCTGTAATCCCAGCGGCCAGGGACACAGAGACAGGAGAATTGCAAGTTCAAAGCCAGCCTCAGCTATGGTGAGGCACTAAGCAACTCAGTGAGACCCTGTCTCTAAATAAAATACAAAATAGGGCTGGGGATGTGGCTCCCTGGTCCAGTGCCCCTGAATTCAATCCCTGGTTTCCGCCCCCTTCAAAAAAAAAAAAAAAATGGAGCATCTTCTGAGTCATAATAGAAAAGGGGGTCTCTGCAGGAACTGTTCTAGCATAATGCAGAGGAGGGGGTTTCTTCTTTCATAGATCTTTTCCAGGATTCTCTTTGGCGTTTTCTTATATATCTTTTCATTTTTTCCAGTCTTAAGTTATGTCCTTTAAACTGAACTAAGTGATGTGTGTTGCTAAAATCAAATCATTGAACTTGAGGTGGGGTGATGGGAGTCCCCGGTTTGTAGCTATTTGCTCCTGGCAGTGTGACTGGCCCTCCTGCCCTGCAGCTGGCATCTGAAGTGGGGCAGTGTTGTGGAGCTGAGCCTTGAACTTGGGTGTTCCCTTGTTCTTCTGCTATGAGACTTGAGTTCAGGTTTCTTTATTTTTTTATTTATTTTTTTAGTTGTTAAAGGATTTTTATTTATTTATATGTGATGCTGAGAATTGAACCCAGTGTCTCACACATGCTAGGCTACAACCCCAGCCCAAGTTTATTTCTTATGTTGACAATTTCATTTTTGTCCCCACATGGTAACACTTATCAATTTTGTAAACATCAGGAACTGTCTAGGCAACGTGGATTGGTGCAGGAAACTCAAGCCTTGTCTCAATGACAATCCAATATATGATGATACAGTTTTGAGAACAAAGGAAAAATGTTTTATTGCTTTTGCAGCAGAGGAGAATTGGGACTCCTGACCCAGAGGCTGTGATTCAGCTGTGCAGGGGGATCAGAAGGTTTTAGAGAGGAGGTACAGAGGCTGCATATCAGGTGTGCTCTGTCAGGTGTCATAATTCACTCACAGACTTGAGAGATGGTGTTTCTTAGATCTTTTGGTGCTGTTGCAAGTCAGAATTACTTTATTCTTGTGTATGAACTCAAGGACAGCTAACTTCTGTTAAGCTGGGAATTGGGGCAATCTTTTTTTCCCCAAGTTTAGGGAGGGGGAGAGGAAGAGGAGAGTGTGAGAAAAACCCATTTCAGATTTCAAATAAGCCACAGGGTTATGTTCAAAGCATGAAATGGATCCTGGTTACATTTCTCTACTGTCAATTTCCACCTCCCATTCTTGTGGAGAAGTGGGTGATGACATCCCTAAGCAGCTTCGTCTTAAGCTGGGTGATGAGTGGAATCTTGGAAAGTCTTATTATTTCTCTCTTTGGGACATTCGCTGTAGCAGATGAAGGGGTGACTCCATCCTTGGTGGAAACCTGGAGGAAACACACTTACTTAAGCAATTAATATTTAACTGATTGTCATAAGTGTTATTTTTTTAATCAGGTTATCTTTTTTTTTTTCTTATTTTTTACTTTTAAGAGGACACAGCATCTTTATTTTTATGTGGTGCTGGGGCTTGAACCCAGTGCCTCATGTGTGCTAGACGAGTACTGTACCACTGAGCCAACCCCCAATTTATGTGTGTGTTTGTGTGTGTGTGTGTGTGTGTGTGTGTGTGTGTGTGTGTGTGTGTGGTGCTGGGGATTGGACCCAGGGCCTTGTGCATGTGAGTGGTTTTTTTTTTTTAAATATATTTATGTATGTATGTAGTGCTGAGGATCGAACCCAGCGCCCCACACATGCTAGGCTAGTGCTGTACTGCTGAGTCACAACCCAAGCCCCTTAAGTGCCATTTTAATCTAGATCCTTTTGCTAGATCCACCTTTCCCCTCTCCCAGGGTACCAGCCAGGTCTCTAACATACTATTTCTGGGCTCAGTTTAAATCGAGCAGTTGGCAACACCATATCCCAGGTAGGTTCTTGGCATATATTAGCCACAGTCTTTTTTTTTTTTTTAATATATTTTTTTTAGTTTTGGACACAATGCCTTTATTTTTATTTATTTTTATGTGGTACTGAGGATGGAACCCAGTGCTCTACTGCTGAGCAACAACCCCAGCCCAGCCACAGTCTTTTTAAGGTGTGATTTATCTTCTCTGTTTTCTCGGTAGATTGGAGTCCCCAAGATGTGTGCTACTTCCACTGGCCGCCTAAAGCTTTGTTCCTTTCTTGGGTCACTTCTGCAATGAGAGATTGTCTCTTGTCACTTTGTTTAAGGAGAAGAGCCTGTATCTTGGGATCAATTCCTTCAAGAGGAATCTAGGTATTTTTAAAGACTTTTCTGTTCATGAAGGATCAACCTTTAGTCCCCTAGAGAAGGTATCTACCAGTCAGTATAGCAGACGTCTGAAGCTTCCCATGGCACAGGGCGCTTGGGTAGACTCTACCTATAAGTCATCAAAGGTCTGTGTTTTTTTAATATCTCGTGCCCATTTCCACGGGCTGCCCTTTAGTATTTGGACTGTTTCTGGTGCACAGCGGAGTTCCCACTCATTTGCTCAAGAGTCTTGGTGCAGTAGCCCTCCCAGCTGGGGCTTGCTGAAGGTCAGCAAGGCTTCCCTCCCTTGGCGAGTACTCATGCAGATGCTTCATCAGGGCCATGCTTCTCCTGCAGGTAGGAGAGGCAACTTTGTCTCCACCTGGCACTTCTATCCTAGGAGTCAAAACCCTGCTTTTTGGCCCATTTCTCATCCTTCTCAGTACAAAAGGGTTTGTGTTGGTACTGTTCAGGATGAGGTGTCAGGACTCATGTGCAGTTGGTGTCTGCATTGTCCTACAGGCTGTCCTGCTTTCTCCTCACCCTCCCAGCAGGCAGTACTCAGCCTTTTGCCATGGATTCAGCTGTTGTAACACATGGGCTCCTCTTCACAGTGTGCCCCCATCTGCTTTTTAGGTAAAGTTGTTTTCTGCATTCATTTCTTTATTCTGCCAGTGTCCCCCTCCTGAATTTAGGTTGATAGGATATTGTCATAGCAAGAATTCCTCTGCCCCAGGGATGGGATTCCCTTGGCCAGATGGAGTCTTCTCTGATCTTGAGAAGGACATTGACAGGACATTCCTGTCCTCAGGTCATCATCTAGCAGTGCTGGAGTCCACTGCTACATCCTTGTTGGCCACAACCTCTGCAGACCACCCTCTCCCACCAGGAGAAGAAGGGGCTGGAAGGCAGGGCAGATGTCAGGTTTTCCTTGCCCATTTTTCTACAGCCCAGGCAGGTTTCCTGGGCTTCAGCTAGGGTTACGGTCCTTGGGCCACAGGAGGATGACCTGCAGTTGCCTTGGGCAGAAATGAGGGACTGCCAGCACTGAGCGGAAAGGACTTAGATCTTCCTGGTGTCCTGCTGTCCTTGCACACCAGAGGCAGTGTCAAATGAGTCTCTGACTGTTCAGACTCCTCATTATGCAGCTGCATGGTTGCCTACACATACGGAATCTTTTCCACTTACATCACCTCTGATGGATTTTCTAATATTCAGAAATAATTCTTATCCTTTCTCATTCCTAAGAGACAGAACGGCTTTCTAAGGCCAGATTGTTCCAGTAAAACATCATCTTTTTCATAGTCTTACACCTATAAATTGCCTTTTCAGCCAAGATCTTTCCCAAGAGACTACTACTGGGAACAACCCAGCCTTGCCCACATCTTAAAATGGCCTGTAATAGAATCAAAGACAATGAGGGGCGTCCCCACAACCATGACCAACAGATGGGAGCCTTTGAAAGGGACCAGTTAGGGGAAAAGTTCCCTGTTTCCTACTCTCGTTTACCCATGACTCCTACACCAGCAGTGCCACAGTGGTGTCTACAAAGGGGGATCAGGTGTGAGGATTAGGGTTGGGGTTGCACATTAGTGAGGCTTTCCAGATGACCAAAGTGTCAAGACTTTGTTGTGCTTCCTTTTTCTTAAAGTAGACCAATTGATGGAAGAATCCATCCATTTTAGGGAGAGAAGGTGGTGTCCCCTTAGGAGAAGGAGCCCATCAGTGCTGAGATGGTCCCTCAGTCCTTCCCTTTACTTACAGGAAAAGCTCCTCTGGTTCTGCCCAAGGCAAACTCTCCCCATCGCCTAATTCTCCAGTGGTCTGTTCTCGATAAGCTCAGCACTACCTTGCATCCTCAGCACCAAAGGGGTTGCCCAGAGCACCAGACCTTCCCAGGAAAGATGCTGCAGCTGGAGTAGGAGCCACTCTTGGACCCCACATTTCATAACAAAAAAAAATTTGTTATGAAAGGCTTGGTCCTGCCTGTCCCTAAAACCAGTCTAGGGGCTGAGGATGTGGCTCAAGCAGTAGCACGCTCGCCTGGCATGCGTGTGGCCTGGGTTCGATCCTCAGCACCACATAAAAAACAAACAAAGATGCTGTGTCTGCTGAAAACTAAAAAAATAAATATTAAAAAATTCTCTCTCTCTCTATCTCTTTAAAAAAAAAACAGTCTAGTAATGAGGACATGATTTTGAGAAAAAGGGAAAAGAAGTTTATGGTTTTGTAGGAGAAACACAGGGGCTCCTGTTGCAGAGGCTGTATTTCTGTCCACTGCGGGGTAGGACTTTTATAAGAGGTGCTTCAAAGGGTACATTCGAGGTGTTCCCTGTTGGGTCATAATTCTCTTGTAGACGTGGGCGATGGCTATTTCTTAGTTCTTTTTTTTTTTTTTTTTAATAGTTCTTTTGGTGTCCTCCCTGAAGCCCCGTGGTGTGTACTGAATGAGAAGTGACATAGCCTAGGATGGGCAGAACGAGATTATGGAGGGGAGAGGATAAAAAGGGAAAAAAGTAAGGTTTTTAAAAACTGCAGTGAAAGAGTAGGAGGGTTATGTCAAAGTAGGAAGTGGACCCCTGCTACAAGAGGAAGGGGTGGGCTTTGCTTCTCGTGCCTTGTGTTCCCTAGACTCCAACCCCTCATCGGTGTCCTTGGGTAAAGCGTCCCTTGGGAACTTGACAGGGTGTTGTGTCCTCAGCCTCTGCCTGTCTTCTGGGTTGGGTGGCAGCCCTTCCTAGAGCTTCCACAAGGTGCCTACAGCTGCTCTGCCTTCTGCAGGCTGCAATGGATTTCAGTCCTGGGCCAGCTCACCTCCCACAGCCCAGGTTTCCCAGGGTGTGTGATAAGCTTCCTGACAGGAAGGTGTCAGGGAATGTGGACTCAGTTGGGATTCTGTGTGAATCATTAGAGACATGTGGAGTCCTGTCCCTCATTTCTCCCAGGAGTAGTGAATTTAGTTGTTCACACGACTGTGCAGGAAGCAGGGTCTCAACTACATATTCCATTCGGTACTTAACTCCTCCTCCTTATATTCCAGTTCCTGAAACAGGCTGAAATTGAGGGTGACTCCTGCATCTTCCAGGTTGCTCTGCCTCTGAACTTCCCTTGGGCCTGAGAGGGCTGCTCCTCCTGCATGTGCTGAGTGTCACTGACTTGGGCTCTCTCTGGCACAGGTAAGTAAATCTACACGTGTGTGTTGCCTATTCTTTCTCACTTTGCTGCTTTTTCTCTTATGTAAGTTTTTCTGTCACTTAGTTATCTAAAGATGAAAAATAGAAACAAACATTTCTATCTTCCTTCAAAACTGGCTTTGGGGGCTGGGATTGTGGCTTAGTAGTAGAGCGCTTGCCTAGCACGTATGAGGCACTGGGTTCAATCCTCAGCCCCACATACAAATCCTAAATAAACAAAAGAAAGGTATTGTGAACATCCACAACTAAAAGTAAAATTTAAAAATGACTTTGAATAGAATGTATTGCCAATTTGACTTGAAGTATTTGTGGAGCTTGAGTAGTGGTAGAGTTTCCTTTCATTTAAGTGTGAGTGAACATTTCCTGTGAGTGGAAAGACAAGAATGACCTGGAATTTGACTTCAAAAGTACTTATGAAAATAAAAAGGAAGAATGGAGGGAAGTGTAATATTAATGTTTTTTTTAACTCTTTTTTTTTTAGTTATAGACAGACACAATAATCTAATTTGTTTATTTTTTTTATGTGCTGCTGAGGATTGAACAGTGCCTCACCCATGCTAGGCAAGTGCTATACCAACTGAGCTACAACCCTGGTCCTTAATGTTCTCATTTCTGTCAAGAGTTAAAACTGTAGGGCTGTGGCTATAGCTTAGTGGTAGAGTACTTCTCTAGCATGCATATGTTCAATCCCCAGTGCCACCAAAAAAAAGGGTGGGGGGGGGCGGAGGAGAGAGAAAAGTTAAACCTGTAGTCTGAGTTTCTTTTGGTGGAACCAATTTCAGTTATAAAACCACGAAACCGTATGGTTAAAGTGTAGCCATTGTGAGCTCCCAGCATGTACAGCATATGTCCATATGTGGCCAAAAATGCAGACTCTGGATCTGGTCACAATCCCAGCTATAATCCCTTTTTAAACCCCCTTTGTCCTCAGTCTTCAATTCATAATGCTTTAATGTCCTAAGTGATCAGTCATAATTATGGCCCTTCCCTTTTCCCTCTCCATTTTAAAATCAGCCAATGTGTGGATTGTGACCTGAGCTCCTCCTCTCTGAGCAAGGAACAGTTTTGCATTAGGGATAAAAACAGGTGGACTGCCCACCCAGGTGTGCCTGTTTGCCAGACTTGGTTCAGCTCAGTAGCCTGCCCTGCTGCAGAAATAAAGTTTGCTTTGCCTAGCTACTTGTAGGGCACTTCTGATCCTTTTGACACCCTTGTATTTCTAACAAAAAGAAGGAAGACAGAAATTATGAAGGAAACATTAATATATATTGTTTAAATACTTATGCTGGTCATGGTGGTACATACCTGTAACCCCAGCAGCTCGAGAGGCTGAGGCAGGAGGATTGCGAGTTTCAAGACAACCTCAGTAAGTTAGCAAGGCCCTAAGCAACTCAGTGAGACCTTGTTTCAAAATAAAAAATAAGAAAAATAGCTAGGGATGTGGCTTACTGGTTTAGTACTCCTGGGTTCAATCCCTGGTACCTCCCCCCAAAAAAGAAGAAAAAAAAAGTACTCATGCCTCTCTTATCTTCCCACAAACACTGTATCCGTGTGTTTGAGAAGAGGTTTCTTTTGGAACTATACTGGACGCCGTGTCCCCAGCCACTGTCCTGTCTCCTGGCATTGCAAGTCCTCACCGGGGCTCCCACGTCATGCCTACTGCTGCTCTGTACGCTGGACCCTATATTTTCCTTTCTTTCTTTCTTTTGGTACTAGGGATTGAACTCAGGGACACTCAACCACTGAGCCACATCCCCAGCTCTATTTTGTATGTTATTTAGAGTCAGGGTCTCACTGAGTTGCTTAGTGCCTCACTTTTGCTGAGGCTGGCTTTGAACTAGTGATCCTCTAGTCTCAGCCTCTCGACCTGCTGGGATTACAGGTGTGCTCCTACATTTTCTTCTAGGAGTTGTATAGCTTCTGGTCTGATTCCTAGGCCTTTGATCTATTTGCAGTTGACTTTCCTGCAGGAGGAGAGATAAGGGTCTAGTTCTATTCTTCTACTTATGTGTAACCAATATCCCCAACACCATTGGTTAAAGAGGCTGTCTTTTCTCCAATGCATGTTTGATCTCCTTGTCAAGCATCAGATAAGTAGGCTTATCTCCGTCTTCTGTTCTGTACCATTGGTTCATGTGTCTGTTTTTATGCCAGTACCATGCAGTTTTACTAACTTATTTAGTATTTTGATTGGGATTGCATTGAATCTGTATAGAGCTTTTGGTAGTATGGCTGTTTTAATGATATTAATTGTTGTACCTATCCATGAACACAGGAGGTCTTTTCATCTTCTTGTGTCTTCTTCAAAGTGTCCCATACTGTGTTTCTTTAGTGTTCCTTAATTTTCATTGTTGAGGGCTTTTCCTTCCTTGTTTACATTATTCATAGTTTTTTGTCTGTCTGTGAGAGCCTATTGTGAAAGGGATTGTTTTCCTGACGTCTTTCTCTGAGATTCATTGTTGGTGTGTAGAAAAGCCAGTGGTTTTTTATGTTCATTTTGTAAGCCCCTACTCTGCTGAAATTATCTATTAGCTCTAGCAATCTTCTGGTGGAACTTCGTGGATCTTCTCAGTGAGGATCATATCACTTACAAACAGTGACAATGTGACTTCTTCCTTTCCTATTTTTGTCCCTTTTATTTTTTCTTTTGCAAAATTGTTCTGGCTAGAATTTCTAGTATCATTTTATAAGAGTGTCAGAGTGAATGTTCTTGTTCCTGATGTTAGAGGAAATGCTGTCTGTTTTTCCTCCATTCATTGTGCTGTTGGATTGGGGTTTGTTATACATGGTCTTCATGATGTTGAGGTGAATTCCTTTCATCCCCAGTTTTTCAGAGTTCTAGTCATGAATGGGTGCTAGATTTTGTCAAAAGCTTCCTCTTCTTCCTATTTCAAAGAACCAATTCTTTCTTTCATTGATCCTTTCAGTTTTTTTTTTTCCTCTGTCATTGATTTCAACTCTTATGATTTCCTTCTACTGGTTTTGGAATTGGTTTGTTCTTGTTTCTTGAGGGTCTTGGGTTGCATCATTAGGTTATTTATTTGGGAATTATTTGGCTTTCTTATATAGCCATTCATAGCTGTGAACTATGTAACAGCTTCCTGTTGTTTGTTTTGGTGTTGATTTCTAATGTCATTCCATTAGGATAAGATGTAGGGAAAAGTATAGGCTTGTGTTTTTGTTTTGTTTTGTTTTTGTTTTTTTTTGGTACTGGGGATTGCACCCAGGGGCCCTCAACCACTGAGCCACACCCCCAGTCTTTTTTCATTTTTATTTTGATCCTGGGTCTCACTAAGTTGCTGAGGCTGACTTTGACTTTGAAGTTTTGATCCTCCTGCCTCGGTTTCCCCAGTCACTGGGATTGCAGGCATGTCCACCATGTCTGGAATTACTTTTTTTTTTTTTTCCTTTTTCCTCTTTTAACATTTCTTGTATTCCTGGGTTGAGTTTATGTATCTATTATGATGGATTTCTATTTCCCTCTTTTTAAAAAAATATATATTTCTTTGTTTTGGTTGCAGTTGGACATAATATTTTTATTTTAGTTATTTATTTTTATGTGGTGCTGAGGATTGAACCCAGGGCCTCACACGTGCTAGGTAAGTGCTCTACCACTGAGCCACAATTACAGCCCTCTATTCCCCTCTTACCTATGATCTTTGTAGGACTGTCTTCTCTTGCAAAAGTGTCTACTCTTTCAATATTTCTGTGAGGATTTTGTGGTTTGGCTTCCCTGCTAGTTCTTTGATGATGATTAGTGTTTGTTGATTTAGTGTGCACTATATCAGATCTTAAGGATTCCTCTTTTCCTGTAGGTCTCAAAAGAGTGGGATTCTCCTTTGTATCTGGCAGATGTGCTGTGGGCTGCGGGGTTTGGGGGCCCATGCCCTGTGATGGCTCCTCATTCACAGCTCTGTGTATTCTAAAGGCAGGGGGTGATCTCGACTCAGACCCTTTGTACCTTTGGTCTTCACAGCCCTTGTGTGAATTCTGTTTCTGCTGCAGAAGTGGCTGCCCCTGGGTGGGACCTAACCCATCCCATCCATGCCTACTTGAAGGCCTGATTGTTAGTTTGGGGACTTTGTCTGGTCTATCCATTGTATTGCTAAAGTGTTAACAAGGTCAAGTTGGATGTGGAGCCAGGTGCTCTCTTGGCTGTCATGGGGAAGCTCAGCAGCAGAGTCTCAACTCTCTGAGGTTCAGCTGTCCCTGTAGACTCCTGTCACTGCACATAAAAGGGGGAAACAATAACAATGATAGAAGCAAACAATATACAGTATTCAAGTCAATACCCATCACCTTCTATGACATCTACAACACTAATTACCACACAGAGTAGAATGGTGGGTCAGCAGTTGCCAAAAGCAAAAATCATAAAGGGCTGTGCCCTAGGTGCAGATCAAACAGCAAGTGTCAACCTCACTAACTCAGTACTAATGACTGCACCCTCAGTGGAGGGGCCAGGACTCACCTAAACTAGGCAGTTCTAAATGTGGTAGATACAGAGTGCTGTAAGAGCAAAGATGATGTGGTAGGAAGTTCAGATGTTCAAATTATGAACAGAGAAAGGTTCAGAAAACTATAGGTCAGCAGGCATGTTGGGCTCCCAGAAGTAAATCTTTAGGTGTTTCCTCCTGGCCACTGGGGACTGAGTCCTCCTGGGGACACATTTCAGCAGTCAGAGTCTGGCTTCCAACTTGGGATTGTGTTTACCCCTTTTTCTGCAAGTGGGATTTCATTCTGAGCTGTGAGTGAAGCAGATGCCTTACCAGAGCTGCTTTAAGTGTTTCCTTTTTTAAAAAAAAATCTTTTTATTGTCATATAACTAGTTTTGCATGCACTTAATAATTGTATTTATTTGTTGTCTTTTAATTTCTTTTGCTGAAAATGGCTTGACAGAATCAAATTGTGAAGAAGCCTGGGCCATGCTGCCCCGGCCTTTTCCCAGGTGATGGATGCCTGTCTCTCTCCTTTCCAGTCTGGCCAAACCTGGCACTTACCTTCTCTGAGGTCAGGGTCGGCTGTCTTGGACACCAAGGCTGTAATTCTTCACACATGCTTATGACTGTGTGCTCAGAGGAGCAGGAAGACAATAGAGCCTGCTGTGGAGAGCTGTCTCAGCCCTGCCTAAGTGGAAATGTCCCCTTGCAGGGAGGAAATGCTGCCTGAAAAGGACTGTGGGCAAGACCATGTTCTTCTGGCCTCATTTATCCAGGTGTCTGATTCATCTCCTGTCATTAATAGCCTCCAGAATGTGCATATGTGGCCTGGGATGTTGCAGGGGTCTTGTGGAGCCCTGGGCAGGCAGTAGGCAGCTGGTGGAAGGGGGTGGCCTTTCATAGTTTCACAGGCCTTTTTCATCCTATACAGCTCAGAATCCATCTCCAGGACTGTGTCTTCTCTGCTGTGTGAGGCCCAAGTGGCTCTGGCTGAGATTTGTCTCCCTGTGACCTGCAGCTGCTATGAGATCCATAGGAAAGAAGTCAGGACTCTCCAGAAGGCAAGAAATGGTGAGTGTGGGTTTAGGACTGCTCAGGGAGGTGGGCTGTTTAGAACTGGTGGGAACCATCTGTGTGGCTGGACTCTGGCCTCCCACTGTTAGCTCTAGAGTCAGCCAAGCCAGACCTGAGTCAGATGCTGCTACAGCTCAGCCCTTGATGCCTTCAGGCCATGATGTGGGCTGGTGCAGATGGGTTCCCAGTGTGCTGCCTGATCTGTAGCCACTTTGGCAGAACCTTCTCTGTGCAGCTTGATCCACAGTCCTAGGCCCTAAGTGTGCAGGGAAGGCAGACCATACTTCCAGATACTACCTCCCTGTGCACTTCTCAGCATTATCAACTCTTAGTTCTCTCACTACATTCAAGTGGGCACAGTATATGCATTATCATTTTTTCACTGAGTAATGGATGATAATTTTTAAAAGATTTGTTTTCTGTTTGTGAACATCTACCATTATGGGATAGCAGAGAACAGTCACTTGGAATTCCACTGTTAAAGCACTGTAGGCTGGGCACGATGGTGTATGCCTGTGATCCCAGCTTCTCAGGATGCTGAGGCAAGAGAATCTTGAGGTCAAGCCAGCCTCAGCAATGACAAGGCACTAAGCAACTTAGTAAGACTCTGTCTCTAAATAAAATACAAAATAGGACTGTGAGTGTGGTTCAATGGTTGAGTGTCCCTGATTTGAATCCGCAGTATTAAAAAAAAAAAAAAAAAAAGCAAAAAACAAAAAACCCTCTGTTTCCGCCTTCCTTTGTCTTCCCCAGGCACTGATGCCTTACTGTCTTTGGGTAGGAATTTGCTTTGGGTTCTATATTCTCAACCACTGTCCTGTAGTTTCCTAGGGTGCCCCAAGGTGCTCACACCTGCCCTGTGCCCTGCATAGTGCAGGCAATTTCAGGCCCTGGGTCAGCTTCTCCCAGAGAACAGCCTAAGGTGTGGGTTGCAGTCATCAGGGGAGCAGCTGAAGGCCCTTATGCTGAGGAATCTCTTGGAACAGGCCTCATCTAGACAGCTGCCTCCTAGGGACACTGTCTCCCCCAAGCCCTGTTCCCATTCCTTGGAGACAGGTGGACAGTGAGCCTGTGGATGCTGGTGCTGAGGGGCCAGGTCAGCAGTGATTCCTGCCCTTGCATTCTCTCACAGTTGTATAGGAGGAAAACTCTCCCAGAGCATAGGACCACCCACCCCAGTGCAGTGCTGTGCAAACCTGAAGGCCTCGTAGACTGGAGTCATGGTCTAGGTCTCCTGGGAGGGTGATCATGGAGTGTTTCAGTGAGCAGGACCAGGTGGGAGATGTCCAGCTGGCAGGGACCTTACCTGCCCCTTGAGCCTGACACATCTGTGCTCCCTCAGTACCAGCCCTTTGTGTTTCTTTACTTTGTTCACTTAATTTGAGGCTTAGGTTTTCCTTAAATGTGAAATTTATTTATTCAGAACCAAATAAGGTAAAATATACTTTATAAAAATCTTTTCTGTTGGATCATTTTATTCATTGGACATAGTTTAAGACTTTAGGAAAAATTCCATGAGCATGGAATGGCTTCTCTTTTATTTGGATGTTGAGGTTTTTCCAACAAGTGTTGCAGTTTAGAAAATAAGTTTTATGTATCATTTATTATTATTATTATTGTTATTTTTTTTTTTAAAGAGAGAGTGAGAGAGAGGGACAGAGAGAGAGAGAGAGAGAGAGAGAGAGAATTTTAACATTTATTTATTTTTTCTTAGTTCTCGGCGGACACAACATCTTTGTTGGTATATGGTGCTGCTGAGGATCGAACCCGGGCCGCATGCATGCTAGGCGAGCGCGCTACCGCTTGAGCCACCTCCCCAGCCCCCTATTATTGTTATTTATTCTTCTGTATTTATTCTTGGAGTGCCATTGTAAATGAACTTTTAATTGCTTTCAATATTTCATGTGTGAAGTGGATTTTTGATATTTAATTGATTTTTATTGGTTTTGTCTCATATTTTTTACTGCTGACCTTGGAAATACATCTTCCTGTTTGTTGCTTCCAGGCTTTGAAAATCAAGAATACTGCTGCTATAAAGTTTGCTGTGCAGGATTTTTTGTGCCCTACATTGTGAACTCATTTGGGTTATTCCAGATTTGGGAAATGGCTTGGGGTGCAGGAGTCACCTCTATGACCCAGGAGATGGGGTTGATCACTTCAGCCTGTGAAAGTTGAGTGGTCATGTCCCTTTGAGGAGGTTTGTGTGAGGTCTTTGTATTGGTGTGTGTCAGAGCCCTGTGACTTCTCAGGTACTGATCTCCCTCTGCATAGCAGGCTTTCTGGTAGGTGCTGCCTTGGGAAATTAAAAAAAAAAAAAATCAAATGTCCCTATCCATTTGCAGTAGAGACTCTAGGGAGTAGGAAGCCAGAAACACCAGTCAAATAGGCACCGTGTCAGGTGGTCACTGTTGATGGGGAGAGAGGTGGTGAAGGGTGCAGAGGCTGCTGTCTCCTCCCATCTTGGTGTCTGTGGCTGCTGTCTTGGGGTGAGTGGGTCTGAGCCTGAGCCTGTTCCCACCTGTATCTGCTTGGCGAAGTCCTTGATTTTGCTCAGTGTCTGGGGCTGTGTGAGTTGGCCCTGAGGTCTGGAATACCTTGGTGTTCTTCCTGGCTTCCCTGGGAGTAACCCTCTCTGCTATGTTGTCAGAAGTAGGGAGAGCAGGCTTCCTTGACTTGTTTTTGTTGTCATAGAGACAGCCTTTCATCCTTCAGTGTAGCCTCAGGGTGTATAGATCCCTGTGGCTTTTTAGGATGTTTCATTCTTTTCCAAGTACATGCGTGTGCTGTTGATGTCGTGAAGATGGGTTGAGCTTGTCAGCTGTTTTTTCTTCATTCTTTCCAGGTATTAATACTTCTCCAGATTCATGATTCACGGGTATTTTCTACAGTTCCTTGCGGTGCTATTTCACTCTGTTGATGGTGTCCACAAAAGACAAAATTTTCACTTTGTAATGTTTATTAATTTTAAAGTTGTATGTTTTGTGAGGTACTGTGATCTTTGAGGAAATGCTTTCAGCCTTTCTTTGCTCAGTTTGATATTGGCCTTGGGTTTGTCCATATAGTCTTTGCAGTATAGATGTAAGTTCCTTGTATCCTTAGTTTCTCCAGTGTTTTAAACATCAGTGGGGGCTGGACCTTGTCAAATGCTTTTTTTGCACCTATGAGGTAATGGTGTGATTCTTGACCTGAACTCTGTTTATGTGGTGAATTCTATTTATTGATTTCTGTATGTTGAGCCAAATTTGCATCTTGGGATGAAACCTACTTGATCATGCATTTTTGTATGCCGTTTGCTAATACTTTGATTTTGTTATCAGGGTGATACTGACTTCATAGCATGAATTTGCAGTGTTTTCTCCATTTTTATTTCATGGAATAATTTCAGGAGGATTCTTATTAGTTCTTTAAACTTCTGTTGAAACTCGGCTGAGAATCCATGGAGTCTTGGGTTTTTCTTTGTTGAAAGCCTTTTTAATAGCTGATTCAAATTCATTACTTGATATTTATTGTTTATTGATATTTATTCATATTGGGTACATCAGACATCTCTAGGAATATTTTAATATTTTCAAGATATTCCAGCTGATTTGAGTATAAATTTTCAAAATAGTTTCTGATGACTCTCTGTGTTTCAGTAGTGTCTATGGCGATATTAGTTTTTTCATCTCTAATTTTGTTCATTTGAATCTTATCTCTCTACTGTTTAGTTTTTGGATTTTTATTTTTTTATTTTTTATTTTATTTTTTTTTTGGTAGGGGGCGGTGGTTTGTGCTGCCGGTGGAACCCAGGGCCTTGTGCATACAAGGCAAGCACTGTACCAACTGGAATATATCCCCAGCCCTCTCGGTTGTATAATTTGGCTGCAGGTTTATCAATATTGTTTATCCTTTTAAGAAAACCAACTATGTTTTATTGCTCTTTTTTTGGGCGAGGAGGGGCACTCAACCACAAAGAAACACATCCCCAGCCCTATTTGTTTTTTATTTAGAAATAGGGTCTCACTGAGTTCCTTACTGCCTCACCATTGCTGAGGCTGGCTTTGAACTCGGAGTCCTCCTGCCTCAGCTTCCCGTGCTGCTGGAATTATAGACATGCACCACTGTGCCCAGTGATCCTTTGTGTTTTTTTTTTTTTTCTTTTTTTTCTTAGGGGGTTCGGGGGGGGGGCACTAGGGATTAAACTCAGCACTCAACCACTGAGCCACATCCCAGCCCTATTTTGTATTTTATTTAGAGACAGAGTCTCCTTGAGTTGCTTAGTGCCTCGCCATTGCTGAGGCTAGCTTTGAATTCACGATCCCCCTGTCTCAGCCTCTCGAGTTGCTGAGATTGCAGGTGTGTGTCACTGTGTCCTTTGTATTTTTCAAATTCACTGTCTCCAGAACTGTTCAGGTTTCCTGTTTCTTCATACCTCATCTCCATGCAGTGTGTTTCTGGATGTCTATCCACCTCCTCAGTGTTATTCAGTCTGTTGTACCTTGGGGACTTGTTAACTGAGGTGTGACCTTCAGTTCCCTCAGCGGTGCTGTTGTGATGGAGGTATTCTGCTGTTGGTCGAGTGTCTTGTGGAGGGCATTCTCTTGACTGTGCCGAGGCTGGTGTTCCAGACACTCAGGCCTCCCAGGACCATTCTTCATGAGCTCAGGAAGGATGGAGTTCTGTGAACACACTGGAAAAATGCCACCTTTCTTCTCCCCATGCAGTGAGAGTGTGTGTGTGTGTGTGTGTGTGCGCGTGTGTGTTTTAGAGGGGCGGGGGAGGGAGAGAAAGGGACAGACAGATCTTCCCTGTGATATACTGGCAGTGCTTCAAGAGGTAAAATGTTATTAATTTGTATGCAAAGTCAAAAAAACCCTGAGCCGCAGGTCGTAGTCAATTTCTGTAAGAAGCAATACTGCTCAGGGGCAGCTGTCCTGCTCTCCCCACTGCTCGCATCCTGACTGAGGGGCACTGGGCCTGCAGTGGATGCCAGTACTCATCTGCTTGGCCTTCTCCTGGGCTTTCCTCTTCACTTTGAAGTAATCCTTTCTCCATAGGTGACTTTCATCTTCTATTCCATTTCTTAAAGAGTTTTGGTTTTATCTTTAACATCAGAATCTCTATTCCATCATCCTCTAAGTAATAGAGAGGAACACAGTGCACGTTTGCAATTAGATACCAGTTTGTCTTGGCCCATATTATATTGCTGGTGATTTTTTTCCCCTCTAAATACCTGTTATATCTTTAATCAGCATTCCCTATAAAGGCCAGTCCACAGAAAACTTTCTTCTCTCTTGGTTCTTTCTTTATCTGTCTGCTAATATTGTGCTGTTTGGAGTATCATATTTGGAAAGTCCTTTATGTATAGTCATGTGTCATTTAAATACAGGGATACATTCTGGAGGAGCACATTTAGCTTGTCTCCCCATTGCACAAACATCATTCTGTATTCACATGCTCCTGGATGGCACAGCTTCTTGCACAGCCCTTGTGACTCAATGTTTACTGCTCAGTTCAGTGTGCTTCTTGCACACTGTGGTATCAGTGGTACCTGGACCACAAACCTCCCCAGGATGTTGTTTTACCAAATCCTGCAGTTGACAGTGCATTAGGTTTATTATACCAGCATCACTGCTCATACACAAGGAGTCCCTTTACTACAGACAACCCTGTATGTATGGCCTATGTGACCACAAATGTCCTTGAACAAAAATCTGCTATGTGCCACATGACTATGTGTTAAACAAGCCAGCAGTCTGCTATTCAGACAACGGTAGCAATTGTTGCATATTTCTTATTCCTATTAGGCTTGGAAAAGTACTTTCTTGACCACTATAAAGTCTATTTTGAAGTTTTGGAAAATTTTGTAAGGCTATCATATGGAAGAGGTGACCTTTGGTGACACTGAATTATTCCTAAGAGACTCGCATCTTTCTGCTTACCCCATTCTTCTTTGACATTTTCAGAAGAAATTAAGAAGCTGTTTATTGATCATTGTTTTTGTTTTTTAGTTGGTTAAATTTGGTCTGAAGTAAAACATTTGCAGCCTTCTAATTGTTCTCAATTCCCATTGAATACATTGTGACCCTGTGGATGAAACATGCCGAGCCCCCAGCCTGCTTGAGCAGAGCATTGAGTTGTTTTATTATTATTATTATTATTATTATTATTATTATTATTATTATTATTATTATTATTATTACAGAGGGGTGATGATTCTTTAAGTTCTAAGGTAAAAATGGAAGAAAATAATAGGCTTTCTAAAGGAAGGCAGAGGTTCAGTAAAAACCATGTTGTTTCCCAACACACTCAGCCCTTGTGACTCAATGTTACTGCTCAGTTCAGTGGGATCCTCCCAAATCCTTAACTCCCCCTACCAGCAAAGTTCCAACTTTGTCAGCAGGTATTTCTGAGGGTAGATACTGTAAGGAGGACTCATTAGCTCTCCTGTGTATGAGGAGGTAAGGGCTTTATTATCCCATATATTAGACATGTACCCTACACAGATGTTAGGAGTGACCAGGGAGCATGACTTACTTCCTGTACTCTTTATCTGTAACAAGAAGGGTGTTTTTGCTCTGCTGATGCATTTCAGGATAGTTCAGGTCTTACATTGGAATGACTGTGTTTGGGGAAGTGAGTGCAGACCGAGAATACAGGTTTTGATGACAAAATCATGGAATAAATATTTGGAGATCACAGAATCATGAGAACATCTCACAAGTAGAGAATAGAACTCTCATGCTGTCAATCTCTCCTGGTATACCCTATACTTTTGTGAGACATTTTAGACCTCAGTGGCCTTTGAGGATGTGGCTGTGAACTTCACCCAGGAGGAGTGGGCTTTGCTGGATCCTTCCCAGAAGAATCTCCACAGAGATGTGATGCAGGAAGTCCTTAGTAACCTGGCTTCTATAGGTAAGGATGACTTTTCATTACATAATCAAACACTGAGTGGGGGCGGTTTTTTTTTTTGTTTTTTTTTTTTTTTGTACTGGGGTTTGAACTCATGGGTATTCAACCACTGGGCAACATCCCCAGCCCGTTTTTGTATTTTATTTAGAAACAGTGTTTTGCTGAGTTGCTGAGGCTGGCTTTGAACTCTTGATCATCCTGCCTCAGTCTCCCAAGTCACTGGAGAGGTGTGCACTATGGTGCCTGGCTCCCCCTTTTTATATTTTATTTAGAAACAGGGAATCACTAAGTTACTCAGGTTGGCTTTGAACTTGTGATCCTCTTACCTTAGCATCTCAAGCTGCTAGGATTACAGGCATATGTCACCAGGCCCAGCAAATGGGAGTGCTTATTACTTATGAATTTGGAACATGGAAAGGGAGGGAATACTTTTGGGAATAAATTTGGGTTAATGTCAGTTCACTCTGCAGCATAAATTCCCCTTTTTTTTCCTTTTTTACAACTTTTAAAAATTGGTGCATCATAGTTGTGTACATTTAAAAATCTTATAATTTATTATGAAGTTAATATGATTTATAATGATTGTTCTGGGTCTACATTTTAGGAGTCAGATGGGAGAGCCAGAACATTGATGATCACAACACAAATTCCTGGAGAGATCTAAGGTAATTTGTACTCACAAGAAAAAGCAGAGTACCTTGAGGAAATAGTAGCATGTCTTATTATTTTACAAACAAGCAAAGAAAACAAGGATTATATGAACTATGTTTTTTTTTAAAAGTTGTTGATGGACCTTTATTTATTTGTATGTGGTGCTGAGAATCCAACCCAGTGCCTCACACATGCTAGGCAAGTGCTTTTCTGCTGAGCTACAACCCCAGCCCCTATATTTATTCTTTTTTAACCAAAAATATGAACTTTAATATAATAAACATTTAGTGTTTTCAAAATAATTGAAACAAACAAGCTGCTTTTATGATACCAGTGTTTTAGTAGTAGCCCTGGAGAAACAGTGTTGCAAAGAAATTGCTACTTTGACTTTCAAACAGTTTAGACATGACAGGAAACCAGTACTTTACCTGACATTAGTAATACTGTAGGTGCAAGATTGACTAATGAATATAAAAGTATTAATGAGCCAACCATAAAATTCCTGGTAATTTTTTACAGAAGTCATATGGTAGGTTCTGGAAAAATGTACAAATGTACTCAGTATGGAAAAACCTTTAGTGAGATTGCAAATCTTAGTCTTAACCATGTATTTCCTACTAAAGTGAGTCCATGTGGAAGCAATACGTGTGGATAAGTCTTCATTTATAATTTTTTCCTTAATAGGCACATCATACCTCATTCTGCAAGCAATCCATATGAGAAAGAAGAGTGTGAAGGAAAGCCATATGAATGTAAACAAAAAAGAACATTTTTAATTTCTCTCACAAGTGTTCAAAGACAACTGACACCACACACTATAAATGAACCTTATGAATGTCTGACATGTGGAAAAGAGTTCAATTGTTCCAAGTGTGTTAAAAAATATGGACGATCTCATAATGCAGAGATGTCCTATGGATGTAAGGAATGTGGGAAAGCCTTCACTAGTTCAAAATACCTTCAGATACACATACGAACTCATACTGGAGAGATGCCTTACAGATGTAAACAATGTGGAAAAGCCTTTACTCGTTCCTCTTCCCTTCAAATACATAAACAAACTCATGCTGGAGAGAGGCCCTATCAGTGTGAACAATGTGGGAGAACCTTCACTACTTCTTCTTATCTTCGCCAACATGAACAATCTCATACTGGAGAGAAGCCTTATAGAAATAAACAACGTGGGACAGGCTTTGCTACATATAGTCAGCTTCATTCACATGAATGGACTCATACTGGAGAGAAGCCCCATGAATGTAAACAATGTGGAAAAGTCTTCAGTAAGTCAAATTACCTTCAAAAACACATGCGAATTCATACTCGAGAGAAACATTACACATGTGACCAATGTGGGAAAGCCTTCACTTGTTCCAGTTACCTTCGAAAACATGAAATTACTCATACTGGAAAGAAACCTTATGGATGTAAACAATGTGGGAAATCCTTCACTAGTTCTTCTTACCTTCAAATACATAAGCGATCGCATACTGGGGAGAAACATTTTGGATGTAAACAATGTGGGAAAGCCTTCACTTGTTACAATACCCTTCAAAAACATGAAAGAACTCATAGTGGAGAAAAGCCCTATAAATGTGAACACTGTGGGAAAGCTTTCACCACTTCTAGTTATCTTCATGTACATGAACGAATACATACTGGAGAGAAGCCTTATAGATGTGAACAATGTGGAGAAGGCTTTGCTTCATCCAGTCAGCTTCACTCACATCAACCAATCCATACAGGAAAGAACCCATATGAATGTAAACAATGTGGTAAAACCTGCACCACATCCTATTACCTTCAAGTGCATAAAAGAACTCATACTGGGGAGAGGCCCTATGAATGTAAACAATGTGGGAAAACCTTCATTAGGTCCTCTGTTCTTCACACACATGAACAAACTCATAGTGGAAAGAAGCCCTATCAATGTGAACAATGTGGGAAAGCCTTCAAGTGTTTTGCTTATCTTCAGAGACATAAAAGAATTCATACTGGAGAGAAGCCCTATGAATGTAAACAATGTGGGAAAGCCTTTGGTAGTTCACATCACCTTCATGTACATGAACGATGTCATACTGGGGAGAAGCCTTACAAATGTAGGCAGTGTGGGAAAGCCTTCACTAGTTCCAGTAATCTTCACATACATAAACGAACTCATACTGGAGAGAAGCCCTATCAATGTGAACAATGTGGGAAAGCCTTCACTACTTGTGCTTACCTTCACATACATGAACGATTACATACTGGAGAGAAGCCTTATAGATGTAAGCAATGTGGGACAGCCTTTGCTACAGCCAGATTACTTCGCTCACATGAACAGTGCCATATGGGAAAGAATCCCTGTGAATGTGCAGAGTGTGGAAAATCTTTCAGTAGTTCCTATTATGTTCAAATACATAAACGAATTCATACTGGAGAGAAGCCCTATGAATGTAAGCAATGTGGGAAAGCCTTCACTCATTCATTTTCCTTTCGAATACATAAACGAACTCATACTGGAGAGAAACCCTATGAATGTAAACAATGTGGGAAAGCCTTCTTTAGGTCCACTCACCTTCACTCACATGAACAAACTCATACTGGCAAGAGGCCTTATGTATGTGAACAATGTGGGAAATCCTTCATTTTTTCTACTTCCCTTCAGAGACATAAACAAATTCATACTGGAGAGAGGCCCTATGAATGTAAGCAATGTGGGAAAGCCTTCCCTGTGTCTGATGAACTAAACAGACATGAAAGAATTCATACTGGAGAGAGGCCCTATGAATGTAAGCAATGTGGGAAAGCCTTCACTACTTCTTCTGGTCTTTACAGACATGAAAGGTCTCATCATGGAGAGAAGTCTTATGAATGTAAGCAATGTGGGAAAGCCTTCACATGTTACAGTTACATTCTAAAACATAAAAAAACATGCTGCAGAGAAGCCCTTTTAATGTAAGCAATGTGGGAATGCCTTCACTGTGTCTGCTAATCTTCACAGAGATGGAACAACTCATACTTAAGAGAAGTCCTGTAAATGTGGGAACGCCTTCATTGTTACAGTTACATTTTAAAACATCAAGCAACTTATACTGGATGGAATCCCTATTTTGTTTTTTGGTGGTGAGGGTCCCTGGGATTGAACTCGGGGGCACACAACACTGAGCCATATCCCCAGTCCAATTTTGTATTTTATTTAGAGAGCAGATCTCACTGAGTTTCTAGTTGTCTTGCTTTTGCTGAGTATGGCTTTGAACTCACGATCTTCCTGTCTTGGCCTCCTGAGCCACTGGGATTACTGGTGTGTGCCACCGTGTCCAACAAGAATCCCTATTAATTTAAAAAAAAAATGTGAAAAGCACTTCATTTTTGTGGTTTTAAACCCGAAAGTAGTTTATTGGAGGAAAGTCTATTGAATGTCAAAAACTTGAGAAATCATCTAATATTTTTAGTCACCTTCAATGATATGAGAGGACTCCTAGAAAAGTTGTTGAGTGTGGTGTGTTTCTCTCTCTGAGTGTTTTCTGTTGCCTTCAGAACATTTCAGTCACTCATCTGGGGAAATAAACCCCCAGAATGTGTGTTGTTTCATTTCCCTTCCTATGCATGAGAATACTCGCAATGGAGAAATCACCTGAGAATGTGAGAAATGTGCCAAAGCTTAAGATTTCCCCAGTTCCTTTGAAAGAAAGATTCACACAGATAAAAACCTATGAACATAATAAATCTTATAAAGACATTTGGTGTTCCAGTTCTCTTCGTATGTTACTCAGCTTTCCATTGTTGTGTCAAAACATGAAAAACTGAACTTATGGATGGAAAGATTTCCTTTGGCTCACATGATCACAGTTTTCTGTGACTATTGCTTTGGTCTGAGGTGACTTAAAAACGGATAGTGGAAGAGCAGAACTGTTTGTGTCATGGCAGAGGGAAGAGGATATGGAGGGGGATGAATGAGTCAACAACCAGACACCCGACGGCTAGTTTTGTTTAGGCTCCCTGTTTTCTTAACAATAAATTAGGTGTCTGTAAATATGATAAATGCTTATAAATTGTGTGATTTGTAGTGTTAAAGTTATAATAACAGAAATAATATAAATCAGTTTTTCTGGAGTTAAAATACTGAACTTTTAACTATCATGAGGTTGAAGTTTATTCTTTCTCAACTTTTTGAATTTTGTAAACTCAAATATATTCATATTTATTGTCACGTGTTCTTTTCCACATTAGAAATTTATATGAGGAAGCATATGATTCTAGAGTTCACGCAGTATATATTTTTAGATTATTATCATAAGGCAAACCCTTTAAGTTTTATTTTCTAGGTTTTTAGTAAATATTGGAGTGCCAAGCTTTCTAATTGGTATAGTTTTCTATATAAATCGTAGAAAAAAGATGTGCTTTTCATGATGAAACTATTTTTAACAGCATGAAAATATGACTTGTCAAAAAAGAACAACCAATTCAGAATTTTTTATAGTGGGGATATAAAAAGAAGGTAAAGCAGCAGGGAAGCAGTAAGTAGGAGAGAGGTGTTGGTGAGCGTGCATATAGGAGATGATGAAAGTCTTTGTGACTTAGTGGAAAAGTGGTAAGTACTGAACGCTAGTGCCAAGGAGTAGGGTTATCATGAAAACTGCCTGAGGGCAGGAGGCAGCTTTGGATTAGGGACCAGGCAGAGGTTACAAGAGTCTGGAGAAACAGGCTAGAAAAACCCTGGTGTGTTCCAAGCAGATGGTTATAGGTGGCCCTGGGGAGGGCTCAGAAGATGAGCAGACCAGATCCAAGACCTTAGAGTTTGGAGGAAGGGAGGAGAGCAGATTGTGATGGGAGTGAGGGCTCTGCTAGAAATTGAGCCAAAGACCCCCTGGTTTCACCATGGCAGAGAATCGGCCTGCATTGTGCCCATTGCCTGAGACACTAAGACATCAAAGGAGAGGTCAGAGCAGGAAAGCATTCTGGCCACAGCCTGGGCACCATTCATTGTGTTTACTGTGAGATGCAGGAACAAAGGAAAGCAGAGCAGAGTCCTCTGGAAAATTCATGGCCTGACCAGGGGCAAGGAAAAGGAAAGCTTGCGGTGGAGAAACCACTTGCCCAAGAGATCAGTGCAGCTAAGAGCCCTGTGCTACGTGGCAAGACAAGGAGGAACTGGCCTTCAGGAAGCCTTGGAAGTCTGATGCCATCTCACCCCTCCTGTCACAGCCCAGGGGCACCTTCCACAGGCTCCCTACTCGGGGTCACCTCTGCACTGGGGGCCCTGATCTCAGTGCACTGCTCAGTGGTCCCACACAGCTGCAGGTCTCCTAAGCAGACCAGGTGCATGCTGTGCGAGGGGCACACCCAGGCACTCACAGCAGGGAGCCTGCAGGTGCAGAGTGCAGAGCCCTTAGGGCAGCTGCTGCTTGACTTACATTGAAAGTTTGCTGCAGGGAGCCCCTGATGGGAAGTTCCTCTTGGAGCTGTGGGTGTGGAGGTACAGAAAGGTCCTCAGGAAAATCAACTCCCCACCAACTGGATTTGGTAGGGTAGAAAAGCCACTGGCATTAGCATGCAGCCTTGCTAGCAGCCAAGGACCAGGAAAGCCACAGGGACGGAGCTGCCCAGGCTTTGGGAGGGTGAACCCCACAGTGTGCACAGGAGGCTGGACATGGAGAGTTTGGGTTGAATTCCTCCCTGCTGGGTTTTGTCTTGCATGGAGCTGATTCCTCCCCTCTGCTGCTCTGCTTCTCCTTTTGCAATAGGACCGTTTGTCCTGTGCCCTGTACTTTGAAAGTGTGGGATGATTTTTTAAAGGGAGCTCACACCTGAAGCGGTATTTGTTCGTTCTCACTGGAGATGTTGGACTTGTACTTTTGAAATTGTGACACAGACATGAGACTTGCAGGGCGAAGGACAGAGAGTAATGGCTTGGGTATGTTCAATTGCATCCCCAAAAGCTCACATGCTGATGAGGCTTGCTCTCCAGTGCAGCAGTGTGGGTGTTGCTGGGATTTGTAAGAGATGGTTCCCATGGGTGGCCACAGGTCCCTGGGTTGCTGTCCTCAGAAGAGAGTCAGGTGTGACTGATGCCTGCATGAGTTCTCCTGAGAGGTTGGTATTAAGGCTGAGCGGGGCTCCACCCTGTCTCACTTTCTGTCTGTGAGCTAAGCTCTCACTCCACATGTGGTCCCACCATCACCAGCCACTGTGATGTTCTGCAGCCAAGAACCCTGACCAGAACTCAGCAATGCCAGCGCCTTGCCTCTGGACTTGAGAAACTGACCTGAACAAACCTTTTTTTCCTATAAAGTTAGCTTGCGTTTTATTATAGCATCCAGCACAGCAGCTATGATTGTGAACAAAAGTGGAAACATTTACTTTTCCACCATACTTGAAGCTCCAAAATTAAAAAATAAAATGCAATTTTTTTTTTTTTGCCAATGCAGTTACAAGAGAATCTCTTCTTTGTAACAAGATGATATTGAAAAGAATGTTTTACCAAAATTTTCAATGGGATGTCATTTAAATTATTTATAGATACTGAGGACAAGTCTAAAATCTGTCATGGTAAATAGCTCTTTAGTCTATAAATAGTTTTTTCAAGACCAATCTGATATGTAAATATTCTCTAAGTTTCTATGCAAATGATCTG